>NC_050596.1:27820986-28453486 GCF_013368585.1 Megalops cyprinoides
GAGGAGCGACAGGTGGGGGGCAACAACAATAGCCGAGGGGCAGTTTTGAGAGCCGAGCCCTAATTGGCTCTTCCTGCCCCAGACTCCGAGCGGAGGGCAGGGCTTCGAGGGAAGTCTTCCCGCAGTAACCGTGGCAACAGCACAGGAGGCACGTGACCGGCAGGGATGGTTGGGGGGTTAAACTTGAGCGTGACTAAAAACCATGTGGGTCTTGATAATGAGGCCAGAGAAGAGGGCGGGGCAGCATCTCTCCACTTCCCTGCGGGACGGGTCAGAGGGCAGGGCCTTCGTCAGCCGCCCTGCCGAGGAAGAGGAGGGGCCCGGGGGGAAGTGGGTGGGGGAACGAAAGGGGTCAGAGGGCTCTTAATTCTCTTAATGAACACCTTTCATATTCTTCAAACATAGCTGTCGGGGGAGGGGGGGGCACACTTTAGGGTAGCGCAGCTCCGTCTGAGACAGCAGGAGAGGTGCAGGGAGTTTAGGAAGGACAGGGTCTGATTCTTCTCTGCCACCAGCCCAGAGAGGGCTTGCGGGACCCCCCAGAAACTGCTCTTGAACACCGCTTGGCCACCCAGGATGACGACTTACATAAAAACGCACCCTGGCCAAGTGGCGGGAAAATCTTTCCCAGAGATATCCAGTGGCACAACACAGTTGAAACGAAGCCATGTCGACTTCCTGTCAGGGAGCAAAGGAAGGATTTGATCTGGCCTTTCTTCCAGCTGCTGGTGAGTCGCAGGGCGGACACACCTCTCGGCTGTGTATTTATCTAAGATCCTATCGGCGGGAGAGAGCACGGCGCCCCCCCCAGCTCTTCAGAGGCGGCCTACACGCCATCACAAATAAACAACCCTCGCGCTAGAGCTCCACTCCCCGGGCTTTGCTTTTCTCTCAACTCGTAAACAGTGGTTTTCAGAAATATTTGGCAAGAGCCTGGCATGTCAAAACAAACACCAGTGTTCAGGAGAGGACGCGGGGGGGGGGGATCTCTATCCCTCACACACTGGCAAGAGGGGAGTGACATTCACATATTGTCTTCCAACATTTTCATTATTCTCCTCTCATACATACACACACACACACACACACACATGCACTTTCCTTTTAAAGACCAGCAATATCTTGTTAATACCATGGCAACCGCATTCATATTGCAACCAATCTCATAACTATTTGTTTATTGAATAAACGTGTAATACGTAATTATCATATTTGTTTGTAGAAGGTCAGTAATGGAGTCCGACTGTAAAGATGGTGTACATCGCTCATACAAGGGACTGTGACATCACTTCCTCCCAGGAGAGCGACAGAAGCCTGCCATGGTTGTGAGGTATTGCCCCTGTTTCAGAAACTGTTGTGTGTCCACTGAACACTAAAAACAGTATTCTGCTGTCCTCCTGAGTGTTGGCAAACCACACAGTGCTTCCTCAAGTCCAACATCCCCTTTCCAGCTACAAGCACGGAGCACCACACGCATTGTGTTTATATGCCAGCCCACACCCCTCCCGGAGACAAGGGATCAGAACATAATTAAGCAGGCATTCTGGGAATGCTTTCCGAAGGATGAAAAGTTAGACTTTTTTTTTCTCGATGCTGTTGATTTTTTTCGCATTCTCCCTTCCTTGATGTTAATTAGTTTCAGAGCCTGCTGGATGGCCCTGCGAAGGCCAGAAAGATCACAAGGTGGCCAGGGTCATGTGAGGTCACGTAGGGTTGGTCTTTCTTTCCCCACATATCTAGAATTGTGAGACCAGCCACACAAGCCAATCAAATGAACTAGCTCCTTTCAATGACCAATCAGAAGTTTGAGAGACATAACACAGCATGCTACCCTTGCTTCCTGTGTGGGCTTAGAGGGGACCAAAGAATAATCTCTGTGTTGTGCAGAAGAGCTCAGCTCCACCAATGACCTCCTGCCTCTCTGGTTTCCAGAAACCTCTGCTAAAGATGGCTGTTTCTGCAACTGACAGTCCACCGTTCAGCTACCCAATGAAGTATAGGCTAACAAAAGTGAATTCACCTTAAATGAACATGACACCCTTCCACAAAACCTTCATACAAATATTAAAGGTTTTACATACAGCCAAATATGCAAGCTGCCTTAAGTGGAGACCACCCCCCCCCCAAATTTCAAAATTATTTTTTGGGAAAAGTCTCACATCGGTGACCACATAGTGCACACTGACCTGTCTTGAAGACCTCGTAGCGCAGCGAGAAGCCCGCCCCCTGGTGGGCGTAGTCGGAGACAAACTTTATGTAGAGGGCAGGTCCAGAGGAGATGATGGCAGGCGGGGCAATGTTGCTGCAGTGCTTGCCTATCAGGTCGGCCGCTTCAGAGTTCCCATCCCGAATCTCAATGAAGTCATACCTAGAACACAGATGGGGAGACAGGAACACAACATTATTGTCATTTACATTATTACTTCCAATGCTGGGAGACCTAAAGGGGGCACTTCAAAGGAGGTGGAAGCCAAGTCAAGATTAATCTGTCCAATTCCAGCTAGTATGACCTTTCACCTCTGTTGACCTGTAACACTCTGAACAGCAGACACAAAATTCTTCCCTGTCACTTCGAAGGGGCGTAACACCAAGGAAATACCCACCTGCCACTCTTAAATTATCCTCAACTGATGCCTGTGACATGTAACAAAAGCTCTACTGAGGAGCTACAAACACAAAAGTCTACTCCTCTCCACCATACACTGTGGAAACAGCTCTTTGGACAGGACCATCCACTGGGAGGTGGCCCACCATGAGTCCTGCATTACTTTGAAAATCCCAGGGTTGCTGGTAGCTGTGCTGTCCTCTGCTGCTGGGTAGTGTTTCTAAAGAGCGTGTGTAAAGGCTGTATCTCCTGTCTCAGCCCAGGTTGTCCACCGCCGTAATGAGGCTCCTCTTTTCCCCAGTTTGTGCTCTCACCTCATGAACCTCATTGCCTGAGGAGCTTACTCCCAACGAGACAGCGGCCACAGTGAGGCTGATCTCAATTAACTGCGTAATGAACACATCCATTACAAACATCTGACAATTTAAACATGATTACAGGAAGGGAATGATTAAAAAAACCACACCTCCACAATAATGACAAGGAAATTAAGGGTAAACATTTCAACAGCGAGCAGTGAGTGGTGCTTAGCCATATTCTGCCCCCCACTGCTTTTGAAAATTAGACTGAAAGCCCAAGTCATAATACAGCCAAAGCAACAGAGAATTAAACTGTGTAGAATCCAATGAACAGTCACAAAGTGGTGACACTATTGCTCCCTGACTATTCTAACTAGGCTCAGCTGAGATGATTGATTGTGGACAGAGCCTGTCAGACTAAACTGTGACAGCTGACTGCTGACTGCCTCATTTAACCCCGGTAAGAGTATCTCCTTCCTCGGAGAGCCCATGACTGAGCTGCCTTGTTCAGAGGGGCTTCATTGTTCTGCAATCAGCTTCATCTTAAGAGCCACACATTCACGTCACCACGCCTGCCCCAACAACCCTCACACCCACAACACAGAGCCAGGTCTTTAACAGGGGGGCTCTTTGTAATGAGATTTAAATCACAGACAGGGTGCGCCCAAATCTTACAAACTCAGAGGTTGACAAGCGGGAGATAAGCTGACCACACAAGCGACAAACTCACAACCTTCCCTCTCCCATAATGCTTTGCATCACAGGGCGGGCACAGAGGCTGGCGCAGAGTGACATTCCCATTCAAAGAAAGGTTGAAAGCACGCTTCCTGGAGTGCCTGGTATTATATGTCACTCTTATTTTCAATATTAAAAAAAAATGCTTGCTCAGCTTGCGTTGAGGGCATGATATAAGGTTTTGTTTTTCCTCTGTTTCATTCATCTGCTTTGGGGTAGCAGTTAGAGAGTCGAAGGGGGGGTAGAGAACCTGACTCTGCACTCTGTTCCTGTGTGATGGCCCCTGACAGGTGTGCCCGCAGCCCCCCTACCCTGGTGGAGGCCCCCTCCCCTGCAGAGAGGCCAGAGGCCCCCTCCACCCTACCGTGGGCTCAGGTACTCGGAAACAGGCCTCTGAAGGCGCGTGTATATTTAGACCGGAGACATCTCTGAGCTTTTTGAGGGTTTTTTTTTTCTCTTCTCCCTACTCAGCAGCAGACGACAATCTGACAGGGCCCTTGAAGTGCCGTTGTGTGGCCGGGAAGTGTCGCGCGGCAGCATTGCGCTGCAAAGCAAAGGAGAGTGCCTGCGTCGCTCTGTTTTTAAGCACAGGGGAATTGCAGGGGGCTTCGGGGTGGGTTAAGACACCCACAGGTCCAGATTCATCCGCGTACATTTTCCCAATCAGATTTGATGCTACCGTGTCAGCAACAGTAGCATCTCCACTGGCTTCGGAGATGAAGAATACAGAGTGCTCTCCGCATTCGGGCCTGTCAATCAGATTTTAATTGATTTTTTTTCAGTCATCTGTTGGTTGGTATGGATTAGCAGTGAAGCACTAGCCTCTCAGTTGTGGATTTCAATATACACTTCTAGTCCTGATTTATACATGTATGAGATATAAAGAAAATAACTACAGTGTATCTGAGGGACGCCATCTGATGTTAATCACACAGATGCAATCTTGAGAGAAGTTCTGGTTTCGGATGAGGGCTGTCACTGTCCTCCAGCTCTTTCCACCCATCTCCACGTGTTCGAGGCACACAGACAACCATCTTTCCTTGAGTCATCTAATAATATGTCTAAAAACATGTCTATCCCCACCCGTCCCTATTGCTGGCTGTTCCCTGCCTCTTACGCGCTGTGTGTTTCCCAGGCAAAGGCTTTTTTTAACACCTGTACATTCCCATCAAGCACTGGGGTCCTGTTCAGCCCAGGCGTCAGGGTGACAGAGATGGGACCTGTGACACTGGGGTGAAACAGGACCAGGCCTCCGCTAACGCCCGCTTGTCTGTCTGACAGCACAGCTACCACTCTATTTCACCACACATGAGAATGACCACACTGCACAGCCAAGATCGACCCGCCTGGCTCAAACGATTACATTACATTACATGCAGCTAGCAGAAGCTCATATCCAGAGCGACTTCCATCACAACAGAACATACGTAAGTGTATCCATTCAATTTAAATGAGCAACAGTGTTAGACCATGAAAGCAAAGCCTTACTCAAAGAGCAAAGCTTTACCCAATCCAAACACATATCTGCTTGATGTTTTCCATGGACCCTTCGCTACTGAGAGCTACACTGCGGGGAACATGCACAAGCCGCTAACGCTGTGTCATGGGGTATTTATTTTCATCTCATTTCGTCCCGGGCGCAACGCTCTCCCTCAAATCGCTCCCGCTCCACCGCGGCAGGACGAAGCGCTAAAACTGAAAATGAAATAAAAATGGAGCCTGTTCAGAAACCCTCAGACGTCCCCAGGGAGGTCTAATAAGCCATAAGTGCCTTTAAAATATTAAGTAGATGTTTGAATGAATTCCCAGCAGATTCATACCGCTGCCATTTCCAATCCTGAAAGATAAATAGTGACCTCCATTCACTTCAGTCTGTCACTTCCAGCTGACTGGCCTAAATATCTGCAGGGGTGAGAGATGAGGGTCCTTCATCAGGGGGGCCATTGATCTAAGTATCTAAATGCCAGTAGATTTTTTTCTGAGGGCTATTAGTTACTGCACACTGTCTTCATTTGACACAACGTACTTTCATACATTAGCTGTTCTGAGACGTAGTGCTTCCAATACTACAAAGTAAAAAAAACTGACTTCCATACATAACTAAATGAAATATAAAAATTACATATTATGTGACATATTTTGGAGCGGCTTTCATGCCTCATTGGTTATATTTAGATATGGTTATCTATACTTTGGATGCGCCCACATTGACATGTTCAGATTATTGGTGGATAAACGTTATGGTGAGGTTAAAACGAACAGAATGAGTTTTCTTCCGCTGAAAGGATATCATTACTCTGCCCACCTGAACGGCAGACAGGAAAGGATGCACAGGAGCCAATGGGGGCCGGCCACTCTTGGTCTGTGATGTCACAGTGGTTTTGCTGTCTCCGAGACAAACAGAACCCAGCCATGACCTCACTGTCTTGTCCACCTTCCGACTGTCCCATCGATTCCTCATTACAACCGGAAAACACACATTGATCAACAGCCGCCCCCTGGGACAGGAGTGAGAGGGTGATATCATACACATAGATTACTCCATTGTTACAGCTCAGTGCCATGTCACTTCTCATAAACTCCGCCAACCACTGACTTGCATGCTTATCTTCTACTTACAGAAATAAACCACAGTTAAATCATCATCCGACTCTGCCTCAGACCATAAAAAACATCATAAAACAACAGAAAAAGAAGCCACATTTGGTGGAAATGGATGTGCAATTTCAAAATGGTACATTAATTTCCAGCATATGTTGCTCCACAGACATTCAGAGCTTTATCAAGGCCATGCGAAACAAAGGTCTTCACAGAATACATTACAGGCTGGTGTGGAGAGCAGAAAATAAATCAGCAGTTTAGGAGAATCAGTAATGTGGTGCTCCCAGTGATGGAACAGGACACTAGCACCACCCTCTTCACAAGCACTACCCTCTTCCAAGAACAGGACACAAGCACCACCCTCTTCACAAGCGCCAGGTAGACTGAGACACCAACCAAACCTTCTCTCCATCTCAATGTTCTTCATCAGGGCCCCGGACTAGGCCCCGGACTAACCCTCACCCACACTTCCATCACTGTGATGATGTCAAAGTAGGACCATCTCAGCAAAGCCAGGTCCCAGCGGAAGAGTGGAATATAGGAACACCCAATACCAGTACAGCTCTGTTAATCTGGCAAGCAAAGACACCCTCCATCACGCAGGCAGTACTGACAGTTCATCACAATGAGTGTTCTCTGTCAGGGAAAACCTCCTCAAGGATTAAGCCAGCACAGCCTAGCATACAATAACAGTGATGGAATTATGAGAAACAGCACAAGTCAGGGCAGAAGAAAAACAACCTCTTTCAAAATGGATAAGATCAGCCCTGGACTCAGACCCTCCACACCCTCTTGGTGGAGGCATCGTTTATGTGTCTGTGGAGAAAGGAAGCTGCAGTAGCCCTTCCCTCTCATTATGACTGTTTATGGATTACCTCCTTGGACTGGATTCATTTTCCAGAGTGAGGAATACAGCTAGTCTTCACACTTTGATCAGGAGGGGGGGGGGGGGTGTGAGAGTGAGAGGAGAACAATCAACAGATAAATGGAGAGAGAGAATGAGAGAGAGAGAGAATGAGAGAAAGAGAGAGAGAGAGCGATACTCCCACCCTCTGCAATTTGGCCTTGCAGGCTCGTGTCTACGTCTTCTCATGGTCCCCCAATAGCTGATTGCATTGCAGATGTATCATGATATATCATCTACCTTTCATTATATTTATTCAGCATCAATCTATTCTTAACCCAGAGGCAGGAGGCGGTTGGCACTGGGCCCAAATCCACTGAAATGAAATTCTGAATTATGATGGAGACCTCTGAGGTTGGTCTGCTTGCGACAAGCATCACGAGACACGACTGCTGTCAGGGCAATTTGAGCCGAGCCCCCGTCCCAGCCTGGCGGACCCTGACTCGGCACTTTTCGAGCGCTGGACTGCGGAGCACTCTGCATTCCGGGCACATCCCAGAATCCCATCAGTCTCTGGCGTCTGAAGACATCTCATCTCCAGGCTCTTTCGGGGGGTGGGGGGGGAGAGGGAGAGAGAGCTGGCTATGGCTGCATCCTACGGTGTTAACACTCGCCGGTCCAGCTCACAGGTGAAACCTTGCTCTGCCCACGTCGCTCCAACGCATCTCCGGGATAAAGACGCAACCATCTGAGAAGAATGCAATCCTCAGAGAGCATGCACTGTCAAACAGCCCTTATAATTTAATCAGTGTGCATATCCCTTTATACATGTGAAACACATATGAGTCAGAGCTTCACACACAGCATCCCTGCCCCATCCCCAGCCACACTGCATGAGCATGTCAGCAACAGAGGAACAGGGGAGACACCGGACTAACAGGGCTGTGGCTGGCTGTTTGTCAGCAATGTGTGAAAGGATCATTTCACAGGTACACAGACAGAGGTTTGGGAGCTGGGCAATGGGACGGCCTCTCCCTTTGTGCCAGCCGTATCACAGGAGCTACAGGAAAGTGCACCAGCCCCGCTTACAGCTCTGCAGGAGCGAAGGGACTCCATGCTGACGGCAGAACTTTACAACCCGCAACGCCGTACAAGAAAAGCAGGTTTGCAGTGACCTTCTACACTTTGTACCACAATCACCTTCAGTCCATTCAGCTTTACTGTGCCACTTCACATCCTTTTCAACAACCCTGTGACCAATGAAAAAGCTGCACAGATAAGTGCTGTTCACAGCTCTTTTAGCGCGAAGCGTATGAATTGGTCAAGGTGTGAGGTTTCCCCGATCACAGTGCCACATACAAAGCTGTCAATACAGACACGCGATTTTGAATGGAAATGTCCTCTACAGAGACACATTCAAATAAATGTAATCATTGCGGGGTGCACAGGAGCATTAGAGCAGGATGCTGGGTATTTCTTTTTACGTACTACCATAATAGCCATGACACAATGTACAGTGTCATGTTTAACCATCAAAGCACACTGCAGCCAGTCTAATGCCAGCCCATAAAGGGTTTTAAAAATATCTACAGCAGTCTACACAAAAAAGCTTCCTCATCCTCACAGTAATTCACAGCAAATCCAGGATCAAGTGTTTTTCTCTGCCACTCCAGATTTCTCTGTTCTAAAGTGATCAAGAGGTAGAGTGTCGTGAGTACACACTGCGGCCCCCCTCCCACTCTGGAGCTCCACGACTGCGGTGAGGAGAGCGGGAGACAGCACCCCCAGCCCCGCCTCGGAGGAGACGCTCGCATTCACACGCCGAGGTCGCGTTCAAACCAGGGCCGGCACTATGGGGCTGCTCAGGGGTGACTTTTTGTGCCCCCCCCCCCGTGAATTGCAGTTGCGCCCCTCTGTATTTTCTCCTGGTTCAAACGCAGCAAGGACAGGCTGAAGCCCCCCCCGCCACTCACACACCGCACGTCAGAGGGGGCAGTGTATGATGCGTGGGGCGTGCGGTCAAAGACCGACCTTCAGCCCGAGGCCCTGTCGCTTAGACTGCAAAGCTGCTCTTCACTCTCAGATACAAAACCTTCCCATGATCCACCTGGGCCCTGTCCTTCCTGCCCGGCTCCGGTCTGAGAGCCTCCCTGCGGGCCGCCCGCTGACCGTCACTGTTCGGGCCCTCCGGCACAGCCGGGGAGCGGTGTCGGCCTTTTCGCCGAAATCCGCTCCCCTGAGGAAGGGCAAGCCGACGCAGCGTGAAAGCAAAGAACGGCGGTGCTCCGAATACAACAGCAGCCTCTGTCGCCGGGACCCCATTCAGCCGGCAGCTTTTTACGATCTGTTATTCTGGCGCTCGTGTGCCGCCAGTGAAGAGCGTACCTAGTTCCAGACGAGGGGTGTCTACCGACGGCCCCACTTCAACTGCCAAACACACTGCCTGGTTGGGTTTAAAGGGAAAAAAACATCTCAATTTCCACAACGACAGAACCCTCCATCACAGATACACATACACCTAGCTAATTTGGCCGCCAAACAAACAGCAGCCGGCTAGCCTCCCTTCTGAGGGAAACACCAGTTTGAGCACACACAGCCACCAGGACGAGAACTCACCGCCAAAACCCTGCCTCACTTTCCCCAGCTTCTCCTTTCAAGCTGTGTTTCAGCTGCCATCCCGCTACTTTAGTGCCCCATTAACCAGCCCCAGACCACACTGAGACCCCTGCTCTCGCCTCGGGAGCAGATCCATCACATTACATTACAGTATTGTCATTTAGCAGATACTATTATCCAGAGCGACTTACTATTTTTACATGTTAGCCATTTATACAGGTGGATATTTACAGAGGCAATTCCGGGTTAAGTACCTTGCCCAAGGGTGCAGCAGCAGTGCCCAAGCGGGGAATCAAACCAGCGCACCTTTTTTTTATGAGCGTTGCTCCTTACCGCTATGCTACACGGCTGCCCCACAGATACAGCTCAGCATAGTGAAAGAGAGAGAGAGAGAGGGAGAGAGAGGGAGAGAGGGAGAGAGACAGAGAGAGAGAGAGTGAGGGTTATGCACGGACTGAGTGAAGGTCAGTGGTTCGGCTTACACACATCCGCTCAGGACACGGAGACGTAGCCACCCGCAGTCCCGCGCAGCACCCAATACCTTACACCTCAATTTCCGTGCAGACCCCTCGTCCCGCACAAACACTGCCTCAGCACTGACCTTCTCCAGGCTCCAGTGGCTCCTCTCTTCCAGAGAGGCCGGAACATTCCGAAAGCCAATGCTAACAAATGCAGACTACACAAAACAGTAAACATCTGCTAAGCTAAGCAAAAATGCATATTATAAATAGGCAACTGCAATACTTGAGAAAGTGCAAATGTACTGTGAAGGTGTACCTTTTTTTTCTCATGAAAGAAACAAAACAAGAAAAGGGACACACATTAGCGAGGAAATGCCCAAATTGTCCATTTTGATAAATAAATAAAAGTGCTAGCGTGGGGCTATGTTTACTAATGGACTCATAAGCTAGCTCTGTTTCTCGAGGGACGTTCCCTCTAAGAGGATATGCGACGTAATCGAGTGGCGTTCCTCTGCCAACAATCAGAAAGAAAAAAAAATAAGAAAAACCAGCTGGGGTTTGGGGGGGAAAAGCTCCAGAGCTCCAAATCGAATGCGCAAATCAGAGGAAAGACAGAGCTACCGCTGGAAAAGAAACACTTTCTCCGTAAAAAAAGGAAAACAAAACAAAAAAAAAAAACCCTGCCGGCTGTTGGAAAGCACTGGAAGGGAGACATCTCAACTCTGACTAAAATATTTATACTCACGTCAACAGAAGAATACAGTGACATCATTGGGACTCGTCTAAAAAAATCCACAACAAGCGGATTTGAACTTTAAGAGAAGATTCAATGCAATGCAGCAAAAGAGATGTGGTATGTGCACATCTGTTAGGCAGCTTGAACAGGCTCAGGAGGGCACACTGCATGACAGCTAGCCATAGCCACCATGGGCTGGGCAGTCAGCTCATTCTGTCAGCGTCTTGAATGCAGCTTGTTGGGCTAGAGAACCAAAACAATGAGGTCCCTTTGTTAGCTGAATGTGCCCATCACAATTAATCACGGACAGTCAATATCCCCCAGAGGGAATAAAGAAACAAAACCAAAAACCAGTCTGTAGACCTTGTGTTCATTGTTTCTGATCCCTGTGGCATTTATAATCTGATACATGAATAATGCAGCGTCAGTAACAGGCCTGGGACCACAGCAGCAGGAAGCACTTTCACTGGAAGACCACTGAAGGCTTTTGGGATTGACCTAGATTGAAGCGCCAGCGAGAGCTGGAGTTAAACATCTACACAAAGCCAAAGTTACACAGTCTTACTTTTGTGTTTGCTTCTAAAAGTGGGGGACATTATGAAGTTCTGACTGAAACTATGAGGGAGTGGTGGTTTGTTCCACTGCATCAGGATCCCATAGGTTTTTGCCACCAACATGCACTTCTCCAACTAACCAGCAGAGGGTAGTAAAAACCCTAGTGTACAACCTGGAATATGAGTCATCTAATATCCAGTGACATGCACACATTTCAAAAAATGTAATGCTTATTTATATGCATACTTTGTGTTGTCATTCATCTGAAGTTTATTTCAGGAGAGCGAGACCGACAGCTAAACTCATGTTGCTGTCGATGTTCACTATTACACTCAAACCAGCAGGGACAGCATGATACTTGGTCTATTTATTTTGGGAAATGCGAAATGTAGCTCACTAGTTAGGAGACCACTGTGAAATTACATTTTAGATAAGGCAGGAGAATTCTACATTTTTTTTGGAAACGGAAATGGAAAAACCTAGTTTTCCCTGGCCTATCTCTGCCTTATCCAACGTATGCCAGCTGTGTCTCTCTAATTGAAAAAATACAGATTTTGCCTCAGCATTGATGTTATCAGCCCTCGCCCAGCCTCTCTCCCCCTTCTCCCGCAGGCTTCCTGGCTCCTCTGTCCCGGGACCTGTGCCTGCTTCTCACCTGCAGTCCAGCTTCTCCAGCTCGAAGTGGGGGTTGAAGTTGAGGACAATGCGCTGGGAAGGTTCCGGAGAGGCGATCACCCACTGGCAGTTCTGGTGGGGCGGGTACTCGTGGGGGTACCCCGGGGAGGTGATGTACCCCGCGTCGCTGGCGTCCAGCTGACCCCCACACGTCTCCCCTGGGATGGGAGAGGGGCAGAAGATCAGCATCTCCAAAACACACAAAACTCACCAAAACGTCCAAAAATCAGAATGCCATACACAAGATCAGCAGGGCTCATGATCTGTGGGTTGGGGAAATCCTATTATTAAGTCAACAAGGTACAGAAAACACAGCCTAGCCCCAGTCAAGCAGGGACCCCCCCACACTGACCACAGAAAGCATTGCATGGTCAAGAGGAAGTATCCTCCGGCGTGTAGTTGTTGTTGCGCTGACAAAACAAAATCAGCAAATTATGACACGTCCTAAGATCATATCTCCCTCTCCCTGGAATAATAACCTCCCTATCAGATGGCTCGGCAGCCGAGAGAGGAAGTGACACGCAGACTTCATGTGTTAGGGTTCAGAGGTCGCTCCGTCGCTGTGAGGAGATCTCATCTGTCACAAAGCAGCCATTCTGATCCCAGACTCCACCAGCTTGTGTGTACATTGTCCTCCCTTTACATCACAAACAGAACGAGCACTCATACGCTGGGTATACTTCTCACTTGTTATTATTCTCAGAGAAAGGCAGATTTGTAAAAAAGGAGCACTTCCACTCAGGCATTTCACCATGACAACAATGCTAAAGACGTTTAACCCTATCCCTCCCAGTCTATGATGCAGAATCTCAGGAAAAGGGAATTACAATGGATTTAAATCAGCGAATATGAATGGTTACATGTTAAAAACGAGTATTACAATATGTTCTTGTGTTAAAATCCATACATGAAACAACATATATCACAGTGACTTCAGGCAAGCCAACCTCCAGAATTGCACACATTTTGATCTAAAAATAGCCTCTACTTGTTACTGTAAACCTCTCCTCCCACACCAATGACTGACAGTGACACACATGCACACGTGCACACACTCACATGCGCGTGCACACACACACGCACACACACACCATGTACAGTGATCCAGCAGAGGATGCTAAAGGGGGCACACAGGAAGTGAGATCGGTGATTGACACTCAGGATCTGCAGACAGCTTCCGCGTGGATGTCTGTGAACAATCACACCTCCTCTCCGCCTGCCTCTCACTGCTCTTTGGGAACACAATGAACCTCATGAGCCAAATCCATTCACCACCATTTCATCTCCCATGAACAAGGAACCTTCCAGCCCCGTAGCTGGGAGGAAAGCCTGTCCCTGCTCACACTGAGCTGAACACAGGGCCCTGCACCACCTGCAGCACATTGCACCTGTCCTTTCAAACGTGACAGCCAGCTATTAAAAGGGGGAGAAAGACCAGAAGCTTCAAATGTAACAGACTTTAAAGTGGTGACATTTCAAAAGCTATTACATTTCTGAAGGGACATTTTAGGTATTGTGGCATTTGATTTAACCCCCCCCCCCCACACACACACACACACACACACACACACACATACAGCCCCCCCCACACAGCCCTTCCACCCCTCACACCTACTCAAATTGACTGGATTGTGGCATAAACATGAATCTCTTCTGCGGTGCATAAAGCAGGTGCTGGGATATTAAGGCATTTTAGGCTGTCTGAGAGGCTCCTGCAAGCCGGACGCCTTTCAGAAGCCTGTATTGGATTGCCACACGGAGGGAAATGAAGCCACTGACAGTCTGAGGAGTCTCATTTCGAGTCGCTCGTCTCCGCTCTCATTTCAGCTCTGTTCCGGAGCGATCTCGCCCGCGCGACGCCGTCAGGAGAGACCGGAGCCTTTGTTTCCGCTGCGAGGCCGCCAAGTGGAGAGGTGGTGGACGCACGAATTATGGTGTCCCCGCAGCCCCGGGAACCTATCCATCTCAACACGCTCCCACATGCTAATACAGCGGCACACAGCCGAGGGGACCGAAGCGTGGGGCTGCGGTGTGCGAGTCCGCGCATGCGTGTGTGCGTGGATGTGCCGGCATGTTCACCCCTGTCCACAAACTGATTACCATTGGCAGAGTGATCCCTACACTTCACAGTGACTACCCTGTGCAGTCACTCTCGTGATAAGACACGTGAGAGTGGAGGCTGCATAATTCTTTCCATCACTCCCGCTGCCACCTTAATTAAAAAGTTCTGACATCTGAGGAAATGAAATCAGCCAATAGCACTGCAGCGCTCGTCGACTCGTCCCCGGGGCAGGGCCGGGGCTAGGCCCCATTGGCTCCCGCCTCGCTGGATGTTTTTAATCAGGCTTCACAGAAGCCGGCTTGAGAGAGGGAGCAGAGAACTCAACCTGGCCTTTCAATGCGGCCAAGAGTGAAGGCTGTCCCTCATCTGATCCCTGGCTAAACCAAACATAGGTGCTGCTGCAACATTTCACAGGGTGGGGCTGGAGTGCAGGGGAAATGTGTGGTCATTCAGTCCACACTGATAATGCCGTCACACACTGCGGATGAGATAATCCTGCCCAATGATGACATCACTGCCCCCCTGCCCCCGGGCCTGCTGTATCTAACGCAATCCTTGCCTATCAGGACTGAGACTGACAAGATGCCCAGTGATCAATCTCTAAGCCTTCCGCTCTGGGAAAATAAATGCTAATTTCTTACCAGTTAAGTAACTTGTAATTCTCGCAAATCAGCTCAGTTAAACCTGGGGGGGCTAATAAACCATTCCAATCAACTCCACGATCTACAGTAATTAAGCTTCAGTGCTCCGTACAACGCAGAGTTCACTTTTTTTTCCATTTAAGCTGCGACGTTCCTGTGGTGGAGATGCCTCAGGTCTTTATCAGAACGGCGCAACAGGAAGCAGTGCATTGCGTCACAGGACAACAGCACTCTTGGCACAGACACCCCCCCCACCACCCCCCACCAAAGCTCTTGATCCGCTCCTCCGGTAACTTCCTGCAGGTTTGCGCATTCTGCACATGACCACGCGCTGCCCCCCCATAAATAACTCTAAACGGTGCTAAGCAGCCGAGAGGGGAATGAGAATGGAGCTGCATTATTTATGGCTTTCTGGCTTGTTTTGAATTTCATCTCAATAGCACCGTTTCAGCACTTTTCTATGCCTCACGAGATTAAACAAGTCCTCCTTTTTTTTTGGCCCGAATGCAAATATCTGACCTTGTTTTCTCAGATTTACAGATGAGTTTTCTTTCTGAGTGAGAGCAGATTTTCCTTCCAGTACCCAAAAGAAAGCCAAACAGACCAAGGAGGCAAAAAACTACTGTGCTAGTGTCAAGCGGCGCGCGCGCACACAAGGCTAACCACAGGTATCCAGGGTAATGACAGGTATCTCTGTGCTCTGAGTCTGGCAGTGACTGGGCAGGGGGGATTGGAATACATTTGGGATGAAGAGGGGGTTGAGTTTGAGGGCCAGCCGCTCTCCCGATGTGGTCATTTTCTGCTGAGTGTAGACTCCAGGGGCAGCCTGCTCTGCTCCCACATGCCATTTGGCAGCGGCGGTGTGTGTGCTGCGCTGGCCACCGAAGGACTAATGCACACACCAGCAGCAACTACGGCACAATGCTCACCTTCCTCAGTTCTCTCTACTGCCCTTTTCCCCAGTGGCTACCTCTCTCTCAGATCTCCAGCCCGTTACCCCCCCCCCCACACACACACACACCACCACCACCACCCTCCCCTCCTCCCTGGTCTCTTGTATCTTACTCACTGCTAGTTCAACAGAAGGTGGAACACAGAGTCCTTTGGCAGGAGGAGATCTGAGCCGCAAGAAGAGCTGCCAAGGACCCACATCTGCCTCTCATCACGGGAGACTATGTCAGAAGCACAGTCGGGCCGAACCGCGCTTGGGCCCAGCTGCTCTCCCATCAAACACACACACACACATACCACGCTCACGGACCGGCTGAGGAGCTGGACCTCCACCAGGTGACTTACATGAAAGCGCAGTGGAAAAATACAAAAAGGAAAGAGAGGAGAGCAGAAGAAAAAAAAAAGACAAAGGAGCCGTAAAACATAGGATGAGATGTCGAGAGGGAAAACAACACAAAAGGTCCGAGCGGAGAGCAGAAAATGGCACATGATGAATAGGGTCCCCGGGACTGAGATGAAAAAAGTCTGATGAAATTTTAAAGAGGCCTTCGCCACTCTGGGCACCACCACACCAATGGGAAAACAGCAGCTTTTTCACCTGGGGGGGGGACGGGGGGGGAGACGCACAGGTAATGCTGCAAAAAACACACAGCCTCAAAAATAAATTCAGATGTGGCGCAAATCATGGAAAATGAAAGGAAAGAAAAGAAAAGCAATTGCAACAGAAAAGCGCATTACCCTGAACAAAGCCACCCTGCCACAGGTCTCCCCCTCATCTGCCCTGCTCCAGACCAGCCTGCAAGACCTGCTCGTTTTGGGATGAACGCGGAAAACTGACTACAGTGCGAATAAAAAAACACACTGTCAGCAGTAATCATGGCACTGTACTCTCAAGGTTTCTCGCTCCGCATCTGTACACTGTCGCACGATAATCTCCGTCATCGGAACGCTTATGTTCGGCTATTAAACAGCAACCAGTTCTGCTTCGACAAACCAGGTGAGACCACAGAGCGTATTGCCTTTTCAGTGATGAACAGCCTCTGATGACTCTGTAGACAGCTGCCTGTGTCTGCGCTTGGCAGGGCTTGCACCAGGAGGTAATGAGGTGACCTGGTGTTTCACTAAACCCATCAGCAGGAGCTAGCGGGTAGATTGGTCATGTCTGCTGCTTCTGGTAAGCGGCCAAGCCCGGTCTCTGTCAGCGAGGCTAAAGAGAGGTAGGGGCGGCGAAAGGGTTTTCCGAGGAGAATTAATCCCTGTGTAAACTATCCAGATTGACTGGTCCTGTAATTGTTCCCCTTTTGATTGTGCGAATACATATCAGCCTGTAATTTATCGTTTAATTACCTGAATGAGTGGCGGAGGTCTGTAATGCTCAGATAGGTTTTCAACCCCACTAGACAGGTTCCATTGCCTGGAATCCGAACTGCTGCCCTGCCAATGGCTAGTGAAAAAGGCCTCACAAAACTGGCAGATACAACCCAGCTTGTCCTGTTTTACCAGTTGTGTCTAAAATATTCTGCAGTTTACCACAACAGTACCCTGTCCTCACATAATCTATACTGCTGTTACACAGTTTGTATTCTACTTGTTGTCTTTTTCATAGCATATACAGGACATATATTTTGCTGGGGCTTTTGGGAGACTGAAGAAAGAATGAATGCATACACTTTCATTCTGACATCTACAAACAATATTACCGACAGATAATAAAATAAATTCTCCCGTTTAGTGTAAACAGCATCGACCCTGAGTTCACTACACCATCACCGAATTGTTGCTATGTATAGCTATTTAATAATGCTAGGCAAGCAGTAGGGCTTGCTTTCATTACAAGCAGTTTTTTGCTTGCAACTGGAGAAATTGGCAATGCAAGTCATAATGTCCCTCACTCAACGAATCCTTGAGCAAGCGGTCACTGCAATGACGCGTTTTTACCACTAGAGGCACTGGAGCGCAAAATGGGCTCAACAGCAGTCGCAGCCACTTCGCATCGCTGACTGAATTATTGTCAGTGCTGTTTGCTGAAAAGACTGCATGTGGCTGTAAATAGTCCTTTATGGTAGCAAAATATTGGCTAATATATGACCAGCTGACCAGCTACAGTGGCGCCGTGTTTCCAGTAAATATCAAGTTTCTCTCTTAAGTAACGGCGACTAAGTCTACCGCATCAAAATTCGCTGAGCTGGCGGCCGGACGCAAACAAAATTAATCTCAGCCTTTCGCAGGAATGCGAAGCGATAATCTCCTAACAATTACCCCACTCGGGGAGTTTTTGAGAGGAAAACGTTGGCATTAATGAAATTTGTGCTGCTAAAACCACAGATGCGCAAATGAACCTGGTGTTTGCCGAAACAGTAACGTAACGAACAAAACTCGAGTCAGGGTGACGCGCGTTGTAGAGAAACGCTTGCTCTGAGGTGCTTGTGTTTATTTGCGAGGGCGAAGACCTGCAGGGGATGTTTGCTCCCGCATCCAATATAAACAAGTAAAGAACGACATTTAGGACAAGGTCAGGCAAGACGTCTGTCCACTGGCGTTGAAATCCATATCAAGCTTTACAGTTGCGTATTTTTGTACGCCTGCGTGTTTGTTTACTTTCAAAAGTGCACCATGGAGTTGGAAAATCTAAGTGGTGACTTAAGTTACTTTCTCGTCAATGCTACTGATTACGGAGTAAGCAGTACTAAGAATCAGTAAAGGCGAAAAGAGAATATTTCCCGTAAATCTTTCGCAATTAGAATATTGTGTGAGCGGGCGTCACAAAATGTGAAATGTAGGATAAGATAAGATTACACATAGGCCTATTAAAATAATACATAATTGTTGTAGTAGCAGTAGGTTATTATTTCTATGCCTGGTGAATATCAAATATTTATCTCAAGAAGGAAGACTCAACAGAGGAAAGATGTTTACATTTTTTTCTGTGAGCGTAAATGTATTTACGTGAAAAAAGACCACAGGCAATATTTGTGCTAAGTGTACTGTGCGTCTGGCAGACTCCCGCGGTCGGGCATCCATAGCGAAATGAAAAATTAACTATCCATCAAAAATGTGTCAAGCTCCACAGTCAGGCTAACAACTTTATCCATTGGACTAAAAAAGTAACATTAATCCTCAAATAGCTTTTCAGTAAATCCATGAAAATCATTAACTTAAGCCATGGAACATCTGCTCGTGATATTCTATAACAATAGCCAAGAAAGCTTGTTCTTCTCCGCTAATAAAATGCAATCATTAACACAAAAAACCACTACTAACGATTCATGTTAGTCTCATCCTCACCCTTATTAAAATCGACTGATTCCTTTATTTTCGCTATTAGACCTTCATCCGCTCAAAAGTAGATAACGTTTATCATTAAACCTGTCGAGTGTTGGATTTAACTACATAAATCAGGTCGAAAAAGAGCACATTCACAAAACATGCACAGCAAAACATATAGTTCCTATTTAAGTATGGGCTAACTGTATGCGACTGTAACCAGATCATAATTACCGTTGCTTTTACGATCCATGCAAATACCAAGCGCATGGTTCGTCATCATTTTTATAATTGGCCCACTTTTGGGGAAACAGGGATTGCCAAGTAGTATTTCAAAACCCACTCAAATAAGATAATCGCATATTCAGAAGGGGACTCTGAATATTGCTATGCAATAAAATGACATGTTCAAAGCGACAAAATTATCTTCCCGGAGAAATACAGTCATGTCCTCTGGTCAGGAGAAACGAGCTTACGATCACGCTGAAAGCCGTAACCTACGACTTTTCCTTCGTGTTACCTTCAGTGTGCACCCTGAATCGCTGACTCGGGGTTGTATCGAGAATCTGCTTTGTTGTGAAGTTAATAAAATGTCAGAATGCATGACAACGATTATCAGAAACACGGCTATTTAAGAAATATTTACTAGATCTGTGTAACGAATCTTGATTTGGAACAGATGTTGCGGTTTACACCAAAAGCGGTTTCCTTGCAATGGGAAAACTCCCTTACGAACCTGGGAAATATTATTATTTTCATAAAATGGAACAAAAAATTCCATAGTTACGAAATATGAAGACATCAGCCTTAAGCATGTTTATCATCTAGGATATGCGTAGGCTGTCTGACAAGGATTTTGTTTCAACAGAGACTCCTGGAAATAGGTATGTTGTGGGTTACGGTTCAAGCAGCTCGAGGAAAAAAAACTTACCTTCATCTCCATGCGCTCTTGATGTTATACAAAACGCAAATAAGAATCCGAACAGCGACGTGAATATATCCATCTTGTTTGGCGTTTTCACTCTTCAATTCTGGAAAAAATAACTTGGTGTCAAAGTCTCCGCTCTGTTAAATCTCGGATGTATTTCTTCTAACACCACTGAAAACTGCATGAAAATTTGCACGCAGAAACGCGATCACTTTTTTTCTTCCACCTCTTCTTTTTTACAAACAATTGGCTATAATTAATCTTAGTGCGGGACGCATTTCACAACAGCTACACACAACATGTTCAATTATTGTAGCGCAGAGAATTACACAGGTAAGCGAAATAAGAAGCACGGCTGAATAACTTTCTTCTCACATGTTACAGCGTAACACAAAAACGTGTTCAAGCTAAACATCTATCCAGATTCTGTACGTCCGCAGCAACTTCAGTCCATCGGATTGACTATGTGTCCCCAGTTTCTGTCTGTGAAAGTGTGGCTTTCGGCTGCCTCCAAATCCAGTGACGAGAGACGTTTTTTTTTTCCCCGAGATCACTGCTTCTCACTTGGCTGACATAACACGCAATAAAAAGACGAGCGGAGCGCTACTGTCCATACTGGCAAAACGCCGGAGCTGATCTCCCCGCACGGTGAATTCGGGGATCAAGTTCGCCTTGGTTTTAGAAACTCCTCGGCAGCGTGCTTCGCAGCGCACGGTCACTCCGTACAGCCTCCGCTCTTCCACAGCCCTTCTGTCCTCCGCTGCGTTCGTGAGCCGAGTCTACTAGCGGCGCTGCGGCAGCTTGTGCATGTAATAGCATTAGAACGGAGCGGCTATCGCATTACAGTCAGCGCCTCGGCCCGCCTCCCTCCGGTCGCTGATTAAAGAGGAGCATTCACTGACGTTTTTCTTGCTTTAAAGTTATAAAAAAAATAGCAAGGGAGGGGGGGGAAATTCAGGAGCGCTCAGCCACACGCGCATGAAATTTCGCCCATACAAAACCGCGAGCTGCGCTTTTAGTGTGTCTGGAGCTGGGAGGGCGTGTGTGTGTGTGTATGTTTAAAAGAATACGAGGTGACTGTCAGCAACAATTACGCGCTGTAATAACAAGGATGAGGCAGATAACGATAATAGTATTAACGGCCAAAAAGACAGAAACCATTCCTAAGTAGTCTAATGAGTGATTAAAGAAATCAGAACCACCTATTTACTAATCGCCCGCGGCTGGTGAAAAATAACACAGTAGATGAATTAATATTTAAAATAAAATTCCTGCTGATCATTAACTATGATATTGAAAAGATCCACACAGGCTGAGATTGCTAAGAAAGTCACCAGATTAATAATAATAATTTTGCTCAAACTTTTTTTTTTTGCTGTTGTCTTCTTGATAATTCTTACTTTAAACACGTTCAAGGGCTCGGCCGTGTCAGGGCAGGGTGGTTACGGTAATGTGGAGTCGAGGCAGTATTTATGCTCTCAGAGCTGACAGCGGGCCAGAATGCACCGATAACTTAACAAGGGTAGCTTATGTGGAGGAAGTCAGAGCGACCAGGGGAAGGAAGGAAGAGGCTGAGAAAGAGGTAGAGTATCCTCAGTTAGGGAATAAATGCGAGTGGAGACGATGCCACGTGTTTGCTTATAACGCCGACGTGACATTTGTCTCTAGTTTATCAAAAAGTAGCCTACCGTTCCTGTTCTTCGAGACGTATTCTACATATGACCTGGACCAGCGAAGCACTTTACAATAACGACAGGGTTTGGACTGTGTTGTTAATTGAGATGTGTTGCAACAAGACAGCAGAAAAACTACGGCTAGCAAAAGCAGATTATTTAAAGGGAAATGTGCGGTAAATAGCTATAAAAGTAAAGTGATAATGTTCCTTCCCCAGTCTTGGTGACAATCCAGATTGACAAGAGTAGTCCTTTAGTCAGCAGGCTTAACACAGCGGTCATGTCCTCTCATTTTTCTCGAGACAAACAGGAGCATCAGTGGAGCCTGCAACATTATTCATAAATAGAAGCAACAGAATTTGTTGTGATTGTAATTGCAATTGTACAGATTTGTAACAATGTAATTGTTAGATTTTTAATTCCTGAGGAATGCCAAGTAACTGGGCTTGGGGCAACAGCTAGCACTAGTCTGAGAGCTGAGAGAGAAGAGGGCACTGTTGGGACTGAGGAGCGGAATGAGATAGATTTGTCACTCCACCACACAGCACACATGAAAGCTGGATGCCCTTCATCCAACGGGGGAGACCCAAACCCAAATGTCATCTGTTTGTGGTTCCGCCCAGAACCCACCCTGCCCAGCCCAGAGCTGGCATAAGCTGTCCGCCACACTAACTACAGAGATGGGAGCTGTAATGACATGGCAGCTCTCTGCAGGTCCCAAAATAAGCTGCCCAGAAATGTCATTATGCTCCAGCCCTCCTGCTGCCTGTTTATATTACTTACAATATGAAAGGAGTGGTTTTGGGGGCAGTTTTCCACCTATTTGCGACATGAAGAGTCTTGAGAAATGTTTGTCTCTTGTTGGATATCCAGCTGGACTGGATTGTCTAAATGAATGATAATTGTCAGATCCAGGTGTGCTGTTGTTTGCTGAATGCAGGCCGCTTGGAGAGTCATGTGCAGTATGATTGGTGCAGTCCGTCATCATCCCTATACCACAGGCAAGCTACTCTCTCACCTGTTTGTCTTTGAGAGTAGCTATTCTCTCACAGCAATTGGCTTATGTTTCGCTGCATGTGGATGTCCTGTCAATCATGGGTTGGCCTCCAAATACCCTCAGGAAGCCTATGTCACATGTCAACGTGACACACTCCCCCTCGGAAGAATGGCTGCCTGACCAACCCCGCCTTCTCCTTCGGTTGCTATCCAGCTCAGGACTGTCATCAGGTCAGACGATCCTATCCGTGCATTCTTCAGCCCTCTGCAGAACAGAGGGAACCCATCATGCTGGTAATGACCCCTTGTTTTTTTTCGGTACTTTCTGATAAACAGCAAACCTCAATCCATGCTGATGGCCTGTCCTCACTCACTGACACCAAGGATTCAGGTAGAGCCTCCTTGGTGCTTTAGTCATCTTCAGAAAAACTCGACAGTCGTCCCAAAAGTTACCCGTGTCACCCAAAAGCCCTGAATCAATCTTTTAAAGCTCTCATATCTCAGACAAAATGCTGAAAATGCTGAAAAAATTTTGCCATTTGGACTGACTTTCATGAAGTGTTGAGTACAGAGCAACACTGTAATCCGGTTACCTGCGCTGAGTAAGGGCCAGTCCTGGATGCTCATCCCCGACTCCTGCACGGCAATCTGACCCACTGCTCAAGGTTCTGATCCTGTTCAAGCCGGAAAACCCGGCACGGCACAGCACGGAGTGGACTGATGCCCATGATAACATTATCAGAGCTTCAGGGGAGTCCAGCCAGAGAGATACAGACTGTTGTCAGGGCATGGGACACAGACAAAGGCCTGTTATCTGTGTTTACATGGGAGATTAACAGCCCCGGAGATAGCTCTCTCTCCACTCTCTGATAATCTACATTTGTTTCCCTCCTTCACTTATTGACAGAAACCACACTCTCAAATGTTGATGACAGAGGGCTAGAGTCCAGGGAACGATAACATGGTTTCCCCCCACAGAAAATATAGAAGTAATCTGTTTTCCCATGGAGCCCAGAGATACAGCAATGCTATAGATGTGCCCCCTCACCTCACCCCATCACTTAGACTCTTTATCTGGGAAGTGAGCGAATAAAATGTTGTGTACAGAGTGTTGTACGCACATACAAACATGTCTGCATACACAGGCATGCATGAACAGCGTTTGCAATCTCCTGCAGGTCTCATCAATAAGGCAAACTGGCCCATATGTGTGAGCAGTAAATTAGCATGTCAACAGCACATGAATGCTACTGACACTCTAATTTACTGCCCGCCTCTGCTGATGAATGGCTTTTCCCAGTGCCTGAGAAATAAACTCAGCCTATCATTGCTTTTTTCATGTCTAAAAATGTTCCACAGTTATTTTTGTCGCTGAATTCTAGTTTTTTCCCCCACCCACCAGGCAGCCTCCAATGTAATTATTGCATCTGCATCCTCTAATCTCCTGCGCACTGACCAAGACTGTACGGAGTACTGATACACATTCCGGCGTCCATGGGTGTACGCTGAACAGCAGGGACCACTGCTGTGAACTACCTCTGTTTCATGTATCCGTATTATGATGACAGCCAGGCTACTACTGTAACACACCAGCTCCAGTGGTGATATCATTATTATCCGCCTAGCTGACCCAGCGTCATAGAGGCGATTTGTTCCAACCGGTCAGATAATATGCAGTGATCATCTGGATGCAGCCAATCTCGTCCTATCTCACAACAGTGGTCAGGGGAGTGTGAGGGTCTTTTCTGGGCTCCAGACAGGCAACATCTGTGTACCCTACTTCTGACAAGAACAGGCATGGCGAAGTCCAATGACTTCACCCAGTCTCCATAGAGACAAAAAAGTAGAGTAGAATCTATTCTACAGACCCTTACTGACATTAACTAACATAAAGATTGAGGAAAGCCAATAGAATCCATTATGGTTATAATGATGGCATTATGATTATTATTATTATTATTATTATTATCATTATTGCTGGGTTGACAGCAAAAATCCTTTCTCGCCAGCCAAATTCGCTTTAGCTGCGCGGCGCAGGCGAGGCTATTCGAGTTTACACCGTAAGGGGGCAGGTCTGAGCCAGGAGAGGTGGCTCAGACGTAGCAATATCGACAGAAGAAAGACTGTAAAGATGAGACGTAAAGAACAGGGGCTGCAAAGATAGTTTGGATAATGCAGAGCTAAAAATGAAGTGTCTGATATTATATCACGCTGAAGCTGGTAGTTGACCGCTGTCCGGCGGAACGTTTCCCTGCGGTACGCTTTTGACAGCTATGATAATTGTCGTGAGCGGCTCTCCCCAAATGGCGAGCAGACAGAATGACAAAGTGAACGCCGCTAATTGTGGCATTTAGTGGGCACAATCTGAGACGTGCAAATAGCCTTCGGATTATGAGACTTTTGTGTTTAGAATAACAGCTGCATTTCATTGGCATTTGTGTATTATGTGTGTTAATTTATTTTTTGAAATTAAAACAAGGATGAAATTGTTTTTGAATGTATTTTTATTATTGTTTTTTCATAATCCCGGGAGACCACAACATGTAAGCGCATATATTACTGCCGGATTTTACAAATTGAAAATTTATCATTAGAGGCTAGAGAAAGCTGCATTTCTAAAATTATATATTTATTTCCCAACGTCCACATTGCATGGCTTTCAAATGCATATAACAGAGCTCAAGAAATATGACCAGATTTTTTTGGGACTACTCCTCAATCACCAGCAAACACCCCTTTTTGCCACAAATTTCCACTATGCATATTGCAAATATATACATTCATAATTGAATATACTGTAAGTGAAGCCCACTTTATGTGGGTGACAGGTGAATGTGGTGTTTATCTCTGAATGTACAGTGCACTCAAAATATCTTCAGTCTTTCCAATTGTTTTTTTTTTTTTTAATAAACACAACCAAAGAAGTGCATGTAAAAACACAACATGTGACTTTCATAGAATGCAGACTGGTGTAGTCATTGATAAGGCGGTGGTCATAGAGGCAACCCTCTGACCCCTGTACTGCTCCCCCTCCTACTGGGAGGAGGACACTGATTGTGATCAGGTGGTGCCTGGCAGCACATCTCTCTGAGAGAATGCAGATCAAACATCTGTAAGCCTCCCCACCCCTTCACTGTTCTCTTGTCTTCTACATTACAATATGCTTATCAGATGCATACAGCAAGTCATTACACAGTTCTTTTTTGTCTCTTATTTTGTATTTTCTATGCTCTTGGTGTTGTTATCAGTCCCTCTCCTTGAAGGCTTGGGTCACTCCCCAAGCGTTTGGGGTTGTGGGATTTGTTTACTGTAAATTTAACTTAGCGGTAAATTGATTGGGCTTTTACTCTCCACGTTTAATTGAGAACACCAACAGCTCTCCTGTGCTCATGATCCCCTGATCAATGCCATTAAACTAAGTGACACTACATTACACACATGCAAAGTCACACTAGATTTTGAATGTTTATGAACCTGTAAAAACAAATGCAGACTGTTTTAGGACTGCTCATATATAAGGAAATTAATTTGTTGATTGGCTACTTGTGTCACACTAAGTCAGCAGTGCCTTCCAAGTGCAAGCTTCCATCAGAGAGCAGGACTCCGGCTGCAGGTCCAGCTCCAGCAGTTAGGATGGCATGCCAGGGGTGCAAGTGGAGAGACAGGACAAAGTAAGGCGGGCTGGGAGGCTGCAGCATCTTATCACGGTGAACAAGCCCTTGCCCATGTTCAGACATGCAGCATAACCTTTGTTGGTGTACTATCAATACCTGATCTGGAAAACCCCCCTACAGAGTGAGCAGGATCAATACAGGAAGTGTGCAGCTTCCTCAGAGCTAATCAGCAGAGAGTGATGGAGAGGTGAGTAGGCATGGGCCACAGGTCTCTGATGGGAAAGGGCTGGGGGGGGGCATCACAGACAGATGTCACAGGTACAAATACAGGTGTTCAAAAGGCTCTATAGAAGCCTCTGTCTCCTAATGCATGTCATTAGAAGGGTATTTTAGAAGAGTAGAACAGTGATTGAGACACCACTGCCATGGTTGTTCTGTTGGTTATATCTTCTAGTAACTGGCTGTCAGCACCCGCCTTTTTGAAGAGTACTTCTTAACCAGATTGTAGAACGACTGAGAGTGATAGGAAAAGGAATTGCAACATAATGTGTGTTAATGGGTGTGTGTGATATAAATACTTTCCTCTCACGGTCAATGTAAGCACTGGTCAGTCATTTGTTCCAAAAAAAAAAAATCTGGTAGATATCCGTTCAGTGTAAATATATTCAGGACCATCAGTAGGTCAGTTGTTAGTTAACTGAAGAGGCAGGAAGTGGCCTGACCCTGCTATGTCATTGCTCTGGAATGGAAATTTAATTAAGATATTTAATGCGGGGAAGCTCACAGTTTGTACATTTACACTGTATCTCTTATTGCTGCCCTTCTCTACGCTGAGTCAGCCCAAAACAAACTTCTGAAGAGATAAGAGCAAAATGGCTAACAAAGTAAATGAATCAGCAAGCAGCATTGTTTCAGCTGAAAAGGGTGTGATTGCTGCTTATCTGCTGAGAAAGAGTGGTGGAGAGGAGAGAGAGAGAGAGAGAGAGAGAGAGAGAGAGAGAAATCATTTGGGTAAAGACAAAAAAAACCAAGAGAAAGATTGACAAGGCACAGTTCATCTCCCAGCTCACTTTTTTTTTTTTTTAACCGCGTAAGAGGTGGAACACCTGGGGAAATCGCACAGGTGAGCTTCAGAACTCTGCATGAATGATTTCAGGGAGCAGGGAGGATGGAGTCACTCCCATGGAAAGCCAATGCCCCCCCCCAGTCTGAAATATCTGTAACAGCCTGTAGTTTCTCACAACCGGATTAGCATACTAATCTCTCATGAGGCGGGGGGGATGAACTATTCAGCCACGAAAGACACAGGAACAGGAAACAGGGACGGGAAATGAGGAATGAGCGGGTCTCAGATTTGATTTCGCGGTGCCGTGTCAGGGTGATGGCTGGCTGCCCGTCCGACGCGGACAGCTGATTAACGGACCCTAATTGATTGGGAAGCGTGCCTTGATGGACAGCGTCTGAAGCGCTGGGGCAACATCTGCTCATTCCCACACCTCCACCGCGGGTGGGGGGGGGGGGGGGGTTGTAGGGGCGAGCCGCACGGAGCTGGCAATCAAGGTCAGGGATGAGCCAAAATAACGGACAACGCTGTGAATACATATCCATGAAGCTGAAACACAGTAACCCCCCCCCCCCCCAGGATGAATTACACAGTGATAATAAACCATCCTGTATGTCCTCAGGGGGAATAATGCAAAATCTTGTCACTGCATCCAGCATGAAGCCAACCTGTCTCTCTGCATTAGCCTGAGACACCCCCTGATGGGCGTGCGGGACCAGGGAAGGCCATACTGACAGAACCCTATATGAAACACGTAATTGTTTCAGAGAAGGAGTCACCCAGACTGAAGATGCTTATTGTGCTCTGATTCACAATGATCAAGTCTGGGTGAGCAGCTGAGACCTGGAGGAAGACTGACAACTCACCTGTGGAGGTGGAAATTCATGGACTGAACGTCTCTTGTCAGATTCCTTTAATCAATCAGATTTGGCAGAGAAAAAAATGCTCATAAATAACCTCAGCTCAACAGAGAGTATATATTGAGCTAAAAGAACCTCCAGTTTTCCTCCCGAGGGTGTATGTATGATCACAGTCATATGTACTGTGTGTGTTCTCCATCTGTGAGCTGGCATGTGGGCGGACAGCCATAACGCAACACTCAATACTTGACTCCTGCTTGCCCAATGACACGCTGATAACACACAGATAACACCCCTGACACCAGATGTGAATCCAAGCTTGACAGGACATGCCTGTGAGTCAGTAACACTATAAGCCCCCACCTATGACCAACCCCTAAACTTCCAGTCACCCACCCCCCCCCCCACCCACGCCCAGCCTGGTCCTACCTGCCTGCTCATCACTCCACAAACAAACCCTAGAGGATTCTGGGAATGCTTTAAGAAAAAGGATCAAGCTGCCTCTCTCCCCTCCTACAGCAAACACGGTCTCCCCCTCAAAGAGCCTAATATAATGCTACTTAAACCCGTATTTCTATTCTCCTCTTCTTTAACTGCAAAACGCCTACATTACACGGATAAAGCACCTTTGATGTTGGGGTTGGATGAGACTCAGCAGCTCTGAATGGACGGCAAAACAATCACTAAGAGATGGGTAAACCAGGACAGGAGTGCTGAATGGAAGCTTTGATGTCACTGTATTTTTGGGGGGGGTACGGGGATTGAGGAGTTGGGGGGGGGGGGGGGGGCGGCTCCGATCATAGCTGAATAGTGATGATGAAGGGTGTGTACGTGTGTTTGGGGATTCTACTAAAGCTTTTACTGTTATTAAAGCTTTTTCAGGCTACTGATATAAAACGAAAGATATGGATGACAGTCCGCGCACACAAGCAGGCACACACATACGCATGCACACAAAGCTGTCCTTCTCGTTAAATTACAGTAACAGAATATACAGACTCCTGCACAACCAGCCGTTCCATTACTGCTCAGAGGTTTAGCACGCACACTTTGATGTCTAACCAGACACCTCAATATTGGTTTAACTAATTTTCCACAGAAGCCTATCGGGGTCTCTTAAGAAAAATAAGACAGTGCATTGTTAATGAAAAGGAAATGAAGGCCCATCTGCAGAAAGATCCCTGCACAGAAGAGGAATTAAAACGGGGCTGATATCTTTATTAAAAGAGGCTGGTTTATTTGAAGAAGGGAACGGACTGTTGATGATGTGACTCAACACCAGCGGAGTGTAATTCCAGGCTCGTTCCTCACTCTTTTATGACAGTTGTTGCTCAGTGGGCGAGTCTGTAAGCTCAACACAAAGGGCTTAACGAACCGTCCTGGTGCACACAATGTTGCTCTTTACAGCGTCAGTGACACCGCAAGTTTTATAACGGCACTGTAAAACCCAGACAAAAGACAAATGGCCATCAGTAAATTTCTCTGGGACTCGGGCTGTAACTGTAGGGGGGGACAATATTTTGTCAAGATAATCCAAAGAGGATGATAATGGTCAGGTCAGTGTCTGCCCCCAGCCCCCCCGCAAAACACTCCCTCCTCATCAATCCTAAAGGAGTGTAACTCCTTGTCGTGCCAGGACTGTTTAAGGTTAAACATAAGCTTATCTGTAGCTGTATCTAAGTTAGGCCCATTAGTTTAATCAAGACAGACAAGAGTAACAGTAAAGCAAAACACCAGCACATATGTTACATTATTGTCATTTAGCAGACACTCTTATCCAGAGTGACTTACATAGATAACATGTAAAACTGTAACCTATTTATACAGCTGGATATTTAATGAGACATTTTTTTGGGTTAAGGTCTTTGCCAAAGGGTACAACGGCAGTGCCCCAGCAGGGAATCAAACCAGCAACCTTTCGGTTAAGAGCCCCACTCTTTATCACTACACTTGTGTCACACTTTGCACTGCCAGGATAAATATCCAGCAGAGATGCATATTTTGGATCCATCTCTGTATTTACTACAGTCTACATTTTGGTAGTATGTATTTATGCTCCAACATAAACACTCATTGAGGGAAAGGGGGACGTCTCAGAAGGTGGTGAAGCTGAAAACAGAGACGGCTCCTCTGTCCTCTCTGTGACACCCTGAGTGCACCGAGTAGGAAAACAAGTCAGAGTCCTCAATGTTCTCTGAGATCATCTCCCTCTCAAAAACTTTGGAGACATTGACCCCCAGCAACAGCCCCCCCCCACCCCCCCCCCCCCCCCCCCCCACACACACACACACACACACACACACACACACAAAGACAGACAAACACTGAAAAGATTAGTGTGTGTGTGTGTGTAGGGTTGGCTGTTATAAGCCATTGCAGTGCCAATGAGAAAATACAGCGATAAAAGGTCTATTACACAGAGCGATTAATTTCAGTATCAGCAAAGCTTTTTATGTGTAGCTATTGTTGTGGCTATTTCTAATCTGATGTATTGATTTATCCATTTTTAGCATGCATAGCTCTTACCTTTCGTGTGAAAACTGAGCTGCCTCTCTCTCTTTCTCTCTCTGACAAACACACACATGCACGCACCCACACACACACAGACACACAGATACACACCACGCAATCTTCCAGCTCTGACGACCTCAGCAAAGAACCTCATGTTCTGTTTCCAAACGGCCCTTAATTGATGCACGCCATCCTTTGTTTAATAATTTAAGCTTGTCGTACTACTCTGCTGATTTGGGAGTGCCTCATCCCTATTGCAAACAAACAGAAAAAGCACCCTGAATGGGCTCACTCTGTCATTCTGGGAGCTTAATGTGTGTGGTGCACACACTGTATCTACTAAATCTACAGCCTTGGACACTGGGAGGGAAGGCAGGACCACACCATTACACAGAATCCTTTTAGCTCCATTTACACACAAATCTCCTGATTGATGTCAGTATCATTGTGGCACACTTTATCATTGTGAAGCTGACAAAATACTGTCAAAGTCATACAGAATTTATTTGTGTGTGCGCATGTACATGTTAGTGTATGCATAGGTGTGTGTATGTGCCTGTGTATGTATGTATGCATGCATAGCGTGTTTGTATGTGTCTGTGTGTGCATGTGTGCGTGTGCGTGTGTGCGTGTGTGTGTGTGTGTGTGTGTGTGTGTGTGTGTGTGTTTGCAGACCAGGCAGACAATTGCATAAGAGTGAGCTGCCAAAATGGCCATTAGAAAGCAGGATCATTATTTAATTCATGGAATTAGGCCTCTAAACAGATAATGCTCCTGGGGAGGAATGGGCACCTTCGACTAGAGGCTCTGTGTGGACTGGTCTAAACCCAGCTGGAAGGGAGAAAGAGAACACAAAACAAAGATAGGATCAAAAAGAGACAACAATGACACAACCACACCAGCTGTGATGAGCTGTGTGGGGCTCCTTATTTCGGGCAGTGTTCATTTCACTCTCGGTAAATATTATTGACAGCAGGTCTTCCAGAAGAACTCAAACTATCTTCAAAAAGGCTCACATCAATATTAAATCAGATATGTGTCAGACATTTTTTATCCAAGGTTTGAAAATGATGTGATGTCAGTTCTGGAGCTTATTGCTCATTAATAATGCATAGAGTATAACATTAAACAATATGGTCAGTCATAGACTATATGATTATATTATGCTTATGTATTCATGCAAGTGTATCTACTTATTAATTTTAAGAATCTGCAAGGGCCTGTGTCTCATATATAATACGCAGTGTGTGTCTGTATGTGTGTGTGCGTGTGTGTGTGTGTGTGTGTGTGTGTGTGTGTATGGGGGGGAGGGAGAGAGTGGGAGAGGGGGGATGGTGTTGGATTCTCAGACATTGAAATGTGGGAGCTTCAGGCTGTCAGCTGGATCCTCTTGACGTGACCTCAGCAGGTGAGCATCGGTGGAACTGACAGGGACTCTAACGAGTCAATTAGAGCCGTGCACGGGGAAATGTCACGGCTGCATTCACTTCAAACTGGGACTTAACACGCGGGGGCTGTCCCTGTACACGCCGCTACGCGCCCACCGCCGGACTGATCCGCCCGAGATTCGGTGAACTGGGGTGAGAGCCTCTCCTGGGGAGGGTGCGTGGTGGGGGCCGTGGCCCAACAATGTGCAACGCGAGAGCTGCGACTCGGGGGGGGGGGGGGGGGGGGGGGGGGGGTAACACAACCAGTCAAATTAGGGAGGAAGCTCTCTGCTTTCTATCTCCTCCTCTTCCCAAGAGAAGAAATGCTCTGAATACACTCTGCATTCAGTCCAATAAGGGGATCTCAGATGCTCCACAACCGAAAGAAGGAGTGAGAGATGAGAGGTGACTTCTGAGAATTGCCTCTGCATATTAAAACATATTAAATCACAAACCGGAGTTAATCTGTCTCTAGGGCTGTCCAGATACGCCATTCAGTCCGACTGGTTGCTCTAGGTAGAGGCACAGCACATCTACTTATTTTGAGTGCATTTTTGCAAATAAATCCATAGACAGCATTCAACCTCAACCTGTAATAATGCCTTATCAGATGAAATTGCTTACAAACGATGTAAAACAAGATTGAACAAGTTAAAAAAAAATCACTCCATGCTACTAACTGCTGGTGCGCTAACCAAAGTCTCCCAGCTCACTGCTGTCCTCCAATACTCACAACATGTTACACAGTCAAGTCAATGTGGTGTCCATGCTGGGCACTTATTTTCCCTTTTGTTATTGTGGTTAGAGCAGGGCCAAAGCCTCCTGAAATGAGTCAGCCTTGGCCATCAGACACTCATTTGGGACACTGTTGGTAAGTGTCTATCAGTTATTCCAGAGAAAAAACCCTACCAGCCATGAGAAGAGGTCCATATGACTCACCATGTGGCCCAGGCACTTTCAGGCACATATAGTTTCAGTTCCATTTTTGTCTGTCTTCACAGATAGCATGCAAAGAGACTTTCAAAGTCTTTTTATTACTTTTTTCGCCTCTTTTTCATTTTCATGTTTCTTTTTCAGCCGTTTTCATTTTATTCTTTAAGGTTGAGGAAATGAGGTTTCCTCAACTAACAAACAAACATTCCCAATGCTTTTGCAATTACTTAATTCTACACCTTAAGCAAGAAAAATAAACACTAGCTGAAGAAAACTCCAAAGAGGAACTTTCACTGAATGCTGGTTATGTTCTGATGAGGAGTGGACATATACAAAAAATTCCATCAGAATGTCAGTTTGCTTCCTCAATTCTATTTTTAAAAGCTGGTTTAACAAATAAATCACACAACTGCAAGAACCCCGTCCATGCTACACCAGCCCCCAAGAGAGCCGCCACCAATCTTCTCACATCGCTGCAATCTGAATGGAGGTTAAACTATAGAGATTTTGCAGGCATTTAGCTCATAGCAATATCATAGCAATCAAACGCCATTGTCAGCAACAGTGAAAGTGTAAAAATCCTGGCACCAATTTCATCTGAATGGATCTCTAAAATACCTCCATTTTAGCGCTTTGTGCATTGACGTATGAGAACAAAACGGAGAATAGAAATCCAAAACAAACTGCCAGGAAACCAAGAGGCACTTCCTGTTTCTCCACTGAGTGTACATGAACACTACAGTACCCATTCTGATCATAACCTGCATGGAAGTTGTTTGTAGTTGTGATTCCAATCATTATATTATATGCATCATTATGTTATATACTGTTTTCCTTTAACTTCGACAACGTGTGCAAAGCATCACAAATATATATTTTTATCTTTTTCCTGGAACATTTAAATGTCTGCATTTTGGGTGTGGACATGACTATTGAGTCCCCATCTTCCTGTCACAGAACATTTTTCTGAACTGGGAGGAGCTAAACATTTTGAATAATTAACCAATATACAGAGTTTATCGAACAATGTATATCAATTTCAATGAAGCCACCATAGTAAGTAACATGAGGCTGACAAGAAAAATCAACCACAGAATTTGATACATATATGATCATTACAGGAGTGATGACGCTTTAACAGATTTCTTTTATTTTAACAGATTTCTCTAAACTAAAAAGATAGTTTGCAGGTTAAAGGGCCAATGCCATGCCTGTAAAAGATTCCCTCAGATATCACAAGGAGGTGTGAAAACACAGGTTTTCAAGAGTAATTATATCTTCTGCTGTCACCACTTTCAGATGACAAATATGTCTGATTCAGCTTCTACTTCCACGGGGGACTCAAAGTGGAAAGAAAAGATTTGCACAAGGATGATGGATTTGCTTCTCACATGTCCTCGGGAGGAAGTTTTATGATACGTGTTTTGTTTTTAATGAATAACAACTTCTTTTGTGTGTGTGTGTGTGTGTGTGAGAGATGAGTCTTTGTCCCCTGCTACCCCTAATGGCAAAAATCCTGCACATGCCCTTGATGACAATATATTGTTAATACATTTGCTTTTGCAATTGCAAGTAATAGGTACCATGAACATACTGCGGATGTTGCATGAAAGAAATATGTTCATTCTTCTCTGAAAGATGCTTTGAAAGACGGATAAGCAATATGAGTGCACTTATTAAGAATATTTGAGAGGCTGCACAGACATGAGCTTATATCTGCAATGCTAGATGGAGAGGTATTTTTTTTTTTTTGAATGAAAATGATGCTGAAGGATAAGTCCCCGCAGTATCAGAGTACAAAGGTTTTGTGTCCTCAGTGAATGTGCTCATGGATTCAATATACTTCATAAACTGGGAGAGAATGCAACTACTCAGGTTGGGATTGTCTTTAAAGCATTCAAATAACTTCTAAATAGAAGCACAGAGAGGGGCCAGTAGGTTCTGCCAATAACAACATCGACATTCTGACAAAGCTCTGTCTAGCAGGAAAACAGATTTATTCACATGCCCTAACTGTCAATACATTTTAATGATGTCACAACGAATATGAGTATGAATGTGTTAATACAGTGCCCGCTGAAACTGTTCAGCACATATTCACATGCTTGTGTCTAGTACGTCATGTAAATTAACAGCAATTAATCATATAAGCGTAAACATATAACTGAAAATGTACTTACACTACTGAAGTAATTTTTTAAATTCTCCATAATTTACATCTTTTGGTTATAAGATAAAACCAAGACATTTTGATTTTATGAATGTGACATTGTTTGATGGTCATTTTTTTATATTAAATGGTCAATGGGCAAGAAGGCAGAAGACTAAGAGGATCCAATGCATTTGAAGCCTTCCAGAGGGGATTCTCCTCGCCAAACTCTGTGAGGAGGGAATCATTTTTGGAACGGTATATGGCAATAATCAGCATGGCTATAATTACCTTGTTGTGTGGAAGAGCCAACGACTGCACACAGTCATTTTCCAGAGCAGGGAGGGCATCAGACAGACCTCATTCATAACTGCACTAGCTGCTTGGCTTAAACATGCCACCAGAATACAATATGGAAAGCACATTTACCTGATTTACCTATCAACAAAAACACATTGCAGATAAAAATAAAACACTATTATAATAGCGCGATGATATTACAATGAGACACTGGTAATTGGACAGTAAATCTGCTTCTGCCACAGACAGTACCGCAATGAATATTAATGAAATGAATATTAATGAATGCGTGCGCAGACTGACAGCCCAAGTTGTTTTGTGCATGCATATGGAAAAAAAGCTCTGTATGAATATATATCTTTCTAAACAAAAACCACAGTGTTGTATTCATGTCACTCAGCACACAACCGTTGGCTTTTTTATACATTTAAATTAGGCAGGTGTTTGAATTCAAAGGTGTGAAAACATTGCTGGCCTGGCAAGCCCTGCTTACTCCACATATTAGTCAGACGTTTTGGAAACAAGGAAATTCATCCAATCTCTACCTAATATGGGGACTCTGGAGATGGTCGGCTCCAGACCAGATTAAACCGGATCTGCCATGGCGTGAGCAGACTGACCAGAGAGCAGGCAACCTGAAAACCTCTGTGCGCCATTAAAATCTCACCATTCAATGCTGAGCTCAGCACAAACGAGCCAAACCGGTCACTGCTCTCACCTCCAGAACACAGCCTCGCAGAGCTGACCCCCGAATCTGCAGCTGCCTATATTACCGTTACGCACTTTGCAAGATATCCATGACTCAGTCTGCAAGGCTCAAGTTAAAACTCTGGTCCCAGGGATAACACCTCTCCTCTCTTATATTAGATTAGAAACGTGGAATTTGTGCTGATTAGCCTGCCTGCCGAATGCAGATGTTTGGAAGAGATACGGACCAGCTGACAGGGAGTGCTGTCGTTTATTCAGTAATCAGGGCCACGTGTGTCCAACTCCCCAGCTGTGTCATTGAGACGGTAACAAAGCTTACCACCGCTGCTTTCAATCAGGTGATTAACCATTTAAACCTCACTCTCTGGGAAACTCTTCTACTGCTGGGATCATCCACATACTCATCTGATGCAATCCTTTATTTGAAGCGATAAACCGTGTGAGCAATTTTCAGAACTAGAAGACCTGGTCCAGGCCGGGGACTGGGGTTTGAACCTACAACGTTCCGGTAACCAGCTGATCGATTACTAGAGCCCCCAGGTCACTTGGACACTGGGAATGCAGCCTTGAAAACTATACAGTACACCTTCAGTACACCCCTTGCTCTTTGGACTAAAGATCTCCAGTTCAACAAGGTGTCTGTTCTGCATGTGTACTGTAAAAGGTGTTGACCAGGACAAGTTACTCCCCTGTTGCCTACAGCAGTGGGTCAGTACTACAGGAGCACTCTATGACCTTTCCAAATATGCACTGCATGATGGGCTGGAGTCAGTCCTCCTGTTGCGAGTCACTGGAGCGGGTCGGCGTCAATGGTAACGGGCCCTGGTGGACCACACTCCGAGACAGAAAAGGGGCAAACTGACCCAGTCCGGCTACGGGCCAGTACTCTTTACTGCCCCTCGAAATCATCACCTGAACAACGGCGTGTGCCACGCGAAAGGCCGGGGCTGAGAGAACGTAAATCTCTGCCATGTCGGTACCACATTCTGCTGGAAGTCAGCCTTGCAAAGCAACACAAACACACTGCAAACAGTGTATCTCCTCTGACCCCAGCAAAGCAAACGGGCCTCACAGACCAGCAGCCGCGTGTTTGAACAGCGGGAGCTTAGGAGGTAAAGGACTCGGAGGCCATGTTTTCTCTGCGTGCCTTCACGGCTTCATTACCGCTCACCTCTCCCTGGCTCGTAGAAGACAAGACTCCGAGCAATGAGAAGATCTCAGGCCGCGTGTGTGACGGGTGGCTGGATGGTGAGTTTCTGCCCCGCTGTCCTTCCTCTGCAAAGGTTGTGAATACTGCTGCACCAGATCTCCCTGTCAATCTGTGAATGGGAGTCAGGCTGGCAACCCTAGACAGCGCACAGCGTGGGGTAACTCTAGCAGGCCAGCGGGAAGAAGGGATGGAAACTTCAGCTGGGGAGAGGAGTGAGAAGGGCAAGCAGTTGTGGGCCAGGCGGACAACATGGCTGAGTGGGAGGGTAGCTGTTGTGTCTTGACATTCTGCCACATCCATTGGAGTTTCATGAAGTACTTATAATTTTATTGCTGAGAGGAGACATGCAACATAAGTAAAACCTGAAGAAACTGATATGCAAGACTTTCATTAGAAACCCATGCATTCTAGAGGAAATTCCCGATTATATTACCATGGTATCCATGTAATGCATAATATAGTTTAATAATCTTCTATATATGTTATGCCATACCAACTTGTGGCAGTTTGCCACAGAAGTTCTCCTTTTGGAGAACTGGCCTATTTGTGTTCCTTTGAATTGAAAAATAAAACCATGCCCCCCACACCCATTTTAATGTGAATATTTAAAAATTCCCCTTTTGTTGAAAACTGCAACAGCCCTGACATAACAGCTATATGCACATGATCAGGGTACATTGGCACAGTTGGTGAGCAAGTTAGTAATGTGAGTAATCTATTGTCAATGTTTTCCTGAATTTGTGAGCTTCAAAAGCACTAAAATTCTATAAATCTGTTGCTGCAAGCTATTCCTACTTTTTCTTCTTTGTCTCTTTTTCAGTTCGATAGTTAACCACGTTAACTCCTACCATTTGGGAAAAGTAAATAAGCATTTGGAAATTGAATTCTGAAAAAAGGGGTCAAGCCTAGAATATGTCTGAGTGAAATTCCTATAACAAACATGAACCTCAGAGTTTATTTTTGCTTTGACTCTCAATTAACTCTAATTGCAAGCCTTAACGAGGGTGACATTTTCAGCTTTAATGAATCTCTCAAAGTTGACGCCGTTCCACAGGAAGTAAAAGGAGTATTTATAGTGTGAACTTCATTCGTCTCCACAATCTGGAGCCACGTCTCTCTTCTCTGCTCGGATTTGTTTAAAGTTCTCTGCCTGGAATGCTTCAGGGAGCTCGGTAATGGACCCCAAAGTAACAGTACTCCCAGGAACGGGGAGCTCAGGAATGCCAAAGATTTGAATTTGGAGAAAATCTCCTTCACAATGTTCCACAGAGTTTATGAATGTCTTGTCTGGGAGGAGTGGATTGAAAACATACCCAAAAAATTATGGCTTGTGGGATGGAAAACATCTTGGCATGCAATAAAATGAACATTTCAGTGTGTCTCTGCAACTATCTATGTATCTATGCATTCATCTATGTATCTAAGTGTTTATCTATCTATCATATCTATCATATATTAATATATACAGATAGATATATAGATATATAGTTAGATACATAGATAGACAAATAGACAGACAGATAGACAGATATGAGAAAGAGAGCATGTCGCTACTGGATTTGGGTCAATCAGGATTGCGCTTTCACTGTCTGCTCTAGCTACAATTATCTTTCTGTCTACACTGTAGCTGAGTACAGCATGACTATGCGATAAAGCAAAACCCAATAATGTTACCTGTGACGGAGCTAATCCTCCAAAGCTGTCTGAATTAAGCAGGGCTAAAGCGAGATAGACTTGGAAACTTTTCATCCTTTCCTACGAGGCATGTAAGAATTGACAAGGAGATGCAGAACGAAGGCTTGAAATTTATGTATTGGGTTGATTCACAAAGTCGGCCTCCCCTTCGGGTGTGGCTGAGCATAGCTGAACACTGGCTGACTGGGCTCTACAGCGAGTGAGCACAGTACCAGGAGTGCAGGTGACATCTCCCAAAAAGTCATAAATATTGAAATCTGATAACACAGGACATACTGGTGGAATCATCAAACTAATTTTAAGTAAAATGCATGAACATGACCATGATCCCTATCTAAACAGCTGTCTCTAGCAACAAGCTTGCTCACTAAGGACATGGAAAACTGACCCTAAGTTCAGTATCCAACTGATTCAAATTCGTTACATCACATTATGTTAATATGTTTATTCATTACATAACGCATTATATGGAGACGAAGAGGAAGTAGCTTTAGAGGGTGACAGATGTTTACTAACTTTACCTACAACAAAAGCATAATCTTGGATAAGGCTATTCTCCTTAGATAACTGTATAATAGCTATACCACCATTCCAGAGAATGAACTTATCAAGTAAAACCAGTAAATTCACAATCTCAGATAAACCTCACTTCAAGGTGCAGAGAGGGAGCATTCAACAGAGACCAAAATGGTTTGAATAGCTTACATGGAGAGGTGCAACAAGCTTCCTCCTGTCACGGGCCTTGTGTGTTGACACATTTCGTTGCGGTTTTCTTTGCACTGGCAGGGTGGTACCTTCACCCCGAGATCTAATGAACAGTAAAATAACATTTTGATAGAGGACTGTTTGGTCATTGCTGTGGTCTGTGGGTGTCCTTACCGTGCCGTGATCTATCTGCAAGCACTTTCCACAGAGGGAGGTACACAAAGCTTCACAGGAACAGAGAGAGAGAGAGAGAGAGATGGGGGAAGGAGAGGCAGCGGCCCCATTTTAACACAGTGAGACTGTTTGACAGTTCGGGCAGAGAGGGCTGCCCCGTTTCACCCCGTGAGCTGGGTAAAATAAATCCATTTAAATGCACATTCGATATTTCTTCTGGGCCTCCTAGAAATCGCAGAGCCCCAACCCCCGCCCCCACGTGCCTCCTCATGGCAGGGGACTCCCCAGCAGTGTTAGATGCTAGTAGCTGGGTGTCCACAGCTGGATGTTGGTAAAAGTTGGCAAAATGCATTCCATCATTCTGAGTCACACTGTGACAGGACATAGAATGGTCCCTGTGTGTCTGAGTGTGGCCAATGAAACCGAGTCAGTATGTGCAGGCCGAGCCAGGGGGCTGCTGCTTGCAGTGGACAGTTGCACAACTGTCTTTGGTTAGATTGGGACAGCAAACTAAATTTAAACAGTATTTGAAACAGCGATGCTGCACTCTTTTGCACGTGAGACAAAATAATTATTTTGTGGCTGTTTAATACATAACCAGGAAAGAGAATGTTTGGGGTTTTAAAACCGAACATGGATTGTACTGGCCATGAGTTAAACCTACACAGCTCTTAACACTGTATATTCCATAATCTTTGACACACTGTTCAACATACAGTATCACTGGTCTCAACATTTCAATGCCCACACATACCTATAAATTTGTGAGGCAGATGATCAAGGACGTTTGGGATTGTGGGTTGGACTTTGTAAGCAGTGGTAGGTAAGTGTGTTTTGCATATTGACTTCCATACACCAGGTGTGAAACTTTACATCCACAGGGTTTGAATTGATGGGTCCCTTTTCAAACCAATTTAGACTGGAAGCCATGGCATTTTTGCATACATATGTATATATGTATCAAAATGAGCTATAAAATCAGGTGGATGTTGACATGTATTATCCAGCTGTGATGAACCAAATTAGCATTGTTCAATGAACTTCCTTTTGAAACCACAGTGATACCCAGGGCACCATCTCCACTCTAAAGCAGTCCCGTCTTATTTACCTTTGAATATTAAAATGCAGAGCGCATCCAAAATCTAAATTAGGTCTAAAAGCTTTAAAATACAAGCTCTAATTTGGATGTAAAAGCTCCATCTGCATGGGAAATTAAACCCCAGGTCCCCAGAGTTTCATATCAGGCATGTTCTGGATTTGCAAGCAGCTTCAGTTAGTTTATGGGCGAGGAAGTGGAACTTCTGCACGAGGTCAACAGCATGCTCTTATAGTGACTGTGGTTGTGATCCGTTGTCACAGTGTACCAAGTACATATACAGTATACTGTACTATATATCGTAGAGTGTGCTATGTATAGTTCTGGTTGACAACTTCAGATTCCGTTGTCAATTTCTGAGACTCCAGGTGCATCCTCCACAGCGGGGCTCCACCCCCACCATCTGATCCCGCCCCCTACCAGAGAGGGCTTGGCAGAGAGGGCTGCCAGTGAATCGGGAACATGGAAAAAGGCTCAGGCCTGTGGTCAGAGCGCAAAGCCGCCGGGAACGCGCTGGACGCTGCGACAGGGGAACTCTATACCCGGGACATGGGCACATGCCTGCCCCCGCTGCCAACGAAAACACGGCGCCCGTCCCCCCGGGGCTCAGCGCTAATTTCTCACTGTGCGCCAGGCGGTCAGCTGAGGAGCGGGGGGGGGTTTACTCCATCATGCATGACCGGCAGGGAGGAGGGAAGGTGGAGGGCCGAGGTGGGGACCAGTCACTGGGAACCTCAACCCCTGATGGTTTATATGCTTTCAAACAGAAACCTGGCAACCCACTAGGCCCCGGATCGTATTGCCGCCCTTCCCTGGGGCCGCGCTGAAAAGAAGACTGATGACCTGTCTACACGTGAAGCTTTTTCCTGAAGCTTCCACATAAAACTGCTTCAATACTGCTGGCCGGGTGGAAACTCCCGGGCACAGATTAATCACACGGTTTTGGGGCTACTCTAAGGTTGTGGTCAGGAAGCGGCAGAGACAGAAAGAACCATACTTTACAGAACAGGGTCATCATCTTTCACGAAGCAGTATTTTGCTGGAACAGCATTCATTTCATAATAAACTCCGAATTACCAAGGGGTCACTGTGTGCAGTCCAAATGTATTTTTATAGCAGCCCATTTTCACATCTCCAAGAAGGATCGATGCGGTCGTGATGAGTTCTCCGACGATCACGTTTTACACGTGCACCAGGGCATGATGGGTAATGGAAGGCATGGTGTCTCACATGATTTGCCTGTTTGTCGGAACACTTCTGCTTCCCCTTTTCGAGATCCTGCTCTGCGTGTTTACGCCGAGACGGCAGGGCACATCTCCCCGGAGCGAGGGAGGCAGGACGTAAATATGCATGGAGGAGGATTATCGGTAAAACCATAAATAGGCTTTGAATACCAATAGGCCATTGTCTGCAGCATCAGGAGCACTGGCATATATCGAGCTCCATCTCTGTGCAGGATGCCCCTGGCATGTTGAGCAGCTTTCTCTGTTCTTGTTTGCAGCCTCCTAAATAACCTGTTGATGACCTGATTCCACTCAGCTCGACTGTTCCTCCATGCTGTGGAGTGGGTACAGGTTTAATGCTTATGATGAGGACTGCTCACCTCTACCTAGCTTAGCAGAGAGACTTCTGGGAGGTGACTGAGGTTTGACACACAGAGCCCATCAGAGTCAGTTGAGAAATTAACCCCTGCTGGTACAGTACATTATCCCCATTTCCAGAGCAGAACATCCACTCAAACAGGACAACAGACTACATTGAGAATTTGCTCGCTATCTTCCTGTCAGACCAGCATCCAGGTTTTTTTTTTTTTTCCAGCAGGTTCTTAAAGGAGATCACCTTTGGAGATGACCATCTCCTCTGATGGAGTAGCCGAAAACTGCCCGGCCCCCTTCACCAGTGCCTTGAAGCCATGGTACCCTCCCTGAACAGCTGCTGGTGATGTCACTGGCTGCCCCTCCGTGGCGAGAAGCGAGGAGCTGCGACGTTGCCACGACAACGGCTCGTTGAAAGATGGTCGCCACGTTCTCCGGTATCCCTTTCACCCCCTTCTGCTCTTGAAGAGCGGGAATCAGAGGGAGAAGAATCTCCACGCCGCTTTAGAGCTGAAGAGGATTTGAATTTATGCTCTGTTAACAACCCGGGATAAGTCTCAACAACAGAGGGGATTAAAGCCGAAAGTGTTTAACAGGGATGGAGAAGTGAAACTCACACTCTCTCTGGCACTTTGCAACCAAAACTCTGTGAGATGTTAGAAAAGCATTTCCGGCAGAAGTTCATCCTCTGGTTCACGGTGGTTGTTTCCCTGTTTCACACCACGCTGTTCTGTGGAATGCAGAACTCCTCACACTGATTTCCTTCATTACTTCATTTCTCTTCACATGCTTCACCACACAACGGCACGTGCAGGTAGCATGGGCTAGAGATTATACATAGCGGAAAATCCTACATTTTTTGTGGAGATTTAAGCATTTCTTACAACAACTATTCCAAGAATTTCAAAAAAATCACGTGGTTCATCAAAATGACAAGTGAAGCCAGAAAGCATTTCTGAATGCATCTTTCGGGTGCAGACAGAAACTGCTTCCCTTTTAAATCCCTTCTGAATTTAAGATGGATGCTTCAGTGGTTCTAGATAAGACTTTTAGTCCTCTAAATCAAACCCACTTAAACAGTATCACGTTTGCATTTACCATTATCATTCTCAGATTCTCAGTAATATTCAAATTTCGTTTTAAGCCAAATACCTTCCTGCAATTAAATATTCTCATGACATTACTGGCTTACACGGTCAGAAATGTTAACTGGCATAAAGGCTTCCAGACATTGCAAACAGCCCACTGTACAGACTATTGAAGGCTGTTTGCTCTGACGCCTGCGCTAGAGAAGCACTCTCAGGAGTTTGTCGCTGATGGGCTCGAATCTTGCGCTGGCAAGAAGAACGCGGTCATAGGAAGAACGCGGTCACAGGAAGAACGCGGTCACAGGAAGAACGCGGTCACAGCTCCGATCAGAGTCAGGTCCTTTGGCAGAGTTTATCCTGCTGCTCTCTGGGTATGGCACTGGAGCTAATGCGCTGGCCACCGCTGGGGTGGCACTCCTGCGGTATGGATGTTTGAGCCCTCCTCTACATGCTCACACCGTTACCTGTCACGCCTTTAAGAAAACAGACCGTGAGGGCATGGGTTCCCTCTCTCAGAGGGGTGAAACACATTTTGAGCTAATAGACCTGGTCTGAAGCTTCAGGATGTCACAATCTGGTGACTGTACCCCAAAAACTTCTAAAAAAAAAAAAAAAACAAACAAAAAAAACTACTTAATAAAGCATAGAAGTAAACTCAGTCAACGGACCAGCACTGGGCGGATAGACATCAGATTAGAAATGTGGGTTTGTTAATTGCATGAGAAGAAGCAATGCCACTGACATGGTGCCAAGAATCATGGGAATTTTGATCTGCTTTTAATACACAGTGTAGGGTGACCAAAAACACCCCATGTCACCCCTCTGAGTCCCCTGGTAGCCCCTGTTGTCTTCAGTGTGAAGAGGTGTCCTATTCCTGCATGCCTGCTTAACATCACAGAGGGATAAGACGCAGCTCTAACTGCCACACAACAAAACACTCTCCAGCAAGTCGCTTTTCAAGCACAAGAGCTTGATTGACAGACACTAACAACCTGAGGTGTATTACAGCTCATAGGCGGAATTAGGATTCAAAAAAAACTTAGAAGTCCGTCCTGGGAATTAACTTACCTTCTATTTTCAGATTTGGAAATTATCCGAGCGCATTCTGAACCACGCTTCTAAACATTTCACATGGATACAAAATAACAAACTGTCAAATTAATTCAGTCCCCCCCCCACCCCTCCCTTTTCAAAAATGCAAAATGTGTGAATAATATTGGAAAAAACAGATGAATGAACAGTGAATACTTTCCGACTGCTTTGTGGTCATGAACACGCAAACGAGGTATCAGAGGCTGCCTTTGTTACACTTCTGCCAGTTTAAACCACCTCACAGCACAATGGGACCAGACACTGGTCTTTGGGGTCTAAAGAACTGCCACAATTCCTGTATAATATCTGTACCTGTGAGCTGCATCATTACCATTATTTAATTAAAAACTAAACAAGGTGTAACCAATTCCTTGTGTCTCATTACTCTTGACACTTCCGAATGGCCTGGGGACTCAAATGTCAGATTGAGGCATTGCGTTTCAGGTGGCACAGTTTTGATAAATTACCAACAACTACTAAAAGATTTCAACTCTGTTGTCAGAAACTTCAAACCTTGTGAGACACTGCGCATATGTGACACTATGCACATCCTATCCCACAACATCCCACAACTTGTCATGACCTTTCTGCTTTTGGAGAGAATAAAAAATGTGAAATGAGAAGATGACACTGAGATAGAAAATAAAGGAACCATGAAAGGTTATGCGAGGCCACAGGGGAAGCTGGGACAAAAATAAACTTTGGGAATCTCATGAAGTGGTGATACTCAGGGCCATGTGAAGCAACTACTGTATGGTGTTTGCAGAGTCTATGCTCCAGAGAGAAGGAGAGAAAGGTGGAGACAGGGGTCATATCTACAAGGTATGAACCTGGCCTTGACACCCGTTGTCTTAACCTGCATCATGAGCCCCCTGGCTAGCCGCGCAGGAAACCTGAAAACACCAGAGCTCAGCAGCTCCAGACCGAGAGCAGGCCGCGAGAACACGGAGGACGGGTATGAACTCGTGTTTTCCCCCGGGGCTCTGGTTTCAAACGACAGAGAGGGTGCCAAGGTTTTCCATTTTCAGAATGTGTGAGTCTGAGGTCACGGGTGGCCGCCAAAGTCCCCGGCCAGGGTGGAAGCAGCTGCTGCAAGTGTTCACGGGGGTCACCAGTTTCACACAGAAAACAGGAACAATGGAACTGAGGAATAAGGAATCTCCGTAATAACTTTAATAGGGCAATGTGGTCATCGTGATACAGTGGAAACACCCCTGCTGAGTATCGAAATTCCAGGAGCTTCTGGTCACCCCATCAGTCCACACTGCTGTGAGTTCACATGGACAGCAGTGTGTTCACTAGAACCTGCGAGGCTTGCAGTTACTGCACTAAGCTCAACCTCTTCTGTACTGCCTGGCACAGACATAACATACACAGTGCTAAAGATTGCATACATGCGTAGAATTATTACATTGCATTATTGTCATTTAGCAGATGCTCTTATCCAGAGTGACTTACATCAATTACAGGTTTTTACAATGTTATCCATTTTTACAACTGGATATTTACTGAGGCAATTGTGGCTTAAGTAGCTCGCCCAAGGGTACAGTAGTAGTGCCCCCATGGGGAACTGAAACATTTCGGTTATGAGTCCTGCTCCTTAACCACTATGCTACACTGCCATCCATGCTAAAGTAATGGGACAACACACCTTTGGTCCCACTCAAGCATATTACTGAGAATGGGGCTGTTTCTGGGTTTTCTGGGTAAGAAAAGCAAAGTACCTGTTACTCCCAACCTGTGCTCGTATTCATGATCTAGCATGCTCTCACATCCCTTATCACACTTATGAAAGATATCTCTTGTTGGGTACTGAGAACCTTTTTTCCCCCCCCCCAAAGAACATGGTATATCATTCCGTCACTATGTACGGCTTCACACACAGCCTGATTATATTATTTCAATTTCCTATGTAGAAAACTTTGACAATGGTATTTGCTGGTGTTATCAGTGCACATCTGAGTTTTTATTACTGATTACTGAAGTTAAAAAAAGACCTTCTCAGCTTCACCCAGCATCAAACGGCATTTGGAAGCTAGATAGATAACTACTAAAGCTAGGTACCTGGTTGACCTATCTGCTGCTAGCTGGATAATACTAGACAATTACTTCAGCACTGACATTAGGTGGTAGGCTATTTATTCACATTTCAGATTATGGCATTTTGTACACATTAGTCTGAAGCTCTACAATCACTAAAAAGCAAAGCAAAAAAAAAAATGTTGGAATCTTTTCAAACAGATATTGTTTACTTCATAACGGTTCAGAACACACGGCTCTGCTTTCAATAAGCCACTCCACTACTTTCTATTTTTCCCATGATCCTCAGTAAGTCTGCAGGTACCTCCCAGGGTAATGATCACTAATATAATGTGACATAATCAGTCTGTTAGCGCTCAACAGGTCTGACACCAACAGCTTGAACAGTGCTCCGCAATTTAACTGCGCTGAGGTGATAATCCACCGAGTCAAAGCCAATGGGATCGTCCCTGGGAGTGCGGTAAACATTCGAAATGAAGTGAGCCGTTAACATCAGCTATTTTTATCATCTCACTGTGCAGAGACCCACATTAATGAGGATTAATATGCAGAACCCTGGGTGGTCAGGCTGTTTTCTTCAAAGAATATTACAGTCCTGCAGTTTACAGGAATGCTGATGGTTTTAGAGAGAAAAAAATGTGCGTGATTAACTCTTATGTACATCTTCTGTTTTGAATGTGTGTGTGCGTGTGTGTGTGTGTGTGTGTGAGAAGGTGGTTGGTAATTATGTCTGTGGGTAGAGAGGAGATGCTGAGCAGTTAATTCAGTGTTTAATACAAAAGCAGTATAGAAACTTTGGACTGTTCAACATTGCTTTGCTCTTCTTCCACTCTGTCCCTGAAAACACCTCTAGGAGAGGAGCTGCGGGCTCTTCATCACTGGGCACCTCATTATCACCCCAAACTACCCACAATTCCTCATTCTTTCGACCTGCTGCTCAGAGCTTGGCCGGGCAATGCAAGCCTCCAGTGACACAAGCTCCCACCCACTCTGCGTGCACCACAGGTCTGATACACTAATCTCCCCTTCACAACTTTCAAACAACATTTCAGCAAAGGGAGTTTATCGGGTCATTAAGGGCCTTCCCTTTGTCATGTTGTCATTCTGTTTGAGAGGAACGCTCCATTTCTGACATGAAGCAGAGAAATTCCGCATTCCGTGCCACACATGCTTAAAAACTACCTACCCTGACACCACACACAAAGCTCCCAGCATATCTCTGAAAAATAAAACACTGTAAACTATACAGGTTACATCTGTGAGTGTTGCTTTTTCAGAGATGGTGCCAGGCAGCACCAGGAAGAGCTTGTGTGTGTTCAATTTCACTCTCTCATACAAACTATTTGTTTACACGCATTCTTTTCAGAGATGTGTGGATATTCCAGCTGGCACTAAAGCACTATTCCACGCCCATTATAATCAAATAACAACCAGAATGTAAAACACTAACAGCATAATAACGCACGCTGACACAAACAGCACTCTTCCCATGGATATATGCCTAATGAAGCACAGCTGACAAAAAGAGCTAAAACTAGACAAATGGAAAAAGGAAATGGGACATGGAGAGAGAGAGAGAGATGAGATGGAGAGAAAGAGAAGAGGAGGAAGGCTGTGAGTTGGTCTAATCACTGCACCTGTTCAGGACTATGACAGCAGGGCGCAGCTCAGAGAAAGAGGGAAATTGATCCTGGTGCGGCGGAGTCAGCCGGCTCAGAGCCTTCTGTCAATAACGCATTTCAGTATTTGTCACATTCGCATGTGAGCAGATGTCTAATGAGCGGGCCCGAGCGTACCTTCCCCGTCTACCGCAATGCTAATCTCCGATTGAGAGTCTGAGGAAAACAGAAGATTCGCCCCGCTATTCAGACCGAACAAGTGACTGCTTATTACTGCGGAAAGGGACACCGAGGTGCCAAGGCTGAACAGTGGGTGAAGACTGTGGGCTCATTAGGGGACCATAACCTCTGACCCACCGTAAATGATGTGAGATTTCTCCTTTCCATCCACAGGGATATAGTGTAGTGAGAAAAAGCAATGTTCCCTGTCTATGTTAAAAATATACCTACTGGTGAGTGGAAGCTAGCAAGTGGTTCTGCATCTATTTTGTCTAAAAATGATACGCAAAACAGAAACCTTAACCTACTGTTTTATTGCTTCAGAAATAGCGAGTTCATCATAATGACGACTAAGCAAGATATTTCACATACAAGCTGGAGGTGAAGGGTTCATCATTAACAGTGCATGACTCATTCAGTTACAGGGAGTAACTGTGACAAAAGGAACTTATTTTGACTCTAATTTAATACAGCCCTGAGCCTTTCACTTCAGATTTCAGGATGTGCTATCATTGTGTCACCCTGTTATTGTAGCATTTATCAATAATAATATGGATTCTGCCAAACACGGGGCAGACTATCAGTGACTAGCAATGATGAATGGACAAACATGGGAACGATGGCAGCTGAGACCTTAGGTGAAATCAACCTGACTGTCCTCGAGCAATGACTACCGTCAAACAGGAAAATCCTACTTGAGCACACAGTGGCTGTCACCGCGCCACCGGCTAACAGCAGCGGGCAAGCTGTTCGTTCTCATCTATCAATCTTATTAGACAAGCAAAAAAAACAAAAAAAAAAAAAAACAACAGTGGAATAATAATGAACTTCCTGAAGCAAACGCTGTTTTAAATGAGCCAGATATCACATGCAGACCAGCGTGCGCAGCCAGGACCAGTCAGTCAAGCTGTGTGCTGTGCCACTTGGGACCAGTGGAGGAATGCCAACATATGCTGGCACTGCTGAGGGGAAAGGGACACTCAGACCATTGGACAAAGTCATCATAATTCACTCACTGGTGATGGGACTCAACAGGTACAGTGCACCCCTACCTCAATGCCTAAAGCAGGGGTGTCCAAACCTCCCCTGGAGGGCCACTTGTCCTGCATGTTTTAGATCTCTCCCTGCTCCAACACAGCTGATTCAAATGATCAACTCGTTATGAACTCCTGAAGCTGCTGAATAACAAACTGATCATTTGAATCAGCTGTGTTGGAGCAGGGAGAGATCTAAAACATGCAGGACAAGTGGCCCTCCAGGAGAGGTTTGGACACCCCGGGCCTAAAGGGTCTCGAGGTGTACCTCAGGGGCAGTTGCGTTTTGGCACCTCCTCCCTCTCGTCTTGCCAACCTCCTCTCCCTGGATGCAATAAACATCCCTTGTTAAAACAGCCCATGGTTTCTAATTGTCTCTCAGTTAAAACACTAATTGCCAAATTTTGTTTTGATTTTAGAAATTAGGCTGCACTTTACTTGCTCTCTCCAAATCGTAATTGCTATGGATTGCCTAATAATGAGCAGAATGGTAATGTAGCCCTGCTCTGAAGGTGGGGTGTTTCTTGCTTTGTCCAAACGGACTGGAAAAGTTCATTCACTGTATTAGAGAGAGGAGATGTACTTGTCACTACATCCAGCCCTGCCACAGAATTAACAAATAGAGCCTCACACAGATGTATTTAAAAGTACATTTAATGCAAAATATGATATAAAAACAATAATATTGATAAAATAATCTGCTTATTAATGTTACACAATATCAAACTAGTTTCACAATGATTTCAGGAAAGAGCCATATACCTTACGAGGAGGGAAACAGTAAAAAATGTGCTTGTGGATAATACGCTTTGTAAAGAGATAACTGCCTTTTGTTCCTTCAGCTCCAGCTTTCACGTTGAATATGGAATGCGTACCCCAGGACCGTTACTTCAGTAAACCAAACACAAGACCGCTACAAAGAGACTGATTAAAACAACTATATATATACATTACAAACTCAACACATATTTGGAAGATTTGCAAAAAAGGCACAATTGCAGTAAAATGAATACAAAAAAAAAAAAAAACGAAACAAAAACTTGTGACACAAACCAGACACAACCCAAAACCGCCAAAAATTTATTTCAGGACAGTGGACTCACGCCCCTGCAACTTTGCTCCTCCTTCTACCTTCTCCTTTCAGACACACAGAGAGCAGGAGAGGCCCGTCCAGAGGGGCGAGAGGCACGGCCCAGCTTTCGGACTTCCGTGAGGAAATAAAGGTGCTTCGATCTGGGTAGTGTCTCCCACCTGCACTTCCTGCCTGTCTGCCGGTATTGGATTAACACAGGAGGATTTGCTCTGGATCCTCCTCACTGTTTCCGGGTTGTTGTTCCAGAACACGGCTCTACAGACAGAGCAGTCTGCCAGAGCTCAGTGTGTCCGCTGGTCCCGCCCACCTTCATCATTCAAAAACTGTGCAAAACGCTATCATTTCAGCACAGACTGGCACACGTGTAATTTTCATCATTATCATTCATTTCCCACTAATAATTAAATATTAGTGATGCTATTATCAAAATTACAATGCTAAGTACCCTAAAAAAGAGACGTGGTCAATCAGTGAGGGGGACAGGTTCTCAGGCTGTAGGATCCACCTGTCATGAGTAACGAGTCATGTGCTGGACTCAGCACAGAGAATATGCTGCACTTTGACTTTGTAATCATTATTTTATTTACTTTGTAATAATCATTCCATGCTGTCTAATTTTTCAGTGTGAAATGCACTTAAACCCACACATCTATGTCCCGGTCCACACATCCATCACCCTGGCTACACAGGGTTGTCTCTGCTCCTAATGGTAAAAAAAGAAGATATTTTCCTAAAATGAGTCTGTATTGCTCCCAGACATTCAATTTAAACACTGCCCCAAAATCAAATCTTCTCCAGCGCAACCATCATAAAGTACCTTTTGAATATATTCATCATAAGTTGGAAGTCTGGGCTTGCAACACTTAATAATAAATGCAAATGTGCGGCATAACAGCTGACAGACAGAAAGCTGCCATCTCTGTCATCATGCACAACCACAGCATGAAAAAACCTATCAAAGCCATGCAAAACACAGACAGCAGGAAAACATCTACATTCATTCCTCTGCCCTCTTCCTACTACTTGGTACAAACAACGCAAAATACCAGGATATACTACTGGGATTTTGTGAACAGCTTCAGATAAACTATAACGCCGGTCTCCAGACACACTTGATCGATAGAGATGTTGGGACTGTCCTGTCGGTGGTGAATGGTGTGGGTTGAGACCCCCATCTACACCGCTGCGGTCTGCCGGGGGTCTGGGTTCCGCCCGTCTCCGTAAGCGTAGCGTTCCGGGCTGTCGGTGCGGTACCCCCCGCGGTTCATGGTGTCGTAGCGGGGTGCTCTAAGGGGGAGGGGGGGCGAGGGGGGCACGTCCTGTCGGAGAGGGCCCCTCTGCTGTGTTGGAGGGGGGTAATGCCCAGGATCGCCCATCCTGGGGTCCATACCCCTGCGCTCAGGCCCGCGGGGGTAGTTATCCCGGGAGGGGTAGTTGGGGTATACAGGCTGGGGGGCAGGGTAGTGGGCCGGCTCTCTGTGGACACCCCAGGGCTGCACAGGGTATTCATTAGGATCCATCGGCCCCCGTCTGGAATGAAAAAAAAACAACACAAGCATATTGTTAGGACAGTGTGAGAGTGTCAGAGTTATGGACAGTGGGAATGCCAGGTCATTATGTGATTGTTGTTAGAGGTGACACATTACCATTATCAACAGGGGAGTCAAGAGCTCGGTCCACGTCTCTCACTGTGACGGTGTGAATCATGCTCTCTGGTGCAGACTGTTTACCTCACAGCTGTTTGAAGTGCACCATAAATAACACTTTAAACAGCCCCGCATTGCATTTTGGGTCATATTCACATTGACTGAAATGCACTCAGCCACTGAACTTTTTACTTTAACTAGCTGAAAGTAACAACACCAAAGCTGAAAAATAATCCGCTTTTGGTTCCTTGAGAGTAATTTGGACTCCAAATTTCCCATGCTGTTCTAGCTGATTATCACACACTGCATTTTTCATTTCTCAGTTTATGAGGAGTGTTGGTCCTTCACTAATGTGTTACATAGGCTCAGACCAAAGTTTTCCTGTGACGTGACATTCATCACAGGTGCACTTTATGCACTATGTGTCCGTTCTGCAGCAACGCACCTGGGTAATAAGGAAATGCTAACCGCTTTTACATTGCTAGCTCTTGGCTAAATGATACAAGCCTCGCTAAAATACATTCCACAGTGAGAGATCTCAGGAGCGTGTAGCAAGCTATTTGTTTAAATAGCCGTGGTAATGTTCAAGTACAGCAGTAAACAGTTTGTGTTAACCTGTCAGTAGAACGGACAGAGAGCCAACACGCTCTTTATAGGGCTAAAGGATCATTGACCAAACTTGACTCCTGTCGGCAATATTTATGATGTAGATGCACACCATGATAACATCTGCAATAGCCAGGTTGTAGAGAGGAGAGAAATAACCCCAAAAGCCTGTGCAGACAGACCAAGGACTCTCGCATCGAACACACAGGATCCACCTGTTACTATCTTACATCATACAATGGCAAAATTTGAGGTTTCTGTCAGGGTGACCTTTTTCAATATTCAATCTCACATGACTGAAGTCTCAACATATAAAGAAGGATTCAACAAATGACCTTAAAGCATATATCACAGGTCAGTGGGAGAGCTGGAGTTACAAATATCATGTAAAAGGCGACAGATACCAAAGAACTGTGTTTAAGTGTATCTACTGCTCACCAATTTTATTTAAATGGGACAGAAAAACAACTGAAAAAGTACACTTTTCTTAATTCTACATTACATCATTCATGGTAAACAGCACCTGATCAAGGAAGAATTTTTTTCCAAGCATTCTTCAGTCAGACCCAGCTATAGTTGTATAAGACTAGTTATCAAGGCAGAGCTTATTTCTCTCATTTTAATGACTGAGGTGGCTGTGTTGGCCCATTCTCAGATTCCCAGTCTGTAGTAAGTGGTGTTGTTTGTGGTAATTGATATCACAAACAAATCGAAGGGTGAGAGAGTTTGTGACAGACAGCCCGCCAGACGCAGTCCGGTGTGACAGGACACGGTCCAATGCCTCGGGGACCGCAGTAACGAGAGGGCCGGCCGGGCTGCTCCGCTCACCCCTCCTCCACCCCCCCAATTCTAAATGATTAGGGATAATCTCCCTGCTAATGCCAGCTGCGGAGCAATAACTCGGGTCGGGTCGCGTTTCATGGAGCGACTCGGATTTTTCCAGCTCACGTGCTGGCGTGCTGGATTGGGCGAGTTACAGCGGCTTTAGCTGCTAGTCACACTACACCTCCGCTGGGCCCGAGCCAAAAAGCGGCCTCCCCCACGGGTGCGAGGATTAGGAACCTGGGGGGTTCAGGCCGGCGCTGGGCGCTGCAGCTCCCTGCCCCGTTCACTGCCCCTCTCTCTGAGTGACAGGAGGCCGGGCCTGCTCTTTTCTGCATGTCTGCTAGACACGCAGTTATGCCTCTCACATATCTGTGCACATGCGTTCGTTTCATTGGTAATGGACACGGCTATTGACTACCGCACATGTATGCTGTGAGCATAAACTGTACGTGGGAACAGTACTCCCTGCTGTGTGGTGTGTGTGTGTGTGTGTGTGTGTGTGTGTGTGTGCGCAATAAAACATTACAGTGAAGCCTCCAGTAAACGCCGCAGGCTTGGGAGTGAGGCGGTGTGGTTTAGCCATTCAGGGAGTGTTGCCTGGAATACCTCACCACCCTGGAAGAGGGTGGGGGGGTAACAGGCATTCCAAAAATCATCAGCACATGCTTAATCTCTGTGCGGCCCTGACCACCCAAACAGCCAGACGTCAATCAGGTGTGGGTTGGCCTTCGCGGTGCACGCGAGCGCCAGTCTGTCATCCCAGCGATCATTGGCCAAGGCTTCTGTGATGTCATCCCATTCCAGAATGCAGATAAGGACGATGGAGAGAGAGAGAGAGAGAGAGTGTTGAAGGCCACAGACATCATTACTGCTGCATATAATCAGCAACCACATGCATCCGTGTGCTGCACCTGGCCATTAGACACAGTCAAGGCCAAAATCCACAAGGAAATTCACTCTGCAGTATTTGCCGGAGCAGCAGCGTCGCACAGTGGTGAGGAGCAGGACTCAAAATGAAAAGGTTGCCAGTTCGATTCCCTGCTGGGGCACTGCTGTTGTACCCTTGGGCAATGTACTTTACCCAAAATTGCCTCAGTAAATAACCAGCTGTATAAACAGATAACATGTAAAAAAAACTCTAACCTATGTAAGTTGCTCTGGATAAAAGCGTTTGCTAAATCAGCGTTTTCCAAACCTCTCCTGGAAGACCCCTTGTCCTGCACGTTTTAGATCTCTCCCTGCTCCAACACAGCCGATTCAAATGATCAACTCGTTATGAACTACTGAAGCTGCTTAATAACAAACTGATCGTTTAAATCAGCTGTGTTGGAGCAGGGAGAGATCTAAAACATGCAGGACAAGGGGTCCTCCAGGGGAGGTTTGGAAAACACTGTGCCAAATGCCTGTAATGTAATGTAATGTCTATCAAACTTCTGAGTTTTTTTTTTTTTTTTACAACGGTTAGGCTACTCAAACTCCTTTTCCAGTCAAGGGCAGCACCTGTGTAGCAGTTGCTGAGGTGGAGGCCAGTAGCCGCGGTCAGTGACAGAGTTCTGGCTCTGTCAGAAGAATGCTGCTTTTGGGAACTCTGTCAGCTCAGAGCAGCAGCTGTGGATTACTGAAGAATGATGCTGGAGAGTCATTTTTATAAACTCACCAGCCACTCCCTCCACACAAAGGAAGCAGGCACCAGGGGCACAGATGGGAGCCACACAGGGCCTTGTGTGCTTGGCAGATGCCCGGGGGGGGTGAGGGGTGAGGGGTGGTGCTGACAGGGGTAAAACCCTATAGTAAGTGAAGAGGTTGTGTCCCTCTAGAGAGGGAGATAATCAAATCTGAAGTAGTGCCATCGGGCTGACATCCTTCACAGCTCCAGTGCCGTGACAGGGAGGGGTTTTGGGGAGGGGGGGGTTGCTCAGTCAGGAATGTTTTCCTGCTTGCGCCGAAGAGGAATTCCCATTTTGTCAATGAGACCACTCGCACCTGCCAGGGGGGGACTCGGGAGGAAACGCTGGTACGTTCCTAATTTCTCCTCCCTCACAAAAATCCTGTCTGCCAAACAGCTGGCAGCGGCCATCTGAGGGGCTCAGAGTGGAGACAAAGCAGAGCTGTACACCCTTTACACTCAACTGACCATACGCGCGAAACACACAGCTCATCACAGTACCATAAACATAAACCATAGACCATAATTCTCATACACACAAAGGCACAGGCCAACTCAAACGTGAGACTGAACTTTGAATAATATGCTGAAAGTCAGGATCACTCTCAGATAGCACATAAAAGAGAAACTAGCACCAGCTCAATCACAGCACTCACAAGTGTGTTATGACGTGTGGTATCATGATATTGAACATCCATATTTATATTCTCTTCTGCTGTGCCTGACACTCTCAGCAGTGATAAAGAAGGCAAATGCTGCAATGTGCCTACAGTTTAACAGCATCATCATTTTGGTTTGCCAGGGACATTATGTGCTAATCCATAAAAACCTGCTATCAAAAAAGAGGTCCTCATCTGCAGTCCTCTCAATATTCAATTTTTTGAGGATCTTTTTTATTATTTCAGTCCTGAGAAACCAGCACTAACTGAGAGGACATCAAATTTGATTGTATTCTCATGGTCAAAGTTGGATATGCCTGTATAACTTTTCAAGCCCTCTTCAAAGTTTCATTTTTTAATCGCCATAACTCCATTTTGGTATAAAACTTTTGTGAGTGGGTCTTTCAGCGAGTGAGGCTCCCTGACACACTTTAACGCTTACTATATGAGACTAGAGGAGACTAGACTTTCATTTCCTAAACCTGATTTTGTCACCGACTCTTCACGATAATGCATTTAGGAGGAAAGACCACAGTTGCTTGATTTACTCTTTTCAGAACAGTAACAACAAAGTAGCAATACAGGCAGAGTGAAAATAATGAAAGGAAAAACACATGATTGTGTCACTCTGACTCTGAAAAGAAGTATGGAGTGATATAAATAAACCGTCAGGAGTCTGTCGCCGTTTCTGGCAGACACTACACCAAGAAAGCCAGGCTCCCAGGGTGCACCTGGGCACATAACACCTCTCCCAGATGTCCCAGAGAGGGCAAGAGGCCTGTTTTTTCAGCTGTCCAAGGGAGCGGTGCGCCATCACATCTCACCTCCTCAGACACCCTACTGACCCCTGGGGGTCACATGGTATCACTGCACCTCACACTAAGGATCATGGGATTCCAGAGCCTTCCCGTTCTGTTTGTTTTTCATTATAGGCTTTAGCTGACCAAGAAAACAGTTGTGTCGCTCCCTCAGTGAGTGAATGAGTGAGCAAATGGCTCCTGCTGTTTAACCACTAGAGGGCAAGGATGCCAGGAAAGTAGTCGCAGCCAACAGGAACAGCATGTATTCAGTTCTGTTTTTTTTTATTATGTGTATGTGAAGAATGTATTTGGGAGAAGGACGAGACAGACAGAGCCCCAGCTACCCATTTATTCAATCTACGCATGGAATAAATCACTCTGATGAGCATTATTTTCATAAGACTGAGCATGAAGACAAACCTACACTTGGAAGTGCCTGCTAAACTTCATCTGGCATGTTAAAAAATAAACCTGCTCCTTACTTTAAATGTGAACGGCACCGGGAGGAACATGCTGCAGTCTAGGAAAAACTCCAGGCTTGGGTCGTTTCCTTCAGATGGTGATGTCACTGCTCTTTACAGCTTTCAGAGGGGTGTGCATTTTTGTCTGTACCTTAATGGACCACGGATAATGACAATCTCAGTGTCCTTAACTCCACAGGTCAACGGAGCACCGGCTGACTGCGTAAGACTGAGGGGCTCCAGACAAAGGGCCTTGGTAGAGTGTGTGATGGATGCGTGCTTGTGGCTGCCTGCGCAGAAACACCTACAGGTGCTCAGGCGGGAGCGGGAAACAGAAATAGTGGCCGCAGCTCTTTAATCTGAATTCCTGTCCGTATGAGAGGCATTACCCTGGAGAGCCCAGGAATTTCTGAAGGTCAGCACCTGTTTTGAATAATGCCTCGGCCTTTGAAGTGGAGCCGTGGAAAGCCCAACCCCCCCCCCCCCGCAAATGCCAGGATTCTAGAACACCTCTCGTCATTACATTCCGCAGGCGCAATGCGCCGCGTTCCTGAGAACGCACAGTGCAAAAAGCACAGATGAATTAACCCCCGGATTTCATTAAACCATTACCCTAACGTTTGCCTTCCATTACCTGGCCGGCCCTGTAATGGGAACTGCAGCTGACGCGCGCGGTGGTGAGCCGAAACACGTTAAATGGGGTTGGCCCTGATGAAAGTCACGCTTGCGTGGTTATCGCTGTGACTGGGACTCCCGTCGCACTCACGGGACCCGTTCCCCCCCGCTCGCTGAACCAGCAGGGGAGGGGGAAAGGAGGCCCTGAGCCGAAACCGGTACCATTACGGTCTCTGTGACTGCTGGAGTTGAAGCAGACAACCTCAAACCTCAAGCCCACTCTATATACGGCTGGCTCAGGGATCATCAAACTGTAATTAAGAACACTCACTCATTATGCAGTTTCATCCAACACCCAGACAGCAATAAACAGCACCAGAATGTGAGTGTGCGTGTGCGCGTGCATGTGTGTGTGTGTGCGCGCGTGTGTGTGTGTGCATACGTGTGCGTGCCTGCGTACGTGTGCGTGCATGCATGTGTGCGTGTGTGTGTGTGTGTGTGTGTGCGTCTGCTCATGTGCCAGTGAAGAGGACCACACTTGCACAGATGGAGGGTACTGGTTGCCACAGCAACACGGAAGAAGCAGGACAATGAGAATGTGACATCGCGTCTCCCATCAGCAGCCTCCCGCTCCGGCTGCTCCTTCCTCTCACTCCTCTGCCCATGTAACCCTTCCCCCTGTCAACTTTAACTTAAACTACACGCTTCCTTCTTTAAACGGGAACGCTTATTACACATTCTTCTGACAGAAACCAAAGAATGTGTCTCATTTATGCCACAGAATAATCACCTAAGACTGTACCTGTAAATGGGGCTTCTCTGAGAATAATGACACCGTCTATCAGTGGAACTCCTAAATCCTTGGGGGGCTGTTCAAAACAGTACACAAGGGGTACATGTAATAACTGTTTTTTCAAGTAGTATAAATGAGGGTGATGTTTTATCCATTATCTATTGAGACTGCTCTCTGGGGTATACGGTCCTCAGGAAGGCAACAGAGAGCTGAAGGAGCCTAATGTGACTCCGCTGCTGGAAGTGTTCACTAATTAGGTCTAAACATCTTGGGTGCAGACTCCAGGCCAAGGGGGCCAGGGAGGAAATAACTGTGTCTGCCCCTGACCCCAAAAACACAACTCTGCCTTTGAAGTTTGCGAGGCACAAAATACTTCTGACCTTAGCGAGTTACCACACTGACCTGGCTACCCACATAAACTACATAAACTTTTACAAGTACAATAACATCTCCGATCTTTTAAGCATTTCTGGGTCATTCTTACTGCATCAACAAACTAAAACCAATTTTCACATTACATAAAAGCTCATGTAATCATTTCATGTTGATTGTTATAAGTCATACTTGTACTTGTAAGGCTCTGTAATCATGTTTTGAAAGACAGACATTCCATGTGCTTTTCCACTGACCATAATATATGGTGTAAATGTTCGAAATGTAACCTTAAAGATATCTAACTGGATTGTGTGTACTCTTTTAAAGGTCATCTTAGGAACTATACTACTAAATTCTGAGAAACTGTAAACTAATGCAAAAAAATAAATAAACTGGCAAAAAAATATACGCATATATTTATGGCAATAAAGTTAGCTAGTTAATCATGACAAGATCATATTCAGATAACTAGATGCTCTGTGAGCACATTTATAGTGGAATAATGAGGAAAACACCACTGGCTAATTCACCATCTTTGATAACACGCGCTCTTTTGAGACGGGAAACAGTTGTTGGTAACCACTCTTGACGGCAACCAGCTGAGAACAACAGATCTTTTCTTGACAGGGAATGTACAGTGATGCCTTATTTTCCTTCCCTAACCTGTTTGTGTAATCAAAGGAACAAAAGTAAGTGAAGTTTCTTCATCCTTCAAAGACTTTGCATGACATTGCACTTATAAGGTTAGCATCTTTGCGCGCTGGTGAAACGGCAAAGGCTGCCCAGCGTGCTGGCCAGTGTGGCAGGGGGTAGCACTGTGACATCATGGGCAGAACTTGACTGGAGCCTGAGGTCTCCTCTTCAGAACAGAGCCATGGAATGAGCCCACAATCAGCACAGCCTGGTGTCCAGACGAGCGGACAAAGACCAGAGCAGTCGGAGGTGAGGAACGGGACGGCAGGCAGTCCTGAGCTGTGCTGTAGCTGCTGGACCGGGTCTCACAGAGCCTGGGGCAACACCCTGGAGAGCAGACCCTGAGAGACCACTCCCAGCCTTCAACATTACTGACCAAAGCAGGAAATTACAGGTTTCTTCACCCTAATTCAGGCACAGGGGCCACCAGCTGTGCATTAATCATTCAATTACCACCCAAACAAGGAAATGAAGGGGACGCCAAACCTGAAGAGCTCTGACTCGGCCCGATAATCCCTTAATCTGTGGCGGATCTTAGGGACCGTTCTGATTGGATAACCCGGCGTTGTGCTACACTGGTGGTGACTGTGCGCTTTTATTCCAGTAATAGCCTTAATTGGGTTCATATGGGGGGAGACTGTGTGCCGGCCACCCTAGGGCGTGGTTGGAGGACCAGGGTGGGAATAAGACCGGAGGCACAGAGCACGATTAGAGCCAGGGGAGAAAAACACACCAATACAGCGGAACTCAAACAGAGCGCTGAAGTCATTTGAACAAAAATGGGTTTGAATGAAGACCCCTGAGGCTTTTATGCAAAGTTCAGCATTGAGGAAGGAAAAAAAAAAAAAAATCTGTTGCAGCCTCAGCACAGCGCAGCAGTGATGCTTCGGGGAGATTTGAAGCCTCGGTGGCAGAATTAGAGTCATGTTTTATTTTAGAGAGACATCAAAAGAGGGGAATGTGGGAAACCCTGACACATCATCTCTCTCTGTAGAGGTGTTATTTTCAGCTACAGTGAATGTGAGCCTTTTTCCGGCTTCTGTCTGTTCCGCTCCTCCACCTCTCCCTTTTCGGATGCCAGATCCCGGCCTCAAAGCCCTCGCGGCTCTGGCATCTGCGAATCCAATAACCTGAGAAGCCGCAGCCCACTATTAGCCCCGGCTACTGTTTGCTCAGCATTGTGGGGGTGCTGGGTTGCAGAGTTTCAAACGCGCAATTCATCCGACGTGCTCATGTTCTGGACTGAGGGCTGCTTGTTTTGCACGCGCTAGTTAACACAACACGGCCAACCTGCTGGGGAGAGTGCCCTGTGTTCTCCGACACGCATGTGGGGGGGGGGGGGGTGACCGTGCGGCCGTGCTCCGTCTGTGAGATCGGCGCTGATATCATCTTACACCCCAGCGTCTGTGTGTCAGTCTCCAGGGAGAGGATCAGGTGGATTCCCGGGATGAGGGCCTCACAAGGCAAACACTCTAGATTTAATTATAAGCTTTAAAGAGGATTACTCTGCACTCTGAGTAGAGGGAAGTCCTGCTTTCCCCCCTCCTCCTCCTCCTCCTCCTCCTCCTCCTCCTCCCGGTGCTCTCAGCTTTTAGTCACAGAAGGCAGCGCGGGCGTGGGGAGAGATGGGCTTACCTGGGCAGGGAGGCGTACTGTCGCTCCACGTCCTCGTAGCGGGGTGCCAGGCGGTTGTCGTGCCCTCTTGCTGCCACCTGTCAGAGAAACAGGAGCGGTTACAGGCGGGGTCGGCCGTAATGGGAACGAGCTGAGACAGACAAGACAGCGAGGCGGTCACAGGCTGTTACGAGGGTACAGGATGCGGGACGGGGTGAGCCCTATCTGTCTGTCACGAGAGGTGGGGGCACAGAGTTTTTAAAATGTGGGCTTCCATTCAGGCCTAGACACAGTGCTCTGCTCTCTCATCTCCAATTGTGCTTGTTCTCAGTAATTACAGGCTAAGAGTAAGTGGTACCAGATTCCACCCCTCGACCCTCAGTGCTGGGCCTGTTTAGCAGGGATTTATTTTTGGGTGGCATAGGAGGGGGCCAGAGCTCTAAGCCACCTAAAACAGAAAGCAGCCAATCCAACCCCCCCCCCCCCCCCAACCCCCCCAGCCCGAAGTGGAGCCAGATTAACTCAGCGCATCGCATGCGATAAGCAGCCCCTCCAGAGAACGCTTAATCCCCCCAATTCAAACAAGAGGGGAAACTTCATTTTTGTTTCAATGAGTCCATTACAAAGGACCTTTTCCATCAAAATGACTTGTTTACTTCTGGCATTATCTTCCTGTATTTGTTGCACTCTGCATGCTCCCTGAGAGAAATATTACAAACAGCAGCCCAAGCATTTATCCGTTATTACAGGGCATGATAATGAGTGACATTTCAATATGAGTAAGAACTCAAATATAAATTTTAAAAAATGATAACCACCGACACTTCGCCCATAAAGAAGCTGCACCTGTAGATTTAGGAGCCCCTCTCAGAGGAAGGGCAGAGCCATTAAGGAAAACTGGCGGCTTTTTTCCGAGGGCCGCGTGAGGGAAAATGGTGCCATCCGTCTCAATGAGATGGTTTAAAGTGTGTGCTCCCGCGCCAGCGTCACTCTCAGCCATTCTCATAACAGCACGGCACCACCGCCGCATATTAAGCACATTCTTTACGCGCAGAGCGCTCCTTACGGCTCCAATATCTCAGAGAGGGAGAGAGGGAGGGAGAGAGGGAGGGAGAGAGAGAGAGAGAGAGAGAGAGAGAGAGAGAGAGAGAGAGAGAGAGAGAGAGATAGAGAGAGGGGCATTAGCAGCTGGTGGGGAGGGCAGGACAGGGTTGACAGTTGGACAGTTCCAGAAAGGATCCGGCCTATAAGAGTGGACCTCACATGCTGGGCTGCTGGAAAGGGAATTAACACCTTAGGACTGAAAACCGTATGCACATTGGTTTACATGCTAATTTTTAATTGATAAAGCATTACGTGAAATGTAACATGCATTGTATTTTACTACATACTGCATTCTGCCCCTTCTATATTTACATAGCAGGTTAGATGGTCTTTGGGGCTCTTTTGAAGGCAGTGTCAGGGATGTACTTATAAAACTAAGACTTCAGTGCAGCCATGGACAAGCACTCGTCCGCAGTGCAAGCTAGATCCTATAAGCTACTGGGCAGCAGTGGAGCGAAAGCCAAGAAGCAAGACCATCCAAAAGGCATGAGATGCCCTAAGGAACGTTAAGCATAAGAGCCGAAAAAATGAGACCCTCCAGCTGGTCAGACGGGCCCTTACTTTTGTAAGGTACCTACAAGCTGGTTCTGACTGGGAGCTGTGCTGAGGGACAGGGTGTTCCACAGGCCCTAGTCAGGGCCAGCACTATGGGGGAGCTTAGGGACCTCAGTGCACCCCCAGACGGACCTTAGGGATACACTGCACCCCTAGACGGACCTCAGTGCACCCCCAGTTGTCTCCTTATATCCCGCAGTCTATGTAGTATTTGTTAGATTTTTTTAAGATACGACGTTCTGTGCCCCCCTGTGGATTGCAACTGCACCCCTCTGTATTTTCTCCTGGGCTGAAGCCTGGCTCTAGGGCCAGTGGTGGGCCCCGGGGTCCCAGGACAGTGATGTATGCTGTAGGAGAAGGCTGCATTCTGCCGTAACGCCGTGGCATATGGTGTGCCGTAATCACCCCCCGCACCTTCAGTCCTGGCGCCAGCAGATCAGCCCTCCTCAGATGTGCTAACCCTCTCACATCGGCAAAACAGCCCGAGGCCAGAGCGAAAATCGAGTATTTATGCCTGCTAATGACCAACGCCTGTTCCTTCATATGGAATGTATGTCGTGGTAATTGGCTGCTTCAGTAATGTGCATTAAGGCTCCATTTTGTGTGTGTGTGTGTGTGTGTGTGCTGTGCCGTGCACACTGTTCAATTAAACTGTCAGGCTATGGCCACTGCTGCAAGGCATAACAATTCACAAGAAAAAAGAAATATGAAATACAGCACTATGGTAAGATTTTGTTATATAATGAGCAGTGATCCCATCCAGGTCAGCTGAGACAGACTTTATTTATTTATTTTTTTTACACATCTTCCATTCACACTAATGGACATTTACTGAAAGAACACAGTTAAACACAGTGCTCAAGGGTATAACATCTGCACTTCCATCTCGAACAGGAGCCTGCGGGTTTCTGGTTGCAAGCTCAGTAACCAGCACACTGCTGCTACTTGCATGAGATCAGAGCAGCTAAAACACATTTATTCTATTCTCACGTAAAGCTGAGACGTAGATTTAAAAAATAAAAAAAAAAAACTGATTTTAAGAGCTAGTGTAGGTGTTTTTTTTTCCCATTGATTGGAGCAGAGGCCTCAGGCCTGAACCTCCCTCTGGGCTGGGTGTCCCGGATCAGACGGGAGTGTGGCACAGAGATCCCGGCCCCTGACACGCGCGTGTACCTACGCAGATTAAATCAATGGGACTGGCTCCTGCACGCGCTTGCTGGAGGCAGAATAAAGAGAAACAAATGAAGGTGTAAAGGTGCGGGGTCACCGCGAGCGCGGGCGGAGTGTCAGTGATTTACCGCCGGTTCCGCGGAGCCAGCGCTCTGTTCATTAAACCCGCCTGACGGAGAGAAAAAGGAAAACAAATATCTCCATCCACCCCGCCTGCCCTCACTCCCGCGAATTACCCGCCAGCTTGCCTGAGTGGAGCCAACGCAACGGGTTGAAAATGGCGCTTGTTAAAAGCTAATAATGTATAAATGACTTTATTCAGTGAAATCTGAATCCATTCTGTGCTGCTTAATTACAGGACAGGATCTAATTGCCTCTTCTTTCAGAGGTGTGCGGGTAAAACCTGCATCATGAATCTTAATTGTGAGATGTGATTACATTTCAATTTAGCAAAGGATTTGCCAGATATGTGCTCACCCTGTATCTAATAATACTGAATATAATCTTATATGCGACCATGAAAGGGATTGTTTCAGTGGGAAGTGATGGGCTCTCAGTAAACCTTTATTCAAGCTTAAATTAAACTAAACACCAAATTAAACACCAAAGCAAAGGGATGACTTTTAAACAACAAGATTGAGTGAAAAAGCTCATTTTCAGATTTTAGCTCTAAATTGCATAGAGGAGTAGATGTTGACCCTACTAGATTTTAAAGAAATATCAGTCACTGAGACCTTTGTGTCCAGACTCACTGAAACCTGTGGCCAGAATGGCTAACCAACTGTATCAAGGGTGATGGAGGAGATGACTGGAACAGACCACTTCTCTTCCTCAATTCATCCTTAATTTCCTGCTGACAGCCACACCCTGATCTGGGATCAGCATGCCTGTTTCTCTCATCCTTCAATGCTCCAATAACACCATCACAGAGTGATCTGCTGCTGATTACTGTACTGATCTCAGGCTGATTTTCCCCACACCCATGTGTGAGTCCAGCTCAAAAATCCCAGCAAGCCCCTTTGGCCAAGAACAACATGGAATCTCTCCATCCGGGGCTCTGATGGTAATCCGGTCTCCTGGGTGTGAGAAAGCTCGGCAACGCTGGCCTTCTTTAAACAGCGGTGGCAAACGGACACAGCTGGGCCCCCCAAACACCTTCCAGTCCAGGCAGAGAGGGACGGGGGGCCTAATTCCCCCAGAACTAATGGCCTAAAGAAAATCATTTCACGCCATGGCGGGCAAAGGAGATGCACGAGTGTGGAGTGATTCAGCCAGAAGAGAGTGACACCCAGACTCCCCCCCACCTCCTCCTGCCCCCCCACCCCCCATCCCTCCGGGTGACAGGGCCCTGTGTTTACCCACACCGTCCTGGATAGAAACAGCAGCCATTTTGCTGTTGGATGATTTATACGAGTCACACAGAAACGAGCTGACAGAGATTTAATATGTTCGCAGAACAGAGTACAGATGCTTTAATTGAATACAAGGCCGGGAGAGGGGCCTGTGTCAGATTATCAGTGGAGAGGTGGCCTGAAATATGCAGAGATTTCCTGGCAGGTAATATTTAAAGAGCTGCGCAACTCTGACATGAGAGGGACCTGGGTTATTATTAATATCAGCTCTGATGAATGGCCTGTGTTAATCCGTCACCGACTGCACTCGTACAACAGAGGAAAGTACAAGCCTGCCAGTGCATTAAGTCACTGAAAATATGCTGTGCAGACAAATAAAGCTATGACCATACAGACCTATTTAATTTGCTTAAGACATGGCTTTCTCTCAAATGGCTGAACTTGCGGTATTTAGTGTGAAAGTTGACATGCTGCAGTCCACACTCAGATACCACACTTCTGCGTTCACTGGTGAACTGAAGCCTACAGTTTTATGATTAATTAGTATCATTCATAAACTATCACATAACACAGCAGAAGGTGGAGATGATGATCACTGTGACTTCAGCAGGTAACTAAAGAGCCACCAAAGAAAAGCAACACACACAGGAAAAAAAGACAGAAATGCTACTGCCATGAGTCTGTGTGCACGAGTGCGCACACACACACACACACACACACACGCACACACAAAAGCACACACGCGCGCGCACGCACGCACGCATGCACGCACACACACAAAAGCACACAAGCACACAGAAAAAGGTGAGAGCAACTACTGCCATGAACACACACACACACACACACACACAAACACACACACACACACACACACACACACACACACACACAGACACACAGACACACACACACACACACACACACACACACACACACACAGACACACACACGAAACCCCCTCTTCTCATTCTGCCTCTTGATTGAGTTTAGCCAAAGTGCAGGCAATGCAGAGAGATGATGTGAGTTATAGATTATGAGAAACGTAGCGGGCTGCCATCGATTTTTCTCAGGGAAAGGAAAGGGAAAGAGTGGCACTGGGAATGAGAAGAAGGAGCGCGAATTGAGCGGGGCTCTGAAGAACTCTCCAATTTAGCAGAGGACAACAAAGCATTCACACAGAGAGGAGAGGATGTTAATACCAGATGCTTACGCTGGGAGCACAAATTAAAATGAGACAGTGCCAGTTTGGATACCCCGATAGAAATGAACCTCACAGACGCACAGGACAGACTATTCTCTACTTAAAAGGTTTCTTTAAAATTGCAAAAAGTAGACAAATAAAACGACTGCATTCAAAAATCATGACATGTCTGCGGTGTTTACAGCAGGGACTGTCCCCGGGACAAACATTACATCAGAGTGTAACCTTTAATGCTTTCTGCAGCTGGAGCAGCAGACTGTCACCAGGCTGAACTGAGGTTTTCAATCAAACCACGTGAGCGCAAACTTAGAGTGCTCTGGCGAATTACCCGGGAACACAGAGCCAACCCAAGAGAAGGATATAACGAACTCAGGCAAGAGTACTAGGGTCACTACTTGCATTAACTAGAACTAAGAGAATCTTTGATTCAGCCTCCTACCTTCCTTTTGGCTCCTACTCCACAACCCACTCTACAGATGGCTCAGGACTTGTGAACTTGGTGCACAAGATTACAGATAAGGAGCACCTGGCTTCACACAAGACTCCTCCTTTGACTATGAGACACTCCACAGCTCCAAAGCCTGCAACCTGTTTCACTGCCATGACATGATGCAGAATTGCACTGATTCAGACCGCAATCACAGCACAGCTGTCTCCTTCACTCACGGCACATTCAACAGGATGCGAATTTCTCTCTTTCACCCCCATACACAGCCCATATAATGTCCCTGGGAAAAGAAAAAAAAAGCTGTGATGTATTGCATGAGGAATCATTTTGGCGAAAAATAAAAGCTGAAAACGAAGCCATGAAAAAAACAGTACATGCACTCCAGCCTCCGTCTTCCAGTTCCTCTCATTTATGGCTGTAATTGCTGCATTTCTTGAGAGCCATCAATTTCCAAGGCTAATTAGCGCAGGCTTCTGCCGCCACCCCACCCGCGGGCTCCGTACACCCCTCCCGCCGGCTGTAGTCATGACAGCCAACAGGCTCTTGGCAAGCGCAGATAAGATTCAGCCGATTGCTTGAATTTTTCATAAGTTCCTTTAATGAAGGTCCATTGATTTTAACTGGGGAGGGGATGCACTCAGAGGAACCGGGTGGCAGCAACAGTGCCCTCAGAGACCCAGCCACCCATGTTCAGTCTCACGGAGAGCTGTGTTCAGTGCGGAGCCACCGTGTTCAGTGCCAGTGCTCAAATCACAGCTAGTGTTGATGGGAAAGAGCAGGTCACAGTAGGGTGGCAGTAGCTCTGTGCCTGGATGACTTACCCCTGTGCAGAAATATAAGAGTGTCTAACTTTCCTCTAGAAATTAGGACACTTATTCTCTCTATGCTAATTCTCCAAACTTTACATTTATCTGTTGGGGCTTGTTATGTAAAACCTGAGAAAGGCTTTGGTGCTGTCAGTCTGTAGGGGCTCCACTGCTGCTGCTGTGGTGGATATAGGAATTTTAATTACTCTGAATCTGATATCTTTATTAGAGCTCGTTGGAGAGGAAAAACATGTTTGTTTATATTACTGCAGATGCATAAATCCAGACACTTAATTCAAAGTCAAAGATAGCACCTAATTCAAAATGTCAAATAACTCTCTCAAGAAAACCAAACAAATTAGAAATGAGAATCAGATATGTCAGATACTCAAATCTCTCTGTATTCAGGCAATTATCACCAATGAAGGTCAACTCACAAAAAATCTGGGCTTATTTACTTCATATTCTTCACATATAAAAATACTAAACGGGCCTCCCAAATCCTATTTGTTTCCAATTAGGCAGGCTTTCTCACACAGAGGCTATAATGTGGCTATTTTGATCTCTAGCATGGCTTTTACCAACGTCTGAGTGATTACTAATTGACCTCTTCTGATCACGTCTCATATCAGATCATGTCTGTGTTCTTATTCCATGCAATTATTAATGATGTAAATACACGCTAAATAAACCAATAAAACAAATAAAATAAATGTCAAAAAAGGTGATGATCTTCTCTCCCCTTCCTGTGTTATAATTCGCAGGAGGAACTTTTTAAGAAGGGTGAGTTTGGGATGAAAGAGACTGAGTGGCTGAGGCTGAGAGAAATAATCTCCATTTCTTCACCCTCTCTTGTTATCGTCCGCCCACCTTGAGCACTTTCAAGGATGACTCGCGGGTTTCCAGAAATCTAAAGCGCACCTATTTCAGCCCTGACAGGTACTGTGGGGGGGAAAGTAATCTCGCAGTCCTTTGATTCTTTCAAAGCATTCACTTCTCTGTGAAGGCCTTCATTACGACGGTCAATTGCTTGTGCCTGAACCGCTAATATTCTCTTCACCCGTTTCGCCGCACCGTGTAGCGTCGCCGCGGTTTTTTTTTTTCTCCAATCGATACAAACACACAAGTGTTGTTTCTATTGAGGACACAGCGCGTGACAGAGCGCTTAAGTATGCATTTCAAACGCAAAGTGCACCGTGAATACGGCACGGCTCATGCCCATATTTTCCACTTTGCCTGAAAGAGCCGTCCGTCAGTTGAGGAGAGGAGGCTTTAAGGGGATGGTGCGGGGCCCCTCTGGACGGCAGGGCCCCTCCCCTGGCCTGTTAGATTTAGTGAAGGTGCTGTTATTGAGAGCAGGGAGCAGCTGGCTGAGGTGGCAGGTTGAAGATGGAGGTGTAATGGGATGGAAGCAACACTGTTTTCCCTGCCTCGCAGAGATGATTGCCAGGAACCCCCCCTCCCCCCCCAACACCCCCCACCGGCCCCTCCCTGCCCTGTGTGCCCCCGTCACTCACACACACTCCAGGTTCTGCATGGATTCAGGTGCCTTCTGAATGCTTGAGCTGTTACCTGGGCACAGTGGGTGTGGACCCCGGCACTTACCCAGAGGACTGGAACGAACAAAAATTACTTCACCGGCTCAACCCAGCCGCTTACCTCTGACAGAAACGCAGAGCTGCGCACACAAGCGTGCCATTATTTTTTATCCGCGCCATGCACATGTCAGTACGGCAATTTGGTGGCAAATATGATCATGTGACAAGTAATAGTGGGTTAAAAGTAAGTTTTAAAATGGACACATTCTACTAAGACAGGAGGGTTTGAAAGTGTCATAACAGTGCTCTCTCATGACCAAATGCTCACTTCTGTGGTACTAAAACTCAGCCCTGCAGTGACCTTTGGCTGTGGGGTAATCAGCAGCCTGGCCTTGTCAGGTGCATATTACTGTGAAGAGGACCGATCATTTCTGAGGGGAGCATAGCGCATGAAGAACTGTACGATTACTAATGGTGTACATCTGTGTGGAGGGAACAGAAAATCCAACTCTGTGTGTGTGCGCATGTGCGTGTGCGTGTGCGTGAGTGTGTGTGTGTGTGTGTGTGTGTGTGTGTGGGTGGGGTGAGGGGTGTAGAGTGGTGAAGGGGGAAGAGTTAAAGGGTAGAGAAATCCCTCTTACCCTCGCTGTTCTTAGGGAATTTCCTGCACAATAGTTCTCCTGGGTGGTATTAGGACTTTTATGTCCTGATGCTGCAATTCATGGCTTTAACCTGTACCCCTAATTTCCCTTTAGGTCATACATTTATTCATCCGGTTCCCAGCAGGACCAGAAGGCAGCCATGTAGGCGAAAGACAGGTGGGGGGAGATATGACCCTCTTCCATGAACCCCCTCGAACCTCGAACACAGTGCACCCCTCTCCTTATTCGGACCTACATATATGAGGGTTTGCAGTATTCGGAGGGGAGGGGCGGGGACGTGTGTATCTGTGAGGTCTCCATTGTGGCTGCGTCTGTGCTGAACTCATTCTGCTTGGTCTCACACGGCACCGCCTTCGTCTCTTTTCCCGAGCCTGCTGAAATGAAGGCACAGAAACATCACACTCTCTGCCCACCAATCGATTCCTCTTTAAAAAAAAAAAAAAAAAGGAGAAGAAGCTAAAAACCTTTCTGCACTCCTAGCCTGACCTGTAGACAAAACGCTGTCTTTATATTGCTTTTGAGACTGCGTGATACCCGCGCACGTCGGGAGTCAAAGCCACTGAACCGACAGAGCCGCGGAGATGTCAGTCTTAGATGACTCTTCCTCTTAGCTGACTGTATCAACAGCCCTTCTGTAGTCAGACAGCAGTGCTCTTGGTGCTGTCAGCTCTGATATCATCAGGGTTCGGTACCAGCTTGCAGCTTGCTCTGCGTGCTCATTTCACTCAGCCTGCTTCCTGCATCACGGGCGTGTCCTTAAGGTGCACGTGCGCTATGAGGTACATGGAATTATTGATGGGAATATTTGGGGCGACAGTATAGCATGGTGGTGAGGAGCAGGACTGATTCCCCCCTGGGGCACTGCTGTTGCATCCTCAGTGCTGTTATTGCCTCAGTAAATATCCTGCTGTATAAATGGATGACATGTAAAAAAAAAAAAAACTGTAACATATGTGAGTTCCTCTGGATAAGAGCATCTGCTAAATGCCAATACTGTAATGTAATGACTATTTATTGATTAACTGAGTTATTGACTTCAATTTGTTTTCTTCAGAAAACAGAAAACCATTTGCTCATAAATAAAGCAGCTGCCATGCCAATGAAAAACGGTTTTTATTTGGCCATTGTTAATGGCACAGGACTACACTTCCTGCATGGCTAACCCGGTCTGAGGGTGGAGTGAGGGAGTTCTGGTCCCAGCATCCTCTGCGTTGTGAACAGGGTATCCTGTGTGAATCATTAGCGGCTTTGCATACGGAGCGGTGCTCTGGGTGATAATGCTGTCAATTAGAAGTGAATGTAAACTCCGATCTCTGCGCATGCACACGCGCACACACACACACACACACACACACACACACACACACGGAGACCTGGCAGAGCGGCCTGTGTGCACAGCCATGTTAAACACTTGCTGTTTTCACAGCAGCCATTAACCATGCAGAGGGAGACAGGAGGAGAAAGAGGCCCTGTCTGCGCCGTGGCAACAGCGGCAGACTCCCATTGTGGAGCGACAAGGCAGTTCATGCTAACGGGTCAAGGTTTGATAAGTGGATCTGTCACCAGCGTCTGCACAGGCAGATAGAGGCATCATTCTCGAAGAAGGGTTGCGGTGACCTGCGGGGTTGAAGGGCTGAAGACTTGTAGCGATAGGGACGGGCCACAAATAGAATAAATGACAAGTTGGTGACAACACACACAAAATTATTAAGAATACATGCCAGATAACTGCAACATTATCTGCCCCACGCTGAACCAAGAGAAATATTAACAATGGCAAGTTGGTGATAACAAACACAAAGTCGCTCTGGACAAGAGCGTCTGCTAAATGCCAATAACGTAATCTAACGAAATGATTCAGAATACATGCCAGATAACTGCAACATTATCTGTCCCATGCTAAACCAAGAGAAGTATTTACACACGCATTAAACTGCCAACAGAGAACATCCCTGAGGAAGACTGAAACAAGCCAAAAAACATATCTGTGCTCCACTTGTTTGAGAGTAATGTTCATAGGGAGTATAACAGAATTGTCCTGGAAACAGAACTACCTGATACAAAAGAAAAGAACACCATTGTGTTTGGCAAAATGGAAAAGAACAGCACGGGTCGTTCTGTCTGTCAGTCAGACCTTCAATCTCAACGTGCACGCAGCTTTTGGGCTCACAGAGTAACGGAGCACACGCTGACCATGGCTGTGCTCTCCTATACAATTCAGAGCGATTCTGATTCTGTTGGAAAATTTTGCTCGTGAATCAAAATGGATTAAAACTACGAACTGATCTGAATGCTTTCAGCGTGATTCGTGATCCTGTTTCCCAACACTCAAGCACCCTTATAAGGATGAAAATGTGTCAGCTCTAGAGTACTCTGCTAATATGGGTTAGTTCTGTTTTCAGTTTTGAAATGCTTGGTTAAATTAATAAGAATTACTCATCAAGGTTTAAATAAGCACATCATCAGAGTGTTGCTGCTACCAGTTGGAAGAGAGGGGATGGGGAGCCTAGTTTTGAAATGGAAACCCATCTTTAAAAGTGAAGCAGCTTTCTCAATTCAAACTCTGCAGTCAAAATGCCCAGGCCTTTCCACCATAGTCATATAATGCCGGATCAAGAGTCTGATAGTGGCATCCAAGACTGGGATCAGTCCCTCAAACCAGAGGAGTAGGACTCACGAATCACTGCAGTCCAGGGGGGTAAAAATCTGTTCTAGCTTTATGATGTACCATCATCTAGGAGTCAGAACTTTTTAGCAGTGATAGGCCATTTCCAGTCCCTCTGCTCTCTGCTGACTGAATGGAAAATTTAGGCAGCCAGACATGTGCCTGAGCCGGCCTTATCACAGAAAAAGTTGTGCTCCCTTAATGTGTTGATTCAATCTACAGCCATTCTCGAGATTAGCCCCTGAGGCCATTCTGAGGTTAGTAGAGGAAGAGAGTTCTGACCAACAACAGACACCCTGTATTTGTAATGTTTTTGGCTTCAGGGACCTAGGACAGACTCCGAATGTCTCACAGTAATCAAATGCAGTTCTGCCTGTGGTAACAAACAAAGCTTTTACTTATTTGTTTCTGCATTGTAAGACAAATTGCACATACATAATCACACACTGTAACAACCTGATATAACCAAGAGCTTAAAGTGTTCAACTCTGTGTTGCTAGGTCTTCACAAATCAAAAAAATTGGTTATCCTTGTCTATTTTTGTATATTTTCGGGAAACACTTGATTTAGTTTAACAGTCCCCTGTCAATAGCAGTAGCTTGCATTGGACATACACATTTCTGGATAATAACTGAAATCTTTCAAATAAAAAATGTGAAATAATGTTACTTATATAAATGTGTGTTTGAGCTGTTCCGACTCCAACATGCTCACCCAGGCAGGGCTGTGCCACACTGATTAATCAGCACAGTACGTGGAGCTCTCGGCCAACCATCATGCAAGCAGACAAACCAGGTACAGCACAGTCCGAATTCTACCTTTTTTGGACAAAAAAAACAGCCAAAAAACATTAAACTGACTCAGCTCACAGGACAGCGCTCAGCAATCTAAAAGCCAAGGAGATGACATGTACTTTCTCCATTTACCTGGAAGCCTGGAAATCTTTTCATCTCCACTTTCCATCTCTCCACTCGCATGAAAGCAAGTGAGAATGGAAACTCAAAATGGAGGATTGGTAGCAAACACACCATCCTCTCTGCAACAGACCCCCTACTTAGGGATCATCTCATGAGGCACAAAATAACAACATGGGTTCAACTTGGAAAATACTGAGGACAGAAAGGGACTGAATTGCTGCTCAGAAAAACTGAGGGTCAATTAGGGCTATTCTACAAACAAAATGCTAAAAACGAGTAAAAATGAGCAATTATCACTCAAGGTCCATTTACAAACGAATGGAGACATTTTCTATGTTCAAAATAGCACTAAATGCAGCTTTTATTTTTGTTATGGCATAAAAGTAATCTGAGTTTCATTTGAAAAAAGGGAAATTCAAACATTCAAACAAAAGGACTCAATGTAACCTTCTTCCTCAACTGATTATCACAGTAGCTCACACAGAACAGGCTTATTATACTTCAGGGTTTGACTGACAACTGCCTTTTTTTTGCAATAGCCACCTTTCACCGATAAAGTATAAACAAGCATCTTCATTATTAAGCTTTATGTGACTGAACTTAGTCATTTATTGAAGCATTTGAAATCTGCTTGTAATGTTCTACAAAACAGTTTTAAGAATTCATGGGCTACAAAGTGCTGACAACTTCCCTGGAGTATAGTTAGGTATCTGTCTACTCTGTGTTTAAACCTACTTTTTCAAAAAGGAACAAATCCTATTCCAGTTTTAAATTCAGCATGTTCTATGCTTTCAAACAAAAAAATCATGCCAGGCAAGTCTCGTATCAAGAGAATTCATTAAACAAATCTGTACAAAGTGTATGTTCTGCGCATACTAATTCAAAAGTAGAGGACTGCTGCAATCCTTGGAATGACTGATCATACAGAAACGCTCTGAACACCCCAGGTGATCTCAGTCCACTGTGAACATGACTTCATCGCTGCTTCAGTTCCCGCGACAAGCCCTGACATGTTACGGCAGGCACTTGCCGAACTTTCAGAACACAGTGGATCTGTGTGAGACGTCGGGGGAAGGAGATTGTCTTTGATCAGGCGCAATGCAGGAGAGCATGCTCGGAGAGCAAATCTCTCCGTGGAAGTGCGGCGCTCATCAGTGGCCAGAAAGCATTATATGGTCAACAGCGCTCCAGTCAGACACCGAGGTCATACCCAGGCTGTAATCCAATTAAAATTCCTCAATTATTACTGAGCACATGCCTTTCTTTTCTTCCTTTCTCTCGGAGCTCTCAGACAGTCATCTGATCCAGTCATCCCTGGGCTGACCCTCCTGGCCCCCGGCTCGGGTCCAGCCCCTCTCCCCCTCCGCTGGGAGTGACCTCTGCCCACCCACTCCACAGAATCTGACATCTGAGGACCCGCAGAATCATCACAGCAATTCAGGTTGTTTTGAAGAAGAAGGTCAAAACTGAAATTCAAGGACACTTAAGTTCTTCCCCCACCTCAAGAGCAACTATAATCATCCTGCTATTTTAGGCATATCCGAAAAGGGGCAAACTGTACATAAACACAAACAAGTAAACGTACATATAACCATACCACTCTTATTTAAGTAAGCCCCAAACCTAAACTTTGACCCACCCTTTAATCACAAATGGCTTCAGGCAATAACTTCTCTCTCTTGCTATGCTGAGGGTTATTCCCCCAGCTCATAAAGAACCCACTACAGAGCTCTAGGCTGTGATATGTGATTAACAGGCTGGTTAGAACTTTGATTGGTCTCACTTGGGTGAGTTTGATCGTGCGGAGGGCAGTGAACTTCCTTTCACAGCCTGCGTGTACAAACAGCTGTGTCAGAGTGCATGACTGTATGACACCCGGGTCAGAAAAGTGCACCAGAGCATTGGTTTTTCTAGTGGCCCTATTCCCTAGCATCATTTCATGAGTTAAAACCCCCCATACAATTACTGTGGTTGCTGGTCACATTTAATTATTGAACATTATGTTTAAATTAAAGAAAGAGAAGACATTATGCTCTGGGTTATTCCCTGAAAGCGTGGGTCTGCCTTTAATATTCCGGGCTAAAATACTGATTACAGGGCAGCTTTAAGAACATCAGTGTCTCAAACAATCAAGGTTACATTCTGACACTGACACCCCAGAGCTCTCCCCCCTCCCCTGACCATATGGACCATCATGGGTTAACCTTATGGCCCTCTTTTCTGCAGATCTAAGGATATTATCTGTATTCCAAAAGTGCTGCCCACTCACTTGGGTCTTTATCCACTGTGGAATCCCCATATCCCCACACACCACAGTGAGATTAATGATTACAGAAGCACAGGTGCAGAATTTCTCCCCTCTGCTCTTCCCCTAGCACATATTAACCCAATCAGCGCTAACAGACTTATCTAGGCAGTTCTCTCCCTCTTTATTCCCAAAGTGACCCTCTCTCTCCAGCACATTCCTCTGCTTCACTCCTTCAAATGTATATGGATCTTTGCAGGAGGGCCGGATGTGAAACCCCACCTGCAGGATGAGTTTAGTTCTCAGAAAGCAGCCAACACAGTCCTAGCGAGGTAAGCTATTCTAGTCGTATTGTTTCTTCACATGCAGTAATAAAGACTAGACTTGCATCAACAGATATCCTCAGGGCTCTCTCCAGACACCGGAACAATAGCACTGCACACTGTCCTTCATCTGCACCATCATACCGATTGCATTGATGTAAAATATTCAGGCATAAAGCTATTTTTGTCAAAAACCTAGAAAATAGACATATTTTGGTTGAAAGAATTAGCAGTTTTTTGGTTACAATGTCACGGCAGACACAACAGCTTTCTGGTGCAGATAAATGGCATTACTGGTTGACACCCAGCCATTCACACATTAGCCTGGAAGACCTCTCATTTTGTAGGATGCAGATGAACATTACCTACAACGTTTTGGTCTTGGAGAGGGAAATGAGTGAGGTGCAAGATGCATGAGAATTTCAAACTATTCACTTGTTCTTTTGTGATTTAATTTGAAGAAATGTTCATAGCCCAACCGTATATAAATATCTAACAACGTGCTTCAGTATTGTGCAAGCTGAAGTATTTGTTTTTGTAAGTGATGAAGCTAACCACAATACCAACAGTACGTTTTTTGTAAAATTTTGTCAAGTGTAAGTGTAGAGAAATGTGCCTAAATTTTTCAGTTTTAAAACTACATTCAAAAATAGCACATACTTTAAAATCCTTTTCCTCTAACTGCGAATCTTACTTTAAACATAATTTTGTGCACTGCAAAAGCAAATAAAATTCTGTGATTGGCTAGCTAGATAATTAGTGGGAATCATGTCCTCTTTACTAACAGGAATGCTAGCAGGCATCTATAAAGACGATGTGGATGATATGGTTGTGCTGTGTTGCTTAGGTAATTTTTGTGAAATATTACCATTATTGATAATTATACCTGTATCTCTACATTACAGATACCCATGATCCACATGTTGATATCGTATGCATATTTGGTCATTCCTGTGATATAACCACGGTTGGTAATTAAACCTCTATCTCTAGGTTATACTACTTTATACTAGGTAATACTCTTGTGATCCATGCTACAGCCATTGAAGTCTGTTCCCATTCGTCTCTGGCCAAATCAAACACAGGTTTTATTAGTTGGTGGAACCCTCTCCCAGTATGGAGGCTGCCTTCAAACGCAAAATAATACACAGCAGGGAAAGCCACAGAATTAATCTAATCTGGTCCTGCTCCTACTCTGAGACAGAATGTTGGGTTATTTCCCGTAAAGATAAGAATAGTAAGAGGAGAATCTGAAAACGGTAACGCAGGGAGGACGTTAGAGAGACCGCAAATCGACCTAAACATGGTCTGTAGATGTCATTTATCCATCACTGTCATCAGGGGGTGGCGGGAGACAGCCAGTAGGCCAAAGGGGGGCACGGCGTGTCAGACTCCTCAGAGTGACATCACATGACAGCACATTTGTCAGGGGCCTGTATGCAGAGACTGTAACCAAGGAGTCATCCCACACCTGGAGGTCTGAGCTGAAACTCTTAATCAGCCGGAGAGGAGCAGGCAAAGACAGGCTGGCTTAGCATCAAGCCTTCCGCGGGAACCGATGTAGCAAGACTTGTAGCAAGACGTTTGGTGATGAACACGACAGACAATATCAGATAATTACGCAGAGTGCAAGGCACGCTGGGACTCAATTTGAGTGTCTTCTAGGGACTAATCACTGTTTGTAATGGCTCCTGAATCATACCCTTAATTATGCCCCGCAACTTTTCTATTTGGCCTGAGGGAATCTGGTGCTGCACTTAGAACACAACTGCCAACGAGAGAGATGCACAAATAAATGAAAAACAAGGTGTGAGACAGAAGTGTGCATCTCAGATCCCGAGTCACTACCAAGGACGTCCCTCCTACAGCACGCTTCATCAAATACAAATAAACTATGGCGCCATTCATTCTAGCTTTGTCCATCCCCAAACACAGGAATTCTGCACAACCTACAAAAAATAATATGCAACATATATGGTACATATTTCCCCTACTTCCCCTACTCCTGTCAGTCTTTTTCCCACACCACGTCCAACACAAAATGCCCATGCGTAAGTATGTCTTCCTTCCAACACTGCAGGTCTGAATAAAGTTTATTAAATCGTAATCACAGCAGAGGCTGCGTTCACGATAACCTTTAGAAGCTCTTCGGCTTCAGCGCTCTAATAACTTAAGAGGGAATAGTTAACCTTGTCATTCCATCTCGAACACGGATAGCAAGGAGATTACTTCACGCCTGATGAGGGCCAGACTTCACAGAGTATATTGCCAGCAGATCGGTGAGACAGAATCAGTACTGATCCCATGGGCCCGGACACTGAGGTGAAACAAGGCATCCGAAAGGAAGCTCTTCAGCTTGTAATGAATATTGAGGTGATCTACACCCTTATCTACCCTGAGTTACATCATCACCAGAAAGGGGCCCAATAACTAATGTTCTGGCTATCGTTCCCTCCCACCAATCTCAACTTCTGGGAGGATCTGCCAGATAAGATAAATGCAGAAATCCATCTTCATGATTCCCATGCCTTGTTTATTAAATTATTTCAAACAGCGTATTAAGTAATGCCAGAGATGTCTCCCGGAACATTAACTTATGCTTCAAAGGCCTTCTGGAATTCAGATTAGAGCGTTATTAATATGACGCATGTTTAATATCTTCATGGAAACAAACAAACCTGAAGAGCAGCTCGCCGGTCACGCGGAGGACATGCCGCATGCTCTCCTCTATAATCTCTTCATTACAATGGCACAGATGAGTAAACCACATCCCTTCCACAATATAATGAATTCTAGCAGATAAGGCGGGTGTTCCTCCTTTATCGGACCCACACGTGCGCCGAAAGCCACCACAACTCTCACATCTTCCCCGCGATCTACACGCTCCTGCACTGTGCTCGTTAATGAGCAGGTAAATAACGAGCTTTTTGCCCGCGATGCAGTATAACAACTCGAAACGCGCCTTCCGCACCAGAGACCTGGTGGCTGTGAACTTTGGCAGGGCGGGGTGTGTTTTTTGCGAAGCTGCAACTTCCTGTCTTCTCCGGAGTCTGCTGTGCTCCGTGGTCTCATTTCCATACAGGGAGCACGATTCACACACGCGCAAACATGAAATTGATTACACAGAGACAACGTCAGGCTTTCAAGGCTGTTGCACTATAAAGCTATCAGGGAGTCAGAGCCACCTCTTAATGTGGCCTCGTGAACATCGGAGAGTTGGGGTTTACGGGGGGAAAAGGCTGCTGTGACCTCCTATGCTCCTTTCTTTCATGTGTGCAAAATCAGTCCAACTGCGTGGGGCTCCTGCACCCAGGACCAGCATAATAACAGAGCTGAGAGCTGCAGCACTAAAGAAGAGCTCTTATTGGGCGCTGGCACTGTGTAATGGTCCATGCAGGGGGCTGCAAACGGAATGTGCTTCCCCCCCAGAAATCTGCTTCATTGAGGAGGTATGGCATTTGCGGTCGGCTAATCCAAATTGGCGTGGTATTTGTTGAACATATTTATATTAATCTAAAGCTGGCGTGAGGGATTCGGCATTCTGGAAGAATTACTCATTGCTGCACATTACCAAGTGTGGAAAAACAGCCTCCCCTTTGCTCTGAAAATTCCCCAGTGACTACACGCTCCAGTACCACCAGGTCTTCCTCCCGCCCGCTAAAGACCACGCTGAGAAATGTCAGTTTAAGTGAATTAACGGGAACATCAGTCAGCAAATGAATTCTCTAGCCATCTAATCTCATTGTAGCCATATGGTGATCAAGAGGACGGATTATCTGGCTTAAATTAGCAGAACATTTCATCATCTGCTGCCTTTGAGTCCCGACATGGTCATTCTCTCTGAGGTCACAGTGAATGCTGTGCGGTCCAACAATGAGGTGACTTGGTAAAGGGGAGAATGTCACTATTAAGACGCATTTTAATTTTATAGCTTTTTAAAAGTCCATTTACTGTTCATCTGATTCTTTCTTTTCCATAGTGCAAAAACAGAGACAGCACGGACAAAGAAAAACTCTCACAGTATAATACACATAACTGTAGAATAAAACAGCTGTAACTCCTACCCATAAGAAAGAGATCTTTTATATGCCACAGCCCTGCTCTTTAAGTTTCACCTCATATTCCAGCTGGAAACGCAGCTCAGACTCTTGAGCATGTATTCTTATTTCCATAACAGCAGAGGTAATGTATCAGACATCAGCAGCTGCTCCCTGCGAAATAACCATGTTTGTTCCATTTAGCCAGCCCAAAGGTTCGACTCTTTTCTCCGTGCCGCTCCTCTGACTCCCGCCCAGTGAAGCCGTCACTCCTTTTCAACAGGCAGTAACTGTGCTGGCACCGCGGGCGGGTTCCAGCGGAGTCGCGGAGTCTCATTAGTGCCCTTCAGTTTGAATTTTGAGCACTCCTCAGTCTAACCCCAGCTTCCCCAAGCACTGTAATTTGTGATATTTACTAAATTGGAAAAATCGACGCCGTGTTAGTCATGGCCCGAGACGGACCAGTCACTCCAACGGCTGCGGGAAACAACAGTGCCGCGCATTGTTACAGTCCCGCCCTGGCCTCCATACCTCCGTCCCTTGTGACACATGGTGAGTAAGACGTTATCTAGACCAGGTGCGCTCATATTTCAGAGCTCCAAAGGCCACAGATAGTTCACAGCAGAGCATGACAAGCCTACAGCACACAAACAGATTGCCTTGTCTTCAATTCATAAACCAGGGGGGCTGATACTCAAATACTTTTCAGCATTTTCTGGATAAGGAAACATATAAGCACATAAACGTTCTGTATAAGGACAGAAGAGACTTTCAGTTTCTGAAATGGAAAAATGTAATAATATCCTTTGCTTTTCAACAGCCAAACCAAGTGGTACCACTGGCCACTTTAGGCTCCTGGGCCTAGTTTGGGTGCTCCTGATCCAGACGGACTGAAATGAGGACCACACCCTGACATCTCTGACCCCACCCCTGTTCCCTCCACCTTAGCCAAGGCTTACTCATCTCCTCTTGGCCTGCTCCTGTCACCGGGACAGTCCCTGTGGTTTCACAGACACCAGGGCTATACAGAGTGGGTACAGCATGTACAGAAGCCGTTGGGCCAGGGGTGGAATATTCACCGGGCAGCTGGCATTGTTTAGCGCTCCACACAAAGCACAAACCGCTAAGAGAACACTGCTTCATTGAACGCTAACATTTAAAAAAAAATACTTTCTGCTGGTCCGCTCAAGCTCTACGACAAGGCCAGCGAAGATTACATCATGCACTCATGCATGCTACTTTCAAACACTTGAACAGGGCTTTTCTGTGCTCTGCGCTTGTGTTTACAAACGCAGGATGTTCTTTGCCCCATTAAGTGGACGAATACATATACTCTACTTAAAGGACTACAGATGTGCTGCAGGGATTTGTGGGGATTGACACATGCCCCAGGGTTGGCGGAAGGGCACAGATGGAGAGGATGGCCAGGGGGGAGATGAGGGGAGGGGGGGTGACAGATTAGAGACACTTTTTTCTCACAAGAAAAATCCTTCCTCTGTTAACTTGACAAGAATAGTGTCTGCTCTCATTCCCCAGCAAGCTACTTAAGAGTGTTTACTGCCGGTCTCGCGTTCTCTTTTAACATTCCTATCCTAACAAAGTTACCGGCCCTCACACTCAGTCACAAGGCTTTCTTATTTTTGGCTGAAAGGAAACCACATCAAGTGCTCTACCTAAAAAAACAAAAAATACCCCTCTCACAATCTCGTTTACAATTTCAACTGTTAAAAGAAAGGCTTTGAAGAGATTAAAAAAAACGGTTTTCTTTTCAGAAGATTGGTTCTTGCCTGAGTCTATGATGTTAAAAACAAATCACTGTGGTCTTGGAGATGAGAGACAACATAGGTATGGAACAGAAAGACAGTGTCCTGAACCTACTAATCCCAACACTTAAGATAAGGACACTCTCTCTCACTGTCTTTTTGACGTTGTTATTACTTACTCCCTGCGCTGATGCGATAGGTTAACCTGGAAATGAAAACATGAATGTGTCAGTTTCACTGGACTCTCAGGAAACCGGGTGTTTCCAAAGCTCTTTTCCTTGAATCTCCCTCAGAGACAGTGACTCACACCCCCGAGACTGTGACACCACTGCCATTCCTCACTCTACAGTGGAAAGACAAAGGAAATCATGGGACAGGCTAGCTCGACATAGGAGGCTTTCATTCTTTCATAAAACAGGGCAAACAGGATGTACATTTCAAGACCACTTTACCCAAATTAGCCTGCTGAGTTCTAGATGACGTATTATGCATGGAGCAGAGATAACCGAATTACTACGACTGCTGCTTCTGCCTGTACATCTGAGAGGAGGAACATGAAGAGCCAGCTGATAAAAGGATGATTGAGTATAATCAGCAGAACACTCAGTGAAGCTGGGTTCCTCCACTGTCCACTGGTACCCTGGACTCCTTCTTTCCAGCTGCCTGGAGTCAAGGCTGGGTCCTACCCACAGTGGTGGCACAATTCCAAACAGGCAAGGGTGTCCGCAGTGATGCCCGAGGTTCCGTAAACACTGTTACTCAGACAAATAAACGGGAGTGAAACGGCTGTAATGACATCAGCAGTGCTGATACAACACCATCCTTTCCTGAGAATCTCCTAATGTTTATCCACAGAACCTAAGAAATTCTATAAAAAGGCTGAGTTCCCCACAGCGATGAAAACATTTACTTAAAAGGGAATTTCAAACTTATCTGAACTTTCACTGTTGGACAGTTATGGTATTGTTGATACTCCATTAAGTCATGGTACTATTTGAAGTGTCAAAGCAGACATCCAGATAAGTCACTGACTAAGCCCATCTGTGCCGAGATGTTCAGTGTTATTAAACACTTCATATGTTCAACTCTGGAATATGTTTCTAAAAAAAGAGACATAAAGATGGAAAAAGAGATTTTGGGGAGCCTAAGTGAATCACTGGTATAGTGATGACAACAGGCAGAAGCGTTGTGTCTCTCTGTGGAGGAGTATTTATAGGCTTGGTGTTGCCTCTCTGAGTGTGTGAGAACACTACACAGCCAGGCTGTGAAGACAAGGCACAGGTGTAACAGCACCCCACTGTTTTATCAGGAACAACTTTTGGGGAAGTCTGCGGATGTTTTCCACAAACAATCCTTAAAAAAACCCCCATTCCCTTTGCTGCCTTGCCTTTATTTCAGACCAGTGAACATTAGACCATGGTCACTAAAGGAATCCTTGTGGCCATTTTAAAAGTTTTTTGTGAATAGTTCACCTCTACAGGCAGGAAAAATGACAATTTTAATTACTGAGTTATAATCTCACGTTATGCTATTACAGTATTTTTCCCCTAACCTTCATAACTCAATCAATCCTCTGCCTTTGAATTAGTAGCTGAATTAATTTATCAGTAAAACAAACAAAAAGAGTTAAAGCATCCTTCCCTTATTGATTCAGCTCAATAGTCTGTTTGCTTTTACCGTGTGGGACTCGCTTAATCTGGTTTGTATTTATAATCCCTCATCAACACCTTCTCACTTCTGAAACCGGGCACAATTTCCTGTCTAAACTCAGAGGTAAACAGTGATTCATTCAAAAAAAAGGCAAAAAACAAGGAGTTAAGAGCTGACTGAGGGAAGGATGTTTATGTGTATTGGGAAATATATCATGATTAAACAGTACTGTGCTTACTGCATTTATATCAATGGTGTTTTCATAAGCAAATCTTTCTGATGAGGTGGTTGTTTGTGTAGGGTTGAGAATAATCCCATCATTCTTTTCATAAAGAAAATGGAGAATAAGCATTCAAAAACATAGTGTCAGTGGCAAAAAAAAAATACGTACTTTTTTTCTGTTTCATCTTTTTTGTCCCTATTTAATCGGGGGTCTCAATAATTATGGAATGAACTGTATATGCACATATATTACGGCCATAGGCATTCATTGATTAATTGGTCAACTAAAGCATTTATTTTGACACAGACATTTAATTCTTTGATCAAGATTTTTGATCACATTTAACCCTTTAGCATGTATGGTCTAAAAACATGCTCGGAATGTGGTCACGATTATATCTTCTATCTTACTGTCAAAGACCTTCGTTCCCGTAACTATGGCCATTCTCTCCTAAAAACGCCGCCTTCATATCGTTTTTTCTGTGGGAGAGAGTTCCTAGTTATGTGTTTTGGCACTTAAGCAAGCAACTTTCCTGTCCCTTGGCTCATGGTTCATACTGAAACCAAAATGACAAGCTTTTACTAAGTTAACTGCTGTGTGGACTGAGTATTCCTCCCCTTTATTACTGCTGAATAATGACAATGGATGTCACTGTGTTAGACACAGTCATGAAGTCTTTACCTCCAGTCTATACCTCCAGTCCAAAAATGTTTAACATACCCCAATACCCACATGGACAGGCAAACAGGTCCAGTTCATCTACTGGTATGCTTATCATATTTTACATTCCATATACGTCCACTCCATCTGGATACAGCATTTGAGCAAAATTAAAAACATCTGCAGTGATCTATTAGCCTGTATGTGCTGATGCTCTGGAGCAACTAGGTCACAATCAGGACAGAGTCTTCAGCTTCAACTAGGAGAGCACACTATAGATATAAAAGATCACATGCACCTCTGTTTTCATTAACACACTTAAGACACGTGGCGGCAGCCATTATTGCTTTATTCTACCCCATTTTCATGTCAGATCCAAGGCCAAGTATCTGTGGACGTTGATGCACGAAACACAAATCCACATGCCACTCTGCAGTTACTTTTGGATACTGTGATGCATAGACCTCGCTTCACGGTGGAGAGGCATGAAAGAGAACCGTTCATCCCTGGTGTATGGCACGCAGAGGTCAGAGGTCAGAGGTCGGAGGTCAGCTGTCACTCACCCGGTGAGGGTCGTAGTCTGGGCCGCGGCGCCGGGCCTCCAGTTCCTCGTAGGCGGGTGCGGTTCCCTCTCGCCGGGCCTGCTGGTACTCTCTCCTCAGCTGCTGGATCCGGTCGGCGCTGCTGTGGGGCCCCAAGCAGAGACACTGCGGTGAGAAGCTTGAAAGTGATCATACTGCAGGGGGGGGGCAGTGTAGCGTATTGGTTAAGGAGCAGGACTCGTAACCGAAAGGTTGCCGGTTCGATTCCCCGCTGGGGCACTGCTGATGTGCCCTTGGGCGAGGTACTTAACCCACGAATACCTCAGTAAATATCCAGCTGTATAAATGGATAACATTGTAAAAAACTGTAACCTATGTAAGTAGCTGTGGATAAGAGTGTCTGCTCAATGCCAATAATGTAATGTAAAAGCCTTAGTGAGGCTGCGCTGCCTCTTCTGAAAAACCAAGGGGACATTCTGTCCTGAAGAAAATGGACTATTTTCAACACAAACTCCAGCTTATCAAAAAAAAGCATTCTGACACCGTTCAAAATATGGCCCATACTTCAGCTGTTGGAATCTACATTTTTTTGAATCGTAATTATTCCTTTCCATTTGAAAAGACTTTACTTTCAAAGCACTGGATGCGGTGAAGTCGATGACAGCTGAATTCTGTAATTGGAGATAGCCTTAAATCCCTGGGGAAGAGACTGTCATCTACTTCAATACAGGTGCCATTTTGAAAAGCATTTGATTTTTAATGGGTCTTGGTTGAAAATCAGAAATGATCGGTGAATTTACAATACAGTGAACACTGGTGGTCTTGAACAGATTACATATTCAAATATGCAACTACTGTTAAGAGATTCCTAAAATGGTGAGATTCCTTCTTAAGATATTGAAAATTCCACTCTCTGACTGCTTTCATTGTAGATAAAAACACTAGACATAGATCTGAATCAGAAGACACCAGTGATGATGTCCAGCTAGAAAACAGAACCCAGCTGTGTAACGGCAGGTTGGGCATTAACAATCAGCTGGAATAGAAATGAGACTGTGCTTTTTTTCAAAGGACTTTTTCATATGATACTCCAGGGATTTGATGAAGAAGTGAAGGCTTTTCGATAATATAATGCAATACAGGGCGAGGTGAGATGGTATGACAGAAAAAGAACAGTGTTTGCTCGACCTTGTCTGACAGATACACATAAATGACAGTTTCATATTGGAAAAATAGACATCTTAGGAAATGTGATACATATGTAATTGGATGTACTATACACATGTCATCTCCTGTAATATGGCTCAGTACCGTCATACTACACAAGAACATCCCAACCCAGGTTTCTAGTGACTACATATCACTTCTCTCAAGTTCTGAGTATTTACCTCCTGTTTTCTACACACTGTATTCTGGCATGGTGCTGAGGAAGTTGGACGCCTGACATATATCTGTGCCAGCGTTTGCACCGCCCCCTCAGACACAAACACACGCACAGGCCGGCGTCTCACTCCTACCAAACAAACACACAAACACCCACCCACCCCCCCCCCGCCCTCCACACAGCGACACAGCAGTCCCACTCCAACCAAAGAAACACACACAAACACCCACCTCCACCCCCTTCCACAAACTCCATCCTACAGTCAACCCAGGCTGCCATTCCACATTTCAGTCTCTTGCTATCTATAAGGGGAGAGACTGAGTGTGTCTGGACATCAGCAGAAGGTTCACTGCATTTCATTCATTTAGCAGACGCTCTTATCCAGAGTGACTTCTGGCACAAAGGAACAGAGCTCTTGTTGAATGAGCAACGGTGTCAGACCAAGCTAACAACACTCCCGGTCCAGGGAGTATGAGCATAACACTACACAACCTCTACCACAAGGTAACTTGGGCTAACCTGACCGGTTCACCTAAATGACAGTAGATAAAACAGATGGCAAGTGAAGTGGCAGGGAGAACTACAAGTTCCTGCTTTTCCTAGCTCCGCCATGCAAACCCACCTAACCATCCAATGCCACCTCTGTCAAAGGGCATTGGCATACACACTCTGCAGACGGGGTGTGCAGGCATGAAGGCCTTTCCATGACTGAAAACAGCATGTTTACCTGCTGCACAGCAGTATCGATCTTGGTGCTGCAGGCCTACACAGGTAAGCCTAAGCCTGCTGTAGGCTTATGAAGGCAAAAGGTTCATACCTGGTCTTGAATGAAATGCATCTATTTGGGGAAATGCTCACGAGCTAAAAATATCTTCTTAATATAACAAATAACTAACTTGAGTGACTTCTGATGAGAAGGAGGAGACCCTAGGATAAAGACGGATTAAGAATCTCCTGCACCCCAAAACTATCCTTTCATAGAGGAGCCTGGCTTTTACACAAACCACTCACTTTGTAATTTTTCTTTCAATTGCAACTGAAAAACAACTAGCACACTGTCCCAACACTCAAATAAAAAAAAAAAAACTCAGGTCCCAGCATCTCCCAAATTCCTCCCATACCACTCAAGACTCACACAGTGAACAATGTCAAACCCAATTTGACCAGTTTGCCTTCGGTATGGGTGCAGCCCCTGTCCTTTTTCCCTTTATTATATTTTCTGTGGCAGATCCTTTCATTAAGCATTTGGGAGCATCAGGTTAAACAAGAAGCTGATGAAGGGCAAGTGAGAAAATGAATACAGCAGGCTCCGCAGAAGGGATTCAATTAGGATTGAAAAATTAACATTTTTTTTTTTGTAAATCTCGTTAAGGGACAAAAAAAGCGGAATGCATTCCAGATAGATGAGACTGTGGGAACCGGCCAGGACGCTACACGAGAGGGAGTGTGAAAAGGACAGCGCTCCAAGGACGCCCAGGAACTGCAACGACCGGGGTGATCTCCCTCCTTTCCTTCCTTCCCTCCCACCCTCTCACTCTCTCGCCCCCCTGGCTCAAAGATCAGTCATTTTCTGACACCGGCTTGCACAGACACAGAGCCTGTTTCACCTCGGCTGGCTGCGTTTCTTGAAACTACGCCTTGTTTATTGCCCAGTTCCTGGAACAATAGCGCAGCATTAAGCGGCGCTGAGGAAAAAGGGATTCTGAAGCCCCTCCCACACGTTTCTGCCCCCCCCCCCCACCCCACCCCACATCACAGGCAGCAGTCTTCATCAGATGGTGTGCCTGCACTGCCATCTAACTCATACTGTACCTGCGGTGTGCGCAAATGAGAAAGGGCCAAGAGAGATGGAGAGAGACACGGAGGGTGGAATAAGAGCAGAGAGCGAGAGAGAGAGAGAGAGAGTGAAGGAGGGAGAGAGGGGGGGTGGGGTGGAGGACGAGCATACCACTTCAATTCCCCCTGAGCAGGAGTGGTTTCTGACAAACTGCACTACCGGGTGATCACTCAGCTGTTTGTGCGCACTGGCCCCATACCGCCGTTCATCATCTTCTCAGGCTTCAACTAATCAAGGTCTGCCAATAATTATCTGGTAAAATATGACCACTGGATCATTTGTCATGTTGATCTGTGAATAGGTGTAGCTTTGGCTGCAATCATCCTCGGTGGTACAAGGAGACAGCCGCTGCAATGTGCAGAAAAGAACCTTATATAATACAGTAAACCTCAACAAAGTGAATGCTGTCATAGAGCGTACTACATTAAATTATAACCGCCAATTTTCCAGGCACAAAGTTTGTATCCTCACAAGTTTATATGGCCACACTGCATTTACCACTGGGCTCATACTGCTGCAGAGGCTTGAGGCCCCAACAGGCTTTCATCTGCTTAACTCAAGTCCTCTTTTATAACTAGTTGTTTTTAGTACAGTGTTAATAAGAGGAGGGAGTTTGGAATACCCAAATGTTGTCCGAACAGGTGGGTTTTGCATTTGTGACAAAAAGGGGACAGTGATCCTGCTGTCCTGACAGTTGTGGGGATTCCGTTCCACCATGCGGGGGTTGAGAAGGGACATGAACAACATGAGCAAGCCTAACAGGAAGGGACTACCAGGTGACCTGAGGTAGCAGAGCCGAGAGGTCTGGCAGGAGGTGTGACGACAGATTGTAAGGTTTAGGGTTAGGGTGAGGGTTATGGGATTCTGTTACAGCTCTGGTAGGCTAGAGCCAGTTTAGAATTTTACCCCGAGCCGTAACAGGCAGCCATTGTAGAGGGATGAGGAGAGATGTGACATGACAGTGTTTGGGTTGGCTGTAAATCTGTGGAGGAGCAGCATTCTGAGTAAACCACAGAGAGCATTCCACCGTGAGCGATGGCACAGAATTACACTGCCCCCCCCCCCCCCCCCCCCCCCCCAAAATTCTCAATTCTCCATTTCGGTGATGGAAGGCCTGGGAGAACAGGGTGTCAGTGAACGCCCACATTCATCTTCTTCTGTGTTTCCCCTCTCGCTAACGCTCCCTCGTGGCTACGCTACGCGATTTACGGGCCACGGTAAAAAAAGAAAAAATTGCACGCGCCATTTTTTTCCCCTTTTTCAAAAGGCGGCTATTGACTGGGCTATGAATGCTTCATCATAAAACACAACTTCCACATCTTTATCTTTTAACGAGCTGGCGGTAATGAACAGAGATGCTAGCGGCCTGAATAGCACATTAGCTGCGTTGGGGGCTGTTATATTTCATCCCTCCTTGTTGCGGATAGGGACCGGCACAGTTGTTTTCGTAAACACAACCTTTCCATTACAGTCATTGTCTGTCTGCCCACACCACAGAGGAGCAGGCCGACACTCACATTCATCAGTGCCTGACCCCCGAACTGAGCAGCGCGACTCTATATTAGCTCTACGGAAAACGTAAAGAACACATCACTCAAACCCTGGGGGAACACAATTCCTGGTCTTCAAACACCTACCATCACTCACCCGACTCAGACAGGAGCCCACGTCCTGAAATGAAATGACTCGCAGTATAAGACAGCAATGTCCTTTGCATACTGTCACGCATGCTATACAAGCACACTCGAGCTTACAGTGAAGCAAGGGGAGGTTTACCTTCTTCTTCTCACCCAGGACTACATAAATCAGCTCTTGCCTGCCCAAAACCACCAACAGCAGAAACCATAGATCACAGTCAGTTGTGGGGTCCCCAGAATATATCTCACTGCCATTTTGTCGCCTCATCAAGTCACTTCCTTTTGATCTACAGCTCACTGGAAATAGTGTAATTTGGAAATCTTACTCTTCGCAGTGCAGGCAGGTTGGAGGATGGCAGTCACACTCAGATTGGCCCTCTTCTGTAGCCTGCAGAGCTCACATTCATTAAAACGGCTTAAATCACTAGTACAGGGGGCTCTGGACAAATCTGTGGCAGTCAGAGAGGTGAAACCTCTCTTCTCGCATGGTAAAATCATCTCATAGTCTATATGGGCTTTTTACCACTGAGCGCTGGGAATTCTCTTAATAAGAGACTGCTGAACCACACACCACTCTCAGTGACCTCACACCTCTACTGTACCCCTCACCCCATCCCCTCGTTCTCCCCTCTACCCACCCCCCAAAACCCCCCCCATGCCACCTCACCCCCCCCCACCCCTGCGTGCCCGAAACGGCTGGCATGGAGCATGCAGAGAGCGGCCTCATTCCAGAAATCCATTAGCTAATCCCCGGGAACGTAATTAGAGCTGCCATTTTGATTGAGCGCACACCTCGCCGTCCAAATGAATAACACTATCAATGTTTAATTAGAGTCCCACACAGCCCGTGGCTCCAAACGTAATCATGCACTCCGTCTGCTGCAGGCAGGACAGCGCCGCACCTCTGTACCACAGAGTCAGCCGCAGAGAGGGAGAGAGCAGGGCCCCTCTGATCCCCACCACACTCAGCTGCAGCAGGGGTGAGTTTGGGGCCCCTCTCTACCCCAAAACACTCTGCCATAGAGCTGGAGAAAGTAGGGCCCCTCTGTACCCCAACACACTCAGCTGCAGAGAGAGAGGATAGCAGGGCCCCTCTCTGCACCCCAAAACACTCTGCCATGGAGCTGGAGAAAGCAGGGCCCCTCTGTACCCCAACACAGTCAGCTGCAGAGAGGGAGAGAGCAGGACCCCTCTCTGCACCCCAAAACACTCTGCCATGGAGCTGGAGAAAGCAGGGCCCCTCTGATCCCCACCACACTCAGCTGCAGCAGGGGTGAGTTTGGGTCCCCTCTGTACCCCAACACACTCTGCTGCAGAGAGGGAGAGAGGAGCCCCTCTCTAAACGCAAACTCAGTCAGCTGCAGAGAGGAAGAGAGCAGGACACTTTTCACACTGATGCAAGCAGTCACACAAGGGGGCAGGGGCACCAGGTTGTCATCAAAAGTTAATTTGGCCTCAGCTCCATTTCTCCAGAAATGAAAGTCAGAGGGTGCATTAAAGAAAGTTCAGTAAAGGGTAAAGATATTTATTTTCCTCCTTCCAGGGAGCCTGGCAGCCTGATATAAACAAGAGGAAAACACTACCAAATCCCTGCAGTCAGAGGAGTGGCCGCTCGAAGGCTGGCAAACCTAAATTGGGGAACTACACGCGGTGCACCTCTATTTGTTTCAAGTGCAAGTGCAGTTGGACACTTGAGTCGGATTCTGCAGTAGCCATGATAGGCCTGCGACGCTGAACCACCATTCAGGCACCGTGTAATATGCACAAAAGCTGGAGACTGTAGCCTTTGGACATGTAGGTGCCCAGTGATATTCATGCTTGTGCTGTACGTGAAAGTGACACAGTGCCCCCCCCCACCAAAAAACTCCTCCCTCAAGCGTGTAGTCTGCATATTCCAGCGAACGCAATCCCAGGAATTCTAGAGGCCGTTTTTTTCTTGTAATGGTTTTATGCAGGAAGAAATGTTCAGGTCAGCAGATCTTAAGTGCTCCGCAAATGATGGCTTAAGCTGAGACCACATAAATCTGACAGAAATGACGTCTTTGGACAATGGAGCTGCCCTCTCTCTCTGTGACCCTGCTCCGCACTTAATTTATTGTTTCATTTCAGAAATGGACTGTAAAAAGCTGTCGGGTAGGGCAGACACAGACGCACACACAGATCTCTGATTTACACACTTTATAATGGCACCAACATCTTTTTAAGCACAGAAAAAAGAAAGCGAAAAACCCGAGAGAAAAAAAATCTTTCTTTGGGATGGAGGTAAACAGGTGAAAAAGACGGCCATGTTTCAGAAGTGGATTTATGCCTGAGTACCTAAAGGATGCTTCTTTCAGTGCTCAAGTGTCTGCACCCAATCTGGTCTGCAAGACTCAGTCTCGGCAGTTAGACATGGGACTTGGATCAGAGCACGGGGATGGTGGTGGGGTGGGGGAACCTTGTGGTAATTCAGGCATGTTTCCCCCGTGAAATTGGTGTCTCATTTCAAAGCGTGCCTGTGATTCCTGGAAATCAGCCTTCGTTTGACTGCTATTTCTCAGTGTTCTCCATTTCAAAAGGTCTTCCATTGACGTCTCTCTTATCAGGGGTTGCTGTAAGGCTGCACTACTTCAGGTTTTTACTGGAGTAATCGTGCATGCATGCAGTGGAGACAGAGAGAGAGAGAGATGCTCACAGTCTCTTTCCAGGAGCTGATTCCCTGTTCACATCAAAGGCAGGCAGGATTCTTCACTGAGACTCAATTCCTGGTTCACAGCTCTGTCTGTGGAACCTCCTGGGCTGTCATATGACATCACTTTAATTACATCACTAAGAACCGGCCGTCTGAGCCAGACCGAATCAAGGAGAGGCTGCTTTATTCCCTTCAGCCTGTCGGCGAAGCTCTGAATTTTAAGGAGGAATGTGATCCCAATGAAGTCACAATCTGGCATCACGAGCGAACTGCAACAAAGTTAGAGAGAAAAGAAAGGGGGCATGCAGACAGTATGTGGCATAACACTTCCCATGTGCAGAAGCCTCCCAGAGTCTGCAGCGGAGTGGAGGAGCAGAGATGTCTCCCTCTGAGTCCCCTGTCGCCCTCCTCTCTCCACTCTCTCTGCGCCTCCCTCCCCATCTACCCATCTCTCTGAACCACTGGTCCTCAGCTGAGCGACATTTTCGCAAATGAAATTTGACCACAAAAGATAGCCTTTTCTAACAGGTCTGTGTTCAGCCGTCCTAACCAGAAGTGACACCTCTTTTTAAAAGCCATTTGCAATTGTGGAAATAATGAAAATGATTTTGGCCAGCATGACATTGTTTAGACAGACTTGTGTGGTTTTTTTTTTTTTTGGTGTCCTCCTTGGCAGGTTTGCCAGGGAAATGATTCAACTGTCAGTGCTGAAAATAATCAGGGGCATGCATGCACACACATATGAATATACACACACACACTCGCACATACACACGCATGCAAACATATATGTATACACACACATGTACACATATATGTATATAAACACACGCAGACGTTCACACATATGTATACACACACACACCCCCCACACATAGGTTGAGTTTGACACTAAATACACACGTCAGCCATTTCAGCAAAAACGACTGTTGGTTACATCATGATTATCCAGAACAGAACTTCTGCAGGCTGAAAAAGGTCAGATGATGACTGCACACAGGTGGAAAATGGCCAAAACCTTAATGACACAAATCACAAATCAAAGGTGCCTCTTCGCACCTCTGTGTTAGCTCAAACTGCATCGAGAGTGGGTGAAGCCCTCACCACCACACTGCACTGCCATTTCCACCTGTCCATTTAAAAATATGGCAACATACTGATGACAATATGAGCTGAAAAGCCATCAAACCTGTCAAATAGCCACTTTTTCACAGCTACCACTTTAGCACTGCTCCCAAAAATGAACCTACCACTTTACCACTGCATGCTGGAGGGACATGTTGCTAGGCTACAAGATGCGGGAGGAAAAAAAGACAGGGATGTGTGTGTGTGTGTGGTGGGGGTGTGTGTGTGTGTGTGTGTGTGTGTGTGTGTGTGTGTGTGTGTGTGTGTGTGTGCGTGCGTGTGCGTGTAAATTTGTGCAAGTGACTGCATGAATGTGTACATGCATATGTCTGATTTTTTTCTAAACCAAGATACATTTTCAAAGAGTATTTGTTCTTCCTCTGAATGATCGAATCAGTTACCTTTAGGTTAGGTTAGCTTGGGTCCATAACCTACAGGAAGACATGTAGGTGATATTTTACAGTAACACTGACATTTAAGGGACAGAGAGGGAATTTTCCATTTTTTTTCCTTTTTTTTTAACGTTAAGCCAACTGGTTCAGCAGATAACCGGTAAGCAGGATTTTTTTTGCCCTTTCAGGACAAAGTATTTTTTTTTACAACCAACAACTTTTTATGCGCTAAAACAACAAACAAAAGAGGAAGAGGGGAATGAATGAATGAATGAATGAATAAATCGATAGATAAATAGTACGAATTCACCCTCTCAGCCCAAGTGAGGTTACCTGGGGTTAAATAATTAGAGAAAATGAGGAGGATATTAAGGCAGGAAAATGTTATAGGTCACAGGGATCAGATCGTAACCTTAACAATATCCTCTATGACAATATCAAAAGGTCTGTCAGGAAGAAGAGACATTAACAGGTAGGGTATTTCTAATAACTGGGTAGATGTTTCAATGCACAGACAGTCTGAACAGTAGTTCCTTGGATGTTGTGAATAACTGTTTCTTCTAGAAATGTCCAGACCAATGTTTTTGCAATACTGTAATCCTGATAATGTGCACTGCCGAAGTAGCTGAGGCAGAATGAATAACGTAGACTACAGAATCAACTTTTACACTGACCCCCAGAGTTATTAATGCATGAAACAGTTTACCAGTGCATCCTATCAGCCTATCTTAACAGTGCTAGGTGCACTCTAGATTTGAAAGGTCTGCTCTCATAATTTATTATTATGTTGTCTTCGGGTTTCAATTAATACACGGGGAGAAACTCAACCCCATCCTCACTCCACCTTCCACTTCTTCCTCAGGTAGGGCAGGGTGCCGCAAAAGCTCTGCTTTTTTTGGACAGGTTCTTATGAGGAATAGTGGCACTCTTGCTGTTGAACGATAGACACTAAAACTCATAAACAGAGACTGAGGAATCCAAATAATGGCAATAAATTAATAAAATAAATTAGTTACACTGGCTTCTCAGTAAGAAGCAACAATACCACAGAATTGACAGGCGTGTTCTTCAGATGGTCTACTGGAATATTTCCAGTAATATGGTAAGATATACTAATATGGGAGGCCCTATAAACCCTATAGCCATCTAAGGCCTATGAACTCTACAGGAAGCGCTTAAAATTCACTGTAAATACATGCTTGTGTTTCACTGTTTGAAGGAAATATACCATTTAAAAGTTCATACATGCCATATTTTCAAAAATGCAAGCATATTTTGTACACTAGCTGAGTGTTGCAGCATTCCTCTGATCACAGTCCCAACAGTCTGTTTAGGCAGTGTATGATCTACAGGTATCCCTCTGAACACCATCACAGCGCATGCCGCTGAATGCAGAAATGCTGTGTGACGCTCTGTCATATCCTGTCCGTTTAACACACCTCGTTTCTACAGACCTGAGCGGCCGTTTCAGCCACCTGCAGCAGCCCTGCTCTCACTCCACCATTACCTGTAGGGCTGCCGGAGGGGCAGGAGGAGGAGGAGAAGGAGGAGGAGGAGGAAGAGGGAGGATGCAGGAACACTTAAAAGGAAGCGCTCGCCACCCTCTAAAAGGCCTGAAGCGGCTGCCTGGAACACTCAATCAGCCCTGAGAATGGCTAATTAATTAAGAGGGGGGAAAAAAGCACTCCAGCACTCACCCAAGCAACACTAAAAGCTTTTCTCTTTCTCTCCATTGATTTATATAATTATTTTGCTAGTGAGACACGGGCTAGCGGAGTGGGAGAAAAACAGGAGCGGAGGAGCACTCAGCAGCGGACCGTACTTTCTCCCACACAGACGGGAATCTTTTCGTCTTTTCAGGGGCTGTGGTTTTGCAGAAAGGAGAGGCGCTGAGCAGAGATGTTACCTGCAGAATACGGGAGACAGTGCGGTTTCCTGTCCGCTCTCCACGCACTGTTCAGCCTTTTGTTCAGGGTCACCTACAGGACACTGTATTCAGGCTCTCTCAGTTCACTGTGCACCTCCACTGCCCCCTTGCCCCCCCCCCCCTCCCACCCTCACTCCCCCTCCCCACAGGGAGAGAAAAAAGCTCTGAATTGGACAGGAGCTTTCCGGAGGCTGTAGTTGTTATAGTAACAGTTTCTTGAAATGAGTAGTGGCAGCCTCTTCAGGGCTGAGGGAGCTGCCCTTGGCCCTGGTTTCAGAGCTCTTCAGAGGCCGAGGGGGCCAAGAGGGCCCCGGGCGCTGGCGGGCCGTTGGGGGACCAGCTCTCTCCGGCTCAAGGACCCGATGGAGAGGCCCGCTGCCTTTATCCCACCCCTGCCCAGCTCAGAGGAAAGCCACAGTTAGGCCGCTCGCTCACATCGCAAAGAGGGACTGGTGGAAGTAAGACGCTTACACACCGGTTTGCATCTGGCCGCGAAGAGGGCGAAAGAAGGTTCGCGGTTTCAGGGTGAGTCTAGTAAAGAAAGGAAGATATAATTAAACCCTTTGTCTCTGTCATTTTCTCCACCACTAAATACTACCTCACACTCCTGGAAAGAATACAGAGCCCTCTGCTACCCAGTAATCGTATGGAAATATCCTTCTGGTCTGAGAAGCCTTTACAGTCCCTGTCACTGGCCTGTCCTGACTCATATTTCACTACCACTGGCCACAGTCCCACAGCATAACCCCCTCAAGCTGTCAGTTTCCACCACGGCAATGGAGCCTTTCAGCTGGTGCTTCACCCGAGTTAACATGTATTCGCCATCGATTACATGTAGTACATCAACTACAGTTAAAAAAAAAAATCCTAAGTGCAATCAAGCAACATATTGGCAATGGGGGAAGAGAATATCACAGCAATTAACTATCGTGTCATACTCGCAGGGAGATGAAATGTTAGTGGAGTGGCCTTTTGAGATCTGGTGGGTGGTAGACTTTATTTAATTGCCTCGCTCTTTAAATAACTGAGCCTTATTAATGATTCTCAACACCCGGCTTTAAATCTCACATGCAGCACGATTTAAAGCACAGCGGTTATCACACTTTGAAAACTTCTCCGGTGACAAACTTTAATTACAGGGATTCTAAAATCAGTGTTGTGATACATTTCTACAACCAGGCCCGCTGCCTGTCATTCACTACTCCATCAACAGTTCACACGCTAACGAGGCCCAGTAGTGAACCAAAAATATTATGCTCAAAGATGAAATGCAATTATTAGTATTAATTGCTCAGCAGACACGGTTATCCAGGGCAACTTATGTAGCTTCAGTTTTTATTAGCCGGTAATACGACATGTTTACTGAAGCAATTCAATATCTTGCATAATGGTACAGTACAATAGATATAATATAATACAATACAATATTATATTTTACATTACAATACAATCATGTGCCCACACCAGATCTGAACCATTCACCTTCACGTGATAGGTCCAGTTGTTTAACACTTCCACCAGTCATCTTCGCCCTGATTCCATGCCTCTGATTCTCAACTGGAAACCGGAGTAAATGAGTTGCACAATTTGCTGGGTTCCTTTCTGTCTCCCTCTACAGTTTTGCATCTTGCTCTATCAATAAACCTTCCCTCTGCAAACCCTACTAATGTGTTCATCCAGTCAGGCCAGAGAGTGTCTACTGAGCAGAACTGTGGTGCACTGAGAGCTCTTCATCATGTTCCAGGTTACTGCCTGATGCTGGAGTGCTGGAACCAATGGGACCTTTCCCTGCCCCCCTTGGGTAAATGTCCCAATTCGGTGGTGGGTTCTAACACTACGGTAGAGATGGGGTCAAGAGGGAACTGAAGCAGAAGAAATCCATTTCTAAAAAAAAAAAAAAAAAAAATCGCACCATCTAATCTTATCTAGCTTAATCTGGGAAAGGACATGTGCTTGTCAGGGAGTGCATCCCTAACTAACGGCTGTCTTTAATCAAAGGCAGCAAGAGTGTCGTGGGGACCCAGAGGAGGAATCTGAGCGTGAGAGGGAGAAAAACGACCCACATTTCCATCTCTGACAATTTCACAGCCATGAAATGAACACAAATGCACTGATACAGGAATGTGTGTCCAAATAACACTAAAATCTCCCGCACTCTTGAAGTATCCATCATCATGAATACTTCTCATAATAAATCAAAAATACACTGTCTATGGGACTATCAGTGTTTCACTCTTTCATGGTAAACACACAATGACAGTGAGCGGATCCCACTAGTTCAGAAAGTCTCAAATTCCCCACAAATCTGAACCGAACTCTGAGAGAGGCTCAGTCTCTAAGAAAGGCTATTAAGTTTTGGGGATGTTTAAGGACAACAATTTACCTGCAGTTTAATTTTGAGATGTACAGGTGCATTATAGAGCTAAAAGGCTAACTAAAGGGAATAGAAGCTCCAGGTAACCATACAGTACTGAACTGGGACTCTGTATAGACACACACTGTGCAGGACCCTGTGTCTCACTGAACTGTGCTGGACCGGGGCTCTGTGTGACTAACCTGTCGGCCACGGGCGGTGGAGGGGGTCTCTGCTTGTTGACCTTGGCATACAGCCCTTCCACGGGGTCCTCTGCGGAGGGCTCCCGGCTATGGGAAGCCTGGAGCGGGGGCAGCTTCGGGGACGGGGTGCGGTCTCTCTGTGGGTACTGGGCAGAGGCCGGCGGGTCCCGGAAGTTGTTGATGCGCGCGTAGTTGGGGTCCATGTCGTCGTCCTCCACGTCAGGCAGAGGAAGGCGGTCCCGGGCCTGCTGCTCCCTCAGCTCCTGGTGTTTGGCCTCAATCCTGCAACAGACAAGGCTAACCGGATTACACAACACTATAACCAACCACCCAGCCTGCAGCCTGCTATACAGCACACAGAGGAAATAAGCTGCATATATTCCACACAGTAAAAGGAATCGGCAAACCAAGCCCACAGCCATACAGCTGTACATCACAGTTTTGACTGAGGTATGAGTGTTGATATTCTGTACCATTTTTATGCTAATAGCTATGGAGTATATAACTATACCACAACTTCAAGTGTGTTACATGGACACTTCTACATACTCTTGCTGACTGTTCCTCTCAATGCACTGACATTTTATTATTATTTATTTATTTTGCATATACTCCTCATATTTAAAACATTCATACATTTTGTATAAATTCTTGTTGTTTTAAGTTGTTATATATTGTCACTGACATGGGATAGCAAATGTAATTTTGCTGTCCTGAACAATGACAGCAAAGCTCTCTTATCTTATCTTATCTTATTTGCTGTGTTTGAGACCCCAGTTTTTTGGCCTCAGTGAAAGCAATGCATCACAAACCACAGCATATTGTTCTCAACAAACAGGAAAGTACAGACAGAAAGGCCAACGGTCCTGGATTCTCTCCCTCTGTCCTTTACACAAAGCATAAAAGCTTTCTCAAAAACCATGAGAAATCGCACTCTTTGGAAAGAGATCTGAATCTCCTCCCTCCGTCCATATACTGCAGTATGTGGGAAGTAGCACTTCCTCTGAGATGAAAGCCCTCTCACACATGTGTTGGCGAGATTGGTAGGCACTACAATATGCTACCCAGTTGCAGTTATCTAACCCTGACCACTATTCTCACAGTGGACAGAATTATAAATAAAAATAAACACCACTCAGGCAAAGCTCCAGAGCCCAAGCTCTCCTCTGGCCTGTTGTCAGGGACCTGGCGTGTCTGAATGAGAGCGACTCCACCCTCAACCCTACGCTGTAATTCCTCCCTTTCATACCTGCAAGGAAACAGGCGAGTGATTAATTGTGCTAATTGCTTAATTGAGCCGTGCGAGCGGTGGTGAAAGCCTGAAACCGTGTCTCTGAGCGGCAAGGCTAATTTGAGGGGCTGTCTAACCCATGTGACAGAGCTGATCTTGTGCCTGAATGGGGTGGGGGGGGGGGGGGTTGTGATGGCAAGGACTGAAATTGGATCCAGATGGACTCTCCAAACACAATTAAAACCCTGGTAAGGTTCTTTATTAGAGGTACAGACAAGAGGGGAAAGTAATGCCTATGAGAGGAAGGCCTGCAGCTTCCTGTCCAGTCAATGAGACCATGTTAAAGCTGAGAATTCCAGATTCTGAGGCCATGGCAAGACTAATCTTGGCATAGTGATGCACTTATTTGGAAGTCGCTCTGGGTAGGAGCGTCTGCTAAATGACGTAATGTAATGTAATATAATGTAATGTACACGCACACACACGGACAGACAGACAGACAGACACACACGCACACGCACACAGACAGACAGACACACGCACACATGCACACATGCACACATGCACACACACACACACGCACACGCACACAGGCAGACACACACGCACGCACACGCACACAGACAGACAGACAGACAGGCACACGCACACACGCACACGCGCGCACCTCTCTCGCTCCTCCTTCATCTTGTCCAGCTCCTCTTCACTCAGCACCTCTGACTTCTGCTTCTGCAGCGCTGCCTTAGCCTTATCCTCCTTCTTCTTTCCAAATCTGACAGAGAGAGAAACCGTTAATAAAACAGCCAAATTTCAGTCTTCCAAAACAAAATACACATACGTTTCACAAATATTAACACACTTTCACATTGCAAGAGAGAGAATGTTAAAGCAAGAAGGATCTTCACAATCTCCACACATGCAAAATGGCAGCATGAAAACTGACAGGACCTTTTCTTTGCCAATTCAGGTCAGCCTAACTAATTACCAACCCACAATCTCAACATTTAAGCCTTTGTAAAAGTGACATCTTAAATAAAATCAAAATGCATTCTTCATAATAAAATCCCATTAAAAGCACTTAAGGATTAGGCCATGCCAGGAAGAAAAGCTGCGTTATGCTGAATTTCTGGTTCAGCGACTGAGCGGTGAACTTGTCACTTAATTTCACTGTCTGTTCACACAACAGGTCATTTCTCAAGTACAGAACACATGAGTTGGTGTTGCCCTCAGTAACACATTCGGTGTTAACCAGGCAGTACAACATGGTCTCTCAGGCACACTGGATCACTGTCAGAGAAACAAGAGCAATGCCTCTCACTCCTCAACTCCACACACTTGAAATGAATGATGGAGCTATTCCCTGAAATCATTATTATCTGTTGGGGATCCACATACAAAGTCCATCACAAAACAACACTGCCTCGTGCAACATTGTTGAAGGAAGCCGAGTAAACAAAACCCTTCATATCTGTATTCATCATGTCTGTCACACTGCACCAGATTCATTATTACAATGGTTGAAGAAATTAACAAATTAACAAATAAAAAATGACATACAAGGTCTATCCCCATTGATATTAAAATAAATCCAGTAAAAGTAGCTATAAAAAAGAAAACAAATGAAGAAACTTCCTTCAGTAGAAATCAGCATGGAGTAGTCTTTGTTTATTACAGTAGCTCTGCTGAGCTGACAAGCTGTGAGGATGTCAGTGGTGTCAGCGTTGTAGTCACAGCCAGAGCACTGAGAAGTAAGGATCCCTGTGGGACACAGGTTCACGCACTGTTTCGCTCTTTAGAAAAAAAAAAGAGTGCAGATCGGCAGCAGTGGAGGCTGTCATGGCAGAAGATTTGAGATTTTTCACACAACAAAAGGTCATGCTGAGGGAAGCATGTGTCTTCCCTACAGGTGAACACAGTTTCACTTCAGGGCAGAGAATGAAAGATCATTATGACAAACGCAAGCGAACCTGTTAAAAAAAAGTGCTTCAGTGTCTTGCCTGTGAAGCAGACCTGAGAACCTGTCTAGTTGGAGGGATGGTTGGGATGGATAAAAAGTGATTGGGGTAGTCTGAAACAAAGGGATAGAGGGAGAGAAGGATGGGGGTGTAGGAATGGAAAGGCAGAGAGATGGCTGGATTGATTATGGCTTATTTATGCCCTGGCTCCAGGCTCACGTGACCTGTCTCACACCATGTAGTGCTGGCTGCTTACTTGTAATGGATTCCTCTGCATTCTGTTCTGTTCTATCCATATATTCCCCTAGGCTTCACTTTTCCTCTACTCACCCACAGAAATAGCCTGGTTGCTGAATTGTAGGAGAAAAACCAAACAGAGAGGGTTTCTCTATAACAAGCCTTTGGGTCAGCATCAGAAGCATTTTTCTAAGCCTGAAAATGGACATTTCCGTCAGAAATAGTTTATCTTCACCTCAGGGGAGAGGCACATACTGTAAGATAAATGCGCTTGTCGCTTACTCGACACCGAGGGTTAATGGCCGATTCACTTAATGCTTTGTCTCAGTGAGAGTTTCTGAACCTGCATGCAGTTCACAAACCGTAATGAAATATAATGATGTAGGCAAGATGACCTCAAAGCTGAGCATGACATGGGTGGATTTTTAATGGTTTTTTTTTTCACCTTTATGCAACACGATTCAAAAATCGCCAATTGTATATTAGGCTCATCTCACTGCAACAACTGCTCCACTTGAGATGGAATGCTCAAGTGAGAGCAATGCAATCATCCAATATACTCGCACGCAACCGATGGATATTTATCACACTACAGAGAAGTCGTGCTCATTGGAGGAGAGGTGCCGCTCCGCTGACATCACCCAAGCAACTCACAGGCGCCTGACCAATTACAGGGAGCCATGGACGTCCTACCCGCCCCCTCCCTGGACAGCACAAGGCCAGTTCCCCCTCTGTGAGATTCTGGTCATGTTCGGAATATGCAAGGATGAAGTCTGTTTGATGCAGTGATGAGCTCAGAATTAAGCAGGACAAAAAGCAAAACACCGTCTGCAAAATTAGAGTTTGATGACTGAAAGACCTTTTTGTTGGACGTGAGGAGGTTGGGGATTGCTGCTTTGACAACCAAAGGTGAAGCCTGTGCTTTTATCCACGAGTCTACACAGAAGCAGCTCACTGAGAACAGAGGAAAAAAAAAAAAAATAAAACGACACAGAAGGTCTCACAAGGCACAAAGAGGATGAAACACAAGAAGGCCAAATCCCTGTTTCAGACGTAGATCACAGACTCAGAGTCTTATCTACCTCACACAGGTGAGGAGCTCATAAATAAAGCCTTGTTTCCTCTGACGTAACACAAAAGGTACAGTATCATTCTTCATGTGTTCAGTCCCGACTCATGTTGCCATCTGGGGGCCACCAATGCATCACCTCTCCTCCTGGCAGCTCAGTGGTGGGTCAGTGGCGGTGTTCACACAGGACCGTGGTCCTCTGCTCCTCTGCTGTTTCACAACTTTGATTAACAAGCAGAGGCACACTACATTACCAAACAAAAACCAGCTGGCCTCAGGATAGGGTGCAGGATGTTTTCTGGGAGGGGGGGGGGAGGCGAATCCCAGAAATTTGGTGCAAATCTGCAGCCTCCCCCCCATCCCCCCATCCCGCCATTGTTTCTTCCCACCCCCAGCGGTGCGGAGAGTACAGCCCCCCCCCCCCCACCCCCCACCCCCCACCCCTCCAAAAGCCAGACTGGTTCGCCGAATCCCGTCACTGGCATAACCTAATTACTGTATTTATCTCATTAGACTGCAGCTATTTAATAGCAGCGCCTGGCATGCACCCTCTGCCTTTCAGCTCTGTCATTAAGCACACGGCAGCGCAGCCTGCATGCAAATGCAGCATCCCCCCCACATTAACACGCACACGCAGACGCAACATACCGCGAGCCTCAAACACCACACGTCCATACCAATCAGCAGCACCGCTAACGCGCTAGAAGACGCACATTAGAAGGGGACGCATGTCGTAAGTAGGGAAGCATGGCTGACTGACGGGCGCAGAACCTATATACAGCATTTGATCACAGCCAATCCCTCTGATCAATAATAAATGAACTGTCATTCAGGGCGACTGTAGTTGTCTGCTGTGGGGAAAACTGCCTGAAAGTGACCTAATGCAGATTAATCCAAACACAAGATACTTTTCCTTTCATTATGACATAAATTTGCATCTCCAGACTTTCCTCACTTTCCCTTCAGTCTGGTGAAATAATGACTTTTACAAAGCGACATTGCTTCAAACAAGCCTTCTGACACTAAGCTGAGGAAAGAAAGCAGAATAACTAAGATGGAGTAAGGCAGAGAACTTTGAGTAAATAAATAAATAAAGGAAGCAATTAGGCTGTCAGTTCGGTGGCTGGCGCTGTGGCCTCGCGTTTCCGGCAAAGAGCTTCTAATAACATTACACGCCGTGTCATTTAAACGGGACAAACCCACAGACCAGGTGGAAAGAGGAAGTTACACAGGAAGACAGACTTCAAACACAATCCATGTCACCTTCAATGGTGGACCATGGGCCAACGAAACTGGGGCGCTAAGTAGGTACTATATGGAATCAGTAGCTACAACACCCCGAAGGCTTCCCTTGCCAAAAGGCTGAAACTGTCAGTCCCTCCACGTGATGTCTTGCTTGTGTCATTTTTTTGTCTTCCGGTCTGTCAGTGTGGGTGTGTCATTTGGCACATTATACTCTTTGGAGGGGAAACCTCGTAGTAAAAAACAGGTTGCTGGAGGAAGTGGTGTTGGTGAGAGGAGAGTGGGCAGCCTGACTTAGAGTAAAAAGGTATGTAGTGCTGGGCCTATTGTGAGGTAGGAGATGTCATCTTTCTTATGAAACAACAAAGATTCTGGCTCACTTGGGCCACTGAAGATCCACTGACTAATAAAGTGTCCTAGGCTACTTCACCTATAAGATTCTCAGCACTGAACCACCTAACACCATTCCAATATAACTGGCTAAACGAACACTTGCTTCTCCAAACTGCTGTGGTGCAGATCGGCAGATGTGCATCACACCCTGACCCCAGTCATTGTCAGTGTTGGGGAGTAACTACTTACATGAAACGGCATTACGTAACTAAAGTACATAATAAATGTAACTGTAATCTGTTACAGTTACTGAGAAAAAAAATTTGTTATTAAATTATAGTTACCAATCAAAACGTTGGTGATTACATAATAATCTGTAACCTATTACGTTTCAAAAGTAACTTTCCCAACACTGGTCATTGTATATGTAGGCCACAGTTTTTTTTTTCTTGTAAACACTAGCTATTCCAACAGACATTCTGACACAATGAAACTGCTTTCACATGAGAATCAAATTTGGAACAGTGAAAAAGGCAAAATGCATAACAGCTACATCAGAAAAACAACAATGCTCACAGTACCACCACCACCCCCCCCAGATCCTCCTTTCCTGTGCTACGACAGGATGACACGAAGGAGGTAGCCACTGTCCATTCTTGGCATATAACCAAGCACCTCTCTCACAGAGAGGCCCATATATGGCACTCAGTATTTACACACTTAGGCATTCCACTTAGAGCTGATGATTGTGTGTGCATACATTAATCTCTCTCCTACTGCTGAGTGTGATTTACTCTCATTTCCTCATTAGAAACACCTGCCACATATGCAGTGCGATTTCTGCTGTTCCGTGGCCCTCCTCAGAGGACGAGGACTGGGCTCGCTTGCTAAAGGCTATTAGGCGTCCTTATTCGACAGATTTTCCATGATGAGGACAGAGGGGAGACACCAAGGAGGGTCTAATTTGTCCATATTACTACCTATTTTCCATATTACCATTTCGCAATATTACTGCCATGTCAAAGAAAGGGACAGGCTGACTATTTTCCAGTCTATTTTCTGATCATTGCTGTGCCATCTCATTCAGCCACACAAAAGCTTTGCATCTGAACAAACACTGAGCCAATCTGCACATGCGCACACACACGCACACACACATGCACACACACCATCACCCTGTAAAGTGGAAGCCTCATCACCCTTAATTCACACACAAGACTGTATATAAGAAGTTCAAGTAAATTCCGCTGCACGAAAGCTACAACAATGAGCAGGAACCACTACAGCACCTCCATTTCCTCTCCCATGATGCTCTGTGGCTTCATAAGAGCTGGTACACCATGCAGAAAGTGGCTGGAATGTGAGCATTGCTCCACAGCTGCAGTCAGGGCCTCTCATTAAATTACTCTACACTAAAATGCTGTTTTACTGAAAGGGGGACTTATCATGAGGAGGGGGAAATGCTGAGCAGGCCTGCCTGGAAAAAGGCCTTTCTGCTTTAATTATCGTTCCCAGCCACCTCTCCATATTCATTAGGGTCTCTTCCAGGAGAAAGAAGTGTGTTACAGTAGTGTCTTTTTATCCTTTTGTCCTTGTGCCCAAATTTATTGGCTAGGGAGTGACACTTAAACATGGTTCCAGACCCCAGTGTAACTACAGCCAGCAAGGGTGACATCACTGCACTTACCCTGAGTATATGATTGGCTACTGATCTCTCTACAGAGCCTCAAAGAAACACTGTTTCCATAGCTACTTATTAGGTGTCAGCTATAGAGGCCGAATTAACCAATCACACAGTAAAAGGCCTCTCCTCAGAGTTAAAATTGCAGCTTTTCACTTGTTGGGCTTAAAATGCTGACGTATGAAATCCCTTTCCGCCAGCCTCCAAACACTAAGTTTAGAAGCGCATTCAATTAGAAAAGCAGTGTTTACAGCTTTACAGTTATTGTGGGAGAAGATTATTGACAGTCTTATCAGTGTAATTACTCTAGACTCCTTGGTGGAAAGCACGCACTTTCTCTGATTGGCTGCGGGGTGCGGTCTGGAGAAAAGAGGGCCGTTCAAACAGCTAATCAGCACCTAGCTCTGATGAATTCATTACCCTGTCTCCCGTAATTACAGGAAACAGCCGGATGAACGCTGTGAATATTCAACAGGAAGGCAGAGGCCACACTGCGGACCCCTGGGCCACACGTCAGCCTAACAGTGTTTATACATTCATTAATATCTCCACACAGGTTCCTCAGCGTGACGTGCATTCCTGCTTCATCCACTTTAACACAAGCAGGGGTCGCGTAGATGACACTTCAGAAAACAACGCGCTTGTTTACTTCGTGAGGAGCAGAAGCCTGGAAATTAAGAGGGTAAATACGCTGGCTTGTGTGCCGTTAGCCGCTGGCGGTGACTCGTCGTGTGTTCTCGGATCCATCATCCCCTCAGTAACACAGCGGGGACATGTGTAAGTGCAGTGCAGCATGGGAATTTAATGAGCCTGTCCTGTAGCATGTCAGTGTGCCACCTGTACAGGTGGGTGGGGTGCTGGAGCGAGTCCACACACACTCACACACACTCACACACTCACACACTCACATACACACTCTCACACACACACACACACACACTCACACACACTCACACACTCACACACACACACACACACACACACACACACACACACACACACACACACTCACACACTCACACACTCACTCACATACACACTCTCACACACACACACACACACACACACACACACACACACACACACAAACTCACACTCACACACACACACACACACACTCACACTCACACTCACACACACACACACACACACACACACACACACACACACACTCACACAGCTCACCTCGCACACTACAGCGTCCATTTGAAGGGAGGAAACACTGACGCGGGGACTCCTTTTTTGTAAAAGCATCTATTTACACCATGAACTTTACATGGCAGGACAACGCTGTTAAACATTCGACTTTAGGAATACACAGTATGAGAGGGAGTGAAGAGAGAGAAGAAGAAAATTTCCCGTGAAAGCATGGCACATTTTGATAAAATAAGTAGCTTAAGAATATAAGCAACACCGAGGCTTGAGTCAGCCATGAGCAGTTAATCTCTCCACTGAAATGTTATCGCAATAATTAGATTGCTCTGTATTTTTAGTTGGGACCTCAGCGGAGAGGAGTTTAGCAACGCTGAGATAAATTCAGGGGGAATCTCCCGTTCGAAAGCGTGTCGTATGACCCTGGCGGTGCGGAGCACGGGGAGAGGGCCAGCGTGAGGCTGCTCCGTTCCACTCCACTCGCAGCCAGAGGAGCCGAGGCAGAGCTGCGAAAAAAAAGCAGGGAGGGAGCGAAACTCTCACCCCACCTCACGCTTTCCCTCCCTCTTTCCTGTGTAATTTATTACATCCATCTTTGCCCGTGAAAATTACTTGAATTACCCCTCCTCGAGCTCCCATTTAGACGAGGCCCTTATTAGTGCCATTATTTTCTAAGGAAAGGGGCTTCAGAGTAAACACTCAACCCCCCCACCCCCCCGCTCCCCACCCCCTCGTTCACTCACTCGCTCGCTCTCTCCCTGTCTCTGTGGGATAATGATGATTACGGTGCCCCAAGCAGAAAGGACCAGGGGTTAATGGGACTTCACATCCACAGATAATGTTGGTCTGGATGGGGTGGGGGTAAGTGGAACATGGTCAGGCCTGAAGCCCCCCTGTTCCCTACACCTGGAACACACAGGTAGCCTCAGGACTGCAAGGCCAGGCAGCTGCAGGTTACGGTGGGAAGGGGGTCATCATTAAGACTGCAGCAAGCTCCATCACTGAGCTGCTGCTCCCTGCTCCCCCTGAAATTCAGACTATTCCGCGCTGCTACACTCTCCCCATGACCTGCAGAGCAAGCAAGACGGAGTTTACAGTATAACGTACACATCTGTTAGACAGGAAAAAAACTAAACAAGACATGGGGGGAGGGCACCCCTCAGGGGGCAGGTGTACAGGCTGAGGAGAGAACAGAGAGAGGAAGTGCTTTATGCCGCCACACACAGCCGCCTTTCACAGCAGCAGAGAGAAAAAAAACGCCCCGCGAAGGGTCCAGACCGCTCCCCCTTAAAGTGGGACACAGACGTCAGCCCTTTTTTCTCTCACAAACACACACAGACGGACTGACACGGACAGACACAGACGGACAGACAAGCCCGGCCTCTGTTCGGCTGAGTGACAGGCGCCGGGGCCCGAGGGGACAGCGAGAAGGAGCCCCGTATGAATGATGCGCGACAGCACTGACTGGCATCACAAAGGCCTCCTTTCAGAGCTCTCCGGTGACAGAAGGCTCTGCCCGGCCCTGCTCCGGCTCTAATCACATTAGAATGACTCTTCCTCTTCTGCTGCCTCTCATTTAATTACTTATTTTATTCTTCTGCGTGTATTGTACTGTAACAGCGGTTTACAGTCAGCCTCTTCAAACAATCAACTGACAATAACAACCCATGAAACTATGCTGAAAAATTTCCAAATACCTTATCATTACCACTTGCCTAGCCATCACAGTAATGATTACCAACACCAACTATCAACAACAGCTTAGGACTTCAGACTGACAAACAAATGCATAACACTTCAGGCTTGAAAACTCATACACTCACTCATACATTTATGAATTTCTGTAAATAAATATGTATATTCAAACACACCCCATCATAATCCATTTGAGATTCTTGGGAGCAGAGTGATACATGTTCTTATCGGTAGTGTGACACCACAGACTGGAACAGCTCTTCCACTGAGAGAGAGCATGACACAAGCTGACACATTTCCACGGGAAATGTGCTCATATGTCAAAATATCAAGACTCGCTTAAACATCACTTTGAGTTTGTAATGAGACGCACTATTTCATTTTAACAAACAAAAAAAACGGGGAAAAGGCAGACGGTGCCCTCAGGGTAGAACTAAAGCCATAAAATCAAAAGAGCACTTTAAGTCTGGGACTTGACCTGGATCAGATGGAAATAACATGCGTTAGAGTCTATTAATCAGCAGAACTATCAGTGAGAGTTTGAGCAATGTGCATCTGAATCAGTCATTGTCCTGTCTCTTTCAAATGATAATCCATCAATGAGGGTTTCTCACCCGGAAAGTGTTCTCTGGGCTGGGAGGGGATGGAGATAAAAGGTGCATCTGTCATCTGAACGCGCCATTTAAAATGTGATTCATTTTAATTGTTCGTTTTCTCTTTCTGATACGCAGCACATTTCGACATAACACAGCAGCTTCTCCCAGCTATTTGTCTTTTGTTTTCTTTTCTTCTCCAAAAGGAGTCATTTTCTTTTAAATACACTGTGTATTGGGTGTGTTGCTCCGTCTCTGTGGTGATGAGAGGATACTGCTGGCAACTGCTCGGCCTCTCACCCTCACCGCGCTGATCTGGTACAAAGCAGTACAGGCCCCCCCTGCATCCCAGAAGCTGCGGGGGCCTCTTTTTATTGTCCTGTTCTCCTCCCGAGATGAAAAAGAATTATTGATGCTAATTTCCTGCGCTCCTCAAATGGGCAGACAGGTGAGTGCGTCTCTGTCGGGCAGATCAAAGCCGGGGCGGGACGCGGCGTGGAAAAGGAGCCGGACCCCTCTCAGAAGTCCCTCTCAAAGCACGCCGCGATCCGGCCCGCGAAGATCTGAGGGCCGGCCGGGGAGCCGAAACGTTAGGGGAATTGATCCCGGCACGCACCGGTGAGGACTGAATTAGAAACACATGGTCCTGAAGGTTAAACGCCGGCTGGTTCAGGTTCCTCCGCCCTCCGCTCTTCAGAAGGCTTTTTTTTCCAGAGAGATCTTCAGCCGTAATGTCTTTGATCACATAATTAAATAATGTCAGAGGAAGCTAATCAATCACTTTTCGGCTGACATAATGTCCATTCTGGGCATAATTTCGTTCTGATGCCATTTTGACTCTAGGAATCCTTGATGGAGACTCTTTCAGCTCCCCCCAGCCCCCCCCCCCCCACCAAACTTCACCTTCACAGACATGTAGTGGGAGCACTGAAAAGTTCAGAGCACTGTTCAAACCAGTGGCTGAGTATTGCACCACCAAAAGTGGAATCCAACAATACATGCCACTGAATACCCTGAGTGGCAGGACCCAGGAAGGTGGTGCTCCAACCAACAAGCTGCATATCAGCACAGCTCCCGTCAACCTCTGCAGCTAACTAAGGTACAGTCTTACAACCTCCTAAATTTCAATATCACACTTTACTGCTACGTTATCTTTTATAATGAGATCCAATCAGCTATCAGAGTGTTCCAGCAGAGTGATCCATGTAACGCCTCTGGCATGCCTATGCAGAAACCGAGAATGTCACAGCCGCAGAGGTGTTCTGGAACCTGTGACAGTGTCACCTGGAGCACTGTTTACTCATGCAAGCCGTGGAGGCGATAACAAGAGTCACATGGTGAACGGTCTTCCCGTGGGAACTAAACTCATAACATGCCCACCACCACCCCTTCTTTCCTTGGTATAAATCTGCAGAGCATGTTAGGAGACAGTGTGCTTGTCATGGGGCAGGTTGAGCTGGACAAAGCTGTGTTCTCTCGCCATGCTGTGAACAGCGGTGTCCAAGCAAAGTTCCAGAAAGAAAACCAAGTTCCGCAACAGGAACCTACTGTCCGAGTCATGTGACCATTTAACAGCTCCGCCCACTAACCAGAGGTGCACACAGAGCAGTCATCGACATCAATCCCCCCCCCAAACACCATCACCACCCGAAAGCACCACACCTCCCTGTCCCTGAAACCACCAGCAGTGCTTTATGAATACATTAGCAGGTTTTCACCCGATCAGCGGGTAATTGCAGATCTCACCTCGTCTCATGTTTAACGAGTGCCAGCGTGTCTATAAGCACCGATACTGACGATCCCGCTAATTATGTACCAAGATGCCGTCCTGGCCCATGATCGGGTACAGAGGACAACTGTGCATTAAAATGGATGTTAAAGAGCTGGCTCTGGCATGGCACAGTCTGCCTCGGTGTTGGCTGGGCAGAGAGCAGGAGGCAGAAGCCAGTCTGGGCTCTGGGTGCTGGAGAGGGCTCTGGGTGGCACAGAACCGTTTTCAGTGTGTGCCTACACTGTCCTCCTCCATGTCGTTCTCTCTGAGGTGTGACATGAGACAGACAGCCTGACTTGCCGGGCTTTGTTCTGAACGTGTCTGCGCTAGCTGGAGAGCCCGCCAGTTAGTCCAGCTTCCCCAGCGGGCAGGTGAAACAGGTAAAACAGCTCCTGAACTTCACTACCGACCCCGTCCAGACCACAGGCGCTGTGGAGCCCGTCTCCTGCCACTGCTTTTACAAACGGCTCCCGCTGACGATGCGGACAAGAGGAAAACACTGTGACTGATGAGGGTTTCACCAGCTGAGAAATTAAAGCATAAGAGCGCTTCTCTTCCTTTCAACGGGAACACTTTTCACCTCTCCGACACTGGGCTGACAGTGTATATCAACACAAATAAATGAGCAAAGAATTTCGGGAGACTGCCCAATTTTGGGGGGGTGAAAACTTGTTTCTCTGGCTGTGCTGGGCCTGAATGTGCACACACCCATAAGGCAAACACGGTGGGCCAGTGACGAAAACTCTCACTTTTAAATTCCCTGGAAACAGCGATTTCCTGTAACATGATGCCCAGCATCAAAGAGGTTATTAAAGTGAAAGATGGGCTGAAATGCACAACTCCTCTTATGGATGAGGAGGGGAAAGGTGCTGGCTGCACTGTACACAATAAAGACAAACAGCCTGTTTAGCAATACGAAGTGCTGATTATCATACACTCTTTCATTCATCTGGACTTCAGAGAGAAAGGATTTTATATCATTTCAAAGAAAAAATGCACAGCATTTCTGTCCCTAAGTACATGTGGCTGCAAGCATTGTGGGAAGGCAAACCAGGATGTAGCTGTTAGAAGTTCATACCTGAATCCAGGTGGGAATAATCATGTATAATTACACTCCTCTGCAGTAAAACTAAACAGTCCTGTTCACGGGCCACCCTTCGCCACTAACGACACAGCCGGTAATAACACATTACACTTTCATCCAGACTCATAATCACCATATTCTCACCAGACATATCACTTACAACAGCTTTAACAGATTTTCATCAAGTGACAATGATCCTTTAACACATGGAATTATTCAAAATTACTCAGACTTCTTGGAACTCTGCATTGTGTCATTTTTCAAATTCTTGCTTTACCCAATTTGCAATATAATCTTACACAATTATTCAAATCAAGGCTGTTTATACATTTTGTCAGGCCAGCTCATCTGTATGTTTAATCGCACATTTTGTTATTCAGCAGATCAGGCGGGCACCTACAGGGGGGAGAAAAGCTCAAATCACATCAAATCAAAAGAAATGGGTTCCTACAAAGGGAGGACCAAGGTTTCCCAGAGTCCTCTACCCCGTGGCCCTGTGTGAGGTAGAGGGGAGGAGAGGTAAAGAGTCTGGCTTGGATCTTGGAGAGAAAGAGGGACGATGCTAGCAAGTCCAGGTGGCTCCTTCTGCGGAAATGAGCAGTGAGTACTGACACAGCAGCAGATCCTGACTTCACCTCCAACTCAGCACAGCCCCGCCCTCACTGACCTCTCCACCAATCATCTCTGCACTCATCTTCATCACACAAAGCACTCAAAGATAAAATGCCTCAACTCCACTCTCTGACAAGTTTTAATGAGTGAGCCCTCGGACATTCACAGAGATGACAGCTACAACGCCAAAAAAACGTAAATGACATGTAATCATGATCAGAAAGACAGCTAACTGCCATTTCAAAAAAAGTTTCAGAAAGGACACATAACTCGCAGCCCCTTTAATTCCTGTGACTTTTGACAGCAAAGGACTTTGATTAATTTCAGGGAGGCAGCGCAAAGCCTCAGGCCTTGAGAGCAGAACCATATGCCTGTCCCCATGGCTGTCCACCAGCCCATTTCCCTCTCCACCTCACCTTCTGCCTCCCAGCCTGGCTGAAGCATACCCACCACAGTCCCACTGTCTCGCTACAGAGCTCCGCTACCATGCCTGCCACTTTTAATGACTCCCCTGGTGTTGTGAAATTCGCCCGTTTTCTCAGAATCATCCAGCACGTATGGATCATGCCTCTGGCCTACAGCTTCACTAGCAGCGGAAATATGTACATATGTATAAATATGTATAAAAATATGTACGTAAGTAAATAAACACATACGCAACAGGGAATAAAATGTGTCCAGTTTGGTGTTCTCAGAAGAATATCTCATGGAAACAAGCAAGAGCAAAAACAAAAGAATCAAACAGAAGCAGAAAGGGAACACTTCCTCTGCTCCTAGGGGGGCTAGCCGTGTGCAATAATTCACACTTCCAGAGCTGAAATTCACACTACGAAACACCCGCAGTTGCCTCTTTAAGGTGGAAGTCATTCAACTCACAAAACACAAGATGAATCAGAGGCAGCCCAGAATCCCTCAGCAGATTCAAGCAATTTGTTTTTATTTTTGATTATAATAATGTGGCCCTTCACAACTACTGAATGGCTACTGGTGCTGTTTACTGTTGGTTTACAGTGGAGAATGGGCGACTCCGTTGGCTTCTGTCAAATGAATTTCACTCTGATGAGCACAAACATGGCCCAAATGTTCAGCAATGAAAATTGCAACAGAATAAATATGTTTGCAATAAACACAGCTATGAAAATCATGCATGTGATTCTTTCCATTTTAAGTAATAAAAGCCTTATGAAAGAGACTTGCAATAACATGATATGGGTAGGAAGCTCAACTGTCGAGGCACTGATTTAAAGACAAAGTTTGGAGAAACTAACACTGCCAGCCATATTATGACAGAAACGTCACTTCATCTGAGCACTGAGTGATGTCTGAGCTCCAAACAGCACATGCCCCTCCCTGTGCCAATGGGTTCTGAGGTGGAGTGGGCGTGGCTATGCCACCAGCCTTGGTTCCGCTATTGGCAGTGCCAGCGCACTGCCAGACCTCAGACAGGATAACCTGCTGATTTGGAAATAACACCACTGCTTTCATGTCTGCAAAACCCACAGCGAGACAACTCAGAACTAATCAAATAAGCCCTAAACATCCCATCCGCGGCTGACAGGCCATTCCGGCTGAGTGAAGGCTATAGCATCACTCGGCCTCACATTAAAACACGCTTTATTTACTGTGGAGTCAACAGTTCCCGCAGCCCGCGGTGATGAGCGTCGGAGAGAGGTCTGCCACAATATAAAACCCTCCACACAAACATCTCAGCTACGTCAGGCCGTGGAGGGGCTGTTTGCTTTCAGATCGCAGGGCAGAGAGACACTCAGAGTGGGGAGGGTCGCTTCATTAACGTTTTGGTTTCTGTCAAGTCACGCCACATCAGCAGAGAACAGGCAGAAATCCCCCAACACTCCCGCTCACAGTGTTTCCACTCATCATTAACCCCCATTTCAAACCTCCTACACAGCATCCCACGGCAGCTTTGGCAGTAACTGTTTTATTAGAGAAATGTTCTCACTTGGGAACATTTTCAGAGCATGAATTACGCCCTAACACAATGCCCAACAGGTAATTCAGCTTTCTTAGTGGAAACAACATGGAACATTTGAATGCAAACATTGTGCCATGTTGGAAAACAAGACATACACTATACACCTTGGAAACATTACATAATGCAACGAATACCATTAACAGCAGATTTACTGTGAGCAACAGTAAGTCACAGACCAAAGGTTTGGAAGTGAAATGAACTGATTGACTCTGGAGCTGAAAACGTGAGCACCTGCAGGGAGTGTTAAAGTGAGGCATGTGGCCCCATCTGACACAGGGCTGCTCTGCACACTACAGGCCCGTCAGTGTACGGCAGGACAGCTGGCATCGACTGCAGGATTGTCGATGACAGTATAGGGACTTAGAGGTGCCTGAAAAGTTGCTAGGAGACACTGAGAGTGCAGTGACCCGAGAAGCCCTCACTGATGTCAACCCAGCCAACCCCAGCAGGACATAGACAGTCATGTCCTGACACTGTGGGTTTCTCTCCCAAGTCGGCTAATGACAGCCCAGACTCCAGCTAGCGAAGTCTGGGCTATCGGGTTCACCCTGCACTCAGAATGAGCACCTTTGCCAACTCAGCCACTCGAGTGTCATCAACCTGAAGTAATCCCGGCGCTCTGGTAATGAAGAAATGAGCGATAGCAGGAAGATGGGGCTGAACTCCACTATCACGCGGCAGTCGGAGCTGTCATCAGAAATGAGCCGGCCATCTCGCACAGGTGAAAACAGGCAATTATTCCAACAATCGGCTTCAAACAGCCCAGAACAATTAAGAATTCAGCAGCAAGTGCTCTCGGAGACCATTATCTTAATCTGGACATTTTACAGTCTAATTCATGTGGAATGATTGCACAGCCGTTCGCATTGAAACTGCCTTTCAGTAAGCTGAACCCGAGTATCAAAAACGTGAAAAACTTCAGAGAGGAGCTACAAAGCCGTCCCACGAGGCCTGTCATGTTGTGCCCAGAGCAGCCTGAAAACGCACAAAAGTGGCTTGTTGGAGAGGTTACCATGGCGAACCCCGAGACTCAGACTGCTGCGAGTGGGCTGGCGGTGCGCACGTTTGAAAAGGCAGTGGAGCTGCTTCTGTTTCCTGCTGTTGCCGGTGCTGCTCACGGCCTAGGCTTCCAGAACAGGCAAACTTCCATCTCATCATTGGGGGGTGGCAGTGTAGCATAGTGGTTAAGGAGGAGGACTTGTAACTGAAAGGTTGTCGGTTTGATTCCACACTGGGGCACTGCTGCTGTACCCTTGGACAAGGTACTTAACCCACAATTGCCTCAATATATATCCAGCTGTATAAATGGAAATCATCGTAAAAGGAAAAAAAAAAAAAACTGTAACTGATGTAAGTCGCTCTGGATAAGAGCATCTGCTAAATGCCATGAATATTATTAATATTATTGTAGGGAGATGGGAGTGGCACTGGGCAGGGGAAGGAGCTGGCACCCTGCTGTTGGTCCTAAACGGTCAGACATCAGTACCCACCCAGAGAGGGAGGGAGGTGAATAGAGACGTAGAGGGGGAGAGGATGCAGTCTGACTGGGTCCCCTGGGGTCCGCCGCTCCACCACTGTCTCCGGGCTCTGAAAGGGAATATCTAAGCAGCACCATCTGCAGCGTGTCCTGAGACGTCCATTTAGACTCTATTAGCGGAAAGAGAGCGGGCTGAGGACGCAGGCCTCCCCCGCCCGCACCCACACATGCAGGAGCCGAGCCTGCGCTATGCAGCCCTCACCCTCACATCACCCCCAGCACACTGCTCGGTGCTCCGCCTTGTGTAGTAAAAACCTCACTCACAGGGCAACTAAGGCTGCTCTCTCTCTAATGATCAACAACTCAGAATAACTGCCCCATAATGCAAAACTTCAGACTGATACTTTATATGACAACACACACACATACATACACACACACACACACACACACACACACACACACACACACACACACACACACACACGCACACAGACAGGCAGACACAGACACACACACAAAAAACCAACATCTTAACATGTATACAACACTTCAGCTTAACGATGGCTGCACATCAGCTTCCTGTTGAACAAGGTCAAGAGGCATTTGATTTAAGAGTTGATTTAAGTTTAAGCTGGTGACTGTGACGGGCAGCTATAACACTTCAAACCCACGTCCCCATGCTCCTTCCTTCCCCTCCTGCACTGCTCACAGCACGGGAGAGATCTCTGCATGCGGTGCTGTGCTGTGGGTGAGAGAGGCTCGGGAGAGGGCCCCTGTCCACGGCTCCCTGCGGCAGGATGGCTCTCCGCAGGGCTCTATGAAGCTCCGCTAGCGCACTTTTAATTGACAGAACACAGAAGAACGCACCATCTGTCGAGCCAGGCAGAGTCTCGCTGCACTCTGGGGACTTTAAAACCTAAACGGGACATCAGAGAAAGAGAGACAAAGGACTGGAACACCCATCTCTCTGGCTCCTCCTTCATGCCTTATTTACCCACAATGCCCTTGTGTGTTCATCTGATATTACACTCAGATGTCATTATTGAGTGTCGTTTCCCCAGCCAGGTAAATGAGCTGCTGGTAAAGAGTACATAGTACTACGTAAACAAAAAACTTCCTGTTGAGAGGAAGAGTACAACCCACAGCCATCTGGTCCCCCCACCAATAAGAGGATCTCAAACATGAGCAACAGGGCCTGTTGTCTCTGTCTCTAACGAAGCTATTATGCTGCTTGCAAGCATGTATGCCCAGAGGCAGAACAGCCACGGAGCAGTGTGAGAACAGCGAGCGAAAAGCCGAAGAACAGTGAGAGAACAGCCAAGGCATCTGCCGCACTGCCTCCTGCTGTACAGCAGCAGAGAGGGAGGGGCTCAGAGAGAGAGAGAGAGAGAGAGAGAGAGAGAGAGAGAGAGAGAGAGAGAGAGGGAGGGAGAGGGAGGGAGGGAGAGAGAAAGAGAGAGGGAGGGAGGGAGAGGGAGGAAGAGAGAAAGAGAGAGGGAGGGAGGGAAAGAGAGAGAGAGGGAGGGAAAGAGAGAGAGAGGGAGGGAGAGAGAGAGGGAGGGAGGGAGAGAGAGAGAGAGGGAGGGAGAGGAAGAGAGAAAGAGAGAGGGAGGGAGGGAAAGAGAGAGAGGGAGGGAGAGAGAGAGGGAGAGGGAGGGAGGGAGAGAGAGAGAGGAAGAGAGAAAGAGAGAGGGAGGGAGGGAAAGAGAGAGAGAGGGAGGGAGAGAGAGAGAGAGAGAGGGAGAGAAACGGAAAACCCGCTAACCGAGGTGCTCATTAGAAAGTGATGCTCATTTGTTTTGGTATTGAAAATAGCCTTTCAGTCCAGACAATGGATGTTTGTACCAGCCACCGGAACAAACAGCATATCCGAGTGGCTTCAAAGACATGCTTAGTTGCATGAAAACAACATTTACGGACTTAAAAGGAAATATAAATTACTGACTAATTTGTTCTGCTTCAATTCCCTTTTTGTTGCACACCTTTTCTCCTTGCCAACAGAGAAAAACGGCACCGAATGGCAACAATTACACTGAGTAACACAACATTAAGGTTAATTAAGTCATATTTCGCATACAATACCACAGAAGTCTACGAAATAGTCCTAATGCATACAGACATGGTCTGCTATGTTAGTCATCTGGAAGCATAAAAACAGAACAGGCAACATTCTGCCGTTTCAAGACATGTTTTTCATTTGCAGATTTGCAGACTTAAGATTTGGCACTTAAGAGTTTTCAGGATCTTTATCACAATAACATGATGGAATACACCCCAAATGAAACAAAGCATTTACAATCAGGGGTAGCGAGAGAAAAAAAAAAAAAAACATATCATACCTATAACCGATATGAAACCGAGAGAAGAAAAACCGCGTGGGAGAGAGGGAGACGGGGAGAAAGAGAGAATCGGGGGGTGGGTGCAGGGAGAGGTATGGTGCAGCCTCCTCCATCTGTTTGGTGGATGTAAAAGGCCCTAATGGAGCACATGCACCACCTGGGGCTCCGCAGTGCCACTCCTCCCAGGATCCCACCGCTGGCACCAGTGCTGAGCTCTCAGGCACAGCCTGCCAGTCTGGGCCCTCCGCCCTCCACTCTCCTGCTGCAGCGTCTTACGAACAGCAATCCTCAGCAAATGGACAGTGCTGTCAGTTTTTAAGAATAACCCATAAACAAATGAAGTGTGAGGGATGGGGGGGACGGAGAGACTGTCAGTCTGTCTCCCACTCTGTCCGTCTTTCTCATGAGAGTATGAGAGGGACAGTGTACACCACCTGCCTGTCTCAGCCATTTTAAACAGCTATCACTAGACTCCAGCCTCCTTAATTCTGGCAGTGTCCATAGTGGTTAAGGAGCAGGACTTCTAACCGAAAGGTTGTGGATTACATTCCCTGCTGGGGCACCGCTGCTGTACCCCTGGGCAAGGTACTTAACCCACAAATTGCCTCTGTAAATATCCAGCAGTATAAATAGATAACATTGTAAAAAACTGTAACCTATGCAAGTCGCTCTGGAAAAGTGTGTTTGCTAAATGCCAATAATGTAATGTAATGTAATTCACACAATGTGAAGGCACAGGTTGCTTAAGAGGGTCACACAGCTACCCAGAAGCTAAGACCGCCACGCGCAAGAACTCAGCGTGCTCACTCATAGCCGAGATCAAAGGTGTGCAGCTGAAGGTGGAACAGCGCAGATCTTACCTCCGTCTCTATGGTAGCAGATGGGGAAAAGCTGCACCATCTCCACACAGGCTGGAGGTGATGGAAGTGCCATTCACACACACAGCGATAACGCCCCATGGTCTATATTTATTCCTACCCTTCTCCTGCGAGCATTGGGCTGCCTTGAAGTTCATAAACATGTCCCAGAATGTATGATCAATAAGCACAGATAAACAACCCATTACTGCACCCATCTTCACAGAGAAGCCTGTGGAGAAAGGGCAGACCGACAGATTAAATCATCACAGCTGACAGATCAAAAAAGATACAAGCTGTGAGCCATTATTTTCTCTTAACCGCTGTATTAAGCACTTTCTCCATTTGGAACAGCCTTTTGCAAAAGGCAGTCCCTGGTCTGAGGAAAACTGCAGACACGGAGCAGATCACCCACTGGGACAAAAGGAGCTGTGTTTGTTGAGTCACAGCATTTATTGGCAAACGGAGCGTGTTGAGAGCTGTTGCTTCTGAAGCGTTTGCGATGGAAACGTATGCGATGCCAGTTATATACATGGAAAGAAGCTGTGCAGTGCGAATGCGTCACTGTCTGCGGGCGTCCGGCTGAGTGCCTGTAGGCCCCTTCCACAGCAGCAGACTGGCACACAGACAGCGTGTCTCATGTGCTGCATGCGCGCGCACGCGCACACATGAACACACACGCACACACATATAAACACACACACATACATATATAAACACACACACACACACACACGCACACGCACACACATACATATATAAACACCATCAAACATATATAAACACACACACGCACATGCACACACACGCACACACACGCGCACACACGCACACACACGCACACACACACATATAAACACACACACACACATACGGCTGTGCACAGAACAAAGGACACAGCAAATGGAGGCCACAGTAGCATGCACATGTGGGTTTTCATCTGAGCAACACCGCGAGTCAAAATGAGCACGGAGTCTCCGTTCGCGAATCAGCGGGATCACGACGCCTCCGGTCCGCAGTCGCTGGGATCACGGCGCCTCCGCGGAAAAGACAGACAGAGCGCAGTACTCCTGCACAGGGAGGAGGTCATTTCCGGCACGTGCTCCGAGACACATCGGTCTGGGGGAGAGAGGCGTGATGGTGTATGAGGGGCCGCAATCATCACCAGCCCTGCGTTTCCACTGTACTAATAAATACAGCCCAGAGCCCAGCGCCTCACTGCCTCAGAGACACGCTCTGCTACATACGCCATCACTTAGCATGGGGGACCGAACGGCAGCTCACTGCTCTCTGTGATGGACTATGAAGAGCAGGAGAGCAGCTGGGGGAAAAGGCTCAGCGTGACACCAGGCTCCCGGTGCAATGCACTCCTCATCGTCCAATCAACGGGAAGCAAACCCAACCATCAGACACTGCGGCCAGTTAATGTGTGAGGATGAAATGTTTTTAAGTATTCAGCACGTAAAGCTGTTGTGAAATGGCGCCTGTGGCCAGTGTGGAATGAGGGTTTTGGCTTTAATGAAATGATCAGCTAACAGTCTGTATGAACTCATGATGATGCGAGTTACATCATAAGTAAGGGCAAGGTGCTGTTATAGAAAGAACTGCTCGTTTCCTCTCAGAGAACGTATTAATGTAACAACAGGAATGATCATCACCACCATCCCCCCCCCCCCCCCCCCCCCGTCGCTGAACTGTACTGCTGTCACTGTTATTACTGTGCCAATAAAAACGGAGCTTCCAATGACCTTTACATCCGTTACCACGTCAACCATCGACAGGGCCCGGAATAAACGCTTATCTCCGCAGAACAACAGAGCGTTCTGTGATGTGCAGGGTCCACTCCCTCCCTCTCTCAGAGAGCCCAGGAGGACCGGCGGGGGCTGCAGGGGTGTGCTGGGTCTCAGGCAGACACAGGCACAGCGTGACTAAGAGGGATTAACTCCCCGGCGCTCTCCACAGAAGTCCGGCCTGCAAGGGCACGGCAGGCGTTTCACCTTGAGAAAGACCGCTGACACTGCAGGCCCCTGGGGGAGAGGGCCCAGGCATCGCTCTCTGTGCTGCGGCTGCAGTAAGGTCCTGGGAAAGGAGGAGGGCCCACAGACAGTCTTTTCTACTGGAACAGCTGCACTATCTTATGCATATCGTCATATATAAATAGCCAAGTGTGCACCCTACATGCATTTTGGAATAAAGCCTTATAAACCCGGACAGTACAGTGAATACTCGATAAGAAAAAAATTAGTGAGTAATAAAAAGGCTTTTTAACTAATTATGGAGTATAGATCCAGAGGGGCAGGAGGTGACAACACCATCACAAAGTATACTGCAGCTGCAATGCCACTGCAATGCCACTGGAGGACTGTGACCTCTGGGCCAACCCCAATAAAGGCAGGGTCCTCGGGAGGCGTCTGTGTCAGCAATGAAGTCAAGCAGCCTGTGACTGTGTGCAGTGGGTCTGAGCACCGCGGAGCTCTCCGTCTCTCCACAGGACGACACGCAAGCACAGCCAGCATTGCTGCATCCCCGCCCGTTTGCGGCGGGCTCTCCACAGAGCCCCGGCGGCCCCGGCAGCCAGCCTAATTAAAACAATTAAAAAAAGTAATTACCCATCAGGTCGAACCTGATGGGATGTCCGCGGCCTGCTTCGCGGGATCAATCATCCGCGGCGTCCTCGGTGATGCAATGTTTACCCACTTGGCTGCGCAGACTGGGCACCGGCCCGCGAGAGCAGGGGGCTGGCACGGGCCCGGCGCTCCGAGTGAGGCAGATTGGGCCTGGCAGCAGACAAACTGCAGGGACACGGAGGGAGAGCTCACCTGCAGCGGGGCACAGAGGCATATGGAGCGCAGCACACCGAGCTGTTTAACACCAGCTCCTTCTGTGCTTCTACACAATGCAACCTACCGCATACCGCTGCGGTACGTATCACGGTGCACTGCACTAGATATCACACAGTGTACTGGATATCACTGTACTACTCTGGATATCACACCACAATGTACTGGATATCACTGTACTACTCTAGATATCACACCACAATGTACTGGATATCACTGTACTACTCTGGATATCACACCACAATGTACTGGATATCACTGTACTACTCTAGATATCACACCACAATGTACTGGATATCACTGTACTACTCTAGATATCACACCACAATGTACTGGATATCACTCTACACTATATTGGCTACCACAGCATATCATACTGGATATCATTCCATACTGTAAACGATACAACTCCATACTGTACCAGACATCATGGAAGACTGTACTGGATAAAACTCCAAGCTGTAAAAGATATACACTCCATACTGCATCACATACCATGACACACTATATTGGATGTGACTCCACAAATCAAACAGATGTAACTCCATACTGTACTAAATGGCATGGCATTATGTGCTGGATACCACTTCACACTGCACTGAATACCACTCCACACTGGTCCCAGCCCATTTCATTCTCTGAGAGACTCCATTTTATATTCCGTTATCTCATAGTTTAGCAGACATCATGGACCCAGTTTGATAGGTTCTCTGATATACACTGAATTTTTAATGCAAAAATTCAGTTTAAACACGACAATCTGTACAATCACACTGATCCATCCACGCTCCCACAATTCTTTGGGCTTGACCCCCCATTCCACACTGGAGGATCTAATAATATTTAACCGCAGGCTAAAATTCAGGTTAACTTCACACCAAAACAGGCACGTTTACAGATAAGCAGGTACTCTGGAACTGTTGTTATCAAAGTGAGAAAAGGCTGGATGTTTCCTCATGCCTGAGATTCCTACCTCAGCAACCCAAAGCCTTTCCTCTTCGTCTTCTTATCCTGCTCCTCCGCTTCCTCTCCCTTCTTCTTGTCCTTATCCTTCCCTTTGCTCTTCTTCTCCTTCTTCTTACTCTTGGCCTTCTTCTTCTTGTCCTTCTTGCCGTCCTCCGCGTCCCCCAGGCCCTGCCGGGAGGAGCCGCTGGCTGGGGTGTCCCGGCCGGAGCTTTGGTCCGAGAGGTCATCTGTCAGGAGGACAGCCACACACACAGTCAGCTCTCTCTGACGCCCCAAAATAAAACACAGAACCAAAGCTGCCTCTTCTGGAACACATCACCTAGTTAGCATGAGAGTAGGAATCACCGTTTAAGGGTACAACAAAAGAATGATTCCCTGTACAATGTAGCATGACCACAGAGATGACAAAGAGGGAGTCAATGGTTTGTAAATCCATATTCTTACGATATGAATCCAACAGGAGAATGAGTGAGCTTGTGGTTTTGGTCAAATTTTGATCAAGTTTCTTGGTTCTAGTAATCTCCTGAGAAACCTGTTGTGGATAGACTGAGAAAACAAAGCGAAACCACAGTACGGCCGTTGATATCATAAATATTTGGCTGAATATATGGGCATCATGCCAGCACTATTGGGATGTTCTATACACCAGGGTATGTTGCAAAGTGAAACCGCTAAGTAAATTTCGTACAAAGCCCAAAGATTCGGCACAAGTTTTCCAATCAATTTAAACCTTTACAAAATAAGGACTTAAGCCATTTTATAGTCATTGATTTTTTTTTCCTTTCTTTCTTTTTGAAACCACTTTTTTTCTCAGGACTAATAGCATGCAGATGAAAAGGGAGAGAGGCTCGTAATTCCAAACCCGCTGACAGACCCATCTGTTAGTGCCCTTCCACAGAGAGGCGGTGTGAAATGAGCGATCAATCTCCCCCCCCCCACCCCCCCCCACCCCAAGCTGGGGCCTTTTATTCCGCCTCTCTCTGACGCCGTCAGACGGACACTTCACTTCATAGCGGGGAAGAGATGTAAATTTGCTCGGGCGCCTTGGAAACGGAAGGTGTTTGGTGCAGGGACGGGAGCTGGGAATAGGTGCGCGTGTGAGAGGCTGCAGAGGCGGGGTGGGCGATGGCCGACACCATGGCGGCTTCATCCGAGACTCTCACCACAGGAAATGAATGTATAACTACCTTACATTTTCCCTCTAAAAAAAGTAAACACAGTTTCACGTTCATTGCCTCTCTTTCTTTCCTCTGCATTTTCATGGCCCTTGGACGTTGCGCTGGATTTAATTTTGCGAGCAATTTAGCAGAGATTCAAAGCAGGAAAAGACTATTGCTGCTTCAATGTGGGAGATAAAGAGGTACACCCCCCTTCAACTCCCACTAGTGCTTCAGCTGAATGGCCAGGTTCACGGACAGGGCTGCTCTTTTCACGGTGTCCTCCATCTCGGCATTCACTGGCCAAGGCCTGCCCTCTCTCCACGCACAGGGAGCAGAGACAGAAACAAGGGCCCAGCGCAAAGTCTGAAATTGAATTGAAGTCTGAGCGGCTCTCGCATCTTTAAAGCCCAGCGTTATTCATAAACACAGCGGATCCTCAAAGGCCCTGTCTCAGAGCTCTCCACGCTGTAATGTGCATCAGCGCATCCTTTTAGTTGGCACAAACACTGGATCTTACTGTCTATTAATCCTGAGGATCCCAGCGTGGGGTAGAGCACTCATTCATAAGAGGGAGGCCTGCTACCGCCATCAGTGTGTGCCGAGAGAGACTTAGAAAGGGTAGAGGGGCAGATTAGGAAGGGGACTGTATCCCTTCTGCTGGTGGAGTCACTGAGGGGCCACAGGTATCATGAGGATACAGTGACAACTTAGACTAACACTAGGGACAGAATTCTGCAGCTGTTCCTTTGTCTGGGTCACCCATGCTGGCATTCAGAGTTTCACAATATTCTGCTTTTACTGCAGACTAAAAACCTAACCCTTAACATAAGGCCGTTCTTTCCTTCACTTCCCAATGAGAATTGGTTTCGTCCATTCCTGTGGTAAAGAACTTCTAACGCTTTCTAGCACTCACCACTTCCCCCTGTTAATTCATGATGGAATTTAGGGTATAGCTACCTTAGACTATCACCCTAATCCATATCACACAGACATGTATCAGTTCCACATACAGGGAGTGAGATACCTTTCCGCAAGAAGACATCAGAGTTCAAATAGACTGGCAGGGCCTTCTAAATAAGAAGAAGACCAAAGCCTCTTACATGAATCAGTGTTAATCCAGTGAGGAATGACAGACAGTGTCATGGCTATGGAGTGTCTGCTACAGGATCGATACGCCCAGTCACACCTGTAAAGGTTTACAGTCTCATCTCACCGACACAGGGGATTAGCGCCTACAACAGGGTAATGGAATAAGACTGTTTATTGCATGAGGATGACTGTTTATTCTGCTGCAGAGCTCTGTGTGTGTGTGAGTGTGTGAGTGTGTGCGTGTGTGTGTGCGTGTGCGTACGCGCGCATGTGTGATCTCTCAGACTCTCGCAAGAAGGGCATGAACACTTACAGTGCTCCCTGTGAATTCTGGATTTCCTCCAGTCTAAATTCTGATAAAAATATCATGTGTCTAAATTGAATGCTCCAGACAAAACTGTTGAGAAACATATATCCTAATACTGGTCACAGGATAAACTGTGACCAGTCATCTCTATCCCCGGAAATCTGCTTTGTCTATCCTATCCTGTAATGTCTGTCCTGTAATGTCTCCTGTAATGTCTGTCCTGTAACAGCTTCAACAAACTGTAAATCTCTAACATACACTTTGCCTCTCAAGCAGTCCATGTGGACTGATGATGCAGGACTCTGTATATCCTGGGTTGGATCCACCCCCTCTGGTTGGAACCGTTTCGGCTTGCAGAGGAAGGGTCATGATAGGGTTAGTGTGGCGGGCTGGTCTTGTGTGAGGCGGTGCAATGAGCCCTCTTCACTCCACACTCTGACAGTAATGAACTGCTCTCCGCAGGTGTCAGAGATCTGTCCTTTCGCACCAGAGTCCCAATTAGTGTGGCGGCGGAGCTGAGCTACACCATACACGCGGTGACAGACACTCTGTATACATCATTTACTCTGCCTTGTAACTGCAAGAAACCCCTGAAGGGGCCAACATTCTATGGGGTCTCTACTGCAAATCTGGAACTGCCTCAGTCACTCTGTCATAGATTGTTAATGGGCACTACCCATTAGAAAAACACATATTTATGTATGTGTGTTTCTGCAGTACCTGCCTATCTGCAAAAACACAGATATATACATACACACAAATACATGCCATTTGTCATTACTTTTCAGCGGTACTTTCACGGCCTCAGAACTGTGCACTTTTAAAAAGTTTTCAGCTGTTCCAGTGTACTCATTGTACTAGTGTCCTAGTGCAGTGTGGCCCTGCGAAGAAACAGCTGTTACTGCTGCTAGCTGATTGGCTGGGCTCTCACCATCATCCAGGTCGGGGGGGGCCGTCGTAGGACTTGTCGATGGCGGCGCGGAAACTCTCGTTGCAGCCCCGCCCCCGCACCATGTGGGGCCGCGGGCGGTGGAAGGGCAGCTCGTTCTTCCTCACCTCCGACATGGCCGTCTGCAGGCTCTCCAGGGAGCTGGATTTCTTCAGCCCCAGGGTGGGACCCAGTTCCTTCCCCTGAGCCACCTCTGAGAGGGGGGACACGAGAGACGGGGGGGGGTCAGTGCCGGGGGGATGAGGGGGAGGGGGGAGAGGGGGTGATGCTGGGCGTTTCACTGCAGAGGTGAGTAAGGATGCTGGGAACACAGCGAGAGGGAAAAGGACAGGTGAGAGGATGGTAAAGAGGGATGAAAGAGAGACAGGTAGAGAGGGGGACGAGAGAGACGGGCGTCAGTGCCAGGGGGATGGAGGGAGGGAAAGGGGGTGATGTTGGGCGTTTCACTGTGGAGACGAGTAGGTGATGCTGGGGGTATGAGAGAGAAAAGAACAGGTAAGAGGAGGGAAAAGAGGTATGAGAGACAGAGAGGTAGAGAGGCAGACGAGAGAGATGGATGTCAGGGCGGGAAGGTGGAGGGGAGGAGTCGAGGAAGAAGAGGTGATGCTGGATGTTGCACCGTGGAGACGAGCGAGCGATGCTGGCAACATATTGAGAGGGAATGGAAGAGCTGAGAGGGGTGTAGAGGGACGAGAGACCGAGAGGTAGAGAGGGGAGGAGGAGGAGAGGCGAGGAAGAGGAGGGACAGGTGGAGGACAAAAGAGCGAATTTAGATGAAGGGGAGGAAGGAGGAAATCGGAGGAGGAAGCTGAAAAGCAGGAGTGTGAAAAACCGGATAGCGAAGGGTGCAGAGCCGAAAAGAGAAGAGGAGTCGAAGGAAGAGAAGGGAGGGAATAAAGAGGAAGGGGAAAACATGTCAGAGGATGGAAAAAGTGCGGTGGATGAGAAAAGCAAAAAGGAGGAGATAAAGAAAAGGTCTCATGACTCATTGAGTGATGCAGGAAAAGGCTGCTGCACGCTGATGCATTCCTTGGGTTTCTGCTGCTGCTTTCATTGCAGTTATTTTCCTCTGTGCCAAGGCTTTCCACTGATGGTAGAGGATTTTTTTTTCTGCAATGAAACCAAATTCCAAGCAGAAGACCTGAGGGTGATATCTCTAAGGTACAAGAGAAGTCAGAGAGTAACGGCTCAGTTTAGGTCAGAGTTTTTAAAAGTTCGCAAACCACGAAAGAGCGACTTTTACTCATTTAACTCTGTAAAAAAAATCTCAACTATCACTGCAACACTTAACAAATGCACTTTTTAAACACACGTGTTGAAGTCATATATTAAAAGTATTTGAAGTGTCCAGTTGAAAATGATCCCGCATTCACGTTGCGCGGTTTGAGGGTGAAGTGTCCTGCGTTGCATAAGGTACTTTAAACTCCAGAGCCCGGGTGAGGAGGCCAGGCTTAACTTCAGCGCTCCAAACGGCCTCTCAGCTGCAGGCTGCTCTCACTAAAATCACTGTTTAAGTGCGCCGCACCGCGGGAAGTGATGAGCGGGGGCGGAGCCGGGGCGATGACCTCGATCGATGACAGGGAGCGAGGGAGAGCTGCTGGCTGTTGTCTCCGCCCACTGCGCCCACGCCACGCCGCCGCCCACCCCCCCCCCCCCCAGCATCCCCATTCCTGCCACACGGGGGGTCAGCAGCGCACACGACAGCCGAATCATTAGGTAAAGTGATGCACATCCAGCAATGCATTCATGAATCACGGAGCCCATCGTATCGACAGGAGCGCACGGCCTGCATCCCAATGAGCCTCTCCTTCAGACTTTAATGCTCTCTCTTTGTTTTGCTAATGGGCATTTAAATGAATCTGGAAATGAAATCACTCCTTTAACCTAGATGGTCTCGGACAGCCGTGCGAGCCGCCCGGCGGATTTCTGCATACCCCGGTAATAAATCCCACCAAATTTATGTACATGCATAATGCCGCGGCGCCACGAGGGGCCGCGGTCACCAGGTATGACAGGTGACCGTGCTGAATCCACAGAATCACGAGAGGCGGGCCGCAGCTGAGGGTCTGAAGCAGTTTAGCATGTGATGCATCAAGCTCAGCACGATCTCAGCTGCTTCTGCTACCAACCACACCATCAGGAAGTGGTCTGCAGATGCTTGGCCCTTACCCATTTAAACAAACACACAGTATTTGTGCTTTGGTTCAAGGTCACCAAGAATTAGTTCACAAATAAATAAACCCAAGAGAAATGTGTGATGGGCCATACCACACATCACTTTGCCTCATACAGCGACACTGGCAACAAACAACTTGGGTTTCATTTTCAAATAGCTACTGACCTTTTCCAGAAAAAAATAAGGTCAATTTGAAGTATATAGCATATATACATGCAAATGATGACTGTAATATAAACTGCTGATTGCTTTAAAGATGCCAACCCTGGACCTGTTAAAAGTAATACTAAAAAAAATCCTCCTTCGGACTTGGTGGGGTGCACTTGGAGAAGTAAAGCTCGCGGGATGGAAGTTGAGTTTGTGGAGTGCGATGGGATTTATTTGAAATAAGGGTTATAAATAGTGAGGATGTTCTAACCATGCACCGCGATTGAAATGCTCACTTTGAAAGCGGGATTTGTGTCACAAATGTAATTACTGCTGTCCGACCGCAAGCTGATAGAATTAAGCGGCTTTCAGGGTGCTGCGCAGCGGAGATCGACACGGCCTTGGGAACGGTGTTTTCGTGTGTGTGTGTGTGTGTGTGTGTGTGTGTGTGTGTGTGTGTGTGTGTGTGAGGGAGAGAGAGAGGGCACATGTGTGTCACTGACTTTATCTGTCTTCATGTGTGTTGGGGCGCGTGTGTCACATACACGTACATGCTGGTGATATGTACAGACCTGGGGAGGGTGATATCTGGCAGGCGCTGCAGGTATACTCTGATACATTAGTGCAGTGGTGCAGGGCTGGGGGTGAATTAAACCCCATTAAAGAGGAGACAGGAAGATGAATCGGATGAAACCTCACTCACAGGCTTCAGGAGTGCTATCAGCTCCATCAGGGTGCCTGGAGTGTGAAATCACTGTTTTTCCCCCCTCTCAGAGAGGCACATGCGCAGCGTGCGCGGCCCGATTCCCACACTGTAACCGGTTTGCTTTGACTCGTCCTCTCGTTCCGAGCCCCGCGCGGCCCTGTGAGGGAGCGCAGGATCCAGGTGACTGAGGCCCGGCCTGTCGCTGTGCTGTGCTCATCCGGGGAAAATGTCAGCAGGCAAACTCTCTGCAAACTCCGCCGCGTGCGGGATGACAAACATGGCATTTCTAAAAGAACAGAATGTAAAACCAAAACAGTCAGTGATGGCATCCATTAGAAGAACGTGATCGTGTGATTGGGCGGGGGGGGGGGGGTGCTGTGTTTGTGTCAGCCCCGAGACTAATGTCGCGAGGAGGAGGAAGTGTCGGTTTTACACCTCCTTTCTCCCGAGGAAGACGACTCGAAAGGTCAGCTGTCAGTGCGACGCGCCGGTTGCCGTGACGCCGACTCCTTCCCCGTGCCCCGATTGCAGGGCACACCCTTTCGGGGTTCATTCTACTCCGCCTCGGCTTGGGGCGCTGTCTGACAGAGGACGCAGAAAAGCCGCTTCTCACAGAGGCTCCCCTCTAACGGACTAGCTTGCGATCTCCAGTTTCACTCGAGATGGATAAAAATGAAACAGACTTTGCCCCCTTTCGGAATTACAAACATATGCAGACGGCAGTCAACAACTGCGGCAAACGAGCGTAAAAACAAGAGAGCAGCCAACGTACACACCACAGGCAACTGCTTTATGTTTAACAAATGAACAATTCGCTCATAATGCTGCTGTCGCCGTGGCCAGCGCAGGCACAGAATATCCCACAATCCTTTCCAAAGAAACACCCACAGCAGTGTAGTGCTTAAGGAGCAGGGCCTGTAACCAAAAGGTTATCGGTTCGATTCACAAATGCAGCCCAGCTGCTGCGTCCTTGAACAAGACGCTTTACCTGAATTGTTTCAGTCAATGTCCAGCACAAGTGGGCAGCATGGAAAATTTGAGCTCTATAGGTCTGGATGAGGGCATCTGATAAGCAAAGACTAGTGATAATTCTATCACACCAAGCCCTGTCACATAGTGGCTGGGGAAATAATGCTTCTATTTTCTGGCATATTCCGACGGACCAGCTCACGAAATAGATGATCTGGTGCAGTCAGTCTGTGTCAGTGTGTATCCATCACCACACAAAGGCGAAACTGACAGCGGCCATCCCACCCCACTCTACAATATTTATGCTTTTAATGATCGCTGCTGACAGACTTTTAAAGGCCACTCATAATGACAGTCCACCTTTTCTGGATCAGAGACTGTGGAGTCGGTGGAGTTATGCTGCTAAGCTGTGTTCACTGATCTGTGCTGATTAAACCTGATGGAGGGGTCATGATGCAGCTTATGAGCCGTGAGGAAGCCCGGCTCACCAGTCTCACTGTGTAAGTGCGCGGGTGTGAATCTGTGCGTTACACCCAGAGAGAAATCAGTTAGGATTCACTCCTTTAGAATCCATGCTAGTGCCCTATTTTGGGAATAGTAATGACAGGGATGATGTGAAACGGAACAAAAAATCCTTAAATTGGGTCATTATAGGAGATTAGGCGAAAGTTAAGTAAACACGCACCCGGTGGAGGTTTACTGTACTTTTGAGCCTCTTAAATCAGCAAAGATCAGCCTCAACATCAGATGCCAACCCTCCATCCATTAAGTAAATGGAGATGAGAGGCTGTGTCTGCACACAGGACACACACACACACACACACACACACACACACAAACACAATCACAAACACGAACACACACACACTCACGCACTAACTCACTCAAACAAACACACTCCAAAGGACATGGCCGTGTCAGTGGACGCACCGCCTGCCACACCTGGGCTGCCCCTGAACCCCGAGCGCACACGGATGGCATCTCGCTCATACGCCCAGCTGGCTCCCGACGCCACAAATTAATCCATCAATCCAAATCAGCCCAACATGGCCGCCTTCAGCTCCAATAAACGACAAGCTGCTTCTCCACTGTGCAGTGGGGGGGGGGGGGGGGGGGGGCACTAGGCTTCCTTCTGGCAGAGGGACGTCTGGATTCAAGGGCGGGGCCACGTGAGGGAGCAAATGGGACAATCAGCACGGCGACTCCCCCAAGCCTGGCTTCTGCAGCCTGTCATTTCAGACTCAGATCGGCCTGGACTGGGAGTCTAACTCACACCAAACCAATCAACCAGCCAAAACTAACTAACAAACAACACACACACACACACACACACACACACACACACACACACACACACACACACACAAACGCCCCCTCCCCAAACTACTCTGGACACACAAAGGATCTGAGGACAACTGCACAAACAAGCTAAAAAGCACAAAAAAATGAAATGAGTGAAATGAGTGAAATGAGCACTGCGATGGTGTCGGGAGATGGGCGACATGTGACTGTAGCCCTGCTGGAGGTGCCTCCTGGCCTCTGGGCTGATGCCAGGGATGGAGCTCCAGCTGCAGGGAGCTCACACTGCCCTCAGCAGGGGCCAGGCCAGGCAGACCGGCCCTCCAGCCCTCGTGCCTCTGTGGAGCCGTTTCATCGATCAGCACGTCCTGCCTCCGCCTCTTCGCCCGCTCGGATTTGGGAGGCGTGAGGTGGCCGGAGAGGTGCGGCGAGTGGCAGCCACTCTGGGGAGACAGCTGCTGTAAGCGCTGATCTGTGGTCAGCCACACATTCCTGGGTCTGCAGCAGGATCACGGCACACGCTGTAATGGCCTGACCTCAGAGCTCCCTGCAGAGTGCTTCATCAGCACAACACAAGCACGGCATTGCTCACGAACGTGGTCATAATCTCACCGCGCACACACACACACACACTTATACTTTCACGCACACATTACCACTCACACACACGCACACACACAATGTCATTCACTTACCATTACACACTCACTCTCTTCACACATGCACACACACACACACATTATGACTCACAAGATCTCTCACAGACACACACTGTTGTTCACTCACCATTACACTCTCATGTACACACAACGTCTTTCACTCACCATTACACACACACAAACACAAACACACACACACACACACACACACACACACACACACACACAATCACCCCTGCCTACCCCTTAAAACTAGCCCTGGGTTTCTTAATAGTGGAATTTCATTTTATAAATTTATTTGCACATGAATTCCTTTCCCATATCTGCAAGAGTTCTTGGAATTATTTTAAAAACCGCAGACGGATATCTTTCAACTTTCCTCTGACTGGATTATACAAACCAAATGGCTAAAAGAAAACACATCTGCAAGTTTTTATTTCATGGTTCATCAGCAATTTTTTATTGTGCTTTGGGATGTATGAAATCATAAAAACAAGCTTTGGAGTGTAAATTATTGAAGCCATTTAAAAAAATGTTTCCAAATGGTGTTTAAAACAGCCCCGTGCTACAGGCAGATAAAAAGAGTTACTGAGACAGGCGTGTCCAAACTCTCTGCACTACTGAGTTCCGAGGCTGCATCTTACAAGTAGCGTTATAAGTTAGTGCAGAAATCAATGATGGTGAATGGAGAGCACCCATAATCCATGGGAGAGTAGCGATGAGTCATGGGTCCTACAGAGAAAACTACAGCTCAAATCTGACAGGAACACTATATGGTACACTTGATTCAGGAGATCTGCAGGGCATCAAGCTGTTTATCATTACTATACACAGGACACCCTATCTGTGACAGTAACTCCCTTGGTCCTTGTATTTCTTGCGTTTTAAATGATTAAACATGTTTTGGGACATGAGTTTCCACGAAGTAATCCCTCTTTTTCTCTCCCTGTTCCTGCAGGTAACTGATTGGTTGGGTTGGGATGGTAAACATGGAAATGTCTTTCAACAGATCACACACCTGCTGACAGGTGGCTCAATCTTAAGAGTACAAGGCTAAAGGCGCTCTGTTTGACAAAATCCAACCCTCCTCCCTGACTTAGCCCTTTATACTTTTACCCACATTGCAAATGCGGCTTACCATGTACCTTTTTCAAAAGATATTATCCTCAGCTTCATTGGTTTGGCACGCTAAAGTATTGAAAATAGAACAAATCTTCACATTTTCCACAAGCGTCGAATGCTGGCATGGGGAGTGTTTCCATGACTTCAGTGGGTAATGTGTTGTGCCTTTACTGGAAGTGAGGGCCTGTGGTTTTGGGGGTGTGGGGGGAGGGGGCCTGTGGCCTGAGGGAGAGGGGGTTCCCGAGTTTCGGCGCTCCTCACACCCTGTGCTCGGCGGCCCCACCCTTCACCGAGTGTTCCACCATAAACTGGAAATTTGCACACGCTGTGCTGGAGCAAAGCTTTACAGGAATCTCAGACGCTTTGCTGGGCCTTTCATCCGCACTGCAGTGTGATTAAGGGGGAATGTGCAGAGAGAGAGAGCACGCTATCAGGCGAACAGGCCTCCCTGAGCTCCTCTGACGCTCTCCCTCTCACGCCATCAGCCAAACTGGCCTCCACAAACTCCTCTGACCCCCTCCCTCTACCTGTCCAGATCAGAGAACGCACGACACCCTCCTGAACATTAGAGACCCTACATTCCTGTGTCCAAATGCACATGTGCATGTGCATGCGCACACACATGTGCGTACACACACTCACACACACACTCTCTCACACATGCACACACACCCATGTGCACACACACCCATGTGCGCACACACTCCCTCACACGATACACTCCTGAACACTGTGGATCCTGCAGGCACGCACACACACACACACACACACACACACACACACACACACACACACAGAAACCATAATCTGCTTTAATGAGTGCAGCCCCAACAACAAACACAATGAGACAGAAGGAATGGAAGCACTTCACCATCCCAGAGATAATCCTCATTTCGCTTCCCATTTCCAAAAAAGGCCAGAGAGGACCAAAGACTGAAATAATCTTCAGTGTGTGACGGATTTCCAGGAGGCACCAGAATGCTTGGATGACTGAGGCCGGGGTGCGCTTACAAGAAGCCATGTGACACGTGGAATTCAGTCAGTTAGTGTTGGTTACTGCTCCCTGCTTTAATTACCCCAAACCGGAGCCCTGCACAACCGTCTCTTCTCCGCTCACTCTGCGATTTTTCTCTTCGGCTTCTGCGCTTTCCGACGAGTCCGAGAATACAGGGAAATCGAGAGAGACTCAGGCCCCCTCTCCTCCGCCAGGGAGGTTTTAGTTAGATTGAAAGCGGAGAGTCCGAGCTCTTAAGACCATCCTGCTAATTAAATATGTCAAAGCTCATAAAGAAGCATTTGGGGCCCTTATAAAGTGATGGGCCCACCGAACGCACCGCGTCAGCAAACCGTTCGGCAGCCTGTCAATAAACATTACTCCGCGCATCAGTAAAACCCCCGGCAAAACGGATCACTTTATTAAACATATAACCAGCCTTCTTTTACTGTGCCCACGATGAAAAATCACACCAGCCAAAAGGAAAATGCACTCCATTACTCAGGCTGCAGTCTGACGGGGCTGCAGTCTCTGGGTCTGGAAACAGCATGTGTATCTGTCTGTCTGTCTGTCTGCCTGCCTGCCTGTCCGCTTGCCTGCCTGCCTGTCTGTCTGTCTGTCTGAGTCTGACTGAATGGGTGTGCACACAAGAGCAAGTGTGTCCAAGCAGGTGCTAGTTAGCCTAAGTACTGGGTTTGTAACACACCTAAAAAAAACACACCAAATCTTACAACCATTAATTAATCTTACCTGTATTAATAACAAATAATTCCATAAATGGCCAACTACTTCTGCTGAAAAAGAAAAAGGAGAACCTGCTACAACCTTGAACTTTACATCTGAAACTCTCTCTTAGCCTTTCAGGTACAGTTAGTTTCTCAGCATACTTGCATTTAATGAGAGCTGAACAATGACACAATCATTAAGCGAACACATCTCTGCCGGATTCTCTGACCCTGGATGTGTGTTCCGGTGCATTTCTGCCCTGTAATGTGTACGGGACTAGCACAGGGGCTATTCCTCACTCTCCCCACCTTTAATGTGCTGTACAACACAAGCTTATTAACATGATGGCGTGGGCACCTGGCCCAGAAGTGAAAGCGATGCAGGGCTTAAGCATTGAAAAGCGGCCGGACCGACAGCGGCTCCGCTCCACTGGAGAGCGGCTAGGGCAGGATGAAAGACAGGACGAGCGGAGACCATCTGGTGGAAATATGTCCCGTCAGCTCCGGGGCCGCGCGGCGGGAGAGCGTTTCTCACGGCGGTCGGACAGCGGGTCCGAGCGTTTCGGCGGCACGGCGGGCTCTGATCGCGCACCGACGGGAAATGGCGCAGGCTGCCTCCTCCTCGGCGCTCAGGTCCCGGCGTCTCCTCAGCACAGACTGTAGGCATCTATTATTCAGGCTCAACAGATGCTCAGCTGACCAACAGGGAGCGTCTGCCTGGCTATTGCCAGGTAAAATCAATGTAAATGGTTAAATCCATATCTGTAGCCTGTTACACACCTCCATGGAAATGAACGCGTGAGTAGTAGTGTGTGGATGCATGCAGTTGCTCAGGTGGTTTATCCCTGTCTCTGCCTTGTTTTTTTAGTATGGGTGTGGTCAGTGTGCTGAGAGCTCTCTCTGTAAGAGTGCTTTTACTTTTCGTCTGTGGAGTGGATCCACTGACTAAAAAAGAACCCCTGCTCTGACCCATAACCCCAGACCACCGTCCTGCTGCTGAAACCCTTCTCCCATCTGCATCATGTAGACCATGCATGTGTCTGAGTGCCCCCTTCAACAGGGCAGAATTTGGGGTGTCCCATGAGGGGAGCCCTCTGTCAGCAGGGTAGTGGTGTGCTGAATGGCCCCAGCTGTTGACCTCTGTATGTGTGTGAGTGTGTGTGTGTGTGTGTGTGTGTGTGTGTGTGTGTGTGTGTGTGTGTGTGAATGTGCCTGAGTGTGTGTGTGTGTGTGTGTGCGTGAATGTGCCTGTGCGTGTGAGTGTGTGTGTGTGAGTGTGTGTGTGTGTGTGTGTGTGTGTGTGTGTGTGAATGTGCCTGACTGTGTGAGTGTGAGTGTGTGTGTGTGTGTGTGTGTGTGTGTGTGTGTGTGTGTGTGTGTGTGTGAATGTGCCTGTGCGTGTGAGTGTGAGTGTGAGTGTGAGTGTGTGTGTGTGTGTGTGTGTGCGTGAATGTGAGTCTGTGAGTGTGTGCGTGTGTGTTTGTGTGTGTGTGTGTGTGTGTGTGTGTGTGTGTGTGTGTGTGTGTGTGTGTGCGTGAATGTGCCTGTGCATGTGAGTGTGTGAGTGTGTGTGTGTGAGTGTGTGAGTGTGTGTGTGTGAGTGTGTGAGTGTGTGTGTTTGTGTGTGTGTGCGTGAATGTGCCTGTGCGTGTGAGTGTGCGTGCATGTGTAGGTGTGTGCGTGAATGTGCCTGTGCGTGTGAGTGTGTGAGTGTGTGTGTGTGAGTGTGTGAGTGTGTGTGTTTGTGTGTGTGTGCGTGAATGTGCCTGTGCGTGTGAGTGTGCGTGCATGTGTAGGTGTGTGCGTGAATGTGCCTGTGCGTGTGAGTGTGTGTGTGTGTGTGTGTGTGTGTGTGAGAATGTGCCTGTGTGTGTGAGAATGTGCCTGTGTGTGTGAGTGTGTGAGTGTGTGTGCATGTGTAGGTGTGTGTGTGCGTGAGAGCATGCGTGTGTGCTGAGTGCTCCAGAGGAAAGGGAGCGCATTCCTCACCTGACTTCTGCCCCACCAGAGATCCCACGTTGCTTTCATCTGCCACTGAAAAGAAAACAGAGCGTCGTCATGCACAGGATGAGGGGCGCGAGGGAGAAACTTTCAACTGGAGTAACCTTTTAACCACGGGTAATTGCAGCCACATGGCCGGCTGTGTAGCTGTGATCAATACAAATCAACTGCCGCTGCTTTCTTCTGCCCGCCTTGGGGAGGAGATAAGATGTCTGAGCGAGGGAGTGTGTGAGAGTGTGTGAGTGTGTGTCCATCTCCCCAGCATCCGAGTGGTGTGGTGAGTGTACTCTGTTCACACCTGGGGAGGCCTGTTCTTGCTGACAGGGGGACGGGGGTAGGGTGGGTTCCAGTGTTCCACTCTCTACACTGTTAAAATCGGGGAGCTTGGGCAAACTACTGAATACCCAAAACAATCTGCATGGGGGAAAAGCAGCACAACCCGGCACAGCGTGGCACAGCACGGCACAGCATTGCACAGAACAGTACAGCACTATCTCTGCCTCTTTTTGTTTGCTCTGGGAGATGCCCACACAGCGATTAAGTGAAATAGTTTCACAGGGATATGGCAGTGCAGCCATATTATTTTGGTTGGGGAAAAAAAGACAAATTCCTGCATTATCCAGCAGATATGGCATGGTATTACAACGCCATGTGGAAGTGCCATATGTATATATTTTAAACCAAATCTGCACCCCCTCCCCTTTCCCCAGCCATCCCCTTTCTTTCATCACCATGTCTGCCCTAACGCCAAACACGTTTTCTTCCACGACCGCAAGCGGCACAGATTGTTTTTAATTAGGCGGGTTTTTCGCTGGGACAGCCATGCTTCTGTGCAACTGCATGCGTCTGCGGTCGCACCACCACTTGCCACGTTCGCGCCAGGAATAAAAAAGAACAAAAAAACGGCGACGAAAAAGTGACTGGAATGAACCGGTTTTCAGTCCTCACGCTCGGCGCCGGAGCTGCGGCTTTCGGACAAGCCGCGAGTATCAGCGTCTGATCGTATCGATAATGCAGGCACACAACGGCGGGATTAGACACACCGCGGGGAGGGGGTGTCTATACGTTCCGGGGTCTCTGGCAAATATGTACACTGCCGAAAGCTGGCGAGAAAGGGACCGCAGCTTGCAGCTCTAATCCACAGAAACAGGATTTAGTGGGAGGAGAGGCAGCTGCCCGAAAAACAGCACCGTGGGATACAATAATAGTTTTTCATTACGCTGCAATTTCTTTTAAATAATCCTTTTCATTTTTATGAGGTCATATTTCCCGGCAGACGGAATAAGGGAAAAAAAAAATAAAAACAGAGAGAGAGACGACAACGTCCCACAGTCAGGAGATGAGGAGTCATATGGGCTGTGGAGCATTTAACATATCTGAAACAACACCGTGTGTTTACGCTCCACACACACGCACACATGGACACACACACCCACACACAAACACATACTGCATCACTCTAAATTAATACACCATTCTCTTCTGAATTGAGGACCACCACTTGACACCATTTAACCTTCATATCCGACCGCTTAAGGGCCAACAAACATCCTGTTGTGTACAAACTTGCGGAGGGAGTTCAGTGTAAAAGAGCTGCCTTTACTGATGGTCTGATGCTCAGGGCTAGTCCTTTCTTTAACTCAGGGAGGAATATGGATATAATATCTTAAACAATAACTCATTGTGCTCTTCACCAGTCTCCCACTATAAGGTTCTGTCATGTAGAATAAGCACAACTTCAGACAATCAGCCTAAAGAAATCTCAGTTATTGCTTGGCAACGACAACCAACTGTGACATTTGAATACGCATATAACCACAAACCAAAAGGCTCAGCCACAAGTCAAACAAAGACAGCTGTTAATGATTTGAAAACTACAGTATGCATTGTAAAGCGAATGCATTAAAAGCTCAACAAATCCTGCCACTACAGTCCCAAGTGCTTCATCCCAAGAACTTCCTGTTTTTTATGACCTTCACTGCTTGTTTTTAATACTCCCAGGAAGGCCTTTTTAACTGGGTTACAGAAACAAACAGAAAATGAGATGCTATAGTCAAGAGACCAAAGATGAAGAGTGAAAAGTGGGGCATTTTATGAGAGATTCATTTGCTTGGTGAGGGGACCTGTGCACAATCCCATCCCTTTGTAGAGCAAGCCATGCAACTGAAGCCTCAGGGACAGAAATGAATCCATTTAGCTCCTCAAAAATGTCATAAACCTCGGACACTTTATGGATCAAGTAGTCACACGATTAAATTCAGTCTCAAAGGGTCTTTTTCGGATCAGGACTGCCAAGAAATTCAGGTAGGGATTCGCTCTGCGGCTCTGTGGAGCAGCACACAAGCGGTGAACGAAACACTATGGCAGACGGATGGAACAAGGTGTCCTCTCCAAAGACTCTCACTCAATGATCTGAGACATGCCACCACCCCCAAAGACAGACCCACGCACTAAGTTATGCTAATTGGCTGCTTTCATATTAGTCTGTTTTCCTTTACAGTAGACTTGAATTCTCTACAATTCTCTAGAATGATTCTCTCTACGATGCGGCCAGCTTACAGGATAGACGTCTTAATGGTGCTTCAGTTCGGCGCAATCTAGGTAAGACGTTATATGGATTCAGTGTGATTTTCTGCGCACCGACCCTTCCAAAAAAAAGCATTGCTCACTGCTAACACTGACTGGCATGCATCCCTGACGGTGTGAGAGCACGCCCCACTCTCAGATTCCCAGGGCCAGAGCAGCTCGAACCCGGGTCTACTCCAGCCACGCATTTCAACATACAGAGCTACAGCATTGGTGCAAACGCCATGGGTCCCTGCCCAAATCTGGGTCATGAGGAGGTGTGGAAAGGACTGTGAAATTTATGATTTAGGACAGAACAATCACACTGCTCACTGTATTTGCCTTTTTTTTCTTTTTTTTTTTTCTTTTATTTAAACACATTCATAGACAGCAGTACGAATTTGTCTGGCTTTTGTTAGTATTGAAGACGTTTGGGGAAAAAATTATCAGCTGGATATCACCACCTAGCAAGAAAACTTAGATAAGTATTTATGGTTACATTTCAACAAGCAGCCAAGTTTTGCCCAAGAGAGTGGGTCCACAGCTGCAGGTGATGGAACACAGGAATATAACATTTGAGACTGAATTCTTGATCCATAAACTGTCAAAGTCTATGACATTTTTTCAGAGCTAAATGGATCATGAAACATCCAGGAAAATATCCACCTTGCAAATTAAGCTTAGTGACATATATTTGGGAGATACTGCCAAAAGAAGCAAATAAGATTTGCTGCACTGCAAAACAACAAGAGGCATTACACTATTTAAAGCAGATCATGTTAGAGCAGTCAGTGCTGTGTCTGTATGTTAAAGAAGTAAAACTACTGTTTAAGAAACCTAAAACACTAAAACATTTACAGTGTACAAGTATAAAACATACTTTGCAACATTTCTAGGTACTGAACGTGATCTACAATCTATATATTTTATGTAAGTATGGCCAGGGGGTTAAAATCTATACTAGAATGATCCAACGGGTAACATTCAAATTTCCCCTTCTTCCATCTCCTGTTCCCTGGCTCCTTCTCCACCTCCTCTGATGACTGATGCACAACAAAAGCAACATCTTCAAAACTGACCTCCGCAGCTTTGGAGCCACTGATTTGGAATTGCACCCTTTTTCATACATACAGCATGCCTTCTGACAGCTGCGGCTTTTAGCAGTCAACCGTGACACGTTTTTGGGATCACTAAACCAATAATGACCGAGAACGCAGGGAAATGACTGATCGGGGGATGATCATCATTTCCAAACCAATCTGGCCTGGCGCTGACCCAAGCCCGCGATGCAATGTGCGTGCGCTGTGACCCGGCGCCGATGTCATGGGGCTGATGGGTAAAAAGAACACTATCGCTCCAAGAGTTCCACGCGGCGTTCCCCATATTCTCTAACAGCCTCATTTCAACTGAATGCTTCTGTGAGAACAGAAAAAGAGATAAAAGAACGGCGAGATGAGACCCCTGTAATGAAACCAATCAGTCGTCTTGGGCCGCGCTGGTGGTGCATTGTGCTGTAGGAACCCAATATGGAAACCTAATGAACTGTAATTCAAAATCTGCTGCATCCCGTGTTTTAACAAAATGAAATATCCCTCACTCTCTGTCTAATGAAAAAAAAAGAAAGTTAATAGGGTCATCCTTAGCTAATATGTGGAAATGTGCTGCGCTCTTCCATTTTTACGGTGTGCATTCAATTTTTAGAGCGATCAGACCCATCAAGCCCATAAAGAAAATGACTTCCAGCGGCCGACGTTTCAATTCCGTCCTGCCGCCATTCCCTCTCCTTTAACAGCCCACGGCTCTGCAGTCACATGTGTGCACCTCAATCCGCACTAATGTGCCACGGCCAACCCCCCAGGCCCCCCTCTGTGCACCTCTGCAACCTACACACCTGGCCTAGAGAAACGCTGCAGCTCACGTAAACCCAACACCGGAACCAGAGAAATGCTGCAGCTCACGTACACCCAATACCGGAACCAGAGAAATGCTGCAGCTCACGTACACCCAACACCGGAACCAGAGAAATGCTGCAGCTCACGTACACCCAACTCCGGAACCAGAGAAATGCTGCAGCTCACATACACTCAACACCTGAACCAGAGAAACGTTCCCTCTCAGTGTTACACCCAACACCTAGACCAGAAGAGCACTGCATTTCAGTGCTAGATTCGACACCACCTAAACATCAATGCTGTTTAACCCACCTAACTCTATGAATTGACTATACTGACTGGGCAAAAGGGTACATGTCCACTGCGTGTCTGCATCTCTGAGCATGCTATTTCCCTAACTCATAAATTATAAAATGCATAGGACATGCGCTACCACTTTTCATTCTGTCACCAACACTGAATCTCCTGAAAGTCCTGAATGGGTAATTAAGGCCCATCGCATATTAGCTTAGAGACTAAGCTAAGACCGGAGAGCTCTGCTTAAGGGTAGGAGTGGAGCTAAATGGAGAATGCCTTGAAATGCCATGTTGAAGACCATTAACATTACTCCACTGTGGACTCCTCCAAGTATATGTTCGCACCCTAGGCTGGAAATCTATCAGCCAGTTCTTCCATAGCACCCTAAATCCCATGTTTCTGTTTATACAGCTGGAAATATGATCAACTATGGGTTAAGTACCTTGCCAAAGGGTACAGCAGCAGTGCCCCAGCAGGGAATCAAACCAGCAAACTTTCGGTTATAAGCCCTGCTCCATACCACTATGCGACACTGTTACTGTTGATATGGTTAAAACACACAGGCCCCAGCCCTCAGCCAGCCTGAGCACCATCACCGCCAGGTCACGTGGCAGATGCTGCTCCCACCTCAGTCATCTCCTCCTCTTGTTATTACAGTCATTTTCACCTCCTGCTCCCCGCCAATTCTCACAGCGCTGAAAAGATTTTAAACCGGTATACACAAAACAGGCCTGAAGAACGGTCTGTTTGAAGAACGCTGATTGTGTATAATATAAATCCAGCCCTTCACACCAGTATTGTGTTCCCTTGTATATATTTTCATATGTCATATTTGTATCCTCTGGTATGAGGAGGGAGAAAGCGATCTGTGCTGAAGTCTGATCCGTTGTGCAGTGATTGAGAATGGTATAAACACCCTGTCCACACCAGTACTGTATGCTCTTGTGTTTGTTTTCCCAGGTCATTTCTGAGCTGTGTGATCTGAGGGCAGAGAGGAGCTGACAGGCACCTCTCTGTAAGACCAAGGCAGCCAAGGTGAATATTATTATACTCCAAATTTCTATTAAAAATAAGATTCAAAGTTTCTATTATTCATGAAGTACAGGGGACTTATTCCAGATATGTATTATTAATGCCCCCCCCCACCCCTCATATCAGAGACATTCAATTCATGCAAAGAATTCTGAACCAAATGACTTCTAGATTTATGCAAAATTAAAGTGAGCCCCAGCAGTGGTTCCCTGGCCCATTGTCTGCGGTTCGCAGCACCTGGGCTGAGAGGAACCTGCCCATCGCTGCTGGATTAGATTAAGCGCAGTAATACATTGAGAAGTGTTCGTTCAAATACAGTCACGTGGCGCGGATCCCGCTGTCCAGTGGAGCCTTCCCCTTTTTTTTTTTATTAGATTTGCAATATTTGAACGTACAACACAAATGAATTGCGTTAGGTCTGAGAGGCACATTGATCTGGGGTCCCTAACATGCACTTAGCCCTGTCAGTTGGCATTTAATATCAAAAAGCGATTACTTTTGCTTCCTGAGCACCTGCTTTATCCAGCCCTTTTTCTCAGAAATAAAGAGCAATGGAAAATGCTTCAGGCAGTGTGACTGTGACTGCCCGTGTATGACGTGAGAGACAGATATTAAGATCAGTGTTTTATTTATTTATTTATTTATTTTCCCCCAGGAGAATCCCGTATTAAAGCCTCAGAGCCCAAGGTGACCCCAGACGCCGCTGTAAACAGCCTGCACATCCACAGATCTGCATGTCTACATTACCTCTCCGCTCTGCAGCTCTCTCCACTGCTGGGGAAGAACAGGAGCCTCTGCACATACCAGATATCAGGTTCAGCAGACTTTATTTTCTAACTCCCATATACTGTATATCAGTTACAGCAGACTTTATTTTCTAACTCCCATATACTGTATATCAGTTTCAGGAGACTTGTTTTATTTTCTGACCCCCACCTCCTCGTACAATTTCCACTACCTCTGTAATTAAAGACTACACACGGGGTAGAAAACTTCCTCAGTGGATATGAGCAAAAACTAGATCATGGTCAGCCGTCAGTGCTCAGTGTGTGTGACAGCATTACAGGGAATGGTAATTAAAGCAAAGACTACACTTGGGATAGAACTGTACTCAGAAACTAGATCACGGTCAGCCATCAGCAGTCAGCGTGTGTGACAGGATCAGCGGCAGTGTGTGCAGTTGGTTCTGTGAAACCATCACGGTCAGTGTGTGTAGTTGGAACTCAGTGATGGGATCACAGTCAGTGTGTGCAGTTGTAGGTCTGTGTCAGGTTCACGTTCAGTGTGTGCAGTTGGAGTTCTGTGATAGCATCATGGTCAGTGTGTGTGGATGGAGGGCCTTTTGCTCACCCAGGTCCATGCTTTTGGAGGCCTTGACATGGTGGTGCTCTGGCTGCCGACGCTCCTGTCTGTCAGGGCGCGAGGATTCGAAGGAGTTCGGCCCGAGCTCCAACTTCGTACTAGAGGATAAGACAGAACCACGAGAAAACTCCATTTGACTCTAACCCCTCATCTCACAATCAGACCCTAAAACTGCATCACATTCTGTTTCCATCCATCCCCTTCTCCCTGTCAGCTGATACATTCAATTATCTTCCTACAGTATCCCTTACAACGAGAAAATGGGCCTTGTGTACCCCACGAGGAAACGATCCCCGCTCCACATGAACGTATATGAAGATCATTAATCTTATCATTTCTTTAGCAGGATAAGCACAGGACAGATGATATGATATGGGGGGTATGGGGGTGGAATGGAATGAGGGGTCAGAGCTCCGTTACCTCTGGTCAGCATGCACGCGCTGGGGACCGGGGCCCAGGTCATCCTCCACCTGAGAAAGAGGGGGAGGAGGGGGGAACTCCTCTGCACCTTCCTCTGCATCCATGTGATTGTGGCTCCCGTTTGGCAACATCTCAGGGGCTGGACAGGAAAGAACACGCTGCAATCACTCGGGCAGCCCTGCGTACGTGCGGATTAAAATGTGCACACATCCCCTACAAAAATCCTGTCGCCGGGGTCAAGGGTAGAGCCAGCGCGGCGCGAGGTGGCACATGTGACAGACAGAGAGGACGCTTATCAGCTTTTACGCCGAGGGAAAGGGGCTTTGCTCCATCGATGATCACCTCCAGCACCTGAGGCCTGGGGAAAGGGCTTCCACTGACTGCACGGGACACACTCCCTCTAAAGTGCGTGCTAGAGTACGTGCAGATAACCTCTGCCTGTCCTCTACCTCTGAGCCTGCAGCATGACGGCATATGCTCAGCTTGTGACATCCGCAAGAGCTTTTGAACTGATAGCATAAAAACAGAACAAAACACAACCAGCAAAGTTTCAGGAATACTAAAAGTGATTGTTTGGTAAGGGGTTATTACTTCTGAAATAAGTAAAATAAGGAAATAAGGACTCTGACAGACCAAGACCGATTATTACACCAGAACCAAAAAAAAAAGAATGCATTATACGGTTAAAACAAACTGCAGAACTAGAGGGCGATTAATTTTATTGTAAAATAATGAAGCACTCAGATGAAAGCTGAACAGCAGTCTTTGCTTGGGAGTTAATGATGCGTGGCGCAGATGAGAAATCTCCAGAATCAGATTACACCCGCCTCGGAAACAACATTCAGTTGATCTTTGGAGGCAGGCTGGTGATAAGCCAGTCTTTGAATTCAAGAGTCATAAGAGTTATTGGTGGCAGGGATTATATCCACTGATAATGGGGGATCCTAAGCTGTTTTCAAAACTCTGGCACAAGGAAGAGCTCATTACATCCAAGCACGGAGCGGTGTGTAGCGCAAACAGCCTTTCCTTTCTGTAGACGGTGTGTTTGTGTGGCTGTGGGTGCGGTGAAAGGAAGCTGCTGTATACGGGCTGTTGTGTGGTCCTGTGCTCACAGGTGTGGACTGGGTGTGTAGATGTATGGTGCGTGAGCTTTGATATCTGTGATGGAAGAGCTGAGGGGTAGTGCTGGACACCGCGGCTGAAAAACGGATGCATCGCCGGCATTACCATAAGCAAACACACTAATCATTTTTCATAATGCCCGATTGCGCCGGCTGCTTATTATTTCACTATATATCTCATCTCTTCCGCTGACGCGGTGAGAGGCCCATGTATCACTCCCACACACGCTGTCACCTCCTGAAGATAACTCACTAAAGATGAGCTAATGTTCAAAACGGAGTGTTTCCACTTTGCAGGGTCTCTCTCTCTCTCACACATACACACAAACATGCAGAGACACACAAACACACACACACACACAAACACAAGAACTCAGGCACACACACTTACCAAGTCCTCCAGACAAAAAAAAGAAACAAGAAATAAACAAGACACTTCCCCACGAAGATGATGAATCAATACCCCTGTGCGCCGCGGCGAGGTTATTAATCGCAGCCTGCATCCAGCCGAGCCCCCTGCTACTCACGCTCACGGTTAAGCGCTCCCTCTCACCTCCAATAACGGGAGGCATTATTATCCGTTATGCCCATCCGCGAGGACACCCCCGCCCCCCCACCCCCGGCAGGAGGGCCACAGCGGAGGGCCGTCCATGCGGTGGACTGACTGGGGGATGCAGGTCTGACAGCGGTGTGTTAACGTCTGCGTGACAGTGTTCACGCATGTTCAGCATGCACGCCTGTAAACACACTCACTTGCACATATAGGACACAAAAAAACACAAGCAGGTACATGAGACCCACGCTGTGCTACACGGACAATTACTGTAAGCAGTAAAGTCATTTTAATTTGCAGCCCGCATACTGTGTGGCATCATGTGAAATTATACTACTTGTGATGCACAGTCAGTATTATTAGTAGAAATCCACAAAACCTGCATTAAATCATAACTCAGAGCACATGCATATGAAATGTAACAAGCACCTGTGGTATATGACAAATACATAATTACATTTAATCACTACGTGCCAGTGATACTGAAGAGGAATTACCATGCAGGTAGGTGTGTAAATGTGATGGCTGACAGGGGGCTTTACTGTGTGTGAGAAGAGCTGTGTTGGGGGGAAAGAGGAGGTGTTCCGCATGGCACAGCTCCTGAGCTGGCCTATCTGATCCCGCGAGTTATTCACCATGTCAGGCCTTATAAGCCGATCCCAGACGCACAGAAGCACAGCCCTGAGGAAGAGGCAAGGACGCCGGGGGCTGCACGAGCGACGGCTCCCTCTGCACAGCTCCCCAGTCTCTCCACTTTCACAGGTTATGACTGCAGATGCTCAAAGAAATCACCTGTGCACCAGCAGAGGCCGCGTACGAGCGGAAATGACCCGGGCACAAAACGGGACACGTGAATTTCAAGGTCAGAGGAGCGGGCCCTTTCGCAATTTACAAAAAATACGGGCTTTGTCTTTACAGTGTAATTCTGTGGAAAATCCACGACTTCATTTCAAAACAGCTATCCGATTTTTACCGGGTCACGTGCACAGCAAACACAATACTCTATATACAAATGTGCCCTACTTAGGATGCATTTTAGCAATATGAAAATTTCAAGGTCAGGACTAACTGTTTACAAGATAAAAGCTGTGTAAACAGAGCAGAAAAATGCAGTTAATTATTTTTTATTTCTTGTTAACAACAACAATATTCTGATCCACTGTCCCAAATGACTGCAAGAGAGAGCATAAGGGAACAAGCAGGCTATCGACTTTTAAATTTGCAAGCGTCTGTGTTTTCGGTTTGAGGAAGGGTAAAGCCATGCTGAAGAAAGGCTGCTGTCTGCTGCTGAGAACATTAGTATATGAGAGACACTGGAACAGAGGTTTTTGTTACACTGTGACACACTGGTGAGCTATGAGGTAAATGCACCCTACATGGCCGGTAGCCGGTGTTTTAATTGCTCACAGTGTGGAAGTGTGCTGGAGCCTCATCCCAAACGTCCCCCTGTGACGGTAAATGGAGGAATCTCTGAATGCAGGAATGCAGGCCTTTCATGGTCACAGAGGAGATCGATGGCGCAAGGGGCCATACCCACACGTGTCTCGTAGAAACGGCACTCTGATATGCAGAATCGCGGCAGGCCGGGCACAGTGGACGAACTGCGTTTGACCCCGCCTCTCAGGTCTGAGAAACAGTGTGTGTGTGTGAGACACGCCACCACTCAGACACCCAGATGCTCTCATCCACGGACACACTCACCCAAAGGCATACAGTGCTGTATTGATGCAATGGTATATGTACAGAAGTGACAGACTCAAGTCACTCTGTTCATTGTAGTGCGATGTACATAGCGTTACATTATAATATTATGTTCATTTAGCAGACGCCCTTATCAAAAGTGACTTACATAGGTTACAGTTTTTACATGTAAGCCATTTTTACAGCTGGATTTTTACTGAGGAAATTCTGGGTTAAGTACCTTGCCAAAGGGTACAGCAGCAGTGCCCTTGAGGGGAACTGAACCAGCAAACTTTCGGTTACGAGCCCTGCTCCTTACCACTACGCTACACTGCCACCCAATATGAGTGCAGGTGGTGAATGAGGACCCTGGGACTTCCTCAGTATGAGGGATCACACTCACCCCAAGACCGATCGTAGACGTTGTTAGCTGCCATGTTTGGCGGTACGCTGCTGTTCACTGTGCTGGTCACAGCAGGCTGGACTGGAGCGGGTTGTGGGGCTCGGTTCTGAGGAACCACTGGCTCATGGTTCTCCTGTTAGAGAGAGAAGTCAGAGTCACCACAGTGAATTTACACACACATTTTAATGATGTATGACAATGCTCAGACAATTCCAATCACTATGCATGGCAGGATGAAACTAATTACTGCAGTCTGAACACCTAAAAAACAGACAGACGGAAAGGGGAAAAAAGCAGGAGGTAATATACAACCTAAAGATGATTGAGTACTTCATTCAGCTGTGTAGTTAAGCTGTCAGTTCTCTGACGGATTTCAGTCACTTTACTGATTTCCTGTCGGTTTCTCCAGGAGAGAATGGCAATCCATTTCATTACACTGCCCCCCTGGCCAAATTCACATTAAGAAATATGTTAATACAACTGACAGATTTTAAAATTCAGGAGACAACATACTGCTCTGCACATTAGACGCATCTTCTAATGGGGTGTTCAGACACAGCGAGACTGCCTGCCTTTGTTAATTGCGCATCATTAGCCAAGCAAAGCGTCTGCGTATGTGTCTTTAAATCGGGGCGCAGTGAATCACCTTCTGTTTTTCAGATTCACGGCGTGTTCTGTGTCTAATTGTCAAACCGCGCTCTTAGCTGAACTCAGACTGGGAGTTCAAGGTGCGGTAATTACTTTCATTTCAGCGTCTCAGAGATCCTTCACATTCTGTGTCTTCCACTATCCTTTCACATATCCTTTTGATACGATGTATGTCATGGTGAACACGACACTCTTCTTCACTGTACAAAAGTACATAAATCCAGAGGTAAACCCAAGCTGCCTGGAGCTAAACCTTTGTGTCTATACTTAAAAGTCATGACTGACAGATCTGCTTCGTTATCCATTTTAAAACCAAAAAATGAAAAAAAAAAAAACATGCTCTGCTCTCTGTATTGTAAAATACAATAATGGATAAAATTCACATTAACATTCATGATTATTTTAATACATCCCTCAAACAGTACTAATATCCTAACAAAATAAATTGAGATATCCAACTGCGCCAATACACAGCCACATAGGCCTAGTGCGCTGTGACTATAAGCCTCAAGCACTGCAGTCTTTGAATTTTCTTTGATATTTCAACCTCAGATCTTCCCAATATATTTCAAAGCGCAGAAAAACAACTACTTGCAGCCAGAAATAAACAGTAATATGACATGGCAAACCTTCAGGACCTACTGTTCAAACAACAAACCATATCACCAAAACACCATTAAGCACTGCATGCTCCTATTCACCACACATTGGCATTGGCATTATTTTTAATGGATCACAGTCCGGTCTATTTGACAACCTTCTGAAACTTGGCTGTAGCCAGCTTTTTGTTGAAATATTTTTCATGTGTCCCTAGGCTCCGTAAACGCACAGGATGATTGGATCCACGTTAAAGAAACAACAACAGAAATGGTTTTGAGGTAAACAGACCTCTAGCAAGCTACCTAAATACATTAGCAGCCAAGGAAGCTAAACTGGGAACCTTTTTGCTAGCTTGCTAGGTGCCAAGTGAACATTACTTAGTCCCCAAGCACAGACTCCAGTTACTTTGCCCAGCTATTCACTTTGCTGTCATAACAGACAACACAATGTCACAAAATAATAAAATAATGCATTTTCATACATGTCAAAAAACCTTTAAAATACTTAGCTACTACACAGAGAAGTCAGGTATCATGTAAGTGGAAGCAATATAAAATTATACTTTTTAATCATTTAGATTGCACTTAATTTGAACTAAAAATGACTAAACTGATTAACACAATCTAGCTATGTACCAAGCTAGCAAATATTAAATCTTTTGCTAAGTATTTCCCTTTTTCACACCTTTACATTGAAAACTCAGGTATAGTGGGTGATGCATCTTCTTGCTAGTTAATGTCGCTGTGTGCGGCTAGCCAAGCCAACCCAGCTTGTCAGCGACATTGTCTTTTACTTGATTGCTGGCTACACAAACTAGTTGGCTACACAAACACACACGTGATCACTGTATAAGTGGTAGGAGTGGTAGGAGTTTATGTTCCTGAACTACTGAACAAGGCAAAGACAGACACTGCATGCCTAATGGTTACACACATTGCACAGGAGGGAATTTCAAAATGGAAGTAATATTATCTAAGGGGGTGTTCCAAGCAGTGACCTGCCCTTGCAAGCAGCAGGGATGGATCCTCCACATGAACGTGATTCATTTCCTCTGTAAACGCAGCGAGCGTGTGGCGTGTGGCGGGGCTCGGCTCTCCTGCCCTGCAGCGCGCAGGTTGGAGGAGCAGCCCCGGGAGGGAGCTGCCAGAGCAGGAGACAGAGACGGACAGTAAATGAGATTACGGGGGATCAATGAGGATTCCCGCGCCAACTTTTCCATTTGCCTTTTTTTTCCCCCCTTAAACCAAAAAAAAAGAACCAGAACACGGGGCTTGCAATTTTACAAAGAGGACGCGAGAGCATCAAAGAAAATTAGCAGGAAATGGTGCCGGTGGAAGGAGCAGAAGAGGAGCGGGACAGAAGAGCTGGCCGGCTGACAGGAGGAGGGTGTCAGGGAGATGTGCTGGCTCAGCAGTGCTGCTGCCTCCGCAGATCTCAGCGATCCCACAAGGCCTTGGGAGCGCAGGTTCAGAGCACCGGGGCACATCTTCAAAGAGAGGAAGGCATCAATCCGGTGACCCCCCCTCCCTTCCTCAGCTGCCCTCTCATGACAGGAAGTGGAATCCTTCCTGGGTCAAAAAATCAGATCCAAACCCATTCACTCTTCTATCTGACATGGTCTACAAGCATTCGGCCATGACTTTTTTGTGCTTTAACATTCCTGGTCTTTGTTAAAGTAAAGAATATAGGCCTAACCCTAAGGCTTGGTGCAGTACCTTAAAAATTCTCTCAAAAAGTAAATAAACCTAGTAAAAGTAAAAAAAAAAAAAACCTGCTAGCCCCGCTGGATGCATCATGGAGTATGCGTTTTGTAGAAAACCCAGAGTTTTTACTGGCTGCTGCTTTCAAAACACAGAAACACTCAATACCCCTCCTCTAAGAGCAGACAGCCTTGTAATGTCACAGAACAAAACAAAGCAGATTGTCTTCTGTTCAGATAATAACAATATTCACTCCACTGTTCCACGCAGGGCTCTGCACAGGCTCTTAGACACATCATTAGTGAATAACCAAGAGAGAACAGTGGGTTTTACACGTGTCAGATTTACAGCATCAAAAAACAGACTCTGTCAGCCTGGCTCTCTTTGAAGAGTGGACAGGGATCTTCATTGAATGTGAGGTTATAGCTGACTACAGAGACCCAGCTAGTCTGGCCGTCTGGAAAGATGACAGCGCCGTCTCCTTCACTGACCTATTTGTAATGCAACAGTGAAGGCTGGCGAGGTTTGCCCTCCTAAACGGTGCGTCTCTCTCTCCCCCTCCAGCTGCTTGTGCAGTGTGTCTCAAAGAGGACTCAAAGAGATGACTGCATGGTAATGGCAGGGCAGGAGATGCTCTGATTCCCAGGTTCCCCTCGGAGACGAATGGGCATCTAACAGAGGACGGGAGCGCCGAGGTGATGCGCGGTTTGGATGGTGCGGCCGGGAGGGGAAGACGCGGCCGGGGGGGGGGGGAACGCCTTTCCCACGGCCTGCGGCCTGCTGAGAGAGCGCTCAGCTCCACAGAGCAATCCCCCCTGTTTGCCTGACAGCCATAGTAACAGCACTCAGACTGAGAGCTGCGTTAGTGCGGGCTTAGCTGCCATCTTAATCAGAGAACAATGAGCGGATTTCAACCTGCTGCTTAAAACAAAGGGCCCTGGCAAGGGACACCCCCGACCCCCCACGGCGTCCGAGCCGACCCCCCACCTCTCGCCCGGACTCCGGGGTGCCAGTAGTATTGGGGGGGCTGGGGGGCGGGGGGGGGGCCCTCCAGTCATTCCCTAGACCACATTTCATTATGAGGCCTCCCGCCGTAATCAGATTAGGACTGGGGTAGTTAGATGGCAGCTTGAAAGCCCTGGTGAAAGGATGTGATTAGATCTGGCTGTGGTATAATAGCATTTCCCTGCAGACGCTGAAGAGGCGAGGCGTGGAGAGGAGAGGAGAAGGGGGGACCGGCCCTCGAAGAGCCACCGCCGCACTGATCTGCTAAAAGCTTCAGCATCTGTGCCAAAGCTTTTAAGTCTAGGAACCTTAACCTCCCTGCTACGGTGCCCTACTCGTTCCCTCACATGCTCTTTTCTGCAAAATTAAGCACAGTCTAATTGAACAATGCAGACAGAGCTCAGATCTCCCCGATAGGACTCGCACACTGCCCGTGGTACATTGCTCTCTGGAGAAAATAGGGATAATTAAAGATTGTATATTTCATTTTAATCAATTGCATATGCAGAGTCAGAGCTAATGCCCGCAGGGCAGGGGCAGGAGAGCAGAAATGTACCATTTACCTTTATTGCCCACAGTTCCTGCAACTGTGAAGCTACCGAATCTGCAACCGAACAGAGGAGGCAAAGTAAACGAGACTTTACAATAAAGGCCAATGCTATTCTACTCAGAAGAGACAGTTCTGGGGATTTTAGACATGCCTAGTTTTCCCCATTCACTAAATCAGCACTGTGCCAAGTCAAAAAAGAAAAAAAAAAACATAAGAAACACAAATCAGGGATGTCCCTGCAAAAATAAGCTAAAAGCACACTGTCAGAGCGTGCTCAGTGTTGTCCTGCTGAACTTCACTATCTCTCTGTAGCTCTTATAAACTCCCTCCCCCCTCCACGTCGCCCGCTATGCCTGGGTGATGGATCGCTCGTCGATTTCCCGGCAGCTGATCAGCAGTGTCGGTCATTAAAGACTGCAGTTCACCCGACACATCGGTCACATACCCCCCCCCCGACCCCCCACCACCCGGACCGCTGCTTCCACCAATAACCATCCATCCTGAGGGGGCGCGGCCCCGAAGCAGTGCGCGACAGCAGCCTCACAAAGATGGGGTCACTGCCGTCCGACAACCCCCTGCTGTTTCAGCCCAATATCAGCCATTGAGACCCAGATGCAGCCAATAAACAATCGTCTTTATTCTAGGCAAATAATAAAGGGATGTCCCACCCCCAAGCCCATCCCTCACGGACTGCCCCTCGGCACAATAGACAACAATGATCGTAAATTGACAACGGCTGGAGTACAGGCCTCTATAATCGTCCGTAATTATCCAGCGGTTAGGAGCCCGTATGGGACGGGGGGGCCCAGGACAAGCACTTGACCCTGCGATCACCTTGCACCCCAGCTGGCGTGAAGGATGCAGGCTGGGGAACACTATGGGGTCTGAATGGTGCTCTCGAGAACAGACTTTCATCCTGTCTCCATTTTAATCCACAGCAGGGCCTATATATATGAGCACTGTCTATGAACAAGATGTCCACCAGATCCTACTTACTAGGGCATGCTGTGTCGGCTGGGCAATCGTCATATTTCATATGTAGTTATATCTATCCATCTATCTATCTATCTATCAATCTAAACAGACTGTACACAGCACAAGTCATATTGTTCAGAAACTACTTTATATTGTGCACTGCATAACGAAATCATGAAAACCACTGCACAGACTCTTAAATATTCAATTCGGCAATTTGGGCACAGCAACTCCACCAGAGCGCCAAGAGCAAAGCCAAGAGGAGCCATATCTCTAAACCATAGTTTTGACCCTGCTCTCATTATCTGACTAATGGCTCACCTTGCGTTCACCTTCACCTTGCTGCGCAGTGCACCATGACAGAGCGAGCTTCATAAACCAGAGGCCTCACCATCAAATCACCACTGTAACAGGATGACGAAAAACAGACTTTTTACCCCCACTTTGCACCTGACTGCTGACGTGGTTCGGGCCTACCTGTCCCGTCCGGTCCAGAACCCGCACCACCACCAGCTGGATCATGCCCCGCACGTTCCCCTCCATGGACATGGACCGCCGCAGCGTCTCCATGGCGTCGTGGTTGGACATGCCCAGCAGGGACTCCCCGTTGACAGCGATCAGCTGGTCGTTCATGCGCAGGCGGCCATCCTGGGACGGACAGACAGACAGACAGAGAGCTGGATCAGAATGCTGCGGAAAGGACTCGCACAGAACATCTACACCTCCACACAATATCTCTCTACCTCATATAGAAAGAAGGGGTTTGCCAAGCTTACTGTGCAGTGTAAATGATGATGTGTGCATAATCTCACACGGACCTCTAACAAATTACAAATGAATAATAGTGTTTATGAGCATTTCTGCAGCTCTGAATGTGACGCATGCCCCCCCCCCCCCCCCAAACATGTCAGAACACTGGGTCTGGGGGGGGCACTGAAGGTTACTTAGTCTTAGGATCTACTGGTATATTTCACTGGTATAACTGCATTACGAGGCATGCATATTACATGCAGAACCAAAAAAAAAAGCCCTCAAGTTTATTACGATGAATATTAATTACTGCTTTGTAAAGAGTCCCTCAGATCCCCTTGTCTTATCTCCAGGCTCATGTAGGAACGTTGCTTCATAAAGGCTTCAAGTGGGAGACAAGAGCAAAGCTTGACTTGAAATAAATGAACACTACTCAGAACAGAAATGTGAGCTTTATTCATTTGATATGGAGCATTGTCATTTTTATGCAGTTTTATAACTCCCGGCGTAATCAGCAATGCATAACCATACGCACGGCTAACAGTTCTGTTTCAGGAATGTGATCGTTTTATCAATGTAATCTAATCATGCTGCAATCAAACTGTACTCTTTATGAGAACTAATCCTAAAGCTCTCTTGAGTTTCTGAATGAGAAGACAGGGCGGTGTGTTGCCAAATTCAGCCTTCCCCTTAGATGCACCAACATAGAAAAGGGACCTTGAAAGTCAACCAAAGCAGTTCTGAGACACAGAACGGGGAAATGAGCTGGTTGGACACTGAAAACATTTATAAGTCATTCTCAGAGTGTAATGACCACTAGCTTGGTGCAATCGTGACACATTCAAACCTTTAAACCATTAACCTTTGACCTCGCCCTTTAACTTCTGGCCCCGATTGGGAGTGACCTCTTATAAATTAGGCCGGCCCCACTCGGTCCCCTTTATCGGAAGCCGCCTGGCCTCTCAGTGGGGGGGCGGGGGGGGGGGGGGGGGGGGGGGGGGGGGGGGGGGGGTGGGGGCGGGGCGGAGGTGGAACTGCACTGTTAGTACAAGAACACATGGAATCCTGTGACATAAGGATGATGCAGTGATGATGCGTTTGTCTCAGCCCAAAAGATGCTTTGTATGACATCATCCACCACTGCACGGGAGGGGGGGGGGGGGGGGGGGGTTGGGGGGTTGTGGGGGTGTCACTGTGGGCCCTTCTCATCTCATCCAACCCAGGAGTCCTTGCTTATGTCCACGCATGAGTATTCTTCTCATTTCTATCCGCAGACAGACAGAAATGAAAACGAAGGCTCTGCTCTGCCAGCAGCTCCAGAGCTAAATTGAGATGCCGGACATACTGGAAGTAAGAAAAATGTTCATATTGATCAGACGCTGCGGCAGGAGCCGGGGGCCTGACCTGTTGTGGGATCCCACATTGCTCCTGCCTCATTAGACAGCAAGTGTTTGACAAATAGCTGCAGTTCAAGGATAACAACTCAGAAAAGAACACAGCTAGAAAGATGCGGTTTGATACGCGTGCGTAGGAGGTATGTGCAACTGTAAAAAAACTGAACTTATAGCTGCAAGCTTAAGGATCCTGTGATTTCAGGAGGAAAAAAAGAGCATATTCCCAAGATGTAAGCAGCACCCCGGGTTAGAAACTCAGCTAAAAGCGCTGCGAATATCAACCAACAGGAAGATGAAATAGCATGGCATGGATGCTGACGGGGAAGAGCAGAGGAAAGCAGTTTGCTTGGTAAACACCTCTGGCAGGAGAGAGTTTGTCTTTGTGCGGATAAACGTGTGCATGCGGGCTGTTTATGAGTGAAATATCACCAGCTCTTCTGAGCAGCACCGGAGAGAGTAACCGGTCTGCCGCGCGTTATTAATGACCCGCACGGGCTGAGACAGCAGGATCCATCAGAACCCGCGATTTATGGACCTGCTCCGGCTCTACAGACCCGACCGGACTGTGCTCGCTGAGGCTGAAACCGCACGCAGAGTGCTGATGTTCCCAACGGGGGCTTCCAAAATGCCAGCACCACCTGGCCCGTGAGGGTGTCCTTCTCTCCTCTGGAGGGGACAGAGTGTCAGTCACAAACGGGAGGACTGCGATATGGGGGGGGGTGCGTTTTAGAGGAATGGGAACACAGATTCCCGAGGACTCTTGCATGCGTGCTCACACACGCTAGCTGGCTCCATCTCCGCGAGATACCGCCGCGTCTTAGCAGCTCCCTGCCTCCTCTCCTGGCATCAAGGCAGGCGCAGACTCCAGGGAGAAGACACATCCCACACGCACAGGCCCGGGACCGCTCCAGCTAATTAGCAGGGGTCTTTAGAGTTTTTAATTAGCATTAATGCGGAGCGGGAGGGGGGGGGGTGCATTGCATTGTAATTAGCGGGAGTGTCGCCGAGGTAAATCAGAGTGCTACCAGGCTTCTCTCTGCGGTGAGAATGCCGCGCGCTCGTGAGCGGGGACAATGCGGGAGCTACCCTTCCTCCTCATACAAGAGAAAGAGACAGTGAGAGTGGCAGAAAGAGCAAGAAAGATACAGAGAGAAAGAAGCGGGAGAGAAAGAGAGTGAAAGGGAGAGAATGAGAAAGAAGGTGAGAGAAAGAAGGAGAGCGAGAGAGAACAAAATAAAGTCAGTGAGTGAGAGTGAGAGTGAGAGCGCGAGAAAGGGTGTGAAAGAAATAGGCAGAAAGAGAGAGAACAAGCAAGTGAGAGACAGAGAGAGGGAGAGAGAGAAGCAGCTTTAGTTCTGCCCTCCAGCCCGCCACACCACGCTCACACCTCCCGCAAGCCCACTGACCCAGTGGCTGATGGGGCCTGTAAAGCTGCCCTTGGGCCTTCAGGCCCTCTCACAGAGGAACTGAACTGAGAAACCCTGCGAGAGCCTGCAATGCATCTTTATCATGTCTGTCTGAGTGGGAGGGAGACACAGACACAGAGAGAGGCAGGGGAGCGGAAGCCAGGAGAGAAAACACAAGGCAGAGAAAGAGAGAGAACAGCTTGATGCTGCCACAGCACAACAGAAAGCGTGATCTGTGCAGACCTACTTACTCACTCTGCTCACTGATAGGAACAGTTAAGATTCTTATCAAGCAAAAATTGGAAGTGGATGAGAAACTCCATAACATCTGCCGTGAAAGCCTCTGGCACTAACGGTAGCTATGAAAATACAAGACAAGGGGAATATTTCACTGTGGAGGCTCTGAGCTCTGGAGAACACAGGAACGACAGTGGCCACAATTCCAGATACAACTGCAAGGGTAGATCACGGATCAATCACCTCCCCCTACGCAAGCTTAAAAGCTGTAGATGGAGCAATAAAACACATTCTAATTGGATGAAAGACAAACTGATATTTGTCATTGGTCAGTTGGCTGGGATTTGCCTTTGTTCATGATCACTGTATTGAGTAAGGGAGTGGATGAGGATGTGAGAGTGAGAGGATGGAGGCTGGGGGGGGGGGGGGGGGGGGGCGGTCTCCTGTGCGCTCGGCTCCAGGCCGGCCCCATCATGCTCCGGGAGTGAGGGGAAGCCCCTCCCTCAGGGACACCCCGCTGAGAGGCTCTGGACACTCAATGACAAGGTCAAGGCTGCTGGAGGGGGAGGGGTCAGCGGGAGTCAGAGGTCAGGGGAACTGAAACACATGCCAACTGCAGACTCGGCAGGAAGCATGTCCCGAGGCCCCTTCCTCACCGCCACACCCCGCCATCCATTAAGACCACGGCCTCACCTACAGCGACTATGACACCGCATGGTGCACAATGATACCGCAAAGCCCACATATGGCTGAATTTGTGCTATTTGCAACATTTTCAGAAATTAAAATGAACAGGTAATTTTTTTTCTTTGAGCGAACAAAGAATCATGCGAGAAGAGAAGAAAAGGAAAAGAGAAGAGAAGGGAAAAGAGAATGCCTCCTGAAGTACCCTGCTGTAGCCTGTCACCCAGCAATCTCTTCACTGCAGCCCACTGATCTCCACATTGCAAAACGCACCCCATATGGCATGCATCCCGCTGAGGCGGGTGCTTTCCGGGGGTCCTCGCAGTACCTTATAGGCCGCTCCGCCGTGGATGATGGACTTGATGAAGATGCCCAGGTCCTCCCCCGTCTCCCGGGATCTGTTCCCCTTCAGGCTCACCCCCAACCCCGCCGACCCCGAGTCGTTCAGGGGGATCTCAAACATCAGGTGCTCCTTCCCTTCCTCTGTCAGCAGGGTGCTGGCCTGCTCCCCCTTCTGAGAGAGAGACAGAGAGGAAGAGAACAGAAGAGATATACCATTTATACTTCCAATTCTTATTTTTCCCCATTAATCAATTGTTATTTAGGAAATTAACAGTAGTTTTGTACAAGTTTGTCATATTTCTGTGAAAATCCCTTTGGCAATAGTGAAAGAATATTTAAAATCTGTGCTGGCGTGTCAATTTGAATTTAAATTTGAGAGAGAGAGAGAGAGAGAGAGAGAGAGAAAGAGAGAGAGAGACAGAAGAGACAGCAGGCAGAGAGAGAGGTGGAAAGAGAGTGACCGGGAGAGGAAGAAAGAGCGAGAGGGTCATGTCATTTGAACATGAAAAGAACCATCAAAAAAGCATGTTATTTTGAAGAGAACATTAGAACCGTTTCATGCTTTCATTTCTGAAAGCTGTGGGAGGGGGGTGTGTGTGTGTGTGGGGGGGGGGGGGGTGGGGGGGTCATTTAGGTAGAAAAATAATCCATCCTCTGGTATAAAGCCCTATGCCCACTTCACATTGCTTCATTTTCAGAGCACCTTCATCTCTTTCCCCCCATAATGTGAATAAAATGACCTGTGTACCTGATGTGAGATTTGCTTCTGAAATGAAAAGGGGGAAAAGAAAGGAGAGAGAAATGTCCATTATTATAGCTTTGCGGCGAAAACACAGTCCTTTTGTCGCCAGGGAAACTGCGCAGTAATGAGCGGCCGTTCCGCTTGGAGACATATTCCCGAGAGAGAGGGGAGAGAAAAGAAAAAAAAAATAATGGAAAAAAGAACACTTGATGTCTGCATTTGACATGTAATGGCATAGTATAACAGGTGACATGCATGCACTGTAGACAAAGTTAACAAATGTGATATTTGCATTAAGTGTTAGTCCAGTGCAACCAATACTACAGCTTTTCCGCCCTCCATTTCTTATACATTAATTTCGAGCTCCTGCTATTTTCATCGGACACCTTTCCAAAGGTTAAGGCATAGCCAAACAACTTGTGGGTCTTCAAACAGAGAGAAGTCCTGACGGCTGTAAATATCGTAAGAGATAGAAGGATGAGCTCCAAAGTAAAGACTCACTAAGTCCGTGTGTGTGTGGGTCAGCAAGTCCTGGTTTAGTGCTGTTTACTGTGAGCTCAAGGGTTTAAATAGCATTAAATTCTCCCAGAAACTGAGCGTGTCTGCAAAATGGCCATGCCCATATGTCACTCACGAGGGAGGGCTACTCTCCCCTGCTACAGGGTCTCATATACAAAACCAGTCAAGCTTGGACACACTTTTCTTTCTTTATTTTTACTATTTTCCACATAATCCACATTTCCACATAACAGTAAATTAGAACTATGAAACAACACAAATGGAATTATGTAGTGACCAAAAAGTGCTATAAACAAATTAAAACTCTCTGATATTTTAGATTCTTCAAAATATATCATTCTTCAAAAATATTTTTAAAAATAATTTTTTTTGGAAAGAAATTCATACATAGGCATCAACTTCACTATTTATATTTATCTAAGGAACAAATTTCAAGCATTTAAGCATAAGTCTTTAAATCAAAATGTCTTTGAATGCATGTTTCCCATTATCTTAATCAGGTGTGTCCAAACTTTTGACTGGTACTGTATTTAACACGCCAGTCCCAGAAGGCTTGAACGGTCTACCCGCAATACAAATGTAGACATTCTGAATGCATGAAACATCAATTAAGGCATATATATCAGTAGGGAATCGCAACTCATTTCTGTCTAAGTGCGTAAGCAAGCAGAGAGCTTTCAGATCAATGTACAGCAGTGTTAACAGTTTCAATCTCTGTCCCTTAAGAGCGCTTGCATCTCGAAGTATCTGATCCTTGCGCGTGTCAGAGACAGGAAGCTGGGCCACCTGGGGGGGTACAGATCACATTTCCTGCAATAGCAGGGGAATCAAAGGCCATGCACCCCCCCGAAAAACTCAGAAATATCAATCACACCTCGCCTTTTCAGAGTATGCCCTGTATCAGGCCCCTCTCTCCAAATTACAATGCCACCTGGATAATTTACTGGGTTCTCAGCCCATGAATCTGACGTCACTGGCCACAGCACTGAGGAATGTGTTTATGCTGGAGCAGTAACCCTGAATGTCAGGTAGAGGAAACATCGCTCTGCCACCAATCCTCCAAGGTGTTGCTGGTGGTGACTGAACACCAACTGGAGCATTGTATTTCAGCCTAGAGTGAAGCTTGCCAAATCGCCTGCCCGGATCTGTGCCTGCTGGACCAGCAGCTTCCCTGTTTCTGTGCTAATTTATTTTCACGCTGATAGAGCCATTGAATCGATCCTGACAGGTACACAGGCAGAGCCTTGTGTTAAACTAGCCGCACTGTAGGGAAAAGCGCCAGTCCCTCGGAGCATACGTCACGCTTGTCGCCGGTGGTCCCAGCTGAATATTGCCCTTAATGCTCCCATGCGGAGCGGTGATGCCTGCAGCCATGCACCTCCAGCCCAGGCTGGGTCTCTGAGGGGTGGTGGTGGTGGGGGGGTGGTGGTGGTGGGGGGGGGGGGGGGGGGGGGGTGATGGGGGTGAGGCTCCGGAAGCTATCGCTGCTGGTCCACAGAAAGCCATGTGTACAGTAAACAAGGCCTCAGGCCTCTGGGGCGTTCGGGCTGGTCGCACTGAAGAGAAGGGGATTGTTCCTAAAGGAAATGACAGAGAGCCCTTTGAAAGGATGGCTGTGTTCTTCCCCGGTCCTTCAGGAGGGCAGCATAATTACTTTCCCCACAAAACACGCAGTGATAGCAATCAAAAAACATCAGACCAGACCCACCATGTGGCAAGACTCTCGCTGCTCCTGACAGTTAGACCTCACTCTGGCCCTTCAGGTGTGTTTAGCTACAGGCGTTCCACGGTCCCGCTCCCAAAAACGCTACCCACCGCGCCAGTAACTTGCAAGGTTGCAAAAACAGAGAGGAAAAACGAGAGATCCATCTCTGACTATTCAGCAAAATTCTTCAGCTCAGCGGTCAGATATGATGTTTGGACAGCTGTTATCCTGTTTGCCCGTTAAAAAGACAGACCATGGCTGGAGAGGATATGGGAATGGAGGCCCGTGGGACATTTTGTGGGACACGCTGGCCAGAGAGACCCTCTCCCTCCAACACTGCACCCACATTTCCTCAAAGCGCCTCCCCCCTGAGGGTCCTCGGGGGCCGCCCCACCCCAGGCGGGGCAGGCGCGTTCTGGGGCCACGCAGAGCCAGAAAAACAAGTTCATTGTTTCAAAAGAAGTGGCTGCTAAGCTTTGAAAAATGACACCAACCCCCATCAAAGGAGTCTGACAAAAGGAACTGTTATTATTGTGGGGGAGGAAGAGTGATTACAAGCATTCTCTTTGTCACTCAGAATTAAAACATCAATTTCAAAGTGCTGGATTAAAGGAGAGCGCGACATTCAATTAAGATGAGATCTGCTGTGCTTTAACCGCGGGGCGGCGTCTTCAGGCCTAATCCCAGACAGCTGCGGAGCTGCACCTATTAATCCTCTTAATGAGCCTCTACTCCCTATCTCACACATATCTACTGTTTCAGCCAGATCTACTCAACCTCTCCCACTTCACTACTATTCCTGCTGGATCTACTCAACCTCTGCCACTTTACTGTTCTTCTGGCTAGATCTACTCAAGCCCTCTCACATAACAACTGTTTCAGCTGGCTCTACTCAAACCCTTCCCAATTACTATTGCTCCAGCCCTACTCAACCTCTAACATTTTACTAACAGTCCCACAGGCTCCAGCGCGATGTGTTGCAATACTCCACGATTCTGGGGGGACAAGGGAAGTCACTGGTGTGGCAGGAGATTCAGGACCCTGACAGCCATGACGGTTTCCACGGCTGCCTTAGTGAAGATGCTTTATGTCACCCGTCCTCAACTCACCAAGAAACCAAACAAGAAAGAGGAGCAAAGCTTCCTTCAGGAGGCAGAGAGCCAGAGCGGGACGGCAGCCAACTGTGTCCCCCGAGCTGCCGGGACAAGCGCGAGGACGGCAGCGGCTGTCCGATGACCTCGCCCGCAGCAAGGAAGGGACGAGGAGGGAAAGAGAATTCTCCGCACGCAGCACTTCTAATGACCCGCATCGTTAATTAGCTCCAAATCAGCTTCTTTTCCATTTGGGTTTCATTTTACGCCCTCCCCTCACGGCCATCTCCACACGCACGCGGACAGCAGAGTCTGATGAGCACACAGTTTCCCACCACCCTGCCTCAGGTAGAGCGTGGGTTTCTCACCGCGTTCCCACGATGACGCCCTTTCCCGGCCTCTTCCCTGAGCTAATTCTGCCTGACCCTCCCTGCGCAAACCCTCCTCTCATTTTCTGTACCTGACACAGTGCCAAAAACCTGGGAGCTTAGTTGAATTGTAACAGAAACCGTTTTTGCAAAAGTCGCTCCCGCACTGGACCTGATCGGTTTGTTTCCGTTCAGAGGGACTTGAGGGTTCCCGGCGCTGAGCTCCGGGCCTCCCCCGTTTCCCTCCTGGTCAGCGGGGGACACTTCTGGAACAGGATCTCGCCGGTGGCAGCGCTGAGCTCGTCCAGTGGGAGCGGGACAGGAAACCTGGCCGCGGTGACACAGGGTGACCTCGCTCCCTGCACGACGCACCCCCGCTGCCGGTCCGCCACGGATCGGCCATGTGCGGCTTGACCTCCTCATCCTGCAGGGCCCCGATAAGGCCGCTCCTCCGTCCCCTCCCTCCACTTGGTGGCAGTGGGAAGGCGGGGGTTGAAGGACTCACGATCCTGCTTAGACAAGGCCATCATCAAACAAGTGTCACCCCCTGCAGCCCCACAGGGTGTGGCGGGGGCCACAGTGATCTAATGCAGCTCAAAGCATGATAGGCCACACATGGCCCGGACTGGAATGGTCACTTTGACTACCCTGGTGCTAAAGGGGATTCAGCCACCCACCCCCCAATTTTAAATGTTTCACTCTGAGGAGGGCTGTGTGAGTGCTTACAAAACCGAGAGGATAAATAAGGAGCGAAGAGGGGGAGAGAGACAAAGAGGCTGGTGGACAAAAGACGACTCTTGACCGCCCCAAGACTAAATCCAAGTGCTGCGCTGAGGCATTTCGCAAGTGAAACATGTGAGCTGGAAAAGATACGGCGGGTTTTTGAGGCTGTCAGGAAAACACAGATCGAATTTCAAGTGGCTTTTTGGGAGCAGAAAGCTTGGGTTTGCTCTAGCATAGCTCTGGTGTGAAAAACGATCTCCTCCTGAGTTTTCCCACCGAGTCCGTGCCAGCACCTCTCTCCCCCCCGGGCCCGGGGCCTGGGGCCGGCTCCTTGCCCCTCGCACCCGCGTTCACACCGCCGAGCGCGGCTGTAATGGCCGCTCGGCCGGAGCCTTCAGCGAGTCCCCACCAAATAACCGAAAAACAAGCCCAAATCCCCCCACCGTGTGCCCTGCACCGCCATGGGCGAGCGAGCCTTTGAAACTCTGCGACAAATAACTACAGCACGGGTCATGTGTTTTTACTGCTCCCGGTCTGAGCGGGCTGTTAGGGGGTGTAATGCTTTCCAAACGCACAGAGGTAGAGAGCGAGGGGGGGGGGGGGGGGGGGGGGAGAGGTAGAGAGCAGGTCTCACCTCGTTCTACACAGCTGAATACAGGACTGCTCCTGACCTCAGAGACATTGTCTTTATCTGAATCTTTATCTTGAAATTTCACTTTATACCACCAGTGCATTTAATGCTGCATTAGGAGATTGCACTCTAGGTGAACTACTGTTAACCCCCCCCCCCCATCCCTACACACTCCCCCCTCTGACCGGACATCCACCCAAAGTGTGGCCTCTTAAAGAGAGCCACAATAACACTCACAACAACACTCACTCTGTCAACCGCAGGTAGACAACATGAGGACAGCTTTAAAGAGGACTTTACTTCACTTCCTAAAATGAGTGGTCAGCTTCCTCGCAGTATGTTTTTATCTGGTGATGACAACCCTCTGTGTTGCATTTTTGCAGCGTGACATTTATAACCACTTAGAGGACAATAACGAGCCGTACATTAACAGATATATTGAGCTGTGACAGCAACTTTAGATACGCTTATAGCAAAACATTACATAACATAAGAGTGATGTGTCCGTTTTTCACATTACAAACAGAAATGCACTCGAACATTTCAACTGTATCAGAATTATTTTCCGTAAGGCTAGGATGGATTGGGCACGATTCTAACCAAACACGAGTGATACAGTCTCACTGTAGCTTGGCCAGCCGTGCACCCAGCAGGCCCAAAGCGCTGCTAAAACCCTGGATCAGCGCCGTGAAGAAGGCCTCATCCTCCAGCGTGTCTGTGATCAAGGACGACGGATCTGCGGCCATTCTGGTTCTGAGCTCAGCGGCACGGCGCGGTCAGGGCTCTGGGTGCGGCAGATGGGGCTTCCACTCGAGTGTAGTCCCGCTTCCTCTGCCCAGTCACGCACACTAACACACCCTGATCGCTGCTGCAGAATTCCACCGCGTACAGATCTCATTCCACACAATCATCAACAATCTTTCCCTAAATGTGTATGTAAGAGAGGGGTTTAATCTTCCTTTCTGCGAAACCTGGAGAGGCGAGCACGCTTCCGCGCCCCGTTTGCCGGGCTCCCTTCTGTTCAGCGAGCGTGGGACAGCGGGCAGACAAGGTGTTTGCGAGCGCGGTTAACATGTTTGCGGTGTGTGGGAGGCCCGCGAGATTCTCAGGGCTACGCTCACCCGGCAGAACACAGAAACAGATGGAGGAGGGAGAGGTGGGGAGAGCGATGCTGTTTTCTCACCACAGAACCATCATTATGTCTTTTCGGCGCTTATCTCCAGTCCTCCAGTCCATTCCGAAGCCGCATGTCTGGTACGTCTTATGGTTATCGCGTGTGCTGGAACAAACTGACTGATGTACCGATGGAAAATAGAAATTTTATATCACTGACTATATGGGATAATGAAATAAATCCACGCATAAAAAAAGGGCTCATTGGGCTTAGAATGACAGCGATGAGTGATTTTATTTCCTCCTCTGTGCGTCTGAGCACTGGTACAAAGGAGAAATGGAGCCTGTCAGTAATTACCTGATGTTGTGCCCATTTTTCCCTTGCATTAATTTGACCTTTCCCCTCCCCTTCCAATCACAGACCCTGTGAGCGGCAAAGCCGGACCACTGGTGCGCTGCAGAGACCACTAAAACCACAGGCAGGCTCACACACAGAGCCGGACTGGCACACACAGACAGGCTGAGGGGAAAATGGACCCCCTACTCAAACTCCCTTCCATTAAAAAAAGGTCCTATTTTCAATCTCCCTCTCCTCCCTCTTCAGTCGGGGGAGAGGGCCTGCCCAAAGGAGGAAGGGGGCTTTGTGTAAAATGGATTTTATTGTTCGGCTCGAAATGAAAGCTCTGCATAAAGGAAGGAGGCGGTAAAACGGAGAGGTGGTGGTGGTGTCGGGGGGGGGGGGGGGGGGGGGGTGTATACGAGGGTGGGGCTCTTTCCTCGGCCTCCCCCACTAAGGAAGGGCTTTTTATTAACTCCACGGTGACATTGATGTATTTTCTGCTCCGAGAGGCAGTCGTAACCTGGAAGCAGGGGTCTGAGTAAGTGCCAGTCCTTCAGAGGCTTTAGATGTGTACGCGAGGGGGAACATCAAAGCTTTATTGAGGAAGCAATGCAGGTAGCCGGTGGAAGTCTGCAGAGGAGATTAGGAGCAGGCTGCCAGCACCTTCCCTGTGGCCCTGCGCTCGTTCCACGGCTCCGCTAGCCGCCGCCGTGGCGCAGCGAGGCAAGGCGCGAGAGTGTGGCGGCAAATACGCCGAGACGATCAGGACAGGGGGTGAGCCCTGCGCTGTTCCCGCTGTTGCGCTGTTGGACATTCCTCCCAGAAGTTTGCAATGTATGGCCTTCATGCCCAGAATTTAATCTGCTGCTGTGACAGAGAAACACTGCGAACTGCACAGGAAATGAGAGCTCGTTTTTTTCCATCCTTTGTTTCGGAGTCAAATGTAATTATCACTGTTACTCTATCACGTCTCCCCAGCTCTGCCCGATGTCCCGGCTTCCTCCCAGCAGGCCAGAGCCGGGGCTGACATAGAGAGGGAGCAGTGAGGGGGCAGGGCCTGGGTACGGGGCTTTTAAAAATAAATGGTCCATTTGAGCCTTTCATAAATGCTGGGGACCGATGCAGCATGTCAAACCCACCTGTCTGAACACCGATGGGCCACGGCCCCAGGGGACCCATCACAGAGCTTGACGGCATGCAGCCAATCTGAGTGTCTACCACACCACATCACGCAACACCAGAGCACACCAGAGCACATCAGAGCACACCACAGAACAGCAGGCCATAGCAAGCCGCTCCATGCCACCCGACACACCACGCAGCATAATTCACCACCCTGACCACGTCTCTTTATCCAGCGTTTCATGGCTAAACCTGTCGCCTCCACTGCCTCCCGACCCCCCCCCCCCCCATCACTCAGCAACAGGACAGAGGAGCTGAGACTGGGGACAGTGCGGAGGCAGGCTGGCCCCAGTATGTGGCCTCCGGCACTCCACAGGCCTTCTGAGGAGCACCCTGCTTTTTAGCGTCTCCTCACGGCAGACTTCATGGCTCATCTCAGGCCAAACAGCTGCTGCATGCAGTAAACGTGAGCTTACAGTATCAGTGAGAATGACTGAGCACAGGCAGGCTCCAATCAAAAGGAAGCCGCCTTTATATGGTACCAAGCCAAATTCACCAGGATACGCATTCAAAACCCCAGAGAGGAAGGGCTATATAGTGATAATCAACAGCGTTCCATAAATAACATCAAAAAAGTAGGAGAAAAAGATGGATGCAGAGCCGTACTCCCTGGAGTTCCCACTTCTCCTTTGATATAAGTCTCTGCTTTGTAGTATTTAGTCTCCAGTTTTGTGACAGCTCTCCATTTTCCTCCGTGATCTCATCTGAGAGACAAACACAGTGACCCCATCAATCAAGTGAGAGCGCTTATCACAGAGCCACACTTGAGGGGGAGGGAGTCACAGAACAATCCTGCCGAGCTCTCAATCACCCCCGGCGACGCTAAGAAAATATCCATACACTTTTTCTAACACAAAGAAAATGAGACTTCCAGGGTGTTTATCGCCCCCCCCATCTGTCCCCCATCAGCCAGTGAGCGCGGGCAGGGCTCTGTGCGTTTCTGCGAGAGTGTACATTATCACCCACTACAAAGGGACTGACTCGCTCAACTCCCCTCTGATTCCTTTGATATTTTACAAAATGAATCAAAATAAATAGAACCGAGCTGTGAAAACAATAGGGGCCGGAGTCCATTTCCTGAGCGGCGGATTGCAGCGGCATCGCCATGGCTATGGCAGCAGCGCCCGCCGCTCTCAGAAGTTTGTTATTTTCGAAAAAAGTGCTGAAAGGGGAAGAATAACAGGTTGGGCCCGGGCGAGGGGCAAGACTGGCTCAGGGAGGGGGCGGGGCACAGGAAGAGTGCGGGCGCAGCTGCTCGGATGGAGCTGGCCAATTCGCGGACCCCGCGCACTCCAAACGCTTCCTGTGCGGCCGCCGGGACATGTGCGCGGTGCCCGTCGACCCCCTGCCCGGCTTCCTGTTACCCGCTGAATAAACAGCTCAGGATAAGTGCAGGAAGTCCGATGCTCCGGTGGGCGGGCCACAGGCTGGGCGTGTGCGCGGAAAGAGCGGTCTGCGGGGGGGGGGGGGGTGTGCGGTTTGAGAGGAGAGAAATGAAAGGGGCAGGGAGAGGGGTCCCGTGGGGTGAAGGAGACTTCATTCTCACACATCCACAACACAGGCGCCTCCCTGGGCGTCAGGACAAAGGGAGGAAATGCAGGGCTTCTGGTTTTCAAGGCTGTCTGCAGGAACAGCAAATTGAGGCAGAGACAGGAGGCACACTGTCCGAAAAAGAGAAAGGACTAAGACTACCGTCAGCATGAAGAGAGAGGACTGAGACCTCATCTTCAATGGGATGAAACAGAAAGAAAGGACTGAGACAACCATCAGCACAAGGAGAAAGAAAGAGAGGGAGACGACTGAGACTACAGTGAGCAAACAGAAAGGGAGAGAGGACTGAGACCACCACCAGCATGAGGAAAGAGAGACAGGCACAGACGACCTCTCACTCCTGAAGACCTATATCACATTCTAGAAAAACATCACCTTAATGTACCTCAGAGAAGCGGGCGAATGCCGCTATCAATCTAAAATGTCAACATAAATATATCAATCAGGGAAACTACTGTATAAATGAGAATTCGATTTTTTAAAACGTAATTTGAGCTAAATCGATCGTAGAGGAAATAATTCAATTATGGTTTTCTTTATTATTGTGTTTTTAATCTAAAACCATTTTTGCCAATGCATCGCTGAAATACAAAGCACAAACTATACTGTAATCGTCTGAGTCCCTTTTACATTACATTTTATCACTCAGCAGGCGTTCTTAACAACATATTTACATTTCTGACATCAAGTAGATGCTGTTACCCAGAGTGATATACAAGATGAGTGCATCTGACATTATATTTACATTATTGACATCAAGTAAATGCTCTTATCCTGAACGACATACAAGACCCCATCTCTGACCTTTCAGACTGTCTCCCTCCCAGCCTCCTGTATCTATACAGCTGCTGTAGGGTGTAGGGCTCATTGCTACAGAGTGAGGAAGGAGAGTATAGAGGAAGGAGGAAACAAACCGAGCATATCTAACAATACTGCTGTTCTGACAGGGGAAAAGAGGGGACACAGAGTCCGAACCAAAACTGGCCTTCAGTTATGATCACCATGGCTGTCACGGTCACCTAACGCCCGTGACTTTAGAGGAACCACCAAGCCTTGTGCTGGAAATCAAACCAACGCTAGCAAACACACTGCGTGGAAAAAGCTGGGAGATGTGGAAGCCACCATTGGCTACTGTGGAATGTGATGATTTCTTTTAAATGGTCCCTTGGTATGGAGGGCATATGGCCATCTGCATTTCTTGGCCTCATCAGAGCCTAAGTTTTACACATTCTGCATAAAGTGCAGTGAGAAGACATGACAGATCAGCTACTAAAACTTGATAAGGAACAGGAGCTGATGAGGATGGAAAGTATTAGTATTAGAATCCTAAGGAACAGGAGCTGATGAGGATGGAAAGTATTAGTATTAGAATCCTAAGGAACAGGAGCTGATGAGGATGGAAAGTATTAGTACTAGAATCCTAAGGAACAGGAGCTGATGAGGATGGAAAGTATTAGTATTAGAATCCTAAGGAACAGGAGCTGATGAGGATGGAAAGTATTAGTATTAGAATCCTAAGGAACAGGAGCTGATGAGGATGGAAAGTATTAGTACTAGAATCCTAAGGAGCAGGAGCTGATGAGGATGGAAAGTATTAGTACTAGAATCCTAAAGAGCAGGAGCTGATTAGGATGGAGTACTAGCATTACAATCCTAAGGTACAGGATATGATGAGGGAGGGTGTATTAGCATTTGACTGACACAGCAAAGGGAAACAGTTCTTGGTATTCGAGCCCTTACCAGCTCTCTGGGGAGGAACATGTCCTCCTGCCGGGCCACCACCAGGGACACGGTCTCGCCCTGCTTGGTGCTGCGCAGCATAGCCACCAGCTCCTCCTGCGTGCGGCCCGTGATGTCCACGCCGTTCACCTGGGGACACAGCAGGGGGGGACAGCAGTGTCACCTCACGCTCACCCGCGCTCTCTGTGAGCCTCCAACATCTCCAATGCAAAGCACTACCCAGCTCACAGCAAGGCCAAAAGAAATAACACTTATTTAAAGCCGCCCTATTCATCAGTGCTGTAAATAGAGGTTTTTTTTGTATGTCGCACTGCATGTTGAAATCTAAACAGAAAAACAAGGACCACATATAATTTTATTTTTTCATTCTCAAAAAGATATGGATTTATAATTAACTTGTCATTAAGTAAATTATTATAATTAAATAGCTGATTATTTATGCTGTAGGGGGGTGCATGAATCACGAAGACATTTCCTTAGCAGTAAAAATTAAATAAATGACAAAATAAGCATGCCCTGTAAGGATCTGACAATGCCAAATCTTGGCAAGCTATGACAAGCCAACAGATTTATTTCTGTTAATCATATTATTCAACAACAATGCAATATATGTGATTTGATCAACAGTTTGCATGATATGATTTCTAGTTGCTCTATACTAGAGTATCAGTGTCCCTCACAGAGCCAATCCACTCAAGCCACAACACAGACATGAGCTTCCCCATGTCAACAGCTCCATGGACCTTATAAAAGAACGGTCCCATTGGAAAAAAAAAGCCACCTTCACACCAGCACATCATCAAATTTGACGGAAGTCAGACAAAAGATCACCTCCAGGATCCTGTCTCCCGACTGCAGACGGCCATCTTTGACAGCAGCTCCTCGCGGCAGGATGTTCTTAACCAGGATGGGTCCAGGTCCATGCACAGAGGAGTCTCTGGTTACCACGGTGAAGCCCAAACCTTCCTGACCTGGATGGAGAGAGGACGCACGTTACCTTAGCGGTGGCTGGGAGCCACCGTTTGACCCAAGCTCGCTCAGCGGAGCAGTGTGACTGACAGGGACCCCGAACAGTCTGAATATCCAGGTCTTGGTCTGCTTAAGTCATCTGAATAGAATAGCTGGCCTTCAGACTTTTAAACCACTGCACATGTTATATCAGACTGGCTTCATTAAACGACGCAACGGTAAGCAAAAACATGTTGTGTATGCAATCAAATACAATGATGTAAACTGAACAAATGACATTACAAACAATTTGTTTGAATTCAATCTCAAGATAAGAACACGTTGGCCTATACAGGAGACATCTGTACACCGTCACGCTGGAAGATTTCTCTACAGACATCTGAAGCGGCGTCGTGCCTTGAAATGGAGCTGAAAGCACCGATGTAACAAACAAACCTTGAGCTGTTATTTACAGTTGAGAACGCAGCGTACCCAATTACCAGTGGAATGACAGCATCATTTACCAAGGTAGCTACGCGGGCTTTAACTTGATCATTTTGTGCGATGGAACAGAAAGCTTTAATGTCTTCTAAACGCGATCAATTTTCGAAGAGTCGCTGACGAGGGTGCGTGCACCTCCCATCCAGCGATTAGCTGCACCCATAAAAAAACCCTTAAATTAAGTTACAGTGACACTAATTGATTATATTTCCCTGTTCATGTCCGTATGGATGGCCATTGCTAATTGGCCTGCCCTGGTCCCTGGTCCTTTTACACACAGGTAACCAATGCCTGTGTATTAATAAATTACTCTGAAATGCTGATGCTAAACATAAGCTTGCATTTTAAAATGTTTTCTCCTGATATCATTCGATTCGGTGCTGAGAACAAACAGGACAGCACTTGTGGACGACAAAAAAAGATTCAGTGGCATTTTCCCAAACCGGCACCACATGGGCCACTCTTAACAGCTTATTAAGCCACTCTGGAAATGGCACAACGAAACGTTGAGTGGGATCTTTAACCCAGAGCCTCCTGCATTCTGATTTTGGGCTTAGCGAACCCCTCTTGAATGTGCTCTTAAAGCTTCCCAGCCCTCAGCACTGCCATCCTCCTGCCTGGTGATAAATATACGCTTTCTCTGTTGCGGGGGGGATTAGAGAGGTCTCAGCTTAAAGGCAACAGTTTAATTTCACGTGTGAACAGATCAGAAGGTGACTGAGGAAGGGGGAGCTGGGATACGGCTCCCTGGAGCTCCCCCCCCCCCCCCCCCCCCCCCCCCAGCACAGATTGTCATGCAGAGGGGACAGCCATCCCGCATACTGAAGACATGACACTTTCAGATCTCATCTTCCGGCTATGGTTCTGACTGACTTCCACTAAATTTAAAACTACAGAGAGGCTCAGACAAAAGACTTTCCGGTGCTGAGCATTTCCAGAGAGACAAAGAGCGACACTTTCATCGGTGTAGGACTTCAGTTGTGCAATTAAGCTATTGATGTGTAACTACAAATGCAGGCAGGAGGTTATGAGGCATTGATGCACCACTAGGGGCAAGGTCACATCAAACATGGCCAGGGTATCTGTGACAGCGGTGTCACAGCGTTCTCCTGACACAAAGCAACTGAGAGAGAAATTAGCGGGAGCGTGTTAGCTGTCACACGGGGTCAGATACATGCAGGTCCCTCAGGGCAGTTCTGAACCTGCACTGCTCCTCACTGCTCTGTTCCCATCTTAGACTAAGAAAGGAGGACAGAGGAGGTGCAGGGGAGGAGGGGAAGAGGACAGAGGAGGTGCAGGGGAAGGGGGGGGAGGACGGATGAGGTGTAGGGGAGGACAGAGGAGGTGCATGGGAGTAGGGGGACAGAGGAGGGGCAGGGGAGGAGGGGAAGAGGACAGAGGAGGTGCACGTGAGGAGGGGGACAGAGGAGGTGCAGGGGAGGAGAGGGAGGAGGGCAGAAGAGCCACACGCTGTTTAGGGCGAGGGGAAAATAAAAACACTCAGCTAACAGAACCTGACCATGTTTTACGCTCTTAATTAATTACAGCCTTTTTACAATCAGCAGTTTTCTCCTCTGGCAATAAATTCATATCACCAATCACTAATGGTCCGATCAATAAAAACCTAATAGACTTTGTGGAGGGAAATCAATGCTCCGTATTTACTGCGAGCGGGGCTGCTTCAGCGGAGCAGACAATAGTGAAGTGTTCTGGGGAAGATGGGTAAGAGCAAAGCGCCTATATTGTGCTTGCGATGCAAATGACCTTATTGAGTAATAAGGATGCTTTTATCCACACAATTACCATACTCTGCAAAAGGGCACGTCCTCTGCTTCCAGAAGGCAGAGTGTATGGGCATATATGCTGTATGCAAATTTACATCTCTATTGTTTTTCAAGGTGGTGCTGGAAAGGTTAATGCTTCAGTTAAGATTTTTAAATACCACAGGCAGAGTACAGTACAATAACAACAATATTATTGAATTTCTTCTTTCATCAGCTGCCCGATTTACGCAGGAACTGAAAAATGCACGCCTCATCTTCCGGAGGCGTGTTCTGTGTACCTTTCTTTAGGTCAATTTTGAGCTTCTTGCCCCCCTTTCTGTTGGCGAATCCCATGAGGGGGGACAGAGCAGGGTTCTTCTTCAGCAAGGGACTGTCACTTGTCCCCTTGGGGGTGGCTGGTAGACTGGTGGGCTGTGGGCTCCCGGAAGCCGCACCTTCCAGGTAGTTGCCTGCCTGTGGCTCAGCCGCTCGGACAACAGGTTCGGCCACTCTGGCGGGAGACTCAACGGGCTTCACCTTGACCGGGAGAGGGACTTTGACCTTGGGAACAGCATCGTGTCCCTCGGGGGTGAAGAGCTGGCCGATCAGGCTCTTCTCGTAGCGATCCTTGTTGCCGACGGGCAGAACCTCCAAATGTACCACGGAGGAGCGCATGGCCTGACGGAACACTTCCTGTGACCTGCAGGGAGGAAGTGAGACACTGTGACATCCACACTCTCTGCAGGATATGACATCATTCATTCCGCATGAAACTGAGATGAGACACTGTTCTTGGCCTTCAGCTCTCAGCACTGTTTAAACCACTTCCACAGAAAAACAGTTTGTAGCATTTGTCCAAAACTACACTGTCATTTGATTTGAGCAGACAGATTCAAAAGAAAAATTTGAATGCCAAAATATCTGTATCCTGCCAAATAAGCCCCTTTTCCGACTTATTTATGCATTTTTGTTTTTTCCTTTAAGGGGGAGGTGGGAATGGTTGATCTCCTGGCATGCTACTGTTAAGCCCAAGCTCAGAGTATGTACCCGTCTTCAGGGACAGCTCACCACACACAGACAACTCTACACAAGGATCCACTTTTAAAGCTTCTCTCTCTCCTGAGACAATCCCGGAGACCACCGGCCATCAGAGTCCCCTGGAGCATGTGCTGTTAACAGCAATCAGCAGGACCACGCTTTCTGGCACTCCTCCCTCTCCATGGTGAACATTTAATGGCCACAAGGAGAGGAGGGAACGCACTTTTCCAGAGGACACTCCTCTAATGGCTGCATCTCTGCTCCTTTTGATGTCTGTCCAATATTGTGATAACCATAAATGGGACCGTGCTCCACAGCGATCTGTGAAAAAGCGGCCTGTTGTGTGGCGTGTGGAACACAGCGCTCTGATAGGGCTGAGAGAGGCGCTTAAAAGGGCCAAGAAAAGGCCTACAAAATAGCCCCACGCCGGGAGCAGCTCCACATCAGAGAGGCTGTACTTACTGTGCGAAGGACTTGTCTATTAATTCCGTGTCATTGATTTTAACAATGCACTCGTCGTCTTGGAAGATTTCGTCCCTCTTGGAGCGGCTGTTCTCCTCAACACCACGAATGTGCAGCCCCAGAGCCCTGTGACAAACCAAAGGAAGCACACACACACACAAACACACACACACATACACACACATGCACACACACGTACACGCGCGCACGCGCACACACACATGCACACACACACACGTACACGCGCGCACACACACGTACGCGCGCACACACGCGCGCACACACGCGCGCACACGCGCACGCACACGCGCACGCACACGCGCACGCACACGCGCACGCACACGCGCATGCACACACGCACGCACACGCGCACGCACACGCACACGCACACGCACACACACACACACACATGCACACACACGCACGCACGCGCACACACGCACAAAAATTTATCAGTAACAAATATGCACAGCACATCTGTCATATGGCCATCACCCCGATCCATCACTCCTTCTTAATGCTGAAACTCAGTACTATATTTAAAGCATTTGGTATGACTCGGCAAGAGGCTGAACCCACAACCCTCCTGGGTTAGGGCAGGAACACTTACCACAAGGCCATTGAAATGGTAACATATACGGGTTAACCACACATAAAAACAATCATCTTCAAAGTAAAGGCAAATTTTTTTTTTAGAAAAACACATAATACGATCACCAATAACTGAAGTCATGCGTGCTAGCAACCACAAGCGAAGAGCAGTAAAATACTTTAAATGATTCTGCCCAAAAATCTGGTTATGAAACAGCTCAGAGCTCATATGTAGCCCACACAGTTAAAACTACTGTTTTGCCTGCCAGGCTTGATTTGGGGGGCCTATTTGTATTGTTACTGCTGACACTGTTGTTGTAGTTACCAAAAAGTGAGCATGTAGGAAACATGGGTTATGAACTTACAATTTTAAACAATATATTTGCTTTCTTGAAAAAATGCACTTCTTATATGTTGCTGTAGGTTTCTTGCATGATTTGTTGTTTTTAATGAACAACACAGGTTCTAACATTGACACTAGGAGGGGATTTGACTGAAACTGAAATCTTTTTAAATTTCCCCACACAGCTCCTCTGTAATCTCCAGTTCCACATTAGGCGCACTTCACCACTACAACCTCTGCATTTGAAGGAATAATGAATTCAATCCTGCAAAACAAATGCGTGTGTATACGCTACAATGTTCCACAATGCAAGTCCCACAATGCAACAGGAAGCGCAAGCCTAAAGGAAGAGGGGAGCACCCCCCTGACATCATCTGAGGAAGACATAGGCTACCCAAATGAGTGGTGACCCAAGAGTGGTGCAACGAGGGAATCCTGGCTCACATGCCAAGCCCTGCCCCAGAAGAGGGAAGGTGTTCAATCGCTGTGGGCTCCTGGTCACTATTGGCAGACTGCATGGCTAGGCTTGAACCTGAGCGCAGGGTGCAGGGCTCAGCCCGCAATTGCAACAGACACTTTAACGGGTTGAGCCTCTCGGGAGCCCCTCACACATTGAAATCTGCACTTACAATCCACTTACTGTCTGTTTATTAACCACTTCAAAAAAAAAACAAGTCATATTTCACAAGTAGTGACATGTTTACTAAATGCTTTCCAACAGAATAAACAGGCCTTTACAGTGTAACTGTGTTGCATTATGGTGTCACACCGCAGATTCCCTGATCTTTACAGTCTGTGATTGGGTAAATATTGCTGACTGAGTGAGTGGAACGTTTGCTATCGGTGAGCGCGGGCAGCGTTTGCGCTACATGAGGTCCTGAAACGGAGGCTGCACAGTATGCTTACGCATGGCAGACAGCCCATTCCAGCACACCGCCGGCATGTCTGTCAGCCTCTAACGAGTGGCTTTAACTGTCCCTGTCCTTCCCACTGCTCTAGCACCAGAAGCAGGAGATTCGGCTCTGTGAAAGCAGGAGGCTACCCCTGGTACAGCACAAAGGCGGCCCTGAGCCAGGAGAGCCTGGACACAGTGCAGAAGACTCCCAACAGCCCCTTCTCCTCACTGGTCCATAGAACCAAACACGTTACATTACATTACATTACTGGCATTTAGCAGGCGCTCTTATCCAGAGCAAGTTAAATCAGTTACGGTGTTTTTACAATGTCATCCATTTATACAACTGGATATGTACTGTGGCAACTGTGGGTTAAGTACCTTGCCCAAGAGTACAACAGCAGTGCCCCAGCCACTATGCTACACTGCCGCCCGACACAGTGCAAACAGAAAACACTCCTCTCATACATGGCCTAGTGTTCACAGAAACCAGAACAGCACAGTTCTAACAGCTGTCACTTCTGACGAGCTGTAATGAAAACAAAGAGAGTCCCTGCTTCACTGTTTGACTACAGCAGCACAAGTCAATGTTTTTGATCTACAGTGTGTGAACACAATGTTGTAAGCCCGTGTTTGATCTCCATGCATTGACTCTGATTTACAGCTGAACAGCTATGTGGAGCAGACAATACCTGCTCTCCAGCAGTCCACATTGACACAGAAGGAGCTTACTGTTGATCTAACTTAGTCATCTCCAATTCAACACCAGCATTAAAGGAGCACAGCTGCGGTGCACAGCTTCAGTTAGTTAGAGTACTGACATCACAGCTTTGGTCAGTTATGTAACTGCAAATTACTGACAGCCACTTTTCTGAGTAGACATTTACATATATCTATATGGCAGACGCAGTTATCCGCTGGGACTTACAAAAAGTGCATTCAACAGGGTTAGGCATGCAGTCATACAGATAGTGAATCATTAGCGCCTTGGGAGTAGGCCCTCAGTTGGAGGGAGTGTCTAAGGCATGTCTAAAGGCACCAGATGGAGGGATGCCCCCCAAAGGAGGGATATAACAGGACGTGGGGGGTTGGGGGGGGATAGAGGTGCAGCTCACAGGGATCCGGTTTAACAGCCAGAAGAGCCACCCTCCCCCTCTGAATGATCCAGGACAATCACCATCAGAATCACCATTGGCCCAAACAGACCTCAGCATATGACACAAAACAGCACACATTCATAAAACGCATGACTTCGGTTAACACATCACTGTCCATCTGTATGAGGATCAGCCCTGTGGCACTGGACACAGCCTGGAGTAAGATGGTGCTTACAGTGTCCACAGCTCCACACCCTCCAGGAGACGGGACTCCACCGCAATCCCCCCTGTGACTGCTCCCCCGACACAGCCCAGGAAGAGTGTCACCTTCCCCGCCACTTCCTGCCACACCGCCTGCCCTCTCTGCCCCCTGCACTTAACATTTAACCCCAGTCATTTTCCCTGGCATAACATCTTAATGAGTTTCCCCCGCACTGGCAGGGCCCCGGCGACCTCCCCGAGAATCACCCTCCTCCCACATGCCTTCAAAGAGCAGGGCGTTTTAATAGGGCAACATCCTCAAAGAGCACGCCTACAGAGAGGGGTCCTTAATGCGTGGCGCACACACACACATACACACACACACACACACACACACACACACACAGTAATACGCACACACACAAACTCTCGAATACATACATACATACATACATTCATACAAACACACACGCGTGCATGCGCACACTCCTATACGAGAAGTTTGTGAAAAAGAAATGGCAAAGTGTGAAGTGTTTTAGCCAAAATCCAGACAGCTGTGGGAGACCTCATCTTGGGGGGATTTATAAAACAATGACAGCCTCCACCTCAATCCCCACCCCTAACACCTATTACTTGTATTGCCTGTATTACTTGTGGTTTGTTTTATGTCCATTATTGCAATGCATTTTTGGATTCTGTGATCTGATGATTGTGATGTACGGTAGTATGTCTACTTGGCTCCCCTTAGTTTCTAGGCTGTTTGGTTCAGGTTGCACAAGTTAACCTGTGGTAGGGCTTGAAGAGTGTTATGCTCACACTCACTGCTCTGGGCGTGTTGTTAGCCTGGTCTGACACTTTTGCTCATTCAACTTGAATGGATAAACTTGTGTTCTTTTGTGCTGGAAGTCGCTCTGCATAAGAACGTCTGCTAAATGAAAGTAATGTATTGTAATGAGCTTGGAGAGGCAGGTAGAGAGAAAACAGAGACGTGGAGAGACAGAGACTGACGGAGAGAAAGAGTGTGCGTTCGAGAGGCAGGTAGAGAGAAAACAGAGACGTGGACAGACAGAGAGTGACGGAGAGAAAGAGTGTGCATTCGAGAGGCAGGTAGAGAGAAAACAGAGACGTGGACAGACAGAGAGTGACGGAGAGAAAGAGTGTGCGTTCGCTTACCGTCCGCTGAGAGAGGAGCAATAGGGCACGACGTGTATCCCCAGTGGTCCATGGTCTCCACTGATCTCCACCATCTTCGTCAGGCTACTGCAGAGAGACATACACACACACACACCAAGTTCTGAGTCTCTTCCCCGCTGTCTGCAAACTCACACACGATGGTGGTCAGAGAGCCGCAGAAGAACACACCCAGTGCGAGCCGTGTGTGTGTGTGTGTGTGTGTGTGTGTGTGAGTGTGTGTGTGAGTGAGTGTGAGTGTGTGAGTGTGTGTGTGTGTGTGTGAGTGTGTGTGAGTGTGTGTGTGTGTGTGTGTGTGTGTGTGTGTGTGTGTGTGTGTGTGTGTGAGTGTGTGTGTGTGTGTGTGAGTGTGTGTGTGTGTGCGTGTGTGTGTGTGTGTGCGTGTGTGAGTGAGTGTGTGTGTGAGTGAGTGTGAGTGTGTGTGTGTGAGTGTGTGTGTGTGTGTGAGTGTGTGTGTGTGTGTGTGTGTGTGTGTGTGTGTGTGTGTGTGTGTGTGTGTGCGTGTGCGTATACTCACACTCTCACGGCCGCACTGCGTTTCATCGCTAGCGCTGTGAGCTCTCTCAGTGGCCTCCGCCAGCAGGTCCGCGAGTCACAGACTCGGCGCATGATCCTGTTTTTCTGCGCTCTGCGCTAAATTGTTAGCACGATGTCTGCATTACGGACGGACAAGGCAACATTTTCAATCTCGCTATTTTTAATCTGTGTTTTCGGTTCGCTCTCGCCGGCGGGGCCTGCCATTGGACAGACGGGACTCAGGCGGAAAACAGAGCCGGAGTTCAAAAAGGATGAAAACGGCAGGAGAGTCTCGAACGGCACAATCAGTGAGGATGAAGCTCTCCCTAATCAAGGCTCTTGTGCTGCTGAACCTGAAGACACCTTTCATATGCATTTAGCTCTCACTCTCCTTCCCTCGCTGTCTAACAACTTCACCCCCGATTCTAGTTCCCTGATCCTCCGAAGCACAAGAACAGTCTCATCTCTTAAAGGGTGACAGAATAGGAACAAAGGGCACATCAGCTGGTGTTTAAATGGGTAATCTGTCTGGAGTAATCAGGTTTGGTCAAGCGTGAACCTTCTTCCGGACTTAACACGCGCAGCAGACGGCACAGGCCCGTCTCTTTCAGCGTGCTGAGTGATGTACTTTTGTGTGAAATCCGCTCAGATAAGCCCATTAAGCGCCGTTCTTCAGCTGCAGCTGGCTGAAAGGGCTCATTTCCTTAAAACACTTGATTTCCTCCTTCCGTTTCTGGGCTGGAGGATCTTTCCCCTTCTCACGCCTTTGCGTCGTCACTCTAATAAGGATCTCCCTGCAATTAATTGACTTAGCGTCTGGAGTTAATGAGTTTATCTGGCTGACCACACGTGATCCTGCCTCTCATTGATCCAGCGCTGACCTTCGTCTTTCTCTCCCATCCCTCATCTCTACTGTAATCACTGCAGCTCTCTGACTGTGGGTGCGCTAACACCTGCACAGGCTAGCAGAAGTCAAACCACCGCCATTGCTCCCAGGATGGGGCGCTGATAAGGGGGTGCCCATGCAGGGGTGCAGGGGTGCAGGGGTACCGGACGAGGGCAGAGACGGGGGAAAGGAAGAGGGGACGGACACAACTAACAAACGGCCGCGGAGCCGGCTGAGGTGAGAGCGCTTTCGGGGGCCCTCTGAAGTGCGGGCTTCATCAACAAACCACTAGTTTCAATTAATCAAGGCCAGGAAAAAAACAACACATATCAAAGCGGCCGCTCACCGCGAGGAAGGCAGAGGGAGGGAGAGAATTAATGAAGAGGCCCTAATGAATACCACATGTGGTAATATGAAGGGGGGGAAAAAACAAGCCGCTGTACAGCCCCTGCCCCCCCATCCCTGCCAACAATCTGCAACTTCCACTCCGCTTGCTCTTCACATCCATTTGCCTTCGGTCTGAGGCAGCCTGGATTAATGGCTAAACCAATGAGCTTGGAGGTAGATGTGCCACACTCATTTACAGAGAAGACTCGGTGAGGGAAATGGGGGAGTGTGGGGGGGGGGGTGATGTTTACAGGTGTTCGCTACCTCCCTGTCTTTCTCAACAAACAGGAGGAGGAAGAAATAAAGAGAGAGAGAGAGAGAGAAAGAGAGAGCGAGAGAGAGAGAGAGAGATTGGGAGGAAAAGAAGAAAGCACCTTAACCACAGCTCTCCTTGCTTTTTCCAGCCTAATCTTCAAAGTGCTGAGGCTGAGAGCTTTACTGGAAATACTAATCAACAATAACAACAAAGGGCCCCAGAGAAGATGAAGGCTTCTGCTTAAACCGGAATGCGGAGGTACCGTACAAAAGGCCCCGCCGAGAAATTCCAGCTCCGCCATTGTTGCAGGTGCGACTATCTGAACGCGCTTACGATTTGTTTACGGTTATTACTGTGTCATTATCATTAGCATTCGATACCGGGGAGAAGGGAGATTTATAGCGCTTGTCGCAGAGTGAGTAATGCCTTTGGAGAAAGGAGGCCCGGTGCTGTGCTTTCCTGGAATGCTCGGCCTCCACTCCTGCGCCGCGTGGGGCCCAAATTAGCTTCCCTTTGATTTGGATCCTACCTCATTCTCAGCCACACGCATCCAGCACATTCCTCCCCTCCAACACCGGCCTTCCAGGGCCCTCAGGTTCACTCATAACAGGAGAGCGCTGGAACGCTTCCTTTGTATCTCCTGCCCTCGGAGAGGTGCAGTGTTATTAACTAGGACTGTGGCTCAGACTGTCACAATGTCCTCATTAGACCAAGAGGGGTCAAGACACGACACTCCTCGATTTACATTCGCACAACAAACACCAACCACAAACAAGCGCACAGGTGCCGGGCACAGCTTGTTAGCCGGGGAAAAAAATAACTGCAAAACCATCTTTCCTGCACTAACATAACAAAACCGCAAAAAAACAGCCGAAATCCCCTTGCCCTGAGGTGAGAGAGAAGCGCTGCCAGAAGAGTAGGACCTGAGTGTAAGGGGGCAGCAGGGGCCCACTTTCTGAGCTGCTTCACAACAGCAGGGGGTCACCGATTAGGTGGTGAACCTCATTACTCTCACTCAGGTGACGTGGTCATGTGTCCGCACAGCCTTGCCCACATGCCTACAGTATCACCTGCAGAGGAAGACTGGTGGGGGGGTCACCTGCCCAGAACTCACCATGAACACACCATCCCCCTGATCCAGATTGGAGAGCACCAACACCCTCATCCTGCAATCAAAATGCAGCGATGTATATCCATACTGGTGTGACATGTAAGCAATGTCATCACCAGCACTGTGTCACTGTATATTACCTCTGAACAAAAAGCGCACCTGCTCACTGTCACTGACAGAAACATGCTTTACACACAAAGCTTAGTGGCACTGAGCCTGCACAGAGGAGCCAGTCAGTCAGTGCAGCCTCTCCCTAAACTGCAACGCTGTGTCTGAATCGTTCCACACGTTAAACACCTGAATTTTATTCATGTGACTTTACATCAGTACAGGAAATGGAGCATTTCGGAGCTAATTCTTTTTGATATAATCGTCGCGGCGTGTCTGAGACGAATGGGGGAATGTGTTCCGGAAAGATCTGGGCCCGCGCGTGCCCCTCTGATGACGGCTGCGCCTGGCCCCTCTCTCTTTAATAAAGCGGCGGTGTTATCAGCAGACGTGATTGGCAGTGGCAGTGATGTGGGGACGTGCTGATAATGACCCCCCCCCCCCCCCCCCCCCTCCGCTCCGTCTCGCTGCCCCTGGGGGACACAGCAGGAAGTGGTTCTGATAAGGACTGGCACCCTGACGAGAGAGGCCCCGCCCCAGAGCCCTGTGGACACGTCCCCCCCCCCCCCCCCCCCCTCCCAAGCCTGTCTCAGCTGAATGCCACCGAGGGCGGGGGGGTCTGTGGGGGTTGGGCGCAGATTGGTGCAAACCATATCAGAGGAGTTCAGTGCACACAGACAACGAGGTGCTCTCTGCCCATCGCCCCATGCTGGCACAGCCAAAACACCGCCAAGCGCCAGCACACCCCTCCAACCCTGCCCCCCCCAAAACCTCCCGCGGCCCTGCCGCTCTCCCGTCATGCCCCTAAAGCGCCGTGAAATCTGACTGGGAATTTGCCATGTCGTCTTGGGCCTCCTCCAGGGGAGCGCTGGCACTGACAGGACAGGGATCCTGGCTCACAGAAAAAAAATTAAAAAAACCCCCCCGGGCTGTCTGACCGGCTACACGACTGGCTCTTTTTTGTCTGGAGCGTTTACCGCCCGAGTTTCCTGACGGCCCAAAGACATGCCAGCTTCGATTTCACAGGGACGCTGACGAACAGCTCGTCCCGGCGAAAAGCCTCATCGCGCTCTTATGACGGGCCGCTGCAATATTTATAGCTAGGTGGGCCAAACTCATTTCAGATTGCCATTTATTTATTTATTTTTTTGCAATTTCAAGGATCATTTACTCACCGCAGTGGCCCGTTCTATCATTTGTAGGTTTTTAAAGTTTGAGTTTGGAGTGAAGGCATCTTATTGCGCCCAGCTCCATGGTTACAAGTAGGTTGCTAGGGAGAGGGAGGTGCTCTGTGAAACTGACAGGGGTCTGACTATAAGACTCTTGGAGGATATCTCACACGCACACACACACACACACTCACACACACTCACACACCACGCGCATACTTCTAATCTCCCTCCTGGAGCTGGTATGCCTTTCTCAAATGTAACTACGAATATGTTCATATATTTATTTTAAATGACATTTTCCCAGTTTACTGACAGACCGCATGAATATGTCCCAAGTTGTAACTAAGTAATAAATAAGTTTTTCACAAAATGCAATAAGTACATGCAGTGGATGACCCACTGGAGACACACTGATGTGACACTCCCATGACCGTCACCATCAGGGTGGCACTGTAGAGTGTGACACGGGCAGGGCCTGGCCCTCCAATAAGAGATGCCAGCTCTAATCCCAGACCAGCTCGTTATCTCCAGCAAGCCCAAACTCATTTATGCTCATGTTTGTTTGTTTGTGTTTTTGACCCCGTTTCCTTCGGCTTTTGTAGTTGCTAATGATTCATCGTTTAATATGCGAGTTCAGCAAAGCCTTGATCTCTCTAATAAAGGGGGAAGAAAAGGGGGAAAATATTCAACTGCTTCTTAATGCTACAGTGGGGAAGGGAAAACAACCACACTGTACGTAACACACACACACACACACGCATTTACACATACTCATACAAACACACACACACACACACACACACACACACACACACAGTGCATAAACATTCACATGTACGCATGCACACACACACAAAATGCACACACAAATGCATAAGCGTACACACACACACACACACACACACACACACACACACACACACACAAACACACACACACACAGAGTGGCGGTTCTTACCTGGGAGAGATCTGCTTCATTTTGGAGGTGGGCACATCGGCTCGGTGTCTCTCGTCAGCTTCGCCCTGGTCTGTGGGCGTGTGGTTCACTCCCTGTGGGAAAACACAAGGGGGTGTTACTTCTGTTGGCTTTGGGTGCCTGTTGCTGTCCCTCTTGCTGGTGGGCCGCTGGGTCAGTCACAGCCTGATAATGAGTGGCCTTCATCAGTCACATGATGCCCCCCCCCCCCCCCCCCCCAGCACATCCTCATGTAAGCACACCCCAAAAACCGCACAACTCCATTCCCTGCCTCCTTCTCTCCCCCTGTCCAGAGAACACTGCGTGGAGTGAATCACGCTACACAGCAACCCCCCGCAGCGAAAACCTCAGAGAAAAGTAAATAAAATATATGTGAACTTTAAACAGAAACACATGAACGCTGGGGCAGCCCAATTAGGCCCTTCTGCCTCGTCACTTTCAGTGTGTCATTAGCCCTAACGATGAGCGCAGGCCTGCTCAAGCTCCATCCCCCAAACCCCACCGCCCTCACCCCCCGCCTGGACCCCCTACTCTCACACAGCCCCCATCCGCAGCATATAATGCTCCATACACAAAACCTGACCCAGTTTTTGGGAAACAACCCAATTAGCCATGTTGGGTCATGTGATCATGAAGGAACAGCAATCAGACCTATCAGCATCCCTCTACTGCTGTTGGGCATCGATCATCTATAGCGCTGTGGCTTTATCTCTGCCTATACACACACACACACACACACAGTAATACATACACATGCACTAATACGTACACATACACACACTAATACACACACTCTAAGACACGCACACATGCATGCACACAAACACATACACGCACTAATACATACACACACACTAATACGCACACAGAGACACACATGCACACACACACACACACACACAAATACGCTCACACACAGACACACAAATTCCCACAAACTCCCTCCTTTTCTCACACACACACACACACACACACTTATATATAAAGCAAATATGAGAAACTGATTTGCGTATCCAACAAATAAACAAGTGTTTGTTTGTTTTTAATATGGCTTCCCTTGAGATCCCTCTTCAGCCAGGATATTAAAAGCAGGTTGTGTGTCTGTAAGCAGATACAGAGTACAGTAATCACTTGCGGGTCACCTGTCAGGTGAGGATGACTGATGTCTGGTGGGATGGGGGTAATGTATCAGGACCCCCCCCCCCTCCCCCGCGGGTGACAGCGTGTGTGTGTGGGGTCACCACAACGCAGCAATCCTAATGTACTTCCCCGTGACCTCTGACCCCATCACATCCATACCCCATCTGTCAGTCCAGCTCCTGCATCGCGCTTGGTTACATCTGTAATGTTTCTCTCAAGAGAGGAGGAGGGGGAGTGGCTGGGGGGTGGGCGGGGCGAGGGGGAGTGGCTGAGGGGGGGTCGAGGGGGGCTTTGTGAAGAGCAATGTGTCTTCCCATCATACCTTGCTACGGAACACTGAGGTACAGTACAAATTCATATTGAAATAAGCTTACATAAACAAGGTGAGGTATTTTGGGGGGGGGGTGTCAATTCCAGTGCAGTGGTAATTTAAACCACAATTTCAACTTTTTTTTTCTAAATGTGCAGACTGCACCAGCACACCGGACTCGAGTAAACTCATTTTTATCACAGTGTGTGTGTGCGTCTGCATGTGGGTGGTGGTGGTTCTATGAGGAAAAAAAAGACATTTAAATTGCTACCAGAAATAACTCCAGTGGTCACAGAGTGTGAAGAGAGTAATTAAAAACAGTGAGGAGAGGAGAGGGAAGATTGGATTCACCTGAGCTGATTCAGCATATTACTCACTTTCACGCTTCTTTGGAAGACACACTGTTATTGTGCCACTCTCGGGTTTCGGGGCATGATAAATACTCACTGTTAAATATGATTACTGTCTTCAAACAGGACACTTTCATTACACTTACCCACAGATTCAACCTAATATTTAAAGTAATTGAATAGATTCTTGCATCGCTAACGCTTTGATACGGTTCGCTTCTCGCGTCTGCGGCGGTGTTCTGTCTGCTAGCTGCCTCTCTCGCAGATCCGTCCTGAGAGACCGCCAGCTCCCAGTTCTATCCTGGGCCCCTTCAGCGGTTCTAACTCTTAATTTAAACTGCTGATCTGAGATGTCATCTTGGTTACTGATGATAAAGTATTTTTTTTTGGGAAAGTCACTTATATCACAGAGAAACTGGAAGGCCTTAAATTTGGGAAACAATAACGTCCTCTGTCCTCCTGTTTCCACGCTAAAGTCAGAGTATTCTGCAGTCCATATGGCAATTCTATATATTGTGTAAAAAGTTACAGGGAATTTGTTTTGCTGGAGTAACGGTTGTCCTTGTATGCACTGTTATTATTTTATCAATACTGCTGCAGACTTGTCTACTAATAATATTGAGTGAGGATCATCAGCTCAGAGTTGCCTTTGAGTTCACTAAGGGAGATATTCCCAAGTGTGTCACTCAAAGCACTTTTCAGGCTTTGCTTTCAGTATTTAGAACAACATATGTTTATATATAACAGTATATTTCTGTTGGTGATATTAACTGGTTATCTGAAACATGGGATAAATATGTGTAATTAAAAAAAAAGCATCTTCCGCAGCTTATCTAATGAGAGTCAACACCCACAAGCTCAGTTCAGCCATAGGCAGGTAGATCGGGTGGGACCACGTTGCCGTGACGATAACCGCACTGGTGAGAGAGCAGTGGGGCAGAGGGTCAGGGCCACTGCCACTAAAAGTGGCCTCAGTGTCACACTGGTCCCTACAGCAGCCGTCACCATAAAGAGGCAATCCCCGGAGAACCAGGGACATTTGTCAACATCCGAGAGTGGCCTGTTACCTCCCCTCCACACGTCAAAAAAGCAAACACCAGAACGCTTCATCCGAATTACTCCCCACACACACCTCCGAGCCACAGCTCACACTGACACTCTCTCACCGAACTCACCGCTGCCTCCACACAAACCCCGGCCTCCACAATAATACTGCCCCCTTAGGAAGATATGAATTACAACCCGGGTAGGAGACATTAAAAATAACTCCAGATTTTATTTTTCAACTATTAAACCCAAGTGGGCTTTGAAACAAGAAAATATTCCCACTCCAATTAGCATCCTCCAGAAGCCCTCTCCCAGGAACGGCTCGCTAATGACCTGAGGAAGAGCTGGAAGTTAAATAAATAAATAACAACACTGACTGACAAACTGAAACCTTTCACCTCAGACTAATAGGTTCTCACTTAAAGTGAAACACTTTCTTCTAGAGACATAGATGTCTGCCTGATCTAACAAGGTGTGTGCACTGTACCTAACAATTCTTTAAAAAAACACATCCCAGCAATTAACTTCGTAATAAGGATATTATCTACTTTGCATTTTAAAGTAAAATAATCCAGCGTTCTGGCAGAGAGGTGCTTTCAAAGGCAAGTGCAAATAAGCTTCACCCAGACGCAGATGAATTTAGACTTTGATCCACCACTAACGTAATCCACGCAGATTATTAGTAAAGCCGGTAATTCTGGACGGGTTTTGCTGCTAGTCTCCAATGAGGCTATAGGGCAGGTAAAACTGGGATTCTTGCGAAGCAGTCAAAGCAAAACGTACACAAAAAACCTAAAAACCAGAACGGGGTAAACACCAACCCTCTGAGCGCACCCTCCCACCGAACACGCTCTTTTCCTGTCAGACACTTTTTTAACGCTCCCTAATCTCTGAGCAGGAGCGATTCACACAGAGCTTCAGACCCCGGCTCCTGTTCGTTAATCCCGGAGTGACCGCGAGGGCGTGCGTTACGCGCTCCTTTCACACTCACTTCACGGAAAGGCAGAGGGACGATCCGAACAATTACACAGCCCCCATTACTTCAGAGACTCCCGCTATAAGTCTACAATCCGTGTCTGAGACAGGCACTCTGTGCATTAATGTACCACAACCCTGTCATTTGGGACTCCCGCGTGGTTATTAGGGGCCGGGGGGCGAGAGCGAGGCGGGGGGGGGTGTGCGAGTCGGACGGGCAGCCCTCCCGTCGGTGGCAGGCACCCCGCACTCACCGCAGTGACGGAGGGGGCTGCGGCCCCAGTGTTCTGACGGCGCTCGCGAACCATGTAATTTCTACATCTTCATTTGCATGTCAAAGCTCTCTTCCCGACGCAGCGTACGGCGCGCGGCAGAGGCTGCCATCTTGAAAGCCGGTGTGTCACTTTGCTCATTGTTCGCATCTCAAGACTCCTTTCAAAGCCTTCCATTCCGTGCTTGTTTGTCGGATTCCGGCGACGCGGCGAACAATCGCTTGTTTTGACTCGACAGGCAGTGCGCAGCCACCCGAATTAAGAGCTTTAATTAAATGTCAAGGTTAACAATTCCAATTTGCGCTGTTTTGTTTTTGCTAAAGAGGTTTTAGACAACAATGAACGCTAAAGGAGAAGTTTTCAGCTTTTTGGAGGGGTACAGAGGGGTACAAAGAGCAATGGCATGGTCATGCTCCAAGCTGGTGCTTCCGCACCCAGCCAAGACATGGAGACCAATAAATGGACAGCCCTTCTCATAACAGAGACAAAGGTTGCTATACTGGGGAGAGATGGAGATTAGGTTATAGATGTCCGCTGCAGCACTGTCATCAGGTGCAGGGACCCCACTGCTGTCCACACCAATGGAGGGCAGGATCTCAGCCCCCGCTGGCCCAAACGCAGCCCAAACCTATAAATATTCATCCGCATTTTTCTGCTCATTATCCACAAGCAGGAATGCCATGGGGGAGAAAGCTACTGATCTTCATCCATTTCAGCTGGAAACGCACAATTAGAGGGACGGGAGCGTAAACAAACGAAACGACGTGACAGCCTCTCCAGCTGCCGAGCTACAGCGTCCATTCCTCCGCGCTCCGCTCCTGAGACGGCGGTCTTACGACAAAACAGCAGGGCCCCCGTGCGGATCCCCTTAAAAGCCTGTCAGCTTTACGGATGGCGTGGGCCACGGCGGGCCTTTGAAGCCGCCCCTGTCATGCTGGCCCCAAAACGGCAGCTTAGGGGAGGTCAGCACAGCGCGTTTCTAACCAAACATAGCCCGGCGTTTATCCAGTGGGGTCAGGACAGGTGTGGCTACTGTATGGATGCGTGGGAGAGACAGCAGCCCCCCCCCCGGCCCCCCCCCACGCAGACAGCTCCATGGCTCGGCCTCCGCCAAGCGAAAGCTGCCAGTTTAATTACCCCCAGTGGGTCGGTGAGAAAGCGCTGGCAGAACCGATGTTAATTGGAGGGTTTGTGAATGAGAGGATGTTATATCAAGCAGGGAGCGATTTGAACGCGAGCGTTTGTTTCCTTTCGAGAGCAGTTTTCAAGAGAGGGGCGAGAGGGAGAGAGGCGTGAGAACGAGAACAGGCAGACGGCGCAGCTGGCAGACAGCGGCTGCCTCCCCTGGGCTGCGGCGGATGAAATGAAGGGATAATGAGGTATCTCCGGCGCGATCGCGGTGTCACGCGTCGGCAGGTGTCGTCTGTAGGAAAGCCGGGAGGGCAGAGGGGCGCGGCTCGCAGTCAGACATGGCCCGCGCGCGGGGCAGCGACGGCTCTGGGGTCACTTCTACCCACTCCATTGCGATGGAGGTGCGAGGGGTGGGGTGCACACCAGCGTGACCCAGAGAGCTGAGAAACCTGAGGAAGGGGTCGTAAACATGCCGGAATCCACAGCTGTCGCTATGCTGACGTCAGGTCAGCCGCAGGCAGAGGCACGCCCTGCGTGAAAGCAGCACTGGGTTGCGTGCTGCTGACCCAGGATCAGATTTAACAGGCAGTGCTGTGAAAGTAAAGAAGCTGGGCATCTGCTATCCATGCACAAGCTGCTGCGTGCCACTCCCAGGACACAAGGGTGCAACAGCAGACACCGAACCCACGAGGAACGGCCTCATAAATCTGGCAAACGCTTCGCAAACTCAAACACGGCTAAGATGATGAGCTCATAGGTTTAAGCATTGGCTGCATCAAACATATGAAAGAATAAAAACTCTGAAGAGCTTACCACTTACTGCTGTCTTAGCCTGTGTTGTAAGCATCTGTCAGATTCTTGAGAGCTGCAATGATCCTGTTATGACATCACTTCTAAGGGTGCTACCGAGAATGAACCCCTTTGATCTCAGACTGGACAGTGATTGACAGCTTATTTCACGTGTGTGAAACCAAACCCGCACGAGAGAGCAACTTCCTGAAGAACACGGCCATGGTGGTCCAAAGCGTAGGCTGAGCTGGCTCGGCCTGCGTGATTCGATACCGGCCGGGAAGGGTTTCAGACGGGGGCTGTGGGACCACTGCTATTAGCAATAAACGCTACTGGCTCTTTTAGTGTGGGAAATGGGGGATGAGTTGTGTGGAAAGAGGGGGGAAAAAAACAGCCAAAAATCGGTGAAGTGAACAGACTGACAGAGAAAGGGAACACCGTAGCTAACCGATGGTTTGAAAGTACGAGTGCATGACTGTGTAACTGGCAGACAGGAGTTTGGAGTTTTTTGGACAGATCAGTAAAGTAACAGTTCCACTGGTGGTGGGTTAGTGAACTGCAGCTGAAAGAGGACTGTCCCGGGAAAGCATTCCCGACAAACCCTGTGAGGTGCGTGAAGCCACAATACACACACACTGCTCATCACAAGATTCAGCAGCGTCTTGAGGCTGTTAGGAGCAGATAAGCTTATTATTCATTAAATGCCTAGACACATTTCAGGAAACAGATTCCCACCCTGATGGAGGCCCATCTTATTGATGTGTATGAAATTGAACCTTCCCTCTAAACAGCACACACCCCCAGCTACTGCTGCATGCCACGATGAGCAATAACAGAAGCTCCTCACTGAAGTTTGAAATGTAAGCGCTATCTGACAGGTGAGCACTGGGGCTGCTGGGTATTACCCAGCAGCCTTCACACAACCTCGGGTCCATTGGGTATAGCTGTAAAAATCGGTCTCCTCCCAGGTGATTGACATCACTCTGAATGACCACCACAGGGACTCAATCAAATGACCAGAAGGACCACATCAGGTGACCACTGGGACCCAATCAGAGGGCCTGAAGTCCCTCTGCTCCATCTTAGACAGACAAACAACAGTATAGCCTGGAAGAAAAACACCACCAAAGACAAGCTTCTAATTGGGTCTTGAAGGAGCAAGAGGGATAAACTGTAATAAAAATAGACCATGAATAAATCTACTTTTATCTGCTCACAGCAGACATTTTAACAAATATTTCACAAGAGATTATGAACTCCGCTCCACTGACAAGATCAACCTCGTCAAATCAAACTATTAACAATGAAGCAGCGTATATTCTAATGGCACAAAGAAGACCAGCAACATCACTATTTATTTACATAAATTTACATGAATAGGTATACCACTTCTGAATGGATAACTGGGGAAAATCATATTAATAAATACATCCAGCAAAAAAAATATATTATTCAGACGCACTTGGAAAACGGCCTTGGAATAAAACAGAAACTACTGTGGTACCACAGCAATGCTCCACGTCTGGTCCAAGGCCAGGTTCACACAACCACATCAAAGCGCTCCAGAGAAACAGAATGGAATCTGAAGTGGAATCTAAGATCAGCGCTGAGACACCTGACTAAACCATCAGAAATCCCCGCGCGCCTCTCCCCGCGCGCCTCCTCCCCGCGCACCTCTTCCCGTGTGTCCCCGTGCGCGCCCCCACTCTCGTGTGTCCCCGTGCGCACCCGTCCGCCACACGCAAACCCCCCACCAGCCTCTCCATCACGCGAACAAAAGGACCCGGGCTCATTCTAATCAGAGAGGGCTCTGTCGTTAACTACACTTAATGAACCGAGGGCGCACGAGAGGTTTGTTTGTGTGGCTCTCAAACAATGTTTTTGAGGAATCTCGGGCGACCGCCAAATCCGCTGCTGAGTAAGAAACAGAAAGAGGAAAACTTTGTTTAATGTGTTATTCAAAGTCGAGGCGTAACCACATCAGGGTTAGACTGCTGTTGAGCTTAAGAGTGCAAACCAGGGTCAAACAGCTGCATTGAGTCATGTGCCATGAACACCTCGATCTTACCAACTTACAGAATAGTGGTGATACAGGTTAGTTTAATCTCAATAAGATATTATTAAGAATAGATTATATATGTAATTGCCATTAAAGTGAAGACAGTATAGTGATCTATAGGCTATATTTCTTCCAGGAGAGAGGAGCGTATGTGTGGAAGGTCTGGGCGCAGGTGTAACTGGCCCTGAAGAAAAACAAATTCACTTCAATGAGATGGAAACATGGAGGCTGGTCTGGGCTGCTAAGCGACAGATCTCCGAGGGGGGGAAGAGAGGAGGCCACAGGTGTGGGCGGCCCGGAGAAAATAACCAGAGAGAATAACAAGCACCCTGGCTAATGCACAATGCATTTACAAACAAGAGAGGGGTGGAGGGAGAGAGGGACCCCGGAGCACAAACAATGGGGCGAGCGAGTGTGTCGGGTTCCTCCGCAGCCGGGCTGTTCCGGAGGGTTTGGGAAGAGTTCCGGAACACTGACAGAACATTGTGTGTGTGTCACATTCCGCTCCAGGCCCTCAGGTCTCTGTGTGGCGGGCCTGTCACCCTTAAGAGGACAGTTTCCTGTACCCCCAGGAAAGGGGAGCATTGGGGGGGGGGTATAGGGACAGCCCTGGGACAGATGTGTGACTTCTGACCCCAGAAAAAGGAATAAATGAGCTCCATCTTTGCTACGGGACTGTATCTGGCAGGCTGAGGCCACACACAAGCGAGGCAGACTCCGTAGAAACCCGGAGCAGAGGAGGATTCATTCACCCAGACAAAGAGCACTGCCCCTCGCCCGTTTCTCCACATAAATAACCCCGCAAATCGCTCTCATAACCTGAGCCCTGTTACCTGATACTCATGGAATGCGTCTGCCGTGCTCCCTCTCCAAAACAACCGAGAGGAACAAAGAGACGTGACATAAATAAAAACTTAAGAGCTGAGGAAGCTTTTACAACGTGGGGAAACGATCCTTACAACAGACACCTAGACCTGATCTGAAAAAATGATCAGCAGTTTACCACAGGAAGACTGTAAAATGTGTTTAAATGTGTCACACGCCCAACCAAAAACCTTCCCTGGGTCTTATTTTCTTGTACAACCAGCCAAGTTGCCTTTTAAAATGATGCCTGCTTCCCTACACCAAGAGCAATTTGTGTAGTCTACCCATGTAGATGTGTAGATGTTCCAAGCATGTAATTGTAACATGCAGTCCTTAATTTACACCACACTGTGTGTCAAGAGGAGTTATTTAGAAAAGACACAAAGGTACAGCATGTTCAAAATGTGAAGAAAAGCACAAATACAAGTGATATTTCTGCATGCATGAACTGTGAGAGAGGAGTGCTTGCCACAGTTAAGCCTGACTGTGAGGGGAAAGAGACAGAGACAGAGGGTCACAGCTGGTGGAGGGAAAAAAACATTTACAGGAAGATCAACACTCCCCATCAGGACAGCACACCTCACATGGGCAGCTGTGGGAGGGCAGGTTAGACACAAAGACCAGGGGTGAGTGCTCCGAACCCCCCTGCCCGGAGCCCCTGTAAAAGGGCGACTTAAAGACCCATGTCATGAATAGAGAGGTAATGAAAAAATCCATCCATTCCAAGCCAGTCCATTAACCAGCACAGAGAGAGAAAATCTGATGTCTGCAGAGAAAATGGCCATTTACCCACTGTTAACTTCACAAAACACAATAAATAAATATTAATCTGGTGCAGGGGGATATTTCTCCTTTGTAGACAGTGCCATTTGCTGCCCCGGTCCTTTAGGAATGGGGGCACCGTGTGAGGGAACACAGTGATTGCACAGTAATGGGAAAGATTACTTTGGGAGGCACTGGGACTCAGAACGGGGGTACTAAGAGTTCTGCATTCATCGCCCCTCTTTCTGTCTCTCTCTCTCTCTGTCTGTCTGTCTCTCTCTCTCTCTCCCTCTCTCTCTCTCTCTCTCCCTCTCTCCCTCTCTCTCTTTCTCTCTCTCTCTGTCTGTCTGTCTCTCTCTCTCTCTCTCTCTCTCTCTCCCTCTCTCTCTCTCTCTGCTCAGCGTGGATTTACAGATTCTAACCCCGAGTGAAGGCCTCCAGCTCACATCTCTCTCAGTCTCCGTACTCACCGTGGCCGTGGGCCTGCTGTCAGCCTCCTCAGGCTGGGGGGGTCCCACCTCAACAGGGGCGCTGAGGGCGGGGTCACTGCTGCTCCGCACCATCAGAGGGGTGTCTGAGGGGTAAGAAAGCACACGCTTAAGTCAGAGATAAAGATCATAAAAGATAAAGAAGTTAAGCACTTTTTATTGCATTCAACAGGAGGACTATATACGCTGAATGACACTGTCAGTATACAGGGCAAAGTGTAGAATAGTGGTAAAGGAGAAGGGCTCATAACCAAAAGGCTGCTGCTTCAATTCCCCACTGGAGCACTGCTGCTGTACCCTTTGGCAATGTACTTAATCCAGAATTGGCCCAGCAAATTTCCACCTGTATAAATGGATAAGACGTAAACTGTAACCTATGTCAGTGGCTCTGGATAAGACCATGGGCTAATAATGCCAATAATGTAACGTAATGCATTGTAATGAATGCAACTGTTCCACAAATGCACGTGTCTGTGTGTCTGTCTGTGAGTGACTGGGGGGTGTTATAAAAAGTAATTAACACGTAGTGGTAAGAAACACACGGACGTTTATGTTTATCCATTTTGTTGTTTTTTTTCCCCACTTAAAGTGCATTTTCCATAAAAGTAGTGAGACTGTTTCTGCGAGCAGGCGATTAATCTGAGTAATTGTCAATTTAATCCGCTGCACTTTATCTACATTAGTGGTTTATTCAGACTTTGCTCTGTGAATGAGCATTAATGAACCCGCTAAATCCACAGGTGCAGCCGGGGTTTGGCGACGGAATAAAACACCAGCGACGTTAGGAGGTTTCCTAGAAAGACAGAGGCAGCAGGAGAGTCTATCTGGAGCCACTTTCGCACCAAAAATGAAGACATTACTCAAAAACCCAAATCACCCCGCACCAGTGCAACTCTGATGCCAAATGGCTCCTTTCACACTGCCCCGGGGAAGCCCCTCTCTCCACACACGCCTTTGTGTGAGGTGCGCTGTTGTGTAACGACAGATGAAACATCCACAGGACACTGGCACTCTCATTAACATCAGAGCAGCACCGGCATATTGGCGGTACAAAAGCTGGCATTTTGCTGGAGGCTGGTGGAGTGTGAAAGGGGGGAAGGACCCCTCCTGGCTGCCGTGCCTCGGCGGCTCTCTCTTCGCTCTCGCTGGGCCAGAGAGGACGGGCTCCGCTGGCTCTGAAGCAGAGACACTCAACAACGCTCCGCCTGGCCTGCCCCCCAGCTGCTCGGTCAGGGCAGACCCGGCCGAGCCCATCACAGTGAAAGGGCGCAGAGGAAGCGGGGGACCAGGCGAGCGTGAAGGGGCGGGGGCTCGGCCGACGGACCATGCGCGAGGCAGGCGGACAAGGCGGCCGCATTAGCGTGCGAAACGCAAGTAGCTCAACCCCCCCTCGGCTCCGCACAACCTCCTCACAACCTGTGGAAGCAGAGGGGGACATGTCCCTCGCCTGTTTCCTGCCACACTTAAACTCATCAGAAGGGCAGCCTGCCATGTAGACAGGCTCCAGTCAGGGAGGGTTCACCCTCAAAAGTCTGCGTTTTGTCCTCCTGTTCAAATGCTGTCCGTCACCGAGCTGGAGACACAACTAAACGCATGCGGCGGACAATAAACGCTCACCAGACGCGCTGAGGGGGGAGATAACGCATCAAACGGCAACTGTGTTTACTCACGTCTATTAATATCACGGACACCGAGTTTCCACGCCGAGCAGGCTCCGTGAGACTTCGGCAGGAAACGCGTTCACTCGCGCTGACGCTGTCAGGGCCTTTCGAATCAACCTCACACAGACACACTGCGCCTCTTCAGTGCCTCAGCCCAGCCACTCGGGACATAACAGGGAACAAGGAGCAGGCTATGCTGTACCACACCGCACCATCTGGACTTCAGCGGGGGGGTTTCTCACAAAGAATGCGTTTGTATCCTCACAAACAACGGCACAGAAATGGGCCTGAATGTAGAATGAACTGTTCTTCTACACCCCAAGAGACCAATACCGATTGTTGAGATTAACAAATTAATAAACTGTTGTCATTGTTGCTGCATACTGTATACTGTTGGGATTTTCAGTGTCTAGTCACTGCACATCCAGGTGGAGGGCTGCTAATGCTACACTGTAAATTGTATGACACTGCTACTACCTACATAACTGTATAACCACACAAACACAACCATAATCATAACCCAACCACGTATCTGTACACCCGTGTCTGTGTACATATCTGTAAATCTACGAACACTGGAATTCCCCGAGCAGGACCGTTAAAGTGCTCCCTTTTATTCTATATTCCGGTCTAATCAAAGGTCTGAGAGCAGGGCTGTGAAGTGCAGACCCCGAGAATTCCCTCATCAGCCTGATTAAATAATGGAGCCGGAATCATGCAGCTTCTGGGACTGAAGGCTGCTAAACAGCACGGCTGAGCAGCTCCAGAGCTCACCGGTAGACACTGTGATTAGATTTCTGAAACGCAGGCAAAATCATTACTCTTCCAGAAGCTTCCTCCCACATCAATCACCCACACCCATTAGTAATTAGTCTAGTGATCACAGCAAGAAATATGAATAAGACTAATTTTGAATAATTTAGCTCAGATTCTTTTTTTTTTCTTTGTGTCTTTTTTTTATGATTAATCAAGCTATGGCATGAATGTCTAATTTTCGCATCTGATATTATAGATGGCATATATCATTTTTCAATCCATGCTGAGAAAAAGAGACTGGGAAAAGCTGGGAACTGTGATGGCATTCTAGCCAGTGTTGTAAAAATGTACATTTATTACATTTATTCATTTGGCAGATGCTTTTATCCAAAGTGACATACAAGTGAGGCAGAGTACAACACAAGCAAAAAGCTATAAAAGGAGTCACCAATATTATAAGTGCTGCATGACCAGGTTTCAATAGTTATGCATTGGGTTTGATGGCAAAGGCAGGAACACAGTTATTTTTAGTATCAGGATTCTGTGATCTAGCGACTGAGATGTATGGTAGTATATTTGGGTTCCCTTTTCCAGTCAGGTTGCAAAAGTTAACTCTTGGTAGGGCTTGAATAGCATTATGCTCACACTCACTGGCCTGGGAGCGCTGTTAGCCTGGTGTGACACTGCTGATGATTCAACTTAAATGGACACACTTCTGTTCTTTTGTGCTGGAAGTCGCTCTGGATAAGAGCGTCTGCTAAACTACTGTAATGTGACATGATGTAAATGTAAGACAGAGCTCTGTGGCAGGGCTCTGTGTTCCAGCGGGGAGGGGAACTTAACAGCACCAACATCCACACGCATGCTACGGCCTTTAAAACCTATGCCGTCAGAGTCGCCAAATTCCAGACATCTATAAAAGTCCTCATCATTTGTTAAAATAGTAAAATATGTCATTCCTCTTCATGTACAGACAAGCTCTGGAAAATACGGATACAGCAGTAAAAGTGCTATTAAACACTCCCTTTAAACACCACCTTCAAAAATTCTGGACGGAAATTCTTCTTAAACCCAGGGAAACTGATGAAGACCTATAGCCTAAAATACTGTGCCACGGATTTAGCATGACAAGCTAAATCTGCTGAGGGATAGGTTTTCTCCATTTTAGGCAGTCCACTGGAAAAACCAAACATGAGTCAGTGATTACATAAAATATTCCACAGGGAAAAACGCTGTTTAAAATTTGTGAGGAAATGGATTACATGGATCTCTCAGAGACAGAGAGAGCAGCAGTGAGTGAGTGTAAAGGCATGAACGCGGGCATGCGCGGTGTGGCCTGTGATCTGTGATCTGCCGAGCCACACAATCTGCTGTTCTGCATCAGCCCCAGCTCACTCTAACGATGTGCCACTCTGAGAATCCGGTAACAACACGCAACTTCGCTGCACCGCGACTCCAACCCCACAGAGAGCCACACGGGCAGCAGCTATTTACAGCTTCAGAGTCCTTTTCCTTAGCATGTCATTTCCAGTATCTCTGGACTGTTAAAACTGTCTTCATCCTCTCCCTTTCTACCATGGGATTCTTGAAATCCATTTATTCCTTGGCCAAAAAGAATTCAATGATGAAAGGTCCCCATACGACCTGCTGGTGTAGAGCGTGTTTGTAAGGCTAGGACGTGAGATTGTGCTACTCTCTCGTACGTTGTGGCACAGATGAGTGCACAGACATCAGTTGCGGATAATGAGAGACGCCCGCAGTGTACATCCACTGCACACTTCCAGGCGCAGAGCCTCTCTCACTCATCACAGGGCCTTTGATGTCATGTCCAGGTGAGGCTCTCCAGACGGGCCGTGTGCTTTGTTAAGCAGTGAGCTCAAACAGCCCTCTGTCTGGCTGCATCTGCCATGTGTCTTATTACTGACCTCACTGAGCAGCCAGAGCATCCAACCGCTCGCTCTCCCGCTTTCCCGCTTTCTCTCCGCCTCCCTCTCTCTGCCTCCCGCTCTCTCGCTCCCCTACTCTCCCTCTCTCTCTCTCTCTCTCTCTCTCTCTCTGCCTCCCGCTCTCTCTCTTGCCCGCCATTTACACGCATCGACGGCGTCCGCCCCTCTCTGGAGTCCCGGGGTCAACGCTGAACGACCCCTGGTCAGGAGGTCAATGGGAGAAGGTTTTGGGTGTCAAAGGATATTTACTGCCCCGCCGTAATGTCCCTTCCCAGGGGAGAGGTTCCCCCCGCAGCCAGAATGAGCACAAAGGCCCTGAAGTCACAGATACCTGCGGACTGTGTCAGAAGAAGGGGGCTGGCCCACTCATATATGCAGTTACTGTGCATACAGGCCACTGGGAGGACTCATCTGGGAGCTCTTTCACAATCTATACTGTAAAAAACAGTCTATATCCCCTTTCACAATCTATACTGTGAAACAGTCTATACTCTTTCTCAAAATAAATGCTGTGAAATACAGTCTATAATCTCACAATCTATACTGTGAACTACTGTTTATACTCTCTCATAATCTATAACATGGATACAGTCTATACTCCTTTTCACAATCTATACTGTGAAATACAGTCCATACTTTCTTTCACTATCTGCATGTTTAAATTCACTTTAAACAGGAAGATAGGGCATATATTTAATACTCCGCTGAGGGACACTTTATTTGTTCAATTTGGAGATAACGACTGCAATGCAAATTAAGTGAAAAAATAAGGCTTTTACAATTAATGAAATCTGAATTTCAAAACAGCTTGCATTTGGTTAAATATAGCTTGCAGTACTTCAAGACATTTTTCTGACAGAAGTACTTCAGAGTGAAAAGTGGACTCAAAGTGAAGTAAACTTCCCTGGGACGCGTCTGATACTGTCTTTCATTTGTCCTCATCCCTCATCCACAAAAAAAAAAAAAAAAACAACACAACTCACAGGCTTGTGTTTGACACTGAGCGGCTTTGCTAGCACAAGGTGGTAGCCTCATTAGGTTACCTTATTATAAACCCAGCAAACAACTGCAGGTACGCTGCTGCACCAGGCCTGGCACATTTCCTCCCTTGGTGCTCGGCAGGGCTTATGGCCAGGGTTTTAATATTACTGTGCCATCCAGAGGAGAGCTGTCACTTCAAATTAGACACACCGCCATTCAAAATAAAGTGTTTTAGGCATTTGCAGATTCGTAGCAAATATATTCTGGGTAACATTTATCCAACAGGCCCGTAGCAGAAAATCGGTTAAATAAACTTGTCATTTTCCAAGCTTCTGCTCCACTTCTGTGGGATTATCCCCATGGGTCCCATGATGGAACACCAGGGTGATCAACTTTGACCTATGGACGCTGAGAAGAGGGCTGTGGGAAATTAAGGAAATTAGCCGGTCCAAAGGAAGTCAAGTGGGCTCAACCCATTCATCCACTGCATTTTATATGTGAATCTTTTATGTTATGAGCATATTAACTATTAGAAACTTTTATAATATTTTATAATGCTGGAATCTAGCATGGTTACTTTGACTGTGTAGCGGGCACGCGTTGCCACGGCAGTGCGGTTTCCAGGCCAATCACAGCCGGGTGAAACAGGAGCTCCTGTCGCAGCCTGGGTGCTGTGTGGAACATGCACCATCCTTAATCCAAACAAATTAGCGCTCCCTGAACCCTGGAGAGACACAGCTGCGTGTGCGTGAGAGAGCACAGGGGGCTGCTGGGAAGGTGGGCCCGTCTTATTAGCGATCGATAGAGCCTTCCCCTGCCTGCCTGCCTGGGAAGACCGGGCCCAGGGCTGTTACCAGACTCGCCGATAACGTGTCTTTCCCCCGGCTGAGGAAAGTATCAGTAAATGAGTGTTTGCAGTTCAGGGATCAATATGGCTCTAATCATCCGACACAGGGGCGGGGGGGGGGGGACGGAGTGGGGGCTTCTCTGTTACTCTGTGAGCTCAATTTCCCTGAACAAACGGAGTCCCCCAGAACTTCTCTTTGCCTTCCCCTCTTCAACTGGTACCCGTAAACAGCTGCAGCTGGGACCCATGGTCTCTAACATTTCTACCCAGAATCCTCCACTCCACAGTCCACCGCTCAGACCATTTCCCTGCAATGGTGCACAACTGCTACACAGGCTGTTTGGGGCTCACGGCAGACATGCAGAACCCTGATGGAAGACCCTGTGGCTCTGCAACCCCTTCAGCAGTCCCTGGGGAAGGTAGAGCAGTAAAACAGACCCATTTCAGTCAGGATCTACGAGTCTCTCTTGTCTAGAAGCCACGTAACAAATTCAAGAGGTTAGGGCTCCAGGGCACTCAGGAACCTGTCGTTACTCTTACATGTGTTTGTGTACGCGTGTGTGTGTGTGTGTGTGTGTGTGTGTGTGTGAGAGAGAGAGAGTTTATGCGCGTGTGTGGTCTTTCAAGATCAGAGTCTCCACAGGCCTAGAAGTGTTTATTCATATACAACGAGGCAAAGCCATTTTGCGTGGAGACCGCCTGGAAGCTTAACTTTAAAACACAGAATTGATTTTCTCTGTCGAGGCTTTGCGGTCTATGACCTTATTGAAGGAATAAAACGCTTCACTTCAGCATAAAAGAGCATTACAGCAGCAGTCTCACTCCAGGGACTTCACTGGTCATCTCATAACTAAATTAGTAGGGGGTAAGGGGGGTCGTGTGTTGGGGGTGCAAATGCATTTAAAAGACGCTATTCTTCCCCTGTTCATGGTTGGCTAGACTAAGGGTATCCAGTCAGACCACAGTGGTAATCCAGTTAGTGACGGAGCCGGGCCTGGCTGCCAGGGGTTGCTGGAGTGATGCTGGCGGGTCAGGGGACAGGCAGGTGTGGGGTGCTGGGTCAGGTCGGGGGACCGGCAGGGGGGTGCTGATGAAATGAATAGGAGGGAAAGATTCGGGGAGAAGCTGGGCAGGGTCATGGGAGAGTAAGAGGAGCGGGTTCCGGGTCAGGAACAGGCTGAGGGTTGAGCGGGACGGTTTGACCGGGCCGGGCTGAGTGATTGACAGCACATCAGGCCTCAGGAAGCCGTCCTCTTCCCGGGACACTGGCCCAGACCGGCCCATCCCACCCCTCCCCCATCCTACAGCCAGAATCCATCAGCGCTACTGAACAGAAAACCCGCAGGCCGACCCCGAGCTCAGAGCGGCGCTCACACAAAAGCATGACCAATGGAAACTGGCTTCGGCTTAAGACGGATGTGCCGCAAATAATGGAATTAGGAGGTGTCCCCGCCGCTCGGATGCAGCGCACCCAGATGGCTGTCTGGCTGAGCCCACGTGACAAACTGCTTATTTAACAGCCAGTCAAATGAAAAGGGAAAAGTTTACTCTGTAAACCGACACCGCCCGCTTTGATGTTGAAATTCAGAAACACGAGCCGGCTGATAGAACGCCAGGCCCGCACTTAAATCCACTTTCTAAAGCAATAAATTACCCGCTCAGCTTCTCATTACACCGCACTTTATATAATATGGGGCCGTTAGAGAAAACACACACATGCATGCATGCACACGCGCCTGCACACACACATGCACGCGTGCCGATACGCACACATGCGCGCACACACGCATAATACACACACACACGCATGCACACAATGTACACAGAACACACACAAACAAACACACACACACACACACACACACACACACACACACACACGGATACATACCCACGCACGCACACGCGCACGGATACATACGCACACACAGAGAACAGTTCACCTCCCGCTCACCCTCCCAGGTTGTGTGTAATCCGCCTCACACACATGCACTCCATCTCACACAGGCCAGGGAAACATACAGATGTTTTCTACATCCACAGTGTGGGTGAGATCAGATTGTTTTCCTCTGCGAACGCAAATGAAAGACACATGGCCAGAGCGGAGCGCCCCTGAGGAGGAGCACGGGGGCACGACGAAAATGTGTTTATTTAACCCTTTCAGTCCGCGGATCCACTGAACTGCCAGCCAGGAGAAGTCATGTGGGAGTCCGAGCAGGAATGCGTCTGACTGAAAGCCGATACTCTGCTGTTTGTTTGCCGAGTATCCACTTGGGCAAAATAACGTCACGCTACAGCGAGGACATAATGCCACGCAGGAAATGAGAAGAAAAGGGGAAAAGAGCGTTTTAGCGGGCGCTGGAAATGAGCAAAACCTTAAACAAACACCGAGCTCGGCCCGGCCGAGTGGTCAGCCTACTGCCGGACACAGACAGGAAGCGGCCGAACCGGAGTGTTTGCGCCACCACCACAACCGCGCCGACCGCTCCCACAGCAGGATATGATGTAAGAAGCCATTAAAACAGCTCCGCCAAATTCCACTGCCAGAGCCATGAGGGGTTAATGCCTTCTGCTATCCCCGCAGGTTAGCCTGAGATCTGCTGTTACAACGACAAATGGCGATAGCAAAACTTGCTTTGTTATGCCTCAGTTGGAGGGGGAGACGAGGGACCGGGAGTCTCTGAGTAATCACTATTAATCTGATTACCGCTGCGGCCTGATGAATTGGGCTATTAGCATACAGCTGTGTCCACCTCTTCTATTTCAATGATAGTAGGCAGAGAGAGAGACAGAGAGTACATAACCACAGTTAACCTGGCGCTTAGCAACACATTTGGTAAGCTGCACTGAGGTGGAGCAGCCTGGAGGATAAAGACATGGGGCAGGAGGAACTTTCGGAAACTGGGGGAGTGTTTCCAGAGTGAATTATTTCAGACTGAGACAGATAGACATCCTCCAAGAGCTGAGAAGAATTACTCTCACAAGCCTACTCTCTCACCCACTCTGTAACACTCACTCAGCCAGCACAGGTACAAGAGATTAATCCCAATAACAAGAGTGAAAGCTTCTCCATACTTTGTCGTACACAAGCCACACAAGCTGCACGGGCATTGCTGGTTCCTGTTTGCTATCCGGCGTGGTACGTGTAGTGCGGCTACCTGTCTGAGACACAGTAAGTGGCTCCGTTTCCATGGCACAGCTCCAGTCTTTGACCCCAATGTGTGACCCCCATCACGTGCCGGCGTGGTACTTACTGGATTTGAGGGCCGAGGAGTTGACCTCAATTTCGCCTCCTCTTATTGGCTGGAAGATGGACAGCTCGGAGTCGTAGGGGTCTGGGCTGGGGCGCCCCGTCGCGCTCCCACCCCCGGGGCTCACCGTCACCCTCTGCTGGGCCTCCTGCTCCTCATACACTGCCACCAGCTGCAACAGAGCAAGCGGAAAGCGTTAGCAAACATCACACACAGAGGTGAGTAGCACAAATGGAGTGCTATACAGCTACAGGCTAAAGGCACTATACAGCTTAACGCAATCCACAGAAACAGGTGAGCACTATACAACTTAATGCAATCCACAGAGACAGATACAACCCACAGGTACACAATACAACCCACAGAAACAGGGGAGGACATCACAATACAATGCAACCTTGAGAGACAAGTAAACAGCAACGCTCACCCTTGACATGTAACATGCAGCCCCATGTTTGCACTGTGTCATTACTGCTCTGCTACACTGAAGCAGCATGCAATTACAGCAGCTGCACTACTGAGGTAGAGGTGACAGCATGTGGGTGAGAGGTAGGGTCTCCACAAAACTAATCAAACAAAAATGCGAGAAACATCAGCAGTCAAGCTGAACACAACATGTGGCCTGTGTAATACAAGAACTGGGCCACACACACACACACACACAAACACACACACACGTGCCGCTCGTGTCCCCAGGTGCAGCTCCTGCGAGAGGGCCCCGTCTCTCTGCACAACAGGCCCAGGCGCCCCCCGCTCACCGCTAACGGAGGAAGCGCCTAATAAATGACACTTCATTAGCGCAGCAGCCTCCGTTTGCATTTCACAACATGTCAGCCTGCCTGTACGGTGCGACCGCCAACCCCCCCCCCCTTCTCCATCTGACCCACCCCAACTCCAGCCCTGTCTCCCCCGCTGCTACGGCCTGGGGAGGGGGCTCTGATTTATCAGAGGGGCGGGGGGGGGTGGGTTCTAAATGCACTGCTACTGTCATCAACCTGCATCACCCTGGATGGGGGGGGGGGGGGGGGCAGAGAGGAGCGGGAGGTGAGTGAGAGATAGAGAGAGGAGTGGAGAGAGAGAGAGACAGAGAGAGAGAGAGGGGGGAGAGTGAGGCAGAGAGATAAAGAGAGAAATGGGAGGGAAAGTGGCAGACAGCGATGGAGAAAAGAAGTGAACTGAGAAGAGATGGAGGGAGAAAGGCTCAATGCTCTCTCTCTCTCTGCTGGGTCAATCAGGCTGGGGAATAAAGACGTGACTCAGTGCTCTCTCCCCCATCATTCCGCTCCACCAGCCCCCCCCCCATGAGGACATCAGCGAACCAGTAACCACCACATGCAAAAGCACTGCAGCTGCACACGAGTGAGGCCCCCGAGCGTCTCTGCATTACACCCCATTAGGGAGCGCTTACTTCCACCTGAGCGTCACACGCTGTCGTTCCCCCCCCACTCTGTCCCGCGTGACCAGGATTTAAACAGGTGCCTCACACTCCGGGCCAAGAATAGCCCCGGCAATTATCGCCCCGACGTGTTAAACGCCCGGGCAGGGGGACGGCGGAGCGTCGGATCGCTGGAGCCGCGCCTCCAGGGAGCAGGAGCATCCCGCCGCAATAACCGGCGTGCACAGAGCTGTGGTGGATGGACCTGAGGCGTAAAACGGACGCTGCGTGCACACTTGCACGGGATTACACCACGACACGAGATATACACAGCGCCACTCCAAAGTTTGGACACAACGGATTAAGATAATGGGACACATGCATTCAAAGACATTTTAATCTGAAGATGTAAGCTTTGTATCGTGGTATACTTGGCTTTTGTCAGGTTGCACAAGTTCACTTTCGCTAGGGCTTGCTCACACTGTTCTCCTCACACTTACTGGTCTGGGAGTGTTGTTAGCCTGGTCTGACACTGTTTCTCATTTAAACTGAATGGATACACTTCTGTTCTACTGTGATGAAAGTCACTCTGGATAAGAGCATCTGCTAAATGCATGTAATGTAAATGCTTAAATGATTTAAATTTGTTTCTTAGACAAATACAAACAGTGACGTAGATGTCTAAGTGTGAATGTCTTTCCAAAAAATGTGTTTGAAAAAAAAAAAATTGGTTACTTTGAAGAATTTAAAATGGTCTAAGACAATGCAAGATAGTTTTGATGCAGTTTGGATGCAATTACTATTATTCGAAAATGTGGAAAATAAATAAAAATAAAGAAAAAGTGGGTGTGTCCAAAGTTTTGACCGGTACTGCACATAACATAAACAGGCAGACACAGTAAGTATCCCCCCTGCACTGTGGAAATCATTATCCATTAGTGACCTAATAAAATCATGCTACTAGCATGAAAAATGCATCCATTGCTCAGGTACATAAGCATATTATATGATCTGTATCATGTCATTGTGTCTCAGATATGTCCGGCTGCACTGTTTTTAATTTATCCACTCCTGGTAACAAGTGTCTAATTGCTGTAATGCACTGCGCTCGGTAGAAAAGTCTGCATCGTTCACTTTGCAGGCTGGAGCTGCTTCTATCAGATAAGCGCAGCCGCTGCTGATGGGGAAACCTGGTTTGGAGGCCAGGGGCAGCGGCCGCCGGGGGGGGGGGGGGGGGGGGCGGGTACCTCAATGGAGACAGAGATAGGGAGCAGAAGCCACTAAATCACCCCGTTTAAAGGAGCCTCCACATGTTCATCCCCTGTGATGAAATGCAGTTAAGGAGAGACGGACCAGAGCGATTCTGCCCTAACCAACTTTACCCTAATGACGGCAATTCATCTGCACTATCAACAGCTACTCTACACTTCAGGCCAGGTCAGGGCCCCGGCTCGCACCTCCTGGCTTTAAAACATTACCCAGCAGGCCGAGGGGCATCCCCCCCGGGGTCCTTCAGGAAAGCACACAGACATGGTAATTGGATCAATACTGAGGATATTACCGGAGCTGGCAGACAGGGGCAAGTGGTCCACTTCTTATTTCAGTCAAGTGAGTTCTGGGGTTCTAAATGACAAAAAAAAACTAACCCTGTCCCTCTGTGCTGGAGAGACAGGACCAGCAGACAGACCAGGACACACTGACAGACCGGCAGAAACACACAGGGGGATTAACGCTAAATGGCATCAAACAAGCCGAATTTGGCTAAAACAGCGATGCAGATGCCTTTGTGAGCCTGTTAAAGGGGAGAGATAGAAAAGATGACAGCCTGAGAGAGAGAGAGAGAGAGAGAGAAAGAGAAGGGAGGGCTGACCGAATCTGGCAGGGTGACAAACAGCATGAGAACCTGACTGCTCTGATGAATCAATTCCTTTAGTTATGATAAATTAGTGCTTTCTCTGCCGCTGCTCTCATTTTAAACGGTGTCAAGACGTTGGCACAGGAAATGAATGCTTGCTGAAAGAGAAAAACAACCCGAGAGGGAGGGCAAAACGCGGGAGTACAGGAGGCAGAGAAAGACCAGGAAGGGGCGTGGCACTCGCGTTATGTGTGTGTCTTTTTTCCCTCCTTTCTAAATAAATCACATGCAGGCAAAAGCTTGTTTTTCTTTGACGCTCGCTCCCCGATTTCAATAACCTGGCATTTCCACATACACAAAAAAAAAAAAAAAAAAAAATCTGATTATGGTGGAGGACAGGTATCAGTCAGGGCGGCTGGCGAGAGAAGGCCCAGACAGGAACAGCGGAGCAATCAGAGAAAAACACACAGTGCGTGATTGAAGGCCCCGCTCCCCCTCTCAGATTACACCGCTGCCGGATGGATTTGACAGCCGACTGACCCGCCCGCGATGAGATAACAAGAGCAATCGAGATCGGCAAGCAAATCCACAGCCCCCGCTACTCCAACTGGGCGCGCAAGGACCCGCGTCATCCGGTCACCTGGACGTAACCGCGACTGTCCTCAGCGGCAGGGTATGGGCAGCTCTCCGGAAAGAGGCACAGGGCTCTCTTTGCTCCCCTGTGTCGAAAAGCTCTGGACCCTGGCTGTGTACCAAACCCACACAGGAAGATGCACAGCTTTCAAACACACCAGCCAAAACTGCACACTCACAAGTGACTGTTACGCTTCCTAGTAACAGTAAGGGAAAGCATTCTTGCTTTAACTAGGGGTGAAATTTAAGGACAAACGGCAAAGTGTGAGGACTCCCCAATATTAATGTAGCCCCCAAATGTTACACTTTGTGTCCCATACTCTCACACTGCTGGGCTTATGGGTCTGACACTAGGCTCTCTGCAGAAGAAACCCGCTTCAGCACCAAAGTATTGGTATTAAAGCAGGACCCTGCGTGCACAGCGGCTAATCAGACAGAAATAAAGCACCGCACATGCTCAGAACACGCCCCGGGGTCACCCGTACGCAAGAGGACAGAGACCTGGGCTGTGCCACCCTGACACTACAGCCAGGAATACAAGACTCAGGGCATTTACCCGAGTGACAGGCTGACAACGGGCAGACATGCAGCTAAAGTGTTTCTGTCAGTCCTCATAACCTGCAAGAGGGCTCTGTGTGTGTGTGTGTGTGTGTGTGTGTGCGCGTATAAGCGTGAGCGTGAGCGAGAGGGAGAGAGTGTGTCTGCGCCTGAATCTTTTCTGCAGATGATTTCTCAATATAAAGCAGAATCCAATATTGAACAATTCTCCGCCACTCAATCTTCCGACTCTGACAGGTGACTGACGCACCAGGACATTCGTTCATCTCCCTCTCCGCAGCCGATATGCTGCAGAATGTGATCATTCTTATTATAACTCCAAAATCTATCTCCAGTCCCCTCTGTATTTTTGCCATGAGGAAATTAAAAAGCGCAGCTTTAGAAAGGAAACGTGATTATGCACAATAGAGCTTTGAGCTTTAAAGAGACAGTGAATGCACTGAACTCCACCCCCCAAAACCCCCGCCCCAGGCTGTGTCACCGCTCACACCTCGCTCCACACTCCAGCACGGCCCGGCTCGAAAGGGCCTCACGGGGCACCGCGGCGGGGCGGCGGGGCGGCGGGGTGGCGGGGCGGCGCGGCTTTTCGGAAAGCGCTTTTTTTATTTGAAGTAATCCTCTGGAGCACGATAAACACATCACACTAATGCGTCTGACATTTGCAGCGGAATATCTGCTGAATAACGGCCCTCGGGTTCCTCTCCCTCTCCTCCTCAGGACCGGCTCGAGCGGCCCCTCGGTGCGGTCGAGAGCAGCCCGCAACGAGGACGTCGTGCAGGATATTACCAAAACGAGAGAGTGAGAGGGAGAGAGAGGGAGAGAGAGGGAGATAGAGAGCGAGAGGGAGGGGGAGAGATGGCGGGAACGGGAGGTGCGGTACAGGAGGAAGACAAATGTACGGCTGATCTATGACAAGCGTCCAAGAGCCTCTGCGGTGCCAGGAATCGCAGCTGAAGCACAGGGCGTTAGGCGTACAGAGGGCCCTGCGACAGAGGCGTGGCACAATATAAATCCCCTCTGCCCGCACTGCTGGCTTCATTGCAGAAGAATTACACAGGGTTGGGGGGGGGGGGGGGGTTGAGGGGGAGGGAGCGGGTGCACGGGGGCAGATTTATAACGTTTATGGCCTTCCTGCAGTTGGCACAAAACAAACATCAATATCGTACGTGTTCTTATCATCTCCTTACTAATCAAATCGATTACTGCTAACGCATTGCGCCGGCCGACCAATAAAATGTTTATCAAACAAATGCATTCCATTACAAGAGGAGAGAGCAAACTTACAAATGCATTTGTATATATTGGTTTTTATTCAATCTCTCTCCAGTCACAGTTAACGTCTGAGCCATGAATCAGTGCCCTCGCATTGTGCTGTGTCAGGAAAACGAGGGGAGTGGTCCGAGGTTGACGGACAGGACTGCAAGCCAATCAGACGAGGGGAGAACACGCAGACATTAACAACAAAGTCCCTCTGCCAGGAAGACTAGATTGTGTGCTTCGATAAGCATCCTGCAAACTACGGTGAAAGAATACAGCCCACTGCTAAGCTACAAGGAGGCTAAAAGCGAAAAACCCCTGTGCTTCAGCAGCTGTACCGGGTCAATCAGCAGCTCGTCTGTTCCACAATTTCCCACCATGCATCAGTGCCCCACACTGATTGGTAAATATCACCCACAGCATGTGAAGGCCAGGTCTACTTCCTCCTCAGAGACAGAGACGCAGGGGGACCACCCTCTACTGCTGGAAAATAAATCTGAAGATGTCCTCTAACAACCAGCGCCCATCACGGGGTACAGTGCCCGCCCTCAGGGTTTGGGGCACAGTAAGGCTTGAGAATGGCTCGAGGCACATCCTGTAGTCGACGGGTTCGGCTTCGGTGCTTGGTGGATGCAGCGGACCTCCGAGGTTAAACTCCCACTGCGATACAGCCATTCGGAGGAAATCTCATGAATGCGCATTTCTGGGGTTCCCACTTGTGCTTTCCTTACCAAATTAGAAAACACAAACAAGGTTTTTTTTCTCCCCTTGTAAAAACACAAGCATTTCCCACTGCTAGCACCATGTCAAGAACATTGAGTAATACAGCCCTTTGTCTTTTCATAACCCCGCCAGAAGAAAAATTAGAACTTTATTTATTATCATACAAAAAGGGTCCACAAATCAGTACAATGTGCTTATTTAAGAGGGTCTGACGGGAGTCTGTGTGGTCAAGGACAAGACCCTCCCGAAACAGTGTGCTGGTCCCACTCACCCCATGACCTGCTGTCCATCACAGGACCTGTGCCTGCTTATGGGACAACTCTGACATGGAAAAAAAACTGTACCGCTGTCTCCGTCCCTATCACGACCCATACATGCTCCGTGTTTACTCAGAGAGGCGTGGGGTAACGGACAGAATGTGGTTTTCATCACGTGAGCAGACCTTTATATTCACATGTACAGTCACGCACTCTGAACACAGCACCAGTGCTAGGAGAGGCGCCCTGTGTGGGGAGCCCAGCAGAAGCACAGAGTGTGCCCATGGCTACAGGCTGCACAGGGAAGCCTCGCAGCTCTGACTGCTTAGAGAAGATTTCACATACACTTCCTGCACATGACCACCCAAAACAATGCTCCCAGAGCACACCTCAGCTGGTCCTTCTCTCTCATCCTCCCTCTAATCATTCTCTCTGTCTCTCTCTCCAGTCCGCCCCTTCTCACTCTCTCGTTCCCTCTGTTTAACTTGCCTCTTCATTTGTTCTTCTTCCATCTTCTGTCTCTTGTCTGTGTGCACCCCCCGAACCTGAGCGGGGTTGGAATGAGCTCTGCCAGCCTTCCCCAGTCTCTGAGATACAGTGTGTGATGAGGCTGATACATCTGATACACACACACGCACGCACACACACACACACACACACACACACACAGACAGACCCCATACTGTGAGCAGATTGACAGCACCACCTAGCTCTCAGTAGTGCCAACTACAGCTCAGCAATCCATCTCACTCACTCACTCACTCTCTCTCACTCACTCACACACACACACACACACACACACACGCACACATACACACGCACGCACACATACACACGCACGCACGCACGCACGCACGCACGCAAACAAACGCGCACGCGCGCGCACGTACACACACACGCATACGCACGCACGTACACACACGCAAGTACACACACACACACACATGCACGCACACACACACACACAGTAGGAAGCAGAGCCGTGAAGTAGAGCTCCCTGCCACTGTGCTACAGTGTTTTGATCTCTTCATTTCTTCTCTTCTAAATGATCAGTGGGGTTGAGCAGCACCTCTTACAGGGACCTTTATTTTGCTGTCATTTATGCAGTATCTCCTATTTCTCCTTCTGTAACTCAAATGCATAATGCAGCACTCACAGACTGCTTCGTGTCAACAGCAGCGCTCAAAGAAAACGTTTGAGAGATACAAGACAAAACCTGACTGTAAAAAAAGTTATTTTTAATTGCGCCCTGTTGTGTGACAACTGCCTCATAATTGTCATTTCACAGACTTTTATCTTTATAATGATTTTACCGTTTCATTCAGATTAAAATTTTCATATGGTGTAATGAGTAAGAAGAAAAGAAAACTAAATCTACTTCATATGCCGTCAGAATCACACCAGCATCAAAACAAATTGGGACATTAACAAAGAAGTGAGCAGATTTGACTCTGTCATTATCGCTGAGAAGCGGACTGCTTCTCTACCCCAGTCATACAATGACGGCGATGATGATGACGGGGGATTGATCAGGGCTCCAGATAAACAGGTCATCCGGACGAGGAGCTCTCTCTCATTAGTTCCCCCATATAGATCTTCCCTGATGTTTAATCTGGGAGGACTGGGATCAATTTCAGGACCAGGCCCGGTGCCTTGGGCTGCTCTTAAGCAGCACTCATAATAATCTCTTCATTGAGCTTTCAGAGACACGGGCGGGTCATTTAACCTTATCTGTCACTCCGTGAACGGGCACGTCCGCCATCTCCTGTTAACACACAGCGTTGGCAAAAGGGGAATATTAATGTTCTCTCTCCTGCTCTCTCGCCCTCCCCTTCTAAAGGACATTACCCTTTCAGTTTATTTTTTTAATGTTTTTCCTCTTTCTTTATTTCTGTAACAATTTTACTCCCTCCATTACATGTAATTACACAAGTATTTTAAACACACCGCTTTTGAAATAACTAATAATGACAAATAATGACTACTAACTACAATGAGAGAACGCAAAGAACAAAGACAGCAGGGACTCCTGAACTGAGATGGGAAATTTGTCATTGTATCATTTCTATACAGACTAATTTGTACTTCCATTTTCTAATTTCATTTTCTGTTCCTCTGAACAGAAAATAACAGCGAGTGGGTCCTTTTCTGAAATGCGTTAATCAGGTAATCAGAGCCTTTCTCTGGTGTAGATTTCAATACAACTCCATACATTTAAAGCTGCTCTTTATAACACACACACACACACACACACAGCACACACACACCTTCAGCACAGCCACTAAACTGAATGAGACTTTCCTCCCTCATAAATGTTTACCTGCACCAGATATTTACCAGTGGTGTAATAAACATTAAGATGTACAAGCTCTTACTGTAAAATATAGAGCTGAAATCCCATTTGACTAAAAGCAAATGGGCTGATAGCGGAGAGCCTGAAGCAGCAGTAACGTTCCCTGAGCAGAGCACTCAGCAGCCATGCAGCAGACCTGCGGGGTGAGTTACTGCTCTGATCTCAGCAGCGATGCAGCAGACCTGCGGGGTGAGTGATTGCTCTGATGTCAGCAGTGATGCAGCAGACCTGCGGAGTGAGTTACTGCTCTGATGTCAGCAGCGATGCAGCAGACCTGCGGAGTGAGTTACTGCTCTGATCTCAGCAGCCATGCAGCAGACCTGCGGGGTGAGTTACTGCTCTGATCTCAGCAGCCATGCAGCAGACCTGCGGGGTGAGTGATTGCTCTGATCTCAGCAGCCATGCAGCAGACCTGCGGGGTGAGTTACTGCTCTGATCTCAGCAGCCATGCAGCAGACCTGCGGGGTGAGTTACTGCTCTGATCTCAGCAGCCATGCGGCAGACCTGCGGGGTGAGTTACTGCTCTGATCTCAGCAGCGATGTAGCAGACCTGCGGGGTGAGTTACTGCTCTGATGTCAGCAGCGATGCAGCAGACCTGCGGGGTGAGTGATTGCTCTGATGTCAGCAGCGATGCAGCAGACCTGCAGGGTGAGTTACTGCTCTGATGCCAGCAGGCATGCAGCAGACCTGCGGGGTGAGTGATTGCTCTGATCCCAGCAGCGATGCAGCAGACCTGTGGAGTGAGTTACTGCTCTGATGTCACCAGTGATGCGGCACACCTATGGAGTGAGTGATTGCTCCGATGTCAGCAGCCATGCAGCAGACCTGCGGGGTGAGTGATTGCTCTGATGTCAGCAGCCATGCAGCAGACCTGCGGGGTGAGTGATTGCTCTGATGTCAGCAGCCATGCAGCAGACTTGCGGAGTGAGTGATTGCTCCGATGTCAGCAGCGATGGAGCAACGGCTAGCTTTGCAGAATTACAGTTTACATTTTTACATATTATTCAGCTATAAAACTGAATATTCACTAAACACACAATGACCACTTTAACACACTACCACACTGACCACTACACACAATACTAACACAGCCACTATACCATACTCCACCATACTACTGCATTGACTACTACACAATACTACACCATAGTACCCCACAAAAACCACTACGCCATACTAAACCATTCTATCACAATGACCACTAGAACATACCACAACATACTACACCATCCTACCACACAAACCACTATACCATGCTAAACCATTCAACGACAATGACCACTAGACGGTACTACAATATACTGCACTGTACTGTCACATTGACTACTACACCATATTATCACATTGAACACTACACCAGATGACCATACCAACCACTATGCTAACAGGACATGACAAGGACCATGCAACTTGACAGGACTGGTGCTGTTCCCTTTCATTGTTAAGAACACTAAGCCAACGCACAAGCACATTCACAATGGAAGCAAAAGGACATTCACAGAGCTAATGGACACATCTGTAAGAGTCAAGATGATGAACATTTGACAAGAACTACAACATGATCCAGAGAAATCTTGGTTGCACAACCTTTCGATAGCTAAGCAGCTAGCTAAAAGTCAAAATACTGGCAGCCAGCTTCCTGCCGCTATGCGATTCCACAGCTCGCTGCCTGTGGCCTGCTCTAATCACAGCCAGTCCCGACGGGGACGGAGTTAGCGTTACGGCTCGGCCGGGGAGCACAGGTGGGGGGCGTACCTGGGCCAGCAGCAGCACCACGGCAGGAGCCGTGCTGTGAGGAACACAGGTGTAGGGCCTGCCGAAAGTGATTTACGGGCCCTGCTGGCTCCCCAAACACACGGTGCGAAGTAGAGGGCGGGACAAGGCAGCTCTGCGCGCTGTTGTACATGACATATCTTATTATTATTTATAACGAGCCGTAAAGAAACAGGGTAAACTCTACATAAATCACGCGGGCCCGTGAGGGGAGAAGGGGGCCCAACGTGTCGTATTTCTCACATCTTACACAAATAAAAGCCGCGCTCATTCATCACCCAAACAGCACAAACACGTCACTGACTATTCCTCATTTCGCCTGCCCTTCTGTTTTGCAGCCATTTCTCTTCCCCTCCTGTGAGATGCTAATAATCAGCTTTCCTCCTGTGGCTGTACTGGGGCCAGCTGCTGAAAGCCCTGGAGAGTCTCAGAGAGAGAGGGGTGGGGGGGTTTACACACTGCAGCTCCAGCCTGACCCGCAACCTGTCCCACACACATGGACACACACACGCACGCGCACACTCACTCCCACACACATACATACATGAACTCACTGCCACACACATACATACAAACATTCACATGCACTCACTCTCCCATACATACACACTCACTTACACACACACACACACACACACATACACATTCACACTCACTCCCACACACAAATATATACACACTTGCCCATAAACACGCACATGCTCACACACCCACCCACACACACACACACACACACACACACACACACACACATACATACGTGCACATTCATACACTCACAAGCACATACGCACGCACACGCACACGCACACGCACACACGCACACTCACACACTCACACACTCACACACTCACACACGCACACACGCACACACGCACACGTACAGTCTGACAGAGGTCCCTTCAAGGCTGCCTCACGATCAGAGCCTGAGGAAACTGTGTCATTACAACACAGTGGTGCTTTGCTGCACAGAAAAGAGCTGCTATTAAGGGGCAGAATAATTAAGGTGTCTTTGACAGCAACCCTGCAGCTATTTTTCCTGATTATTCTTTCATTCTCTCTTTCTTCCCTCTGCGCTCGGGGAGAAAGGGAGAGTGATTAAGTTCTGAGACGGTGTTTCAGGCCAGGAAACATTTGCATCTTAGTCCAGTCCATTTAGCTCTGAGACGACAGACAGAGAGTGAGGGGGGGGAGAGAGAAAGGCTGGCTGCCGACAACATTCCCCCTTGTTTTTCATTTCCTCTCCCTCTCCTTTGTTTCCTTCTCACGGTCACTCGCTGGGATGAGGGATGTGAGCGCTGGGAATACTGGTTTGGCGGCTCTCGGCGGGTGAAGCGTGAGGGGAAAACGAACACTCTGCCTGGCGTACAGCCCTACTCACGACTACTTGTGTGTGTGTTTTTTTTTTTGACACCGGTTTTCAGCAATCCGAGAGGCAAAGCAAACGTCTGAATCACCATCTGAACTTCAGTCACAAACAAACCCTTCTTCGCATCACATTCCGTTCTTTCATTTTATTTCATAATTCACAATTTCATGATTCATATTGAATAAGTATTCATTTTTTGGTGGTGAAATTGTGGATGCCATCCAGCACTGGCAAGGATTCATCGCAAACATGGCTGAAAGATACAGCAAGTGACATGAGCTGGGCCAATGATGTAACAATTAGAAACAGGAGTCCAGAGACCGGAACCTCACACACACACACACACACACACACACACCTGGTCAATGTGCCATTCCCCACAAACCCATCAGCTAGTCCACTGCTCTGGGAGAAATAATTCTATTTATTGTTCTAGTACCCTGGGACACTTACACACCAATGAGGCCAATTCAGCCATACCAATATATTCCATTTTGCTTTTCTTCTGCTAATCTTAAAGCAAAACAATACAAAGCAATTACACTGAGGTCTGCGTGCCTCACCAACAGCACTGAATACTGAATTTGCTCCCAGCCCGACCAGGCATCATCTCCATACAGAGCAGAACCTTTTCTCCCTGGTGCACCGGGCAAGGTTGGCTGAATGAGGGGGAGTCGGGTCCAACACCAGACCGAGTGACAAATGGAGAATTACCTGAACCCCGAGGACATCCCGTCCCGTTCACTCATTCATCGTTATCGTAATCATTTTACCCCCCCCACTGCAGTGTATCAATCACTGGCAGAGCAGCAAAACAAAGCCTGCAGGGTTTCTGAGGTCACCTGTGTCTGTATTATGGCATTTTTCATAATTTCTCTCTCTTACGCAGGAATAAAATATGAAACAAATAGAGTCATATTTCAGTGTGTTTGAGGCTCTGAATGTGTCTCTTGCTCTCTGCACCCTGAAAGAGGGCTCCATTTCAAGGGGGTTATGTGTTCCAGCGCTGATAATTGAAGGCCGCGAGTTTCTATATTTGTTTTTCAGATCACGGCGTGTGTTACCAGGGTTACGGTGGCAGTTTTGTTCTAACTTCAGTGAACCTGGAATGTAATTGATTTGAGTTTTAGTGAAGTGAAGTATGGTGCGAGTGGGAGGCTGGTGGCTAAATCACACAATCGCACTTTAATTACGTGATATGGTTGTGTACCGAACACTCTCTCTTTTCTTTTCAAACTTTCTTTATAACTCACAGAAACTCTAATCTACAGACACTTGAGCAGTTTTTTCCCCATCATCTTTCCATTCTACAGACACTTCCCCTCATCTCTTACCATGTAAAAACACAGCATCTCTGCTCTGTCCCTCATAATACTAAGCTAGTGACCTTCCCAGCAGTCACGCCTGTCCAATGCAACTTACATCGCTTTCATTACACTTATACACAGCAGCTAGACATTTTTACAGAATCAATTCAGGTCAAGCACTTTGCTGAAGTGTAAAACAGTTACATCCCACTCAGAATGTGACCCTGCGCATGGTGTCCGCGTCTGCTCCGTCACCACGACGACCCGCTGCCGCATGATATGAACTCTGTGGGAGGCTTCACACCTCCCAACATACAGGGTGTGATTCCAACACAGATCCAGCAGCAAAGGAAAAAAACGATGTGCATCTCTGCTGTTCCAAGCAATACAGCAGATATTATTTGTCATTTTAAATCTGACACCGAAACGTACAAAAACACTGTGCATCAGTGAAAAAACAGTCTGGTCTAAAACAAAAAATCAAAATATAATAAGGAAGTAAATATAAAAGACAATAAAACAGCACAGGCTGCAGCTGAACAGACATTACTCAGAGCTGGCTGATCAGGAGAACATACGAGCCGTCCTCACCGGAGCGGACGGAGGCCATGCCCAGCGCTGGGTCTCCTTCTCTGGGAGCCAGACAGACACGCACAGCCCACCTGTTCCCCATCATTAGCATTATTAGCTCTCGTTATCACCTGCTTGCCAAAGCCCCTCAGCCACAGCGGCTCACACAGCTTACGGTCCATCCGTCCACACAGCTGGATATTCACAGAGGCATTTCGGATGGAGCACCGTTACCATGGGGATAGCACGGTGTCCTTTCTGGGGTAGAGCCTGAGGCGTGAGGGGGAAAGGGGGGGCAGAGGGTGGGGGACACACGGCCCAGGCTGCCAGGACCTGCGGAGCTCAGACACCCAAAAACGCACCGGAGTGCGGCCTGAGTCACCGACCCGAGGCAGGAGGTTTCAAACAGCGTGACTAAACTGGAAAAGCTTTAATCTCTTTCGTCAGACTCGAGGGGTTTGTTTAATTGTGGTCAGAGACATGGAAAGACTTGACAGTTGCATGCCTGGAGGAGAACACACAGGAACGCATATTTGCACAGTCATGAGAGCACAGGAGGACGACACGGACTTAAAGTACAATCAAATTCGTATTATTGTTATTTTGTCATTAACAGTGTACTATAGTGGTACCATGGATTCTTGACTTCAGTAGGATTATCCTCCCTAATAATAGGTGTGTTTGCCTGGAGGCAACCTCACCTCCCTGATCACAGCCCTGTAAAGTGAAACCACTTCCCATGTTTGCACTGCAATTGTCACAACAGCAGAACACAAGAGCTCACCGCCTGCTCACCATGTTTCACGTGAACCCTAATGCCGCAGGCTTCAGTGGAGAGTTAACGCAGACCCCCTCCTGCTCTTTACTCGCCGCACGCTCACTCCTCGGACCCGTCTCGGCAGATCCGGGACCTAATACCCAGCAGCAGGACGTTCTGACTCACTGCTCACACAGACAGCACATTCGGCATGTGCCCACATTGCCCTCGTCTCATCTACAGTGACCTGCCTCACTGCTCAAAAAAGAGGAGGCAGAACAAGGAGCTGGATACATACCATATCTATACCTATCTACATCTGTTAAGAATGCATTTACTGGCCATCTTTAGACACAGACTGAAGATCCACCTCTTCAGACTGCATCTTGGTTCCACTCCAATCCCCACCCTCTAACACCCGCTATTTGTATTACTTATATTATTTGCTGTTTATTTTACATTAGTATCGCGCAGTGTTTTGGATTCAGTGATCTCGTGACTGTGATGTGTGGTCATGTATGTGCTTGGCTTCCCTTAGTTTCTAGGCTGTCTGGTCAGGTTTCACAAGTTCACTTGTGGTAGGGCTTGAATAGTGTTATACTCACACTCACTGGTCTGGGAGTGTTGTTAGCCTGGTCTGGCACTGCCGCTCATTGAACTTGAATGGATACACCTCTGTTCTTTTGTGCTGGAAGTTGCTCTGGATAAGAGCATCTGCTAAATGAATGTAACGTAATGTAATGTAATTTAACCCCACAAAACATCAGCGCACTGCCCGCCCACGCCTTTCAATCACCAATAATTTTACTGGGGTGATAGCGGCTGCATGGAGTCCAAACGATCGGTGGAGCTGGCTGCAGAACAGAGAGTGTAGGGGGCTGTCCCAGCGGAGTGAGGATCAGGACAGAACGCAGTGAGAGTGGATAACCACCATGTGGAGGAAGTGACCTTTTCTACGCTGTTTAAGTGACTGTGAAATCCTTAAGGTGACTACTCTGCTCAGGACGCAACACATGGCAGATCACTTGGGGGGGGGACCTATGGGTAACCGCCCTGTCAGGGAGATATGCTGAAGGTGTGGGGTCTGGATGAATTGAGTTTGGTCAGGGGGGGGCAGTGTAGTCGTTAAGGAGCAGGACTTGTAACCAAAAGGCTGCCGGTTCAATCCCCAGCTGGGGCACCACTGCTGGTACCACTGGCAAGGTACCTAACCCACAATTGCCTCGATAAATACCCAGCTGTATCAATGGATAAAAGTGTAACCTATGTAAACTGCTCTGGTTAAGAGCATCTGCTAAATGCCAACAGTGTAATGTAATGTTAAGGGTGCTGAGGTCTGTCACCATCAAGCCACGTTTGAGTCACATGGAAAATCAAACTCTCCCTGCTCACAACTATCCAAGACGCAGATGTATTCTGCATCAGCATCTCTATTGAATTTAAGGAAGAAATTGAATTTTTGCAATGTTTCACAAACAACATAATAAAGCTGATTTGCATTATAGGTCGTAAAGCGGGGATCAGAGAAGGGATCTGTAAATTAGCGCCCACAGCTAGAGAGGTTACTGCTGTTTCCCCGCTCAGCCTTAATGCACATTTCAAAGAGAAAGCCTTATTAGGATGGAGTCCACTTTGGCCTCCCTGTGGCGCTCTCTACCTCCGACAGACCATGTTGCCTGGAAACTGGATAAATGGCAAATCTACTTTAATGTCCTTTCATATCTTTTCCAAATGTATTATTTAAGCGTTTAATATCCCCTTAAACTCGATCACTCTCTGCATTGTTTAGACCCATTTTTTCCTTGCCTCCTGGAAAGAGTGCGGTCAATGCTGCCTCCCGCCCCCCTCTCTTATGACTCCAACCAAACCTTCCCTGGGGGTGAAATGTGATGTGGATAAAATATATTTCCACTAAAAATGTGACTGGTAAAATAGCAATAATGGAAAAGCCATCAATAAAACATGCGCTCTGAACTTACACCACCCCTACTCAAACTCTCCCTAAAACCTTCAGAGCCTTCATGAAAAGCAGGTGATTATGTCAGGCTGTTATGACAGGCTTATGTGTGTAAAGCAGCCCATACCTGCCTCACTCCTGACTGCTCTGCCAGGCTCTGCCAGCCTCTGAATCACCCTTACGTCCACCCAGGACCACAGGAAAATGAACCTAAACGGGACGGCAGAGCTGCCACGGGTGATTAAGAGGAACAGCCCAAAGACAGAGCGGGAGTAATTAAGATCTGTCTCCTTCGCAGTCGTTAGCAGAGGGCCAGCTCTGCCATCTTCGTCTCCAGCGTGCAAGCTTCCTGTTGCCATGGAGACCAAAACCCCCGGCTGTGGAATCTCGGCTCAGGCCAGGTTTTTCTCTACTGTTACGAGCGGGGATGAAGCCCACTGTCAGACCCAGACCGCAGCTTGCTCTCGACAAACGTGCAGTGCTCTCCAGCCTCCAGTTGTACGGTCCTGCCCCGGGCAATTCAGACCCACAGCACCGAGTCCTTCCAGGAGTCTGTGAGCTGAACAGGGCTCTGAAACCCTACGGCACCGCACTTTCACCCTGTGGGGCAGCAGGCGGGGCTTCAGTCGGGCTTCTGCAGGGTCTAATGGAGTTGAAATGGCAGGGCGGATTCAGAAACCATGCGAGTCTGTGAATGCCATCTCCCCTCCCTTTCTCTCTCTCTCTCTCTCTCTCTCTCTCTCTCTCTCACTCACCTACACACTAACAGGACTGACAGGCTAATGCTTCAAAGGCCATTTGGGGCTACGCAATGAACATAACACAGTCATCACTCACACCTGGACTGTTCCCATGCGCAATACTCTTACAGGGAAAGAACCACATTAATGTATGTAAATCTCAGGCTAACACTATACCCTGATGACAAGGTTTAGCAGTGGACCCTGCCACCGAGAACCATTTGGGTCTACTCAAAAGCACTTCTTAAAGGTCTGTCTTTTTGAACGCTCCATTTAATGTAGAAAAAATTGTTGATGTGAATAAACCATAGAGCCTTTTCATACAAACACATTTTTTCAAATGTAAATGCACTTCTGAAGAGGCTTCCATTTAAATACTCCACTCGGGAGTATCAAGTCAACCACTTCTGAAAGAAGGAGACGTATAATTTAAAACCAGCCCCTCCAGCTTTTTGAATTCCCTTCAAAGTAATGCAAAGCGTGTGGCGATATGTCTCAGAGACGACTCCCGCACTGGCATCTCTCCTGCATTCCCCACCTACAGTAATCAAGTGAAGCACATTCATTAAGATAATTAATTAGTATAATGGCATCACACGCAAAATGATAACAATGTGAGTAGCGGCGGTGCCTCCCTCCGTGTGGGGGAGGCGGCGCGGACGCAGGTGCTACCTTTCTCTTTAATTGAGACAGAAAGATCATAAAGTACCTGCCTTTCCGCATTTCATTTACTCCTCCAATTAACCCCGCGAACCTCCCCCTCCCCGCCTCAGCGTGGCCCCGCCAGCTGCACTCAGAGGATGTGTGACGGGGAGATGATGCCGGCCATTAGCAGGGATGGCGGTGGAGACGCCAGCGATCAGCGTGGGGGCGACCCCCCCCCCCCACATGCTGCTGGAGACGCCTTACCCCGGCCGGGTGATTCGTTACACCCCCCCATCCCTCTGGTACTGCTATACACTGACGATGAGGAGGGAGGGGGGCATACCTCCTATAGCCTGAGTACTACGAACACCAGCAGCCTCCCTGTCAAGCCCACTACAGAGAGAGTAGTGAGTAAAACCGGGCATGTCAGGAGCACAGCCGTACCTGGATGACAAAACCTGTCTGGTGTTCCACTGCAGGACCCAGGCTACGGCACAATACAGCATAAGAAGAAAAAAAAAAAAAAGCAGCTAGCATATCGTTTGTTTTGTATTAATCTTTATTGGAGCTGTGCAATGTGAAAGAACACAGTTGGCTTTGCTTTCTGTGAAACGGATGTATGGTCTTTCAATAGCCAGCGACATGCACTTCATGGACTACAGACCAAAGAGCCTCCTGTGATATTTCCTTTGTCCTGACAGCTTCGACTCACACTAACCCCACCCCTGGCCTGCTAGTAGCAAAGAGGTTGTGGGGCCAGAGTTTCATGGCTGGTTCTCACGCAGAGGAGTTACCAGAGTCCCTTCCGGGAGAAAGTGCCCAGTTCAGAGGGTAACGGTTTCTGCAGGGAGACCCTGACTCCCCTTAAAGGGGGAAGTGGAGAAAAATCAATAAAAAACGTGAAATTTGTGCTGGAAGTTGCTCTGGATGAGAGCGTCTGCTGAATGCGTGTAATGTAATGTAATGTAATGTAATGTAATGTAATGTAACACCAAAAATATTAGGAGGGGGGGGGGGTTTAAAGATGACATTATCAAAACCAGTGTAAACTGAACCTGCTAAAATAAATTAAATTAAATAAATAAGTTAATAAAATGCTACACATGCGCTAAGCACATCCCACCACCTGGTGTCTTTGTTCTCCTCTCCAGCACCGGAGCTGCGCAGTCACTCCCAGTCTTAAGCACGCTCTTCACTACTTCTTGAATCTGTTTCAAAAGCTCTGCGTCAGACGAGAGCCATGAATTACGCTAACAGATGGTTTACTCCATCAAGCTTCCGTTGTAAATGGCTGCAAAAATAAAAGCTCATCAGGATCAGAACAGCTATTACATTATTCCACTTCATTGCATCTTGACTGGGATGCGAGCGGACTGCTTCACACGTCGCAAATTAAGCTTCAAAACAACACCATAAATTAACACAATGAAACGAAACGACTTTTTAATATTGCTTTCCGTCATTATCCTTGTTTTCCAGCCAGTTGTTCAAGTTGTAAGCGATCACCGTTATGGCAACAACTCAACCCAATTTACGGCTGAGCCAAATCCGTTCTCTCTGTCCTTTCACGCCACCTACTCAAGGAGCTTTGTGATATTTGTGCCACAAGCACCTGTGTGTGACACAAGTTCGCCTCATTGAAATCGGGAGCTCACAGCTCAAACCCGGTGAACTCTCCCATGAAGTTCACATTTAATGCATCCAGTGCTGGTACGTATCTGCCTCACTCCATTAGCCCTTAACGAGCGCTGTGATTTAGAAGTGGAATAATCAGATGGAACGGCTTCGTCCCCTCGTTCCGCGCGGCACGCCTGACACCGGGTCAGGGGAGAGGCCTCACCTGTTCCATCGCGCAGACTGAAAATGTACCGTAATTAATCTCACAATACGCCGCCCACCAATGAGACATGGGCAGGAAACGTAGGGTTTTTATGGCTACTTTGCCCTTGGTCCTACCATAGCTTCCAGGGCTTATGTCAGATAGCAATATCATGCTGCATGCTCTAGATTTTGAAGTGACCAATTCAACCCATTTATTATCACTAGGGTGACAATTGTTCCTCTCAGGAAACGTGTGTGAAATAGCAGGATGGCAGCTGAAACAGACTCCAAAATTCAGGTGTTCAGGTGACTATGCTCTAGCACATCATAGATCAAAGCTTACTGTCAGTGTAAAGGAGCACAAAAGGAAACATCAAGTTAGAACAAACCCTGCTCACTTTGAACACAAGCTGAGCTCTATGACACACGCTTGATGTGGAAAAAGCATTGAGAACTCCAAATTTTTAAAGAAAGAACTTGATTTGTTACGTTCAATAAATAAATACCTTGATAATAACTTGTTAGACTAAATCCTGAAGATGAGGGATATCTGCAAGAACTGTGGAAGGGCAATATTTAATTAATTTAAATAATTAATAACACAAGCCAGTTAGGCCACTTTCCCATGTTCCTTTTTCTGACAATTTCTGAAATTAGTTGGCCAGTATTAGCTAGCTACCTAAAAGGCCGCTAACTTACAATAAGCATCAATGTAGCATCTTCATCTGTATAGGTCAGGGTTTGCAGCCAATCACAGCAATCATCCACCCATCGTCACAGTACAGCCACAGCTCTGAGCAGCACAGCGCCTGCAGGGATGTGGCATCTCCTGTTGATGCTGCTATCAGGAAGCTGAGACATGCATCAGTTTATGAGTGCCCCATGAATTCTCTGTGCTAAACACAGAAAAGAGGGTAGGTACCAGCTGGTTTGGATAATAACTGACATACATGTTTAAATGCATAACACGCTTAATAAAAAGCTCACGTTCTACCCATCTTCCACAAATACAAGTGGTTATTAAGTATTATAATTATACAAAGAGCTGCATTTCTAGTGTCTGTACCGATATGAGAAGTCATTTCAAATACAGAAGATTTAGGGGCGCTTGTTAATAATTACAGCTATAAACGTAATTACCGTTATGCTTATAATTGCCACTATCACCAGTGTTGTTTCATCAACTTGACAGTCTAGCCTGTAATTGAGGACACTGGCACACTCCTGGCCAAGTCTACCGCAAAGTCAGGAGTCTATTTTCCCTGCATTACGCTCCTCACAAAGCACTGTAATTTCCCAGCCCCGATCCCTATCATCATCCACAGCGGGAGAGTCTGCAAGACAACAGGGGGATAGGACTGCACCCCCTCGCACCCCCCACCACGCGGCAGAGAACCCCTGTCCCGCCCCCTCATCCCCCACAGAAACATCCATGCACAACTGGGCCCGAATGGGCTGATGGGAGAGGACTGGAGCAGAGGGAGGAACAGCCCAGCACCGTACTCATCTCTCAGGGGTTCTAACTGACCGCTCCAGGTCAGCAGGCATGACAGTGTGCACCACGCAGGCGTCCATTTAGCCCCGTTTCAGAGAGCAGGAGGTTCATCAATAAGCCACTGTTTCGACCACCATTTGAGACAAATCAAAGCCAAACTCATTATTCTACACTATTTATTATAAGGGTAAAATTGCGATATTACATTACACGCGTTTAGCAGATGCTCTTATCCAGAGTGACTTCCAGCTCAAGAGAATATTACTACACAAGATGTGGATGCGATTCATCTGGGGCCCTGGTGCCAGGGGAAGAAGCCAGCTGAGATTCACCCCTCGCTCGCCCCAGAGCTAGGGATCCGCACTGTAACCACACAATCCACAAATCCAAAAGGACACCATCCGGACTAAATCAGCATAGAGAATATTACTGTGCAACATGATGTGACAACGAAAGGAGGATCCAAGCACCTGGGAGAAGTGAAGGAGACGTGCAAAGACCTACGAGAGTGAAGGTGCGCAGTTACACTTCCACTGACTCCGGCACAGAAAAACTAATAAAGAGCACACGCAGCTACGGAAAAGAAAGACAATAACCGCATCCGAACCAATAAAAACACGCCGGGATCCATGTGAAGGATAAGCTCAAAGCCCCATCCATCACTGCCAGTCTATCTGACAGCGTGAGCAGCATGGCAATCATTGAGCTGTACATCACTCAAACAGATTGAGGAGGGGAGAAAACGTCACTCCCTGGATCAGAGGAGTTTTCGCCCTGCAACAAAAAAATCACCCAGTATAACGCCCTCATCCGTTTCAGGCACACACGGCACTGGGGGAAACCGTTTCATTCCCTGAATAATCCACAGGAAATGTGCATTGAAATGCATAATGCAGGAAAAGTGAGGCACCCACAGTTCAAATGCCACTTCGGCAGTTCTGTCCCATAAGCAGTTTTCCGACAGCGAACAAGCCGCGGCTTCATTTGCATGTTGGCTCTGTAAAGGAAAGGCAGAGAAAGCCCAGGACAGGAAACGCAGAGAGGATAGGATGTTAAGACTGTCGGGGCTGCCAGCTTGGTTACAGTGTCTGGGAATGAAGCAATAAGCAGCACAGACTTCTGGGAACCGAACCCCAGGTACTCCACAGAACACCGTGAGAAAGAGCTTCAGCATCAGCTGCACAAAATGAGCCAATCAGAGGTGGGGATGATGCAAGATGATCGATTCTAGAGCTGCAATGACTGCTCAGATTATTCAGACGGACCACTGACAAGACTCCCCGGGCAGAATTCTTCTTTTAACACCATCTGCGGAAATTCACAGTGACAGACACATGTCAATGAAAAAGCCAAACAACGGTACTATGTCCTAAAGGTTGGTGAACGAACATGATTCCAGGTTCTTAAAAATAAAGACCAAAACACAATCCAAAGCCTTAAACTCAAAACAAAGCTGTCAGGTTGTCAAATCAAAATCCAAATGGAAAATCTAACTCAATATCTACAAATATGCAGATCTGAAGCCCCCTTGGTCTTCCTGTTCTCCTTCTGTATAATATGTATTCAGTATGCAGATTAAAAAAAAAAAGAGGTAACAGTGGACAATTTGACTGCCGCAGCCAAAACTGACTCAAAGCGATTGAACACAATTATCAATCGTACATCAATTAGCCTAAAGACCACATTAAAAAATATAACACTCTGATCAGCAAAACTGAGAAAAGTCATACGGAACACAGCAATGAAAGACAGTAAAAAGAAAGTGACAGAAGTCACTGAGTGGTGGAGAAGAAAGTGAAACAGACGGGTGGCATACAGACAGACACAGACAGACAGACAGACAGACAGACAGAGACCCCCACCGGGCCGGGGCAGCTGAGGTCAGGACCACCACAGATTCACTCAGCTGCCATATCGGACAGCAGCAGGGACAGACGCAAGCCCACCAGGATCACTTCACAGCCACGCCCACAACTAATTACCCACACGCCCAAAGGACAGTGTAAGGAAGTCCAGCATTAAGTACATTCTGTGCTTCGGTGCACTTCAAAGCTACCGGGAGACTTGCTCGCTAAGTTTCGAAACGTTTTCTTTTCAATATCGTTTAATTCTATGTACACGATGTCTGTCATCAAGTTTCTCAAAACTCCAAAACATAAAATCTACTGTGTAATATCACAGAGCCTTATCTGACTCAAGCTCGTCTATAGTAAGGTTATAAATACCAAAGCATGCCGCAAGAAAATATGAATAAAGAATAATAAATACGAACCAGAGAATAATGTCTTAATCAATGCTTTTGAAGACAAAGCAAACAGACATACACACACACAGAATGTTGATGACATTGTCCAGTCAGGTTATCTGTATAATTTGGATGCTTTCTGCAATCAGTCATTATTCAGTACCCTTGATCTACTGTTCAACAGAAATGAATCCCACTGAAAGGGGAAAAATGAGCTAGCTAATACGCTACTCAGAAAGGTCAAAGTGCTCCTGTCCCAGGAAGATGAAATGCAGACCATTCTCAGCGATTCAGGTTTGCTAACACCGAGCGCTCAAACCGATTTTCACAAAAGATAACCACCAAACAATAAAACCTATGAGAAGCAACACATCTGGAAAACCCAGGAAGCAACACAAATGTTTTGATTAAAAAGGGGTCACTGTTCAGAGCTCCAGAAACTCAATTAAAGAGCCATACCACCATTCCCCATGACCAACTCCATCAGAATAACATCTCCATATGCCATTAATAGACTCATTTATATCCACACTAATTATTCAACACAATCGATGCATTATTTATAAGTTACAGTTTATGTGGAAGGCAGACAGACGTGATAGCCTTAAAGTAAAATAAAAAAGGAAAGGGGGTTTTTTTCAAACCATCAGCTGCAAAATTCCTACAGTCATACAGTCATTTACTTATTATAAACATAATTGTACTTTGATGGCTGAGACGCTCCATAATTAACAGGCAAATTAGGAGACAGGAGGATCTGTCGGAAGGTCGCATTTTGATTAAATTTCCCATGAAATTAGATTCCTAATTTCTAAATCACTATTATTTTTTGAAGCGCGTATGTCCTTCTGTGTCAGAGACGTGAAGGAGGGCATTCAGCTCTGAAATGAGAAGTGACAGAGGTTTTTTTTTTTTTTGCGCCCATGACAGGCTTTATCGAATTCTCCTCCCTGAGATCCAGGAGGCCCATACAGGGGCTGGAGGCTGGGGAAACAGCCTGCAGTGACAGCCGCCCCACGAGGAGCAGCAGAGTTCGGAGAGACGGCTTCTTCCAACGCACTTTAACCCACTCCCAAGCAGTACTGTAAAAACCACAAGGAGCAGAAAACCTGCTTCAGTACTAAGGATTGTGCATAATGCACAGTTCAAAATAAAGAAGTAAGCAGAGGTGGACACCCCGGCTTCAGAAAGTAAAAGTCCTACCGTGTATTTGTTCTAGCCAATTCACTAAACAAGGTGATTTCACTAATTAGCTCCTCTACCTGGCTGAAGAGTTTGTGCTAATTAAATTCAGCTGGTGTAGTGCATGGGTGGAACAAATATGTGGCAGGACTTTTACTTTCTGAAGCCGGGGTGTCCACCTCTGGAAGTAAGACTTTTGAGCAGATTATTAGTCCTGTGAATTTGCCCTGCACATACAGAGCTTTGGTAACATATTTACATACAGACAAGACAGTAAATATCACTGTCAAACATACTAAAATCTGAACAAAAGGAATCAACCAAGATTTCAGTACTGCTAACTCTATCAGTTTGAAATGCCCCGATTCCAAAGACTAAACATAAGGACTGGGATCGGTCAGACTCAATTCACCGTGTCGATGTGAATGTCATTATCATCAGTGGGGGGGGGGGGGGGGGGGGAGAAGCAAAGCACTGCACCAAGGCTCGAACATGAAATCTGGATTGCTCGTGATGGCACATGGGCATCTTCTGGTGGAAAAAAACGTACGCTAAATGCTTACGACTGGGGGGGGGGGTGTGCTCTTAAGCTGATCACTGTATAAATATTGATCACTCATTTATCACTGGATTCACCACCTCAAAAACGAAATCATGTATTACAGAGACAGCTTGAGTAGTTCTGATATTGTGAAAGGGGGCTAGTGATGACAAAAAACATTATCTTTCAATATCTTATCGAAAAAAAAACTGGACACTGTGGTGCAAACAGACACACAACAATAAAAGCCTATGTGACCGATTTATCATATGAGCAGTTTGTGGGAGTTGCAGCTTCAGCGAGTCGACCTACATATAAACAGTAAAACTCTTTCCACAGCGTGGCGGCGATGGTTGGTCTTCTGATGCTTTAGCGTGAATAGCACAGTAAGAGCTATGCATCTATTCTCAGCATTTGTCCTGCTTCTTTTATTCAGAATAATTCAACGGATGCTCGCTTTTTATTCACACTCATGCCCACACATAAACATTCAGCAATTTTAGCGTGCTGCACTTGAACTCTGAAACGACTGCTACGCTCTGGTTTTGTCCCTGAGATGCGCTTACGTTTTCAGCCTTTTCACTGAAGGCAGATTGAATGCTCCTGAACAATGCCCCAATTTCCCTGGCGGAAACTTTTCCCAAACAGTTTACGTGAACCCCGCCATATTGTGTGGCCTGTTTAAATACAGACCTTCTGTAAGCACGAAAATTAACCAGGTACCGACAGACATCGGAATGCACACGCTCTTCAAAGTCAAAGGCACCGAAATTGTAGATACATTTTAGATGCAGGCTAGATGTTTGGGGGAAGGCAGCGAGAGTGGGACGGAGAGATGGAAAACGAGGCTCTTGTTGAGGAGAGTGACAGTACTGTGAGACTCTAAAGGTAAATGGTAGCCTTGCAGAGGTAAAGTGCTCCCACCCTGTGATCAGGAACTCCTGGGGAAGCTTTCAGCACTGTTCCAGTCTCTCTGGATTACATGGTGACTCACTCTTCAAATCATCACCATTCATCAGGACCCTGATTATTGTTATTTGTCAAGGAGAGGAGACATGTAAGCGAGGCTCTGAATCTTTTAAAAGAGCCCATGAGTGTGTGCATGTCTATGTGTCTGTATGCACATGTGTATGTTTGTGTAAGCACGTGTGTGCCCAAGATTGTGCGTGCATGTGTGTGTGTATACATCTGTATGCACGTGTGTATGTTTGTGTAAGCGTGTGTGGGCCTCAGCTTGTGTGTATGCATGTGTATGCATTCATGTGCCTGACAGAGTGTGTGTGTGGTGTGTGTGTGTGTGTGTGTGTGTGTGTGCGCGTGTATGCAAGTGTGTGTGTATGTGTATGTCTGTGTATGTTTCAGTGTTTCCGCTAGGATTTTTTCTTACTGGTCCGGTGTCCGGAAAGAATTTGTTTTACTGGACAAATCTGAAACTTACCGGTCACGTTTCAATAACAGTCTATGTTACAAACGCAAATATAATGTACACCTACTGTAGGTTCACGAAAGAATGACAACGACCTCAAATCAGTTTGACTATTTAATGAACAGTAACGATTAAGCAAAATGAACAGTAATGATTGAGCAAAACCTCAACATTAGGCACTAAAATGTAGGCTATTTCAAAACATCTGTAACCTGTAACATCTGTAGCCTGTTTAAAAAAAGGCTAGGCCTACATGGCATCAAATGTAGCCTATAGGCTACCAGGTATCATTTTATTTTTTCCTTTTTTTCATTGCGGCAAAGTCCTCTGCTGCCAACTCGAAATCAAACATGTCCAATATGTCTATGTAGTTTGCATCAGCTGCGTCACTCTCTCCTCCTCCAGACGACTTCGCAGCGCCGTCTTAATTCGATTCTGCAGGCACGCTTGACACGGGCAGAACACAGGAAATTTTAGCCAGTGTAGCCCACTCAGGGTACAGCTCGCTGAACTCATAAATAAGCACTTAAAACACAAATGTCCTGTTTAGGGACAGCCTTCATTATAACTATGTTTTGTATGAGTATTATTACCGGACATCTTAACCGGCAAGTTTTTATCAGCTTTTTATAAATTTTACCAGGCAAAAACCGGTAATTACCAGCTAACGGAAACCGTGGTGTGTTTGTGTATATACATGTGTGCCTGAGCATGTGTGTGTGTGTGTGTGTGTGTGTGTGCGCGTGTATGCAAGTGTGTGTGTGTGTGTGTGTGTGTGTGTGTGTGTACAATGTGACCAGTTATCTCCAACTTATATATATATTATGATACAAACAGGAAACACCAAGCTGCGTGCGTGCATGCGGGCAAGCGTGCATGCAGGCGGGCAGGCGGGCGTGCATGCGGGCAGGCGGGCGTGCATGCGGGCAGGCGTACGTGCATGCGGGCGGGCGGGAGTGCATGCGGGCGGGCGGGGGGGGGGGGCGGGCGTACGTGCGGGTGTGCGTGCGTGCAGGCGGTCCTGGGGACACAGCAGGGCGTCCTTCTGCAGCCCTGAAAGTCTGGCAGGACCAGCATGGACTGCTGCTCAGACAGACCCCTACGGTGCTGGGCTGAGTCCAGGACCACAGAGCAGACTGTCCCACACAGACTGCGCCTGCTAGCAGACCCAACACACACCCAACGCATATCTGCCACTTAAAGCATGGCATACATTACAATTCTACTGAACAATCAACCAAAATTACAAACAGGGAACGAACATACCTTTTAACATAAATTCTGTCCTTTCAGATTGATTTCGGTAACATATTGTGCAACACTGTAAAAATGTCAACAACTTCACCATGTTTAATACCTAAAGACACACTACAAAGCTGCCTGACTGCTTCGGCATAATGCTGGCATTTTGTCAAGTCAAGAATGTATTTACAATCACCTGGGGTTATTCCTGAGATGTACACACAGCATACCTAACTACCTGCTTTAGCTACAGTATAACACTATAATGTGTTGTGTCAGCTGGCTTGTTAGCTGATTGTTATCGAACGTTTCACGAATACATAACAGAATTACAAATCATGGCATGCTAGTCTCGCACAACCCACTGTACACATACAGTACACTGGACTCAACCCTCTCCCAACCCAGTGCAGGCATATGGTACACTAGACTCCACCCTCCCCTAGCACACCACAGCCTCCTTGCTGTCTGCTTTGTAAGAGGGTCTGACATGCAGGGTTCCCCTCATGTGAGTTTTTAGGGTGCAGAGCCTGTCCCAGACAGTGATCCACCTCTCCTAGATGAGCCTCACATCCTTCAGGAGACCAGGAAGCTCTGGATGCCTCCATTACTCCCCCTGTTGCTGATCAAGACTGGAATCCTTTAAACCAGAAATAATGCATAAAATGCAAACAAATGAGTATGCTGTAAAATGTCTGAGCTGATGAATGCAAGCTATTTTAATAACGTTCTTGCACTTTCAAAGTGAAAGAGAAAGGTTCCTGAAAAATCCAGAAACTCTCAACACTCTTAACAAGCTGAGAACTCAGCTGCACAGCACAGTGCGTGGAACAGAAATGAGGGTTATGAGCAGCGGGGGGGGGGGGGGGGGGGGGGGGGGGGGGTGAGAGAGAAGTCTGTCACAGAAGACTGGCTCCCAAGACACAGAGAGAGAGCCGGCTGCTAAGAGATGGACGATTACTCTTTATGAGGGATGGTGTTGTGAATGGCACGGGCGTCGGAAGGGTTGGGTTTCTCCTCAGCCCGCAGTCCCGGGCGGCCGGGCCCATAGCTCATCCTCTACGCTCGGCCTCTCCGCCCGGTCACAGCGCCGATCCCGACACACAGCAGCCCGATTTCCCCTTTCTGCGGGACCGCGGGGGCCGCCTCCATTCCCCGAGCTCGCTCGACCGTGACCGCATCATACACTCCCCATTACCGCGGTTCAAGGCCGGAGTCGGCCGGGGCCCCGGCTTCATATTTCTTCCCGAATTGCTGGTGTCTGTTCCAGCTGAGCTAATGATAAATTAAACGCTAAAGCAATAACAACAACACGGGGGGAGAAAGACCAAACCAGGGGCCCAGTCGATAAAGATCCGGACTGTATCCAAACGCCCATAAATTAAGCTGCGAGGTTCACACCACTGAGCGTGGGCCATGATTTTTTTTTTTTTTCTTCCCTTGGTAATGAACGTCACAGCTAGTTACGATTCAGGATTTTTCAAACAGCATATGGCCCTGAAAGGAGACTCTATTAGGAGGTGCTGGTAGCAGATTCAGTGACTCTGCAGGAGCGTGTTTTGTGTGTAATTGACTGAACGAGCTGCCCTCGGTGCCAGCCCCGGCGCCTGGCACTGCCTCCCACAGGGCAGGGTGCGGGGGGGACGAGAGATCCCCCCCCCGCTTACAGCGCCTGCCCTCATTCGCCGTCTCCTGTTGAATATTCATGAGTGGACTCGAAAGGTGAGCCAACGGTGCGGGCTTCCCGCTGCGGGTTAATGGGGACCACACAGGGAAGCGTCGTAATCAAATGACAGCGTTCGGTACCTCGGCGTCCCTCCCGCGTGCGCTAGGGGCCCCCGCCAGAGCTGCGGGCCCCTCTGTCACACAGGCAGGCCGAATATGTTTAACAAATGGCTTCTGATTAACCTTGATTAACCTCCGGGGAAGGGGAGACATCATTATGGAGGATTTCACAAATAACTCTGCTGTAACAAAAGAATAAGATGAATCCTTGGAGACTGAAATAGTAAATTAATGCTCAAAAACTTGGAAGGGGAGGAAAGATGTAAGAGAGGGGAAAGAAAGACAGAAAGGCAAGCTTTTTTAAAGACAAATGTATAACCTCTGTAAATAAAGACAAAAGCTGCTGTGACTGCGTTTCTGTTATTCCTGCAAAGGAGTGAACTTTGCTGCCCTGCTGTTGCGGTGCCATGAGTTATATTGGTTTTGTAATTTGATACAGGGCGGATTATTTCTCTTCTCAGTTCCAGCCAAAACACCAGCCAACCTCCTGATCCTCAGTCATGTGCTTCAAAACGTCTGAACCCTGATCAACAAATGATGTTCACAGGCCGCTCCCTCGGTCATAAGGAACTCCCAGTCAAACTTCTGTCCTTTTCTCAAAGTGCTGGTTCAGCTCAGCGACTCGTTCCCACAGTCTTAGTAAGGACAACACACTTCAGCAGAGATGAAGATAACAAATGGACCCACTCAATGGTAGCCCCTGTGCAGACACCTTACACCACAGGCCTGCCCTGCAACACAGCTACACGCATTCCCGGGGAAAGAAAACACAAAGAGCGATCTCGGGTTCTGTTTTCCTTAATCTAAAAGAGATTACCCGTGATAATCAGAAACACCGTCGTATTCTCACTGTGACCTCTGGCCACGACCTCCCATGGCAATGTTTCCATTAGCCAGGGTTCAACCAGCAAACATGGACAAGGTGCTGCTACAGAGCATCAGTTACATGAAGAGGTTTTCATTACTGCAAACAGGAAACCAAAACAATAATACATTAATTGGGAATACAACCCTGAACTCTTAAACTCTAAGCCGATTGTCCACAATTAGGGATCTACTTTTTGAAACGCACTCTCATAGTAATCAAATCCAAAAAAAACTAGCTAGTTAAGAAATTAATCAATTACATTCATTAGCTAGGACAACTGGGTATTGTGCTGGAGTCTGTGCTGCAACTCTGTCAGTGCAACTACCTGTAAGTTACTGAGTGTGCACAAGCGCAAATTTTATGCAAGCTATTTTTATTACTTTTTTATTACGATTTTTTTTTTTTTTTTTACATTTCATTCATGTAGAGAAACCGCAACAAGCAGCAGAGATATTACTAAGGAATAACACCGCTGAGAGAGATTTTTATCACTGGCAATAGTTCTGACGCGCTGCCGTTAATGGATCTCTGTTGCGCTTGCCGACTTTAATCTCTTTTTCTGCTGAAAGTGGGAATTTTCCTGGCTTGCGTTTGGATCCTCCCCGCGTCTCGAAGCCTGGATCTGCCAAGCACAGTCTTCGGCCAAACGCATAAGGCGCGGGGCCCGTATCTTCTTATCCACCCAATAAGCAGTGCTTTCATTAGTTAATTGCGTGGGCCTGGTGTTAGCAGCTCGGGGTTAATGAGTGGGCTTCCCAGTGAGAGAGGCACATTCAAGCACAGCGTAACTGGAGGAGGGTGTCAATGCAATTCCCGCTTGGCCTGTCAGGTGGATGTCAAAACAACAAACTGGGCCCAGTGTTATAAAGCCCAGACAGCATTCCAGCCCTTATAAGGACAAACTGTGCAGATTCCACTCATTACCCCCCCTGACCAGAGGGGAGTCAAAGGGCTGCCATATCTACCCCGAGCTTCAGGCAGATCTGTGATACAAGTTAACTTAGGGTAGGGGCTTCAATAGCTCTCACTCATTAGTCCGGGAGTGTTGTTAGCCTGGTCTGACACCGTTGCTCCTTCAACCTGAGCGGACACACTTTCTGTTTTTACTGTGTTGGAAGTCGCTCTGAATAAGAACGTCCGCGAAATGAATGCAGTGTAATGCAATGCGATGTGACGCAGGCATGAAAACCCACATCAAACACCCACAGCACGAGATCAGCGGACACAAGCCCTGCAACACTGCCTTACATACCTCTCAGCTGACAACTGAACGCCGTTTAAACCTGCGAAACTCCCTGAGCTGAACGCGGCCCTGCATGAGCAGTCATGAGGTCCTATCAGGCTGTGCGAGCCAGTGGAGAGGCCCGCACACCCCAGAGCAGGGATGCTGGTAGCTTCGGTGTCAGGTGTGATCCGAGGCTCTGCGCAGAGTGGCGTGATCAAAGACTCTGTGCTTTTGGAAGCTCTACGCAGTACAGTGCTATCAGAGGCTCTGCGCAGCGTGATTGGAGGCTCTGTGCAGCACAGTGCTATCAGAGGCTCTGCGCAGCGTGATTGGAGGCTCTGTGCAGCACAGTGCTATCAGAGGCTCTGTGCAGCGTGATTGGAGGCTCTGTGCAGCACAGTGCTATCAGAGGCTCTGCGCAGCGTGATTGGAGGCTCTGTGCAGCACAGTGCTATCAGAGGCTCTGTGCAGCGTGATTGGAGGCTCTGTGCAGCACAGTGCTATCAGAGGCTCTGCGCAGCGTGATTGGATGCTCTGTGCAGGGCGATTGGACGCTCTGTGCAGTGCGATTGGACGCTCTGTGCAGTGCGATTGGACGCTCTGTGCAGTGCAATCACAGGCTCTGTGCCGTGCAGTGCAAAGCCTGTGTGATTGATTCCTGGCTCCGCCGGTCGCTGGGCCGTTCCACCCCGTGATGAATGACTGCGGGTTTTAATTAACCTTCTGCACACACATCAATATTATTTCAAACACCAAACACTGTTTTCTCTGTCCTCCATTACGCAGTAACCTTTAAGAAGACGATGATTTGGGCGCATTTCTGAAATATCACATTACAGAAAAAAAGCTTTTTGTACAATAAAAAAACCCTCTATACTCTTACCTACGGCAATGCACAAGACTACATAAAATGCGCTGCTCAAGTTTTTCTTTATTCTGCCTGAATAAAGGGGTCAAACACAACGGGGGAAAGAGTGTTTGTACCCCAAACAGACTCTAGAGGGCATGAGAGGGCAGACTTAATTCTCTTCTGCTTCAAGCATCTTGATTAAAATAGTTGTTTATCCCTTTGAAATCCTCTCTCAGAATAGGAACCCTTTGAAGATAGACTTAATGGCTTTCCTCAGATATCTGGAAACGCAGCTTATTGTCATTTTTACCACCACAATGTTCTGAGGAAAAAAAAGGCAATTTTTCACCTTTAGTACCGATTTAAATATCAACAGGATTTAATTGCACAATACAGTACCAAATTAATATTCTAATTTGATTTTTTTTTATTCAGTTCGCGCTGACTAAGAGTTTTGTAATGCATCACTTTTGTGCCTCTGGAATTATGAATATGTATATCAGGCATTTTATTAGCACATCTTAAGAATATATTATTTGAGGGAGGGGTGTACGAGACCTCACAGAAAGTGGAGCAGACTCCTGTCAAGAGTCCCTTGTGCAGCAGTGATGCTACCGTACAACTTTAAAGCAGACATGTCACGAATGAGGAGTTCAGATGAAACACACGCCTTTATTCCAAAATCCAAAAACAACAACAACACCCCGAAACCCAACACCAGGGTGTTTGTTTCAAAGGTGTGGGCTCACACGAACGTTCTCAGTAATGTCGCATTCGACCTTCCACGGAATTTCAGCAGCTTGTGGGAACAGCGATTGAACAACCAGAGAGGGGAATGTATCACAACTTCACAACAAACCGCAACCTTCTCATTTCGGTTGCACTTAAAGGGCGGGAGGAGGCAGAGCGATGTGCTGTACCGGAGGAACCAGAACTGCAACTCCACGCCGCGGGAAACGCACCTGTGCTGCCATCTCCTCTTTAAAATACCATACCAGGCCTCCAGATTTTTTAATTATGAGTACATGCGCAAAACATATCTGAGATTATAATGTACATTCCACCGTGTTGTAGTGTCCTGATGTGAGTGAGGAATGAGTGACCTCAGGCTCACCATCCTCCTGTCGTGCGACTGGGAGCAGCCTCACCACTGGGCAAAGAGCGACGGAACTAGGTGGAACAGACAGCAAAGTGCCAGGTTTCAGAGCGCGGGGCGGGACGAAGAGTGACCCGATCCGCACCGGCTACTGTTTCACCTGGGACTGTCCCTACTGACCCCCTTCACCCCGTTTGGGCCAAAAGGCCAAACTGCACATCTGACAAGGCCAAAATCAAGATTAATGACCCTTTAAGTTTAAAAAGGAGGGAGCCAGCATAGCAACATTATACTTTAAAAACAATCTGTTAAAGTGATTAAGTTGGACTGCATCATCGCGGCTTTCTTATTTTCATTCATTTTAATTAGCACCTCTAGACTTGTTTAATTCACTGCAACATCTGCACTTTTCTCCGCTTATTATTTCATTCTATTCCGCCTCTTACTGTACACTACTTACAATATTCATTTAGGAATAAGATTAATATGCATCTTTGAAGGAGGAGAATCCTCAGCAGTGATACAGAACACAGGTAGTGTCAGTAAAACAAAGCACAGAGTAACACAAGGTAACCTGTCAACAATAACCGTTGACATCAGCTGCATACAAGATAGTCTGGCAGTTTGGAAGTTTGGAAAAACATCACCATGGCGATGCCAGTGACACACCGTGAGGAAGGAGGTTCCCCTGCATTCGTCAGTGACTCACCAAGTTGTGCCCAATCCCAGGACGTCTAGGAAGGCCTTTGTGAGGATGCTGAAAGCGTGCTACCTGACTCAAACATGAGTCAACGACAGACAGATACAGAAAAAGCGCAGGGGGTTACAAATACAGAACACTGCGGCTCATGTGATGATCCTGTGATTGATGTTGCTATCTTTGTATCCATCATGGGACTTTCTGTGGCATGTTATGAAACAGTAGAAGAATGACAGCGAGAAAAGAGGCCCTTGCATACTTCCACTGCGAGTGCATTTTTTTAGGGTAGCTTTTGCACGCTGTCCTCTGTAAGACACCATCTACAATGCCAAAATGGGGCCAGCGCTGGGCTCAGCTATCCCATAATGCCAGTGACATTTCTGCAAGCAAATACAGACACATGCACCACCAAAGCAAACAACAAAAAGCTCTCAAAAGTAGGAGTCTGTATTTTACGGGAGTTCAACTTTGTTCAGACTGCAGCTATAAATGGCCAATTTCCATTTTCTTTCCCTCATATGTGACCCAGTTCAGATGTTGTTAAACAGTGCGAGCAACCAAAAAACACACGGTCGCATCTTTTCTGTTCCGGTTTGAAATGTGGAAATAAATCAGATATCTCGCTATGCAACCTGCATGCCACCTGTGCGTGGACGCCAAAATCAGAATTGAATGTGTTCAACAAGATCCAGCTGATATTTACATGACTCTGCGTGCAACAGGTTACCCTAGTCATTATAATTCAGTGTGACCAGACAGACGTGACGTCTTTTGCCGTTGCTTATATGCACATGTGGAACATTTCTGGATGAATGTCCATTCACACTGATATCAGATTTGGGCCACTTTCAAAAAGGAATATGAGCAGGCAGACAAAGTATGGGGGGGGGGGTCCACTGTGGCTGGTGAGAGACCCGCTGTACTGCACAGTTTTTTTACCTCTGTCTGAAGCTTGTCTGAAGCTCAGACCCCCAGAACGCTCACAGCTTGTTCTGTCGCTCCGTTTAACTGCCCCTTATTTGTGCATTCGCCCGCTCTCTCAAACCGCAGCTAAAAACAATTTCCCCCTCAACCACAGAGCACGCGCTGTGTTCACCTGCGCAATCCGTCAGTGTTAACAAAGAGATCAAGCCTCACTAGGCAGCTCTACAGAGTGAAACAGCAAAACTGTTAGCGGTGTCACACTCCAGCAAACGCTTTCCCTTTGGGCCCTGTTTGTGAAGAGATATTACAGCAAATCATTTTTTAACAATAAAGACTTCCGTCTGACTGCTGCCTGCAGCAATATTAATTAGTCGGTGAAAATCAAAAGCTTTGCATCTGATAGGTGGCCTAACGTCTGAGGCGATTCAATTAAAAGCAAAATGTCCTCTTGTTACTTGGTTAAGGATGGCCCTGCAGCTCACAAATCCCCTCTGTATTAAAGAAAAAAAAAACAACAGCACAAACAGACCTGATGAGCCTGCAATCTCATTACTCTGATTATATCATCTCAAACCCCAGCTGTGCCCATCTGACGACACACGCGGGAACTTCGCCCACCCGGAATAATGGGAAAGTCCGCAGTTTCACAGGTGAGCTGGGCTCCGGACTCCAGCCAGGGCCAGAACCCCTTTCTTTAGCCAGGCCTACCTTGTCTTTGTCCTCCACCAGGTCAGCCAGCACGTCGTCCGGATCCAGGATCCCCCCGTCGCAGTACTCCACATGGTGGGTCCGAACCAGGAAGTCTCCCTCCTGCGGGGAACGTGGGAGGAGTTAACACTCAAATACAGCACACATTACAGAAGTGTTTCACACCATCAGCCCACGCCAGCCAACCTGGGCTCGACATAATCTCCTCTCGGGGATTACCATAATCACTAAACCATGCTGAAAACGATCAAAAGCAGCCTGGAAACTTCAGAATCATTAATAATACATTGTTTATACACAACAGTATTAATGTTGGCAAATGCATTGTTAAGGAGGAGGCCTTAGTTGCCATATTAAAACTACACATATAGCTGTAGTGTGCAGTTGATTTGGGCATGTATTAACAACATACATATTAGGGATGCGTGTCTGCATCACTAAGGCCAACGCGATACACATCTCGATGCATTGCCAATGATCCGATACATTAAAGACACATATGAAGCAACTACTAATGGGATACGATATGATTCACCCCTATTGCGATGCAGTGTAATTCGACACGATTTGATTCATCACAATGCGATTCAATGGATGCAAAAGAATACGATGCTATGCAATTCAATATGGTACAGAGTTTGATTTTATTTCTTTTGTTCTTCTTAAGCAGACAACAAATCATAAATTAACTAAAAAAGTGCCATTAAAGTAAAGATTTTTTTACTTTTTTTTACTTGCGTGCGTCTTGTCAAATTGTCTGTGTCTCTTACAAAATCCGAAGTGTCGCCAAACATTTGATTTACAGCAATTCGGTGGAACGTGTAGCTCTGAAATATTTCTCTCTAATGAATGTGTCCACTTCAGTACAGCGATGTCCCAAAATCTCAGGGTGACATCACGCTTATTAGCAGGACTCCTCTGAAAGTACCATCCCCTGCTGTAACATCACAGCACCTCCAGGGGGCACCGGGCCAGAGCTGGGGCCCAACAGCTCTCTGGGGCCCTTAAATCATACTCATCAAGAATACGCCACCACTACACAAAGGCCACAACCCTACAGCATAGTTGCACTGATGTTGCCCTGATACCCTTCCAGAAAGAACAGCAGTGGTTTTGAAGGGGAGGGGTTGTTTTTCATGTTCTCTGTCCCCTCTGGGAGTGGACAGTGCATTCTTCAGCCTCGTATTACTACTACGACTATGACCTGTAGGAATGCACAGCAACCATGCTTCTAATTATCCCAGAATGTGTCTTAAACAACTAGTGTTTTTCATCTCAAGAAGAACTGCAAAAATGCTCTGTTCCCAAAACCAGGAAATTGCTCACACAATTCACTTTTCCCTCACAACAGAACATACTTTATATAAAAGCGTGTGTACCCCAAAGTACAGGTATTATTATGTTTCTATTGCACAGACCCAAGTGGAAGTAACAGAGGAACATGCAGAGGGAATGCTGGGCTTTTTAGACTAAATTGGATTTAGCCCAAAGAATGTGGCGCTATGGACCGCTGTGGTTAGTCCAATGGGCAGCGTTGTTAGAATACCACAGAGTCAGTTCAAACTTCAGGAGTGAAATATCTAAGAAATATCTAGAACATTTCTTAAGGGGATATATTTCAATACATTAATGGCACTAATGTGTATTTTGCAGTTTGGCCACAACAGTGTGTTCTAACAGGTCTTCAAGCTGTTACATCTCAGTGAAGGTTAATACTCGCCTTTTCTCAACTTACTTCAGGGAAGCTTAAAAACTCTCACGTAGTTGGGGGGGGGGGGGACAGGCGCAGTTTTCTTTGATAAAGCTATCTGTAACAAAGGGGGCTGCACAAGATATTTGAGGATCCTCACCTCCGGATGATCTGACTGCGTGGGCTGCTTTTTCTCATGACAGGGGGTAAGAGGATATCAGACGCGAGTGTGTGAAAACAGAACGTCGGTGTTCTCGGATGGGAAAACACACTGTTGCATCTGCCCTGATGGCATTCCTGCAGATAGCTCCCTTTCAGATAAGGACAGACCTGTCAGACAACTTCGCGACATTTCTCCCAGAACGAGTCAACATGACACGCGGTACAAGTGCCGGCTGCCATCCGAGACACGGCGATGATACCTGTGACATTCAGCGGAGTGATATCTCGCGGCTCGTTCCCGCTGACACGGTGCCGATCGCACCTGTCCCGTCGCTAAAAACCCTTCAGCAGTACGTACAGCTGACCTTTTAACATCAGCGTGTGCCCATTAAAACAAACCAGGCTTCTCTTTGGGATCCACAGCGGCACAGAGACAGGAGAGCGAGAGAGAGAAGGCAGCCGACTGCAGCGGGATGCTTAGGCTTCCTGCGGGACACTGAAATCCACATGATATGCAGATCAAACTAAGGAAGTGCTGTTAATGGAACAACAGGAGGCAGCCCTCCCTTTTGACCAAACTAAAGGCCAACGCTCTAACGCTGGGGAGAGAGGCATTGTGCTGTTGGAGATGCAACATTTTGGATGAGAATTGAAACTGAGGTCCTGACTGTGTGGGTCACATGGGGTCACTGGAGGCCCCATGGTCCTTGCGACAGGGGAGGGGGTTCTCCCTGGTGCCCTGGCTGAAGTCCAAAGTCCCAACATGGCTCTCTAAACCTTTCCTCCTTCTGGCCATCTTTTCGCCCCCAAGGCGCTCCGTGATTGGCTGGTTACCATCTTTTCGCCCCCAAGACACTCCATGATTGGCTGGTTAAATCCCCGTCTCTCAACCTCAGCTGATCCACCCGGGTCTCCGCAGACAGCAGCTGCTGGCGTTTATCCCCGCCATCTCGCACAGGTGTTCAGTGTAAATTCCAGCCATTTTAACATTTTGTGGAAATGTCAAACATGGATTTTTTATTATGATTATTAAACAAGAGCTGCGCATGGTTCCAGGTCTGCACTGACAGGGGAGAGCCTTGGGGTATCCCATACCTGGTTCAGCTAGGGTATTGGCTCCCCCACACAGACAGCTGGTTCCTCCACACAGAGCAGCCCAGAGGAACTGCATGGGGAGCTTTCATTAATACAGCTCTTCCTCTCCTGGACAGTGTGAAACACATGTGTGAAAAATAAAAGCGGGGGCATTTGGAGCAATGCACCTGAACCTCATCCTCTGAAACAGTGCTAGGTAACCTTGAGTGCTTCAGGGCTACAATCTCAACAACAAGTCATTTCCTCCTCACCTCTTAATATTTCATTCAACCTGTCACCTGTATACAAAGTCACACATTACTTTATTTGCTGATCAGACAACCTTATTCAGGGCAGCACCCCCCAATCACTGTTCACTGAAAGAAAAGGAGTGCAACCTCTGGGTTACTAAGTAAAACCTATCCCCCCACCCCATGCACACACACGCATACACACACACGCACACAATCCTGTGGCGTCTGTGATTTTGAGGAGTTTACATTAGAGGAGGCCCCTGTTCCTTCCACTCGTATGGCAGGGAAGGATGGTGTCGGATGGTGATGAGATGTGTTTCCGCCGTACATCTGCAGTCTGAAGATGCCGACTAGCAGCAGGACTCCTGGCATATTTATGCCTTTCAGATGTCAGGGTTCCATTACCCAACCTAATGTCATTGCAACCTTCGCAAATGTAATAGTAATAATGATGATGATGATGATGATGATGATGACGACGAGGAAGAGGACAACAACGATGACAATAACATGATAATGGACACCGCTGTATCTCAGCAAAACATTCCCAGGGCCTCATCTCCCTCCAGCTGTGACTCATTCTATCCGTCGTATATGAAACGTTCCTAATTTTGCTTTGAAGTGAATTTAATAAAGGAGCCCCCCCCGAATCCCCATCCCCCCAGTTCCATGGGAAGCAGTAAGCCCATGTGGTACGAGATTGCTACTCTTCTAATAGTTACAGAGAGAGGGAAATGAATATTTGCCTGCAGAGCACCCAGGTCCCTGAGTGGGGGAGCTTAATCGGCGGCTAAATGAGATTGGCAGGCAGAACAGAAAGGGGCCCATTTCTGCCTGCACATCTCTCCGACCTGGCTGAAAACATCCGCCGGTACAGAGGTGCAGGGGTAATCAGGTAATCAGCGAGGAGATGTGTACAAGACAGCCAGAGGAAGACAGAGGAGGAGGAGACGCTTACCACTATAACCTCTGTCCAGCTCTGCACCAGACGCATTATGAAACAATGCAGATAACTCTACAACACAATGGCAACATTAGCATACGCAAACGGACACTGACAAGAGTAACACGCAAATATCAGATTATCACTTTCACTGGTGACTACACTATGGCAACAGGCCAACACAAACACTAACAGGTTAATACTCAAAATGGTAACAAGACAGTAGGTTAACACCAGCACAGATACCACTGTAACACAATGACAACAGGGTAAAACTACTTAACAATGCTAGTGTAAAGGCAGCAGTTTAAAACTAGAAATATTAGTAACTCCAGTGACATACAGGCAACCAACAGACACTGGCACTGGTAACACATCGTACCACACAGGCAAAAGGCTGACACTGCCATGAGGTCAGTTCACTTCCACTTCAAGTCAGGCCTGTCAGCAAGACTAATATCTCTAAAGTTGCATCATCAATCAGTGGAACACAACAGTGCTCTGAGTTCTAATCTGTCACTTTCTTAAACAGCACACAATGGACAGGAACTAGGTGCTGGTGTGTTCTTTGTAATGCCCAGAAAACACACTATGAGGGGGGTGTTGGGGCCAGGGATTGGCTGAGCACTGAGCCAATTGGCACACACTTCTGACAGACACAAGAAGGGACGCACCACTGCCTTCAGAAGAGCAGCACTCCTCTACACCCTCAACCTCTGGCCTTCACCCCTCATCACACCCTCTAAGAGATTGTGTGTGGAGCCCTGTATATTCAGCATAGGCCCAGGTTTCACTTTACTCTGCCGCTGTGATGTCACTCTAGTTCATCCATGGTCTGACGCTGTTGCTCATTCAACTTGAACAGATACACTTGTGTTCTATTGTTCTGGAAGTCGCTCTGGATGAGAGCATCTGCTAAATGCATCTAATGTAATGTAAATGTAATGTAAAACACACGTGTGGTACAGCAAGGTCTCTAAGAGTCGAACAGAGTCAGCCGGTGGATATTCTGAGCAGAAATGGTTCAGCTCCAATTGCTTAAGGTCAATAGGCAATATCGAGACTCACTGTGGGTCAGACCTTAAGTGATTAGACAGGAAACAGTGCTTGATTGATCCAGGTTAAAATCATGTAGTGATTGAGAGGGGTCTTTAAAACAGGCAGGATCTGGATTCTCAGTGACTGGTGGTGTGTGGCTCTTCTCTATTCTGTGGACCAGCACACTGGTTAGTGCCTTTTACCCAGATATCGGGACCGATTGTGGAGAACAGGACAAGAATCCATGCGTTGCAATCCCTAATCTGTTTCGGTCCGCAGAGCTTGTACTTTTTTGGCAAACACTGACAAAGTCCTTTCCAATACCATAAATATACAACCAGAGCTACATTTATTCTTTCCATGACTAAATAATAAATCATGGTTTTTACACATACAGTACCAATCAAAAGTTGGACACAACTTTTATTCTTTATTTTTAATATTTTCCAGATTTTAGAATATTAGTAAAGACATCAAAACTATAAAATAACACAAATGGAATTATGCAGTGACCAAAAAGTGTTAAACAAATCAAAAAATCGTATATTTAGATTCTTCAAAGCAGCTGAAAATATTTTTTAAAAATATTTTTTTTATATTTTTATATTTATATTTGTCTAAGAAACAAATTTTAAATACTTGCATAAGTCTTAAGATCAACATGTCTTTAAGTACATGCTACCCATTATCTTAACTTTTGACAGGTACTGTACATAGATGCATAGATATTTATATGCATCTACATCTATCTCTCACCATATATAGCCATATAATGTGTGTGCACATCATATATAGATTATATATTCTTGGCATACACAATCTTAACTTTGTTGTAAAAGAAGCTTATTCTCTTTCTGAACTACCATCTTCAACACGCCCAAGCCATCTAGTTATGTATCCTCAAATCCTAATCATTCTCATAAGTGACATTCATATTTTTTCCTTATTTCATCTGCTCCTTTTAATCTGCCAGTCTCAAGCCATATTACCATGGACAATCTTGAACGAGCTCAATTAGCTAGCTATCGAGTTCTTATTCATTCCTTTACAGTCTGACGGTCTGCATGGCTTCCACAGTAAAGATGAAATATTTCAGTCTGTGCTTTTCAGTGATTATGCAGAGGACGCATGCATTTATTTCACCCATAAAATTCTCATCCACAGAATCAGGTGCAGATCCATCATATTGTCACTGCAGCAGGCCTCCCAGTTCTGCTTCTTCCTTTCATCGAATGTGATCTAATCTGGGGTCAATAATAAAAGCGCGGCAGTGTAGCATAGCAGTAAGGAGCTGTACTCATAACCAAAAGGTTGCTGGTTCGATTCCTTGCTGGGGCACTGCTGCTGTACCCTTGGGCAAAGTACTTAACCCAGAATTGCTTCAGTAAATATCCAGCTGTATGGATGGGTAACATGTAAAAAATTGTAACCTATGTAAGTTGCCCTAGATTAGAGCATCTGCTAGAGGCCAATAAAGAAAAAAAATAAATAAATAACAATAATAATAAACATATGGGCTTCCAGTATTCACCCGTATAACCCTTGCTATAGTCCCCGGTCCTACAGTCCTGCTGGAAAAGACAGCAGGAGAGAGAGCGGCAGAGAGTGGTCCTGTCAGCATGATGTGCTCTCCACTAACAAAGCAGTAAAGGGGCTTCAGGAAACTGCCGGCCCTGGAGCTCCACGTCTCCATTACCTCACCATCAGGCCTCGTGTGTTCTCACTACATCTGTGGCCAACTCCTCAGACCTGCAGAGAGCTGAGCGCTGCTCACTGCTAGCCAAAGCCTCTTCCCCTGCGTGCATTTGAAAACGGGACTTCGACGAAGAGCTGGCCCTGTGCCCGCCACGCATTCCGCCCAGCTAGTGGTTTAAAGTGTTTTTTTGGTGACGTGCGAGGGTGCATGGCTCCGTTTTTAAAGTGCCTCTTTTTAATTGTTTATTTTCTGGCAGGGCGCCCTGTTTCCTGCTATAGCTGACTGCTCCGGCGGCCGGATCAGCGCCACGGCAAACAGGCATTCCTGAGCGTAATGAAAAACCAGCGGCGCGGCTCCGGCCCGCGTTTGTCTTTGTAATTAAGAGGTCCCGTTTTCAGAAAGTGGATAACTTCCTAAATGACTCCCAACTACTTCCTCCCTCTGGTCTGGAGCCGCTCTGTGAGGTCCCTGCTGCAGGCAGCAGCAGCTGAGATTCACTCTGACCCTTTCTCCACAGCTGCAACAAAATGGCAGACCTTCTACTGGTACAGAAAGCGAAAAATAAACATTTATTCTTGGGGAGATATGTTCTCACAACTTGGTAAAATCATAAAGTATCAACTCCCTGGAAAGTTTCCAGCAGCCATTGTGTATTACAGGTCATGCTCTGCTTAGCCCCCACTGCCAACATTAAAACACCCAACTTGCTCAATGGGTGAGATTAAACACGACTGCCGTTGTGACTTCAGAGAACGATGGCTCAGCAGCTGTTTCTTTTTGTGGTTAGATAGCGCAAACTCATTTTTGCCAGCAACAGCAGAAGTGTTTGCTCACCGCTAAAGCAAACATACTCACTTACAGACTCGAATACACTGGCAGCAGAAAGCTCGACAGTGCTCATGTTTAAAGCAAGCAATCGGACTCGAACAACTACGTTTGATATTAGTGAGGACATATTAGACCTGGTTAATCATAAAATAAACCACAGTCAAAATACCCAATACTTCAATCAACTTACAAACAGGCATTTTCCCCAAAATTGATATTTGCATCTCTGATTTTGATGGAATTACTTCTGCCATCTTTTGAATGTAATTTGATACTTCTCACTGATAGGCTGTGTCTGGCAGTGAGCGGGACAGCACCACCCACAACCCTAGATCCTGATAAGTAGCACCAACCTCGTTAAAGGCCTGAGAAAGAACAGCTCCACGCTGCATGGTTTTCTTTTAACCTGGCATAAAAGACAGTGTAGAGCACCCAGAAGCAGAACTCAATGCTTCCATGTGTCTCCATTTCCAAAAGTGGAAAATTCCCTTTTGATGGCAAGATGGGCTCTCAAACTCCCCTCATTTAAGACCCCTACATTACGACTCCACATACGTTTCATCTCTCAGTATTTCTTACGATATTTTCAAGAGGACAAAGGAAAAGTTCAAATGAATGCATTCCATAATTAGACAGCAAATCCCTTCAAATCAAAGCATTAGCTCTCCTTTTAAAGCAATGACGTTCTTCTGCATAGATATACACTGCAATGCTGCTGCTGAACTGAGGAGCTGAAGATTAGAGTGGCATTTTACAATAAAAAGGCCTTTGCTTGTTGCACTTTAATCCTGAAACATATTATGGTGACAATTACGCAGCTGCGGGAAAATGTGACAGATTACCATGACAAAAAGGAAAGAGGGGAAGCTTGCGAGACTTCAGCGGTAGAGAAGGAAATCTGGTAATTAACAGCGCTGTTCCGAGCCCTATCTGAGAAAGCTTACACCACAAACTCCAGTGACTTTAAGCCATGACACCGGGCACAGACTTCTCACTGTCAACACAGCTCTGTGGAGTGAGGTTCACAAGTGTCTGTGTGCTATCCACACAATGGGTGACGCACAAACCGTGCTGACCTCTCCTCTCCTCTCCAGGCAAGCAAGCGATCAATTACACAAAGCCCTAGTTCGCACACACTTCCGTCAGCTCGGCTGTACTCAGGGCCCTGGTGTTGATTCATGGGCACGCCTGCGGCTGGAAGATTACATGTATGTAAGGACCAGAATTTAATCCACAAGAGCTGTCCCACCACATCAGTAACAGGGGCAACACAGACACTGTGTCTGCAAGTTTGTTTTTTCACTCTCGCTGAAGATGGCTGCACTTCCCTGAGAAAGAATCTGATATTCGCTGATAGCAGAGAGCAATCAGAGATGCTGCTTCAAGTCCGTGTTGATGAACTATGTTTCTGATAAGTAATACCTTGATGGCTGAATGATGGTGCCGTACATCTCCAGCACAGGTGTTAATTTCACAACTACCTGTTGGCAGCCAACTGCCCTTCCAGTTAGGTGCAGGCATTAGCGTATGACCGGGATAGAAAACCCGTGTTTGCTGTTCCCACTTGTAACCCGTGTGAGTTTGACCATATTGAGGCTGGGAAGAGGGAATGGCAGCCACACTTAGATCCTGCACGAAAAGGGCCGGAGTGAAGTAGTAATAGCCCATAAAGCACAGGGGCAGCAGTGATGACTGAGATGGTAAGCACAGGGAGGCCCACTGAAATCATACTCAAACTCCTGCTTAAGTATGGAATGTACCATGGGTCAATACAATAACACACCCCATTGATGGATTCATAAAGCAACAATAGACTACAGCTCATAGGAACCTAATCATATATGGGATATGAAACGGTACTAAAACACTGATTTTCCACTTGTTAGATTCTGCATACGGGCCTGTTTTCATGCGCATGTAATTGAATGAACTTTTCTTAAAGCTGGAACACCGATAATTCAATATTCCAGTACCGTCACTGCAGGGAAGCAAACACACATTAATCAGGCCAGCGGGACCACTTACAAATCGCAACAGCAGTTCCGCCTAACAAAGCATTTAATTTGCAGCAGGAAGTGGATCAATACTGGAGTGGCTGGTCCGCAGCAGGCCCGAGGCAGAGTGTCACGCACCTCTTGGCTTTCCTTTAGCCCTGCACATGGAGGGGGAAGTGCCCCCCCCCCCCCCCACACCCCCCACGGGTCAGCAGAGAGGGCCTGCAGCAAAAAGCAGTTCAGCTGCCCAGCCATTATCCAACACATTACACTGCAAGTGCTCATTTACTCAACAGCCACCCTGTTCCAGGGGAAATTTAACAGCTCTTACATTTTTCATTTCATCTTTTATAAAGCTGGATAATTGCTGAAGCTTTTCACATTAAACGCCTTCATCAAGGGTATGACAGCAGCGCTCCACCTGTTCAAACTCCCACGTTGGAACTTGCAAATTTCTGGCTACAAGACCAGTCACTTTTAGAGAAACTCCACGTTAGCTTCATGATCTTAATGGTCTTCACCTTTAAAATCATCTACTGCTGTGCCTTCTGTCTGTCTTGATATACATTAGTCATCTGGGACATCAGCACCACCTCCAAGCACCTGGGTGCCACAGACACAGACCCACTGATGATTATTTTTTAGGGATGCACCGACTGTGAAATTCTGGGCTGACACCAATACCAATGTTTAAAAAAACAATTTGGCCGATAGCTGATGCCGATACTGATGTTTTCAGTTAAGTTCGCCAGGTTATTCATTCATTAGTGGATATAACTTTAAATCCAGCAACTGTATCTCTTCTGAATTCTTTTAGGGATCTTTGCTGACCCATCTGGCCATTTTTGTTTTATTTCTTCAAAAGGTAGATAGAGACAGACGTCAAACTTTTGGTCCACTGCGCCATAGATGCTGACTGAAGAGTCACCCTGCTCCCACCCTGAGCGTGACGTAAGAGCAAAATGGCCGCTATGTGAATAAGGCTAATTACGGTACCACCTATTGGATCTTCTCCGAATCTGCAGCTGGGTAGGCTACTGTTGTCCGAGTCAGACGGCAAATAACCAGCACAACATTTAGCCAGCGCAAAATTGGTACGACACAACAGATAAACTTCGGCCACTGCCATCGGTGAATGTCATCTTATTTGCCGATAGGCCGATGGCAGTCAACAAGGCGAATATCAGCCGATACCGATAAATTTATTTTATTTTGAGGGGCTGAGAGGGGAGACACAGACCATGAAATGAGCCATCCACATCAATTAGGTAATACTTATTCAGTGTAACGTTTGTCTCCACATGATCTAGCTGGACACATTGAGGACATGCTTTGTTTGTGGGATACCAGCTCTGACTCCAGAATGAAAGAAAAAGAGAATAAGAATACCAACTCATTTAAAGGTGAAAAATAGAAAATTATGACTTCTTTGGTGGAGACTCAAATAAGTTTTATATATATATATATATATCTCTATATATAAAATTTGTTATAAAAATACAATGCATCAATGACTTCATGGGTATGACATCTCCTATTGTACTGAACATTTATCAGCTACTAAAGCCATCAACACCACCCAAAACACAAGAAAACATTGACCCACGTAAGTAGAAACATTCCACAACACATTTTTCCTCACTGACATACACCGATGATTAAACCTGTCTGTTTGCTGTCCGTGGCCCTAACAGCAATTCCAGAGCTGTGAATCACCCTGCTCACAGAAGTATCACACAAGCAGCACTTTCACAATGACCAGAACAACAAGATGATGTCATAACTGTCACCCCATCTAGGCGTAAGAGCCTGTGACGTGCCTGACGTATCATGGATGATGTTTGTTATGCTACAAGAGCAATGCCACAGCCCTTAATTAATAACACAAAGAAGGAAAAAAAAAACGCAGTCTCTTTAGCACAAGCCTTACAGGACTGTACTGTAAAAACCCCCTGAGACGGTGCGCAGAGTGAGAGAGTTAGTCCAGGCAGCGGGAGGGCTGCGCCGGCTTCCTCCGCTGTCGGACCGGGAGTGAGTTATTGCCCTGGTGCAGAAGCAGCTCGTGGGCCACAACAGAGAGCTCTGCCGCCCTGCAAATGGGGCCCGGGAGACAGGGGGACGATAGAGCTCTGCCGAAAGGAGCCATCCATCCTGCGTGGCGGGTGCTGGTACATCATTGGCCCCTGCCGCTGCCGCCCCGCGGGGAGGTGCTGCCGATAACGCCGTCCTGTCAGGAATACTAAACACAGGCACGTCGCAGCACTGCTGTCTGAGTGTGACAGAGCAGCACACAGCCGTGCTAAACACCCCACACACACACCCCCCCACCTGCATGGCCACACACACCCCCCCACCTGCATGGCCACACACACCCCCCCACCTGCATGGCCACACACACCCCCCACCTGCACCATCAGACACACACCCCCGCCTGCACTGTAAGACACACACACCCCAAAAACACACACCTCCACCTGCACCGCCAGACACACACCCCACAAACACACACCTCCACCTGCACGGCCAGACACACACCCCACAAACACACACCCCACCTGCACCACCAGATATATACCCAACACACACCCCACCAGCACTCACCAGCTACACATCACATCTCCGGTCACTGAATTTGGTGCTGCTTTTTGATGTTTTTGCACACAAAATTTAGCACAGCCTTACTCAGGTCAGTGCCTGGTTTTCTGTTTCACAATAAATATATTGTATATTGATATTGTAGAGTTCAAAGCATTGATTTATGGCCAGAAGGACAGTAAAGAACTACGCCCCATTCAATGAGAGGAGAGACAGGAGCCTGAGTGCCTTCTTCAGTATCAGAAGTCTGTGAAACACAGTTTTCACATCAATAAAGGGACACATTTTTACGGATCATGCAATTACACAGTGAGAGGAACAGCTATGTGAAGGTGCCACTGTCCTCCAGAGTTTTCTGCTATTTCTGAGAACGGCATAAAATCAGCCTCCCGTGTCCTAATGCATGGGTCATCAGGACATGATCGGTCAGCGTAATAAAGTCATCTACAACAACAAACTTGAACACATCAGGCATCCCTGAATCAATGAGAAATGCAGCGGTCTCATCTATGCCATGACCTGCAGCCTACAACAGAGTGGGTGGCTCATTCCAACCTCCATGGAAAGCACATAGAAGCAGAACACTCAGCTGTGCTGTAGTCAGACATTAGCCTCACCCCGTCCTTGACTGGACCTAGACTCAGAGGACACAGACCGAGTTGCACCGGAGTAAGTTTAAACTTAACTTAAAAACTTCAAAATCCCAGCCACCTTGTAAAAAAGCCATATCCAGGGAAGAGCACACTGTTTAAATAGTTAGATATCAAGGTGCCTGGAGCACTTGGTCACACGCATTCTTTTTGCTTAATATTTGATTCAATTATGAGATTTCAGATGGAACAAAGACCCAGAAGCACTCCAGGGCAAGGGCTGGCCACCCCAGCAATAACATAAAACACTGAGAGAGGGGAGAACTTCGCAGAGATCGCTTAATCTCATTTCGGTGTGTCCTGGAGGGATGTGGGATGAGATGGGAGCTGTTTATTACACATGAAGTCTGGCGTGTGAATAAGTCACTGAGAGCCATTAGCTTTATCAGTCCGCCGGGACGGCCCCGAACAGAGGGAGGCGCATCCCGCTGACCTCTGTGCTGTCTGAGTAATGAAGCCAATATGATGTGCAGCACTGAGCGGAGAACATCACTCACAAGGGTCAGGGGTTCACAGCACAGCACAGGGGGGGTGGGATGGGGGGGACCGCTGTAGAGGGGCACAAGGAGTCACATCTGTCCTGTCTGTCAGAGCGCTTAATAAAAACCTTGCTTAATGCTTCCTTCATCATCATCATCATCATCATCATCATCATCATCTCAGTGTCAAAGACTTTCCTGCCAATCGCTAATATACCCCAAAAGTGTCTGAATGGAAAAATTATAAAATCTAAAGGTTATCCATAAATCTGCAGAAACCCAACGCTGATCACGTCTCCTCTGGGGTGTAATAAAGAATTTTTTTCCAAGTTTGACTCACTTCATTGTGTTTGAAGGGAAAGGGAAGGAGAATGATAAAATATAAATTTAGTTGAGCGGTGTATGCACAGCATTTTTCTGACTCCATTCACCCATGTGAGCACTGCTGAAGCAAAGCTTAATTAGTTCATTAAATGATAATTATCAGACAGCAGTGCCTGTTTGTAAGCATGTGATAGCGTATGGTCGTCACAATGTCATTACTTGGATGAAATCCTCAAAACAAAAACAGATAACCTAACACAGCCTAATCCAAGACAATACAAGAAACAAATCAGAAGCCGTCAACTCTACCACACCATTATCAGTACTCCATGCTGACAAGTGAAAAAAGACTAGTTTCCACTCTACAAAGGCAATGGTCAGGCACCTGACAAGAGACTTCAGTGAGGCAATCACTCTCAGGCGTGAAAGCACTCCTCATCCTTGGAAACAGGTATTGTGGACATTGAAAAAGACACCTCCTTCACGTTGTTAAGAGACAGGTTAAAACGAGCACAGACATTAGATCTTTTGTAAGTCCAGGAACAACCTCCCAAACAGATTTTTTTTTCCACCTCATCTGTTTCTATAGGGTACTAATGATTTGACAGACTATGAGAGAAGGAGTTAACAGACTATAAATCATAATACAACTAAGCCCAAGATTTAAGTTTAGTCTGTTACAGATAGCTACTGCAACTCTTTCTCTGTACCAGTGTCCAACATTTCCCCCTCACCACTAAACACGCTGAACAGGAAAAGATCTACGCTTAAGTAAGGCAATCAGGTTAAGGTGTAAACGCACTCATCCTCCCTGGAAAGAGGTATTGTGGAAGTGTCTTTTTTGCTCTCCATCTCATTATTAGAAAGAGAGATTTAAAAAACATAGATGCTTAATCTTTCTAACTCCAGGTACAACCTCCCTCACCAAAAACTTTTGTTTCCACCTCACCTGCTTTAGGGTACTAACAAGTGCTTGTGAGAGTAAGTGTTTCCAGAGTTTACAGACTATGGCCATGCCTCAAAAGCATGACTTAAAAACACTTCAATCAGGAAAACAGCAACCATAATCTTGCATAACAATATAGTTGAGCATCCAGTAAACTGCAGCTGTTAGTATGGAAAGTTCTTAATGCGGCTGTATAAAGTATTTTGAGGATACAGAGGAACGTCCATTCATTTGTATTTCCAGCCCAGCCTACTTCACTGGGTCAGCGTGTTGAATCGGTTACGTCACATGACCCACACCTACTGAGAAAGGAATGCTTTACAGGTGCAGAACGGATTCTTCTTTTTGATGTCACTTTGTGTATAGGCGATTTGTTTAACTTTATTGTGTACAACGAGGTAATACAATAAATCCCCAAATATCCAGAGTTTTGAAAAAGAGGTGTACGTATTTACCTGCTCCAGAATTTTCCTGTATCGCTGGGTCGCTTGCTGGATGAGGTCACGGACCGTCCATCCTTCTTTGCAGGGGACAACGACGCCAGTCCTTCCGAAAATCACCGTCACTTTCATCCCGTTATTTTAATCCAAACGTGTGGTTTCTAGCACTGACCTATAATATTATACACTTGCTAGATAGGTAACTGTTACTAGCGAGTGGCCTTGAGTTTACCCTGTGTCTCTAACTATCGGGCTACCAACCTAGCGTTGCTACCGTTCAAGGAGACTGGAGCAACAGGTGTCATTGGGTTATCAAGACAAATCAGAAAATTGGCTCAAATTTATAGCGAAGGTTATGAGCTACCTAACAATATGTGCGATTGCTATTTGGTATAGTAACTCAAGTCTAGCTAGCTATCCAATTTCCAGTAATATGTGGCAAGTTTGCTAGCTAGATGGAAGATTTGTATAACTTAGCTGAGCAGCTAAACAATTATATGACACCCAAAACTATTAGGATTTGCAAGATAGCTGATTTAGCCTCTAAGCAATAAAACTACTTTGCTGACCACTTCAATGTGTTAGCATCTAGGTAGCTGTATTGGCAGAGCTCATAATTTATCTTCCTGCTCTACTTAGTTGGCTACAGCAGTTACTGCTTTTTTAACTAACGTTAGCCACTTATGAATGGAATGAATATTTTGGAGCTGGTTACCTATACACCTAGCTAAGTAGCTTACAAGCTCTCATTGTTGCTGTGTATCTATAACTAGTAATACACTTAGTTAGCTGGTTAGCTAACTAGCTACCTTCTTAGCCAAAAAAAACAATGAGCGGTAGACAGTGCGCCAAACTCAGTCACCCGTACTAAACGAGAGAAATTCTGCGACAGAATCGTTGCTGATGTTTAACCTGTAGCTCCGCGTCACAGATCGGTAACATAGTTTCTTCCGAACCCAGGCATCAAAAGATGGAGATATAAACGCGCTACAAAAGTTACTGATTTTCCCATTCGGCTCTGTCTCGTCTTCCAGAAATTCCACTTCCCTCTTTCTCCCGGAGAGATGTCCTCTTCGTTAGTTCGTTAGTGTCCAAAACAATATTCGTTCATAAAAAAAACTGCAGTACTGTCTCGGGTTAAATGCAGATGGTTTGATACTTAAAAACAAATGTTTTCCGGTAAACTGTTTCCTAAAAAAATCCAAAACTCCACCACGCAAGCCAAACATCCAAACAATCTCAGGCCAGTCGCTCTCACTTTATTAAAGGGCCAGTACGCAAATTCGTGTGCAGGGCGACTAACGTTAGCTAGACCACTTTTCTCACACCGTTATGTCATGGATTGTGTACCATCATAACACCTTTGACCTTTCCAACGGCGATATTTTGCAATTTGGTGACATATATATTTGTTATACGCACACATACCCACATAACCATGCACACGTCTACAAACATCTGCATGTACGGATATGCACACGTGATCAAAGATATTCGGAAATGCAGATGTGTACTGAGTGTGAGTATAAATTCTTATTTAGCATTGATGTTTTTGACAGCACTTTGTTAACTTTTGCTGTTACTTATAAAACAGTCTATTAAATAATGTAATTACAGTACACAGCATGATGTGTTTAAAATATTCTGTAATTCAGCTCATGCATTTTTATCTCCAGTCCACCCTGAGTACAAGGAGGTGCATTTTAACTGACTACAGATGCTTTTTAATGGTCAGAACATCATCCATTGTTGCATAAAAATGGACAGTTCATGCAAAAAGTAATATTTTAAATCAGTAATTTGCCACTTTTCTCGATTCCCAGTCCCTTTTGAAAATGAACTGCTCATTACTGTCATGTTGTGAACACGGTTGCAACTGACCAAAAACGCTTGTATACGTTTTCTTTTTTGAAAAACAACTCAGTAATTTCATGTTGTGATGTACAATGTAGAACATTTTAAGAGAACATTAGTGTTTACAAGATATTTAGCTGAGTACAAGATGATAACATCTAGGTAGTTAGAAACCCCTTTGCCTAGAGGAAAGTACAATTACCCAGCTACAAAAATGACATGAATTCAAATCTGACAAAAGCAAGCTAGAATAGTTCTGCAAAAGTACTGAAACATGGCTGGTTAGCTATGACCACTTATTAGACCAGATATTAGACCAAGCTAATTATTATTTTTGGGCCAGTGCTACTTGGAATCTGAACTTTTATAGATGGCTGCCCAACAGGTTTACAATAACCTAGCTACCATTCACACATTCATATGTTTAATCATGAAATTAGCCCACAAATATATACTCATAAGACGATTAGATAAGATACCTTGTTACCAGGTTAGTTAGCTAGTCATTGGCTATGAATATGGACACTGGCAGGAGATTTGACTGGACCAAATATGCTGTCATCTGACCAAGAGTCAGCAGCATCCGGGGGCCAACTGGATAACGATAAAATACTGCTTGTCCATAAATTACGAAATGGACACATCTGCTTGTTTCCATGTAATGGCTGAGTGTCTGGGTGCCACCAGAGAGAAGCCTCCCGCTACGATCTGATAAGGTCCGGTTAGCTGCAGCATCATTTCCTTTTTTCATGTCACAGATGCCGCAAGCTGGTAATGGCCCCAGCGAGTGCCTGATTGGCTGTATCACAGGGCTAGCTGGGCACAGAGAGGGAGGCACTGGGTTTTTTTGTTGTCCCTCGGAAAACAAAAGCTACCATTCTGCTGTGCCACCGATAAAGTCTGTGATGCGCTTGTGTTTGTAGCATCAGTCATGCTGCCCTGCTGAACAACCCTGGCATTTTGCCTTTCTTCCTCTTCCCCTCCCTCAACCATCACTCACCCCTAATAACCACCTTTAACTCCCCTATTTCAAACACTGCTCCTCTACTCCTTCAGAAAGACCAGTCTGGGGAATGCATTGTGAAACCATGTATCATTATATAATACTGACATGTTGATTGTATGTATAAACTGTCCCTAGAATATTGCAATTGCAGAACATAGCTCTGTTACATGCCTTCTTACTTTTTTTGCAGTCTTGGTTGTCTCTGTCTTATTCAAGTCCAGATGGAAATATAATTCTTTCGTAATGTCTCTTCGATAAATGGAACAATTAGCGGCCTGCTCCTCCCTTTTCAAACCTGCGTGTGTTATCTTCTGTGCCAGATAAGTCATGAAAGGGATTGAGAGACCGGGCCATCTGTAGGTGTGACCATGCCAGTATTGTCTGCATTGTTTCCTGTTTCATGGCATCTGGTCTTTTTTTACAACCACAATCCCCTAAACATGAAATATGGGTACCTTAAGCATGCCTGTTCTGTAAATCCTACTCGGAATAGTTCTGAAATGACAGGCAAATAGAAATATTTAATACAACAAGGGAGTGGCAACAGCTGCTATGTTATATTAGATGTATTTCTTAAGTTAATATCCTTCATTAATCTTATTGTAACATCGGCCATTGTGGGATCCATCAAAATTATCTTAATGATCAGATCTACTGCAGGGGCACAGTTGAAAACAACATGAAATACTGGTAGTTGTTAATGACATGCTAGTGTGGTTGTATTTTCTATGTTTATATATTTCACACAGAGCAATGAACTGAAATTCTCTGTGCCATGATGTTATTTTGTCATGTTTTGAACTAATGTTGAGGGGGAACAACACTATCAGTATAGTTTATGGTGTAATACACTATTGCATTCTGGCAATAACTAGAGATAGGGCCCAGCATTCTGCGGTTCAGAAAACACCTATTAACTGCCTTTTTCACCAGCCATTCCAAGCAGGAGGCTGAGCTCTTGAAATGTAAAGGTTTCATACGTAATAAAATCATTTAAAACACACATACACACAATTGCACCCATATTTACCCCAGTACTTCCATTTAGAAGGAAAGGGGAAAATTTTAGCTATGACCGCTCAGGGGCAAGTGTTCACTTGGCAAATGTAGGCTGTTGTAAGAATCTGTCCGTTTTATGTTGTAGACAGAAATGGGTTTGTATTCATCTGAGTTACTGTGTCTGATTGATCAGTGTGTGGGCTGTAAATGATAATCAAACGACATGGGTGTTGGTGTGTCTCGATGAGGTTGTTGTGAGGTCACAAAGAATGAGCTCAGAGATTCCGTTGAACTTGCTAATGCCTCCCACGTGGGGAAACAATCTTCAGAGGACAGCACGTTCCTCATCACCCCTCCGGAGGTGTGGCTGCGGTTTCCTTTTGCTTTCCTTTGTTTACCTCTGTGTAGTGTCTCTGCTGGGAAGTGACTTCTCTCCCTCTCCCTAGTGTGGTCATCATGCTAGTGTAGCCATTGCTAAAGTTGTAGCTATTCCATTGACCACAGCTTGCCAGAAGTCAGTCATGTGTGACATTTCCTAACTGGTTATCGCTGTATGCTAGCTTTGGGTGGTGTTGGTTATCCTCCTTTGTGGTATGTACTGTCTTTGTGTAGTTATGGCAACCTGTATTGACCAATGTATAACAGACAGTGCATTTGTGTTATAACCAATGTTAACACTTAGATTTTTTTTTTTTTCCGAGAGAGGAAGAAATGAGGAAGTTTTGGAGAAAAACAGACCAGTAGGGTACACCTGTCAGATTCAGTCCATCATGTGTCCGCTTCGTAATTCAGCTCAGCATGATGACCACATATCTGCAGTAATCCAGAAAGGTCTATGAAATGGGGAGTTTCCTATGATCTAATGTGATGAAGTTTCATTCATTTTAATTGTGGCATATAGTGCAGTTACACTGGTAATATAATTATGTAGATTATCTAATAAAAACAACATCAATTAGCAAAGCAAATTGTTTGTTCTGTTCATGTACTATTAATTTACATTCTATTTTTCATGATGACATCACTTTTCATAATATCTCATCCAATACATGTTGATTCTGCATCTTGTTATGTGTGAACAATCTCATAGGAACAGTCTAAAGGGCCATTGACTGGAACTGTATGTATAGCAACACTACAGCATTTAGAATCTGGCTGTAAGTCTTTTCAGTGTGTAGGCCGCCCTCATCCACATCAGCGCCAGGCAAATTCCTTAATGTGTGGTGTAGACTGCAGTTCCTGTTACACCTGAAAAGTCACTCTTTGTCTCACTGTCTGGCTCTTCCTGTTTTCGTGTTCTACAAAAGATCTTCCTTGCCATGTTCATGATGTCATTCTGTAAACCCTGCTAGGCTGGAAAACACAGCGGTGTTCCTTTCTGTCTGATCTGACAGCTTCACAGGAAGGAAAAAATGTATAGAGTTTGAACTCGTGTGTTTCCCTGACAGCTGTGGTTGTGCAGGCCTGCTGCTTGACTGAGCTCTCTCCTTCAGAGCTCTGCTGTCAGCTTCCTTTTGGCAAATAGCTGTAATATCTCTTGCCCCACCAGTCACACAAGTTTGACATGTAAATATGTTTTAGCAAACAGACGGTAGCCTGTTGCACAAGACTAAAGATGTCATCACCTACCTATCCCTAACAACCCGTTCCAGATTAGCAGGCAGGGTAAACCATACGAGTCCTGGGAGTCTAACCCAGTGTTAAGGTAATATATCCCAGCAGATGACGCCAAGGCTTGGAGCACAAAGGCAAAATTGATCATTCTAGGAAAGGATGATTGTGATTTACTTCACATAATGTCAGCTCTGGGCTTTTCTGTACATTCTTGACACGATTTTCCAAGTTGTTCTCATCACCACGATCCAGCTTCTGTATCGTGTATATATATATATATATATATATATATATATATATATATATATATATATATATATAATTTTCTGTGATTCAGTCACATAGCTTCTCCAGCAGGCTGCTTGTGGTGGCTTGACCTCCATATCTGGGCGCTTTGTTTCTTTTGTTTCGGACATGCTGCGGGCGCGTTGGGTGGGTGAAGGAGAGAGGGGCCGGAAACGTTCGGAAGTGCCTGCCGGACACGTCTGCAACAAAGAGCCACAGCGGGGGGGGGGACCGTGAAAGCTTCATACTGAAACGTTTGATTTTCCTCCTAATTGAAGTTTTTGTGCAATTCTCACCTTCCAGCAGCCATCCACTTGTTAAAATTGCCCATCCAGCCATGCACGGCTTAATTAAGCACACGCTCACCAGTCAGGAGCGGCGACGCAGTGGTAGAGCCAGCTGGGCTGGTGACGGGAGAGTGGCGGTGGGAGTGGAGAGGTGAGATGGGAGGAGGGGAGCTAGACTGGAAACTTGCAGGTGTATGAGTGAAAGGTGGCGGGGGGGGGGGGCGGTTTCTCTCTGTGTGCCTGCCACAGTGGGAAGAATCAATACTGTCACTTATTTGCTGTCAGATTTTCGATCAGTGGCACTGCGAATATATATATATATATATACAGGAAGCTGTTCTCAGCAGCAGTCTCACTTCCATATTTGTGCAGGGTCTGGGGCTGGGCTCTGTCAATAGCAGTCATTTACCCTCTCCCCTGCAGTTCGGCCCCATCCTGGGTCAATCAGCGCTATGGATTACAGACAGGTTTCTGGACAGAAGGAGCCCCTCTCTCCGTGTGTGTGCGCGTGAGCACACGTGGGTCCGTCTGTCTGAGTTTGTGTCTGTGGGTGCGCTTGCGTGCGTTTCCAAGCTTTGCCTCTTCCTGACTTCCGCTACGAAAAAACAGTTGTTCTGTTTGTTGTTTCATTACTGACGTAAGTGGTCTTGTATTTGTATGCTTAAGAATGCCTGTGCTTTGAAAAACTGCTTTTGGAGGGGTGTTCTTGCTGTATAAATGTTATTGGAGACAAGGCTTGCAGGAATCAGGATATGGGAGATTAGAAAGAACTAAGGCCGAGCCATGACTTATGTTATCCTTTCCATCTGTGTTTTTTTGCAGGCTGTGACTAATGTTTTAATAACTGTAATTCAATTTTCGCTTGAAGAAAAACTAAAACATCCAAAACCATTGGTGCTTGTGCTGTTTCCACTAACAGTCTCCCTTTGGAAACCTAAATGCTGTTACAGTACTGGCTGGGTTATCTCTGGAAGAACAGGTTAAGCAGGGAAAACACCCTTCACCACCTTTTCCCTCAAGCAGGTTGAGTTCCATAGCTTCCTGGAGAAGCCCATTGTACACCAGGGGTTTGCCCTGAATAAATACACCTTGGAGATCTGAATCAAAACAAAAACATAACAAATCATGAAAGTTGAAAAAACAGATTGTTTTTATGATTTGTTATGTTTTTCACAGCTGTAGTATTTAACCACTATCCCTCCCCTTGTCTCTCCTACTTGTTTTCTGCTTGCCATATGATGACTGTTGCTTTGATAATTATTTGTGCCATCATCTAAGGTCTATAACCAGCAAGTCCCATGCTTCCCAGTCCCCTGGCAATCTGTGTATTAATTACCTAACGTGTGTTTTACAGTATAGCTCCCTTTTTTACATTACACATCTAGAACAACTTACATAGGTTACAATTTTACATGTTATCCATTTATTGGATTTATTGAGGCAATTGTGGGTTAAGTACCTTGCCGAAGGGTACAGCGGCAGTGGCCCAGCAGGGGAATTGAACCCGCAACCTTTTGGTTACGAGCCCTGCTTTTTACCACTACGCCACACTGCTACCCTTTTTTTACATAATTGCTCTGTGCCCTCCTGTTTTGTGAAATGGGTGATATTGGTAGATTCATTTTCATCGCCTCGGTGCTGTATGTAGGGCTCTGATATCTCCAGTTGTGGGGATACAGGGCATCAAGGTGAGTTTGATCTGAAAGTTTGATCTGAAATGTGTTGCTTCCAGTTGTGGAAATGGATGGTGGCGCAAACAGGAAGTAAAATTCCCTGCTGATGGTGAAATAGACACTGAGGGGTCCCTCTTCCTCCGTCTGCAGTGGAGTTAGCTGAGCACTGGGGATAGAATGGGGTACACGGTGGTGGTACAGATAAAAGACTGCCATGTTTTACCTCTGAAAAGTCTTTAGTTGTACACCCTTTTTAGGTAAAGTAGTATATTGCTGCACTTTGCATCTCCATCTGGTACACGTGCTGGGGGAGAGGATCGTCTCCAACTGTTGGACCTGCGACCAGGAGAACTTTGTAATCCTTATTTCAGGTTCCTGTCCACTGTCTATCCTACAGGCTCAATAATACCCGTGCAATGTGAAACTTGCATCCCCAGTGAGTGAGGAAAGTATACTGTCTGCCTGGGTCCAGGACATGCGGCATCTAAAAAGCTTGCAAGAACAAATTTATTGTATCTTGACATGAATTCATCAACTGACAGAAACATTTATTTGGAAATCATATTTTTGCCTAAACCCCATGTGTCCCACAAAACAAAGCAGCCACCAGGACTTGCTTGTGGGTTAGGGGTGAGGGTTTGAGCTGAGGTTAACGTTAAATACCCAGCTTAAACTCTGACCCCACACTGCAATGTCTGCTGCATTCCAGGCCATTCATGTGGAATGGGCAAATTTGGAAACATTTCCTCTGGCCCTTAATGGGAACAAAAATCCTGGATAATCAATCCCATATTTTTGTGCGGGACTGCTTTGTCCACTGGAGCGAAGCAAAGTGAAAAAAAATATATGCTTTGGCAAGGACAAACTGCAAAAACAGAGTTTTGAGTTTCAAAGTATTACAGAACAAGCTTCAACAGAGCACAATATCCTTCTTAACTGTTGTGCAAAATGTTCTGAGATGGAATGAGCATCTTACCCAAGCTGATGGCTAACATTTCAGTAGTAGGCAGCCTCACTCATGGAAACCCTACAGATTTCCACTGAGAGGAGCACATCTCAAACAAGATCAGTCTTCTTTTTTCTCATCTTGGCTTTTCTTACATAACCAGATGAGATCTGCAAACTCTTCCATTGCCGTTGTTCCAAACTTGAAGCGCTGTAAGATTATTTTGCAACACATAGATTGCAATGGCACCTGATGAAACATATTGCATTTCAGTGCTGTCTCCTGCAATAGAAATGAATGTGCGTGATTGAGTTGAGGTTTGAAATTTCACATGCTGAGTACAACCATGTCAGGCATTAATGCAGAGTTATGTTCACGAACAGAATGACAACGAATGTGCTAGCTCGCACCTGGGCTTAATAGATCAAATTAGCACCTTCTCACATGAACCTTTTCAAATGTGGAAGAAAAAGAGACAGTTAATTAATATCACGTTCAGAAACTTTTTTACATTTTACATTCAGTTTTTTTTTAAATCAAATTTTGTTTTAATACACTAAGAATTTGTATGGACACTCCACAAAATCAGTGGTATGAAACCATGGAGATGGTTATATCACCATGGTAGTTTCAATTATTTTCCCTTTAATTACAGAGTGCAGTTAACATTGATTTAGGCAATTATGTGCTCTATTCATTGAAAAGTTGAAAAATCAAATAATAATAACATAATGGTTGTAACGGTATGAAAGACTCTGAGATTTAGACCATTATAAACCGAGGGGAGTGAGGACTGAGGAAAGTTAATTTCATCATTCATTCATGAGAAAAAATCAATCATCATCTGACAACCGAAGGACCACACTAACCTAATGTATGGAAGCAACAGCAGCTAAATATCCTTCACACTTTTTTTTTTTTTGTTTTGAAGCAGATCACATGTACATACATTCATGTGGCTTTTGAAGTGTGATTAAACGTCACATTATATTACATTATTGTCATTTAGCAGATGCTCTTATCCAGAGCAACTTACATAGGTTACAATTCTTTTGTACGTTATCCATTTACACAGCTGGATATTTACTGAGGCGATTGTGGTTTAAGTACATTGTCCAAGGGTACGACAGCGGTGCCCCAGCGGGGAATCGAACCGACAACCTTTTGGTTACGCGTTCTGCTCCTTACTACTATGCTACACTGCCGTCCATTAGACAGAAATGGCCAGGCTGGGAGGGTCCATCTAAAAAAGGGCGGGGGTGCAAAGGGAGGCATAGCACTGGTGGGCTTATGGCACTGGTGGACCTGATTTCTTGAGGAAGGGTGTTTAATGGATCACAGGTCCTCGGGGTCTCTGGGAGTCATTGGTGTGAGGCAGCCCGTGTGATGGGTCAGCTGGACGCCTGAGAACAGGGGGCGTGGAGCGAACCAATCAACGCCTGCTACTCGCAGAGCTGAGGTCAGGAACAGGTCCAGGAGCTGCAGCACAGTGAGGGAACTGTAGCATGTGGGCAGAGGTGTGACTCTTTTCACCTATCACCAAAACTGCATGGGGGTCTTCTCTCCACCCGACCCCCATGCTATGCTGGACTGTCCAAACCTCTGTAACACGTGGGTACAAAAAAGTCTAAATAGTTCAGATATGCCATGCTAACCTTTTCCGTCTCATTCTTCTCTTTCTTTACCTACAAGTCTTCTGTTCATTTTCCTTCTGCTTATGTGTTTCATCTGTGTTGGGTAAGAAACGCCAGTTGGGAGAATGCTGGGATATTTTTTGAAGGAACAAGGCAGATATGGGGGGTACAGGGTGTTAATAGGGTGCTATCACCTTTAGATCTCTTTTTACAATATGGCTGTGTACAACTTTACATTTAAAGATGAACCTTAATGAATAACTAAGCCAAGAATCTGGTGTTAAGGAATGTTGAAGGTACAAATTGCCAAGTCAAATGGAATATTTTTTAGCAGTCCTGAAAAAATAAGGTAAAATATAGCCATCTTTCAAAAAAATTTACAAGCTGAAGATCTACATCAATTGTACTGCGGCCACGTAGGGGTGGTGTGTGGCTTTAGTCAACGATCCAAAAGGGGAGTAGTATCTTTTCATATACTTAATCATTGAAGACAAATATGAGGATGATGACTAACATACACAGATACTTCAGCAAATACACAGACCCTTCCTTCACACCTGAGGGGATTTTAATAGCGCAAGCACAGCCTGGGAAGCAGTTAAATGTTGTCTAAAAGGGCAATTTATTCAAGCTGAAAGCTGTAATAAAAAGGGATGTCACAAAATTAATCAAATAAATCTAAAATAGTCTAAGAAACTTTGTGAAAAAGTGTGGGGAATTAAAATTCACTAAATTATACTCCCTGCAAGAAGCCATAGAAACCAAACTTTCTTTTATTATTATTGAACAGAAGGAGGAATTCTCCTGGCTAAAATAATAACACAACAACAACATTATCACATATCTGTACCTGATACCTGTACCCTTTTGTGCAATTTTTCCTGGTAGACCCCAATTGTAAAACTTCGATACATGCGTGTCGCTTGCACTTCAAATCAAATGTAATTATTTTTCCAATGCATCATGAAATGTTTAAAATCCAGACAAGCATGACAAGGGTAGTGGAAAGAAAAAAATCCTTCCACCCAGGAAATATTAAGACACAGTGACACATACCGGAATGATTCCCGTAACATCTATGTAATGTAGAAAAATGGAGATCAGAGCGTGGGCAATGTCAGTTGTTTCATCTCTTAGCCATTCCAAAATTATTTTATTATTAATTAGTGTCTCGCACCATCTTCCAGTGGTTGCCTCTGTTCACTATGCATGTGCAAGATCATCAAAAGGTATGGCTGGCTGTTGAAAAGGCATCTGAATTTGGTGCTATGAAGCACTGGTCACTATAAAGTTCTGTGTGAGTAACCTTGCAGGCCAAGCTCTGTTCAATTAGATGTGAAGAGGGTCCTCCAGAATGGTGTTGTCCAATCATAGCCAGGCAAAGCAACTCACTGACTTGAAATCCATTGAATCCGATTCCACTTTTCTGGTAGAATTTCACTGGGAATCCTGGCTTCCATAGGCTGACTTGAACTGCATTTTAAGATGTTGATTTTAAGATGTCCCATGGTTCTCATTATTTTGCCAAATATCAAAAAGACAGCTGTAGGACTGCACAGTGCTGCTTTACATTTATGCATTTTAAATTATGTACCAAGAAAATGGGTGGAATGTTCAAAAGACGTTTTTGATTTATTTTAGAGGAGGCCTGGCTTCCCTTTCCTCCTCTAAACAGCTGACGCTGCTTACAGTAAAAAGAGGAAAGAATATTGGATGCAGCCATCTCTCTGGAAGAAATGAACGGTTCCGTTGACTCATTTGAAGAGTCAAAGGAAGGAATGTTCATGGTCCCAGCATTTATACAGGTTTCTATGACACATTCAGACCGATTCCATAATCTCTATTGCTAGGAACATCATCAGGAAACACGATCAAGGAGATTCTTCACTCATTTCTGTAATTCTACAAAAAGGTCAAGACCCCTTATTATGTAGCAAGTACTGTCTATTATCCCTCGTGAATTTGGCAAATAAACATCCCCACTTATACACTGTCGCCCAGAAACAAACTGTTACCCAACCTACTCCACCCAGACAAAACAGTTTTCTGAAAACAGATAACAGGAATGCTATTTAATTACCCATGCCAAGCCAATTATATTTAAACATAATCTGCTTTTGGATCATTGATGCAAAACAGCATTAAAGAAGTGTTAATGTGATTTTGAATGCAGCAATGAATAAGTGTTCTACATTCAGCTCAAATGAATTTTATTTGTATGATGCTTTTTGCAATGGGAATTTGTCATGAATCAGCTTTACAGAGATCCCAGTCTTGAACCATCCAGAGCAAGCCTATGGCAATGAATGACAGTGGTAATGAAAGGAACAACATTTGGCCATGACTATGCACTTGAATTAGGGCAGTCTGAGCAGTCTGAGGGGATGGGCAGGTCAGTGGAAGTGGCTGACTGACAGGGACGTGTATCTGGGCGTGGTCAGACAGGAGAACAGGTAATTCTAACCCCACAAGTGGTAACACTTCACATCCATTTAATCCCCACAGAGGTTGCAAACAAGGCTGTCCTCTCTCCCCATTACTTCACAAGCAGGCCTGACCACTTATGTGGACAAAAAAAGGAAACAACAATTTAACATTTACATTTATTCATTTGCAACATGCAACAGATAAACTGTTATTGTATGCAGATGACATTCATTTACAACCGATGTACTTGATTTAGTATCCTCATTAAAACGGCAGATGCATTTGGAGTCAACCGAGTTGAAAGACACTTGTGCTTTGACTTCATCGTAGGCCTGGGTAAGAATACATTTTTTTCCATTTTGTTTTTTGATAACAGCTGTCCTCTAGAGAGGGGTGTGGGGTTATACAAAACAGCACATGAATAGACTATGTGGTCTATGAATTCTGGATGAAAAGGGAAAGTTAATCTATGGGAAAGAAATGAAATGCTGACCTCTGGGTCGCCACGCTTTTGCTCTTTAAGAAATAAAAACATTTTATGCATGAAGCAATTTATTCTTTTGTGAGGAAAAAAGGGGGTCTAGAACCACCCAGACTGAAAGCCAGGGCAATCACAGGGATCTTTCTCACTTTAGAATCAAAGTCGTTCATCTGCTCATGGCTGATCCACGTATAATGACATTCTATGGACCAAACACAGTCTATTAAGTTATGCAAATGTACTAATTGCAAATGCATAACTATCTCGACACATCACTTAACTGCACAACCCATAATGACAAAGTATTCTGCAGTGATTTTGCGGGACAGAAACTGTGACTGAAGTGTATTCTCTGTGAATCTCTTGAATGAGCTAAAATGTACGTCTAGACATCAGTTTAGCGTGTCTTGTATCTCATCGTTCCTCCAAAGTTTAAGCAGGGGAATGATCATTAACCATTTCATCTGAAGGAATCTTGAGCACTGCCTCATTATTTCATCAGCGTATTACAAGTAAATGTAGAGGTATTTTGGATTCTGTGTTCTAGTGGCTGATGTATTGTAGTATACTTGGCTTCCCTTGTCTGGTCAGGTTGCACAAATTAACTTGTGGTAGAGCTTGAATGGTGTTATGCTCACACTCATTGGTCTGGGAGTGTTGTTAGCCTGGCCTGACACTGTTGCTCATTTAACTTGAATGGATACACTTCAAATGAGGAGGAGTGGCTGGTTGTGCAGTGATGCTGCTGTTGGGCCAGACACACTGACACAAAGCCTTAAGCTGCCACGCTGGTAAAGACCAAGCGAATTTAGGGATAAACCGATGAAAAATCCATCTTACAAAAGGAAGTAGTCCGCAGTCCTTTAAACGAGGACAAATACAAACTTCCTTCCTCAGCTCTCTTCATATTTCACTGCTCACATGCCGGTCAATAAAACAGTGTTTGATCCAATAAGATCGTGTGCAGGACGTGTTTACCGGGGGCACGTGTGGACTTGCATGGCTGCCCTGAGCATCGGACAGTCTGCACACCGCGCGCCCTGACTCCCCCTCGGTGCTGTAGATAACCATCCCCGGCAGCAGCCATCTATAAGACATCCCTCTGTGTCACTGCGTGCTCTGCCGCCTGCTTCACACATCAGGGGGAGAAATATGTTGCTATGGTTACATCCTAATTCATTTAGCCTTTCCTTGGCTGTTGTTTTATTGTTTGGATTTTATCTTGTGAAATTATGATGCTTTGTTTTTTTTTCCCAAGCGTGAAAATATTTTTTCAGCCTTTACAGTACAGTTTCAAGCATCACATATATCGACAAATTTAAGCACTTTTACATCAGCCATCTATATGTATTCAAGTTTTAAATATTATTTAATATAGTATTTAATATTCTCAGAAGGTCTTTCTGACTGAGAACTTCACTCTTGTCATGAATTCAGCACCATCCTAAAATATGACAGGAAATTGATTGAATTTAAAAGGAAAATTTTTAATTAACAAACGAGACAAAGCATTACCCCTTCTCTGTAAAAGCTTGCCTTATAGCCTGAGTTGAGGACTTCAAAGGAAACTGTCTGAATGATGAAGAATATTTCAGAGATGAACAACAGGAACAGCATAGACTTGTGATGGTAGAAGAGTCCGTGTGTTTCTCCCGGTGGATTGGCCCACTAGGTCTCCGATTCTTCATGGTGAATGCTGCCCCCTAGAGGTGGCTACCATTGGGCAGTTGCTGTGGGTGGTTGCTTGAGACGGATAGAGATTAGTCTGAATCATATATTATACAATATTGTGTTATTTCAGGACAACAATGGTATATGAGAGCGCTCTCCTGGACTGATTTTACTTATTATCAGAACATTTTTCAAAGGCTGATGACATGTCCAGCAGTTACTTTATGTTTGTAATATCTGGATGAAAAAGAGCCAGCCCACAAATCAGTATTATTGTAGTATAGTAATAATACTACACTACAATAATACTAATATAGTAATAATGTCCATGGATGCAAAAAGAAAGAAACACAATCAATTGTCTTTCAAAGGATATAATACATATTACAATATGGAAGTAGAAGGCTGTAGGTTTGAAACCTGAAGGGACACTGTTGTTATACCATTGAGCCAGATACTTACCCTGATTTATTCATTATATACCCAGCTACATATATGGGTAATATCTACGTTGCCATGGATCTACTGAACCGTTGATAATGTTTGAACATATTTACCTTACAGGGTTTGCTACTTTCCAAGACGGGGTACACATGGATGAAATGAAAGAGGTCACTATTCTAAAGACATTAAGTGCAAATGAGGGGGTGAAAGTTGAGGCTAAAATAAAGACAATACACTTCCTCTGTTTTAATCAGAATGAGTTTTTCAGGGTGAGACTGGGGATGGTGTACAATAAATTAATTTACAACATCAATTTACTTACAACATCAGGACGTGAAAGACATGGAAGGGGACAACAGGAGGTCTGGTGAGGAACAATGAGTACACAACACTGATTCAAACAAAGATTGCCAGAGGGAATCCACTTCCTGTCTCTAACACGTGTACAAGAAATACACGTACAGGACTCTTTCACCAGAGCAATTTTATTCTCTTGTTGTACAGTGGGTGCTCCCATCTCCCATTACTGTGCTGTATCAACCTCCTTTTCATTCATTAATTTCTTATTCCTCCTTCCCCACTGCTTATGGCCCTCCTTTCTGTTGCGTCTATATCATATTATATTGTGTTTGAGGAGTTTTGATCCCATCAATACCGGGCACAGATGGGCATGGACCAGGCCCGGCACTATGGGGGTGCTTTGGGGTGTAGTTCATCCCCAGATGGACATCAGTACACCCACAATTTTCTCCTTATATCCCGATGTCTACATAGTATTTATGATTTTTTGTGCACCCCCATGGATTGTGATTACACCCCTCTATATGTTCTCCTGTTCGAGCCTGGCGTGGACTGGCCTTAATTGCGTGTTCTCAGACTGGCCCCAGAAGGGTGTGTGAGGTCCTCCCAGCCCCACCAGCCCCCAAGTTTCGCCCCGAGTAACACAAACACGTGAGCGGCGCTCTCACGGGTCACTGGCGCTTCTGAACGGCCCTTTAGGGGCGTTTAACACCTTGCCGGACCGTGGGCGAGAATGTTGACAGATTAAGGTGGGGGAAATAAATGAGGCGGCAACACCGAGGGGCACCTACCACCGGACGGCTATGCAGCTTTACCGCCAACCCCCGGGGGGGGGCAGAGGGAAATGTCTCCGGTTTCTCGCCAGTGTGTGTGTGTGTGTGTGTGTGTGTGTGTGTGTGGGGGGGGGGGGGGGGGGACTGGGCATTCCCCGCTTCCTGTGTGGATACAGGCACGCCATGGCAGAACACAGGCCCTGTTATTCTATCTGTGGCGGGGAACTGCCGCCCTCGCAGCGAAAACAGTAGAGATCGCTGCAAGGCCGGGCTGTGCAAACAGTTCAGGTTGCTGTCACATCAGAGTGTCCAAACAAACGGATCTGTGTGCCATGATCAAGAAAGGGGGCTCTCTCCCTGTCTCTCTCTCTCTCTCTCTCTGGCTCACTCACTATTTCTCTCACTCTTGCTGTCTCGTTCTCTTTCTGTCAGTCACTGTCTCTCCCTGTTAGCGTAAAGCAACGGGCCCTGCTCCACCAAGTGAGCAAATGGATCCATAAGATTAAAGAGACATTCAGGAAGACTTCATATGATGATTCCATGAGGACATAACGCAGACAGTTCATCCACGTGAACATTCCTTGCGTTGACCAGATCAAACCATACCACCACCAAATGGGGCCTTTGCCATAATTTCTGCTGAAACACAGACTTAAACACTACACACCTCCTTCCTGTGATTCAGTTGTTAGGGCACAAAGTGTGTACAGTCCAATTATCCCTCCAGACAAAGTTGCTTCCGCATCATTTAGCCAAAAGCAAACACAGCGGAACTTGTGCCGTGTGTCCAGGTGAGCTGACCGAGCTCTTTGCTCAGCAGCAATAGGTGTAAGGGACTCTGGAACACAGCGCTGTTAAATTGGATTTTCTGGATAGCCCTGGTCAGAAAGGTCACAGGACTGCACGGCTGGAGAAAATCTATTTAACTCTGTGTATTCAGGTCACTCTCCACCGAAACTTTTGCAATTTGACACGTTATAACCTTTCACAGGGAGCTTCCCATTTATTCTGCACAGTTCAATACAGCCTTCATTATTAAATTCTTTTTTTTAACAAAATGTGGGAGTAGGGCACATAGAATGACTATGAATGCATTTTTTTCTCTTTTCTGTTGCAGCCAAAAACACACACCACCTACAAAATTTATTTTTACACTTTGGATCTATTTGTATGTGCTCGATAGCTGTCCTATTCATCCACAGAGTCCTGCATGTACAAATAGATCCAAACTCATGAGAAACGCTGGTACATTCCTCCGTATTTCACAGAGAAGATTAATTGGGTCAGGTGTGTGTGGACGCTACAATTTGCGTAGGAGGAAAGACCATAATCCAAACATAGAGCCTCATCTCTTTCTGTACCCCATGCAAGGATGTCCCCCGAGTTCCTGCCATATCCGTCATCCTGTGTCACGGAGAAATAACTCGCCAAAGCTCGTAAAGGCATGAAAGGAAAGGAGGCATCCACAGGGATTAGATGGTCTGTTTTCGGTCAGAGTGTTGAAATGATCGTTTCCCTGACTCAACCCGCCCTCTCTCCTGCGCCTCTGAGGCCTGGAATGAGCTGACCATGGGCGTGTTGTGCATTTAAAGGACAGAGAGTGGAAGCTGGTAACTGATGTACAGCTCCTTTATTTTACCTCTGTTTAGACTGGACCCCCCCCCCCCCCCCCCCCCCCCCCCCCTTCTCTCCGTAAATCTCTCCCCGCGAGTCACCATGGAGTTCAAAACAAGACAGAAGGAAAAGAGAATAAAAATGCTTTATGAAGGGCGAGTCGTCACTTGTTTAATTTCTCCATTTGTGCGGGAGAGCTGCGAAGAGCTCAGCGTTTGACACATCGCTGAAGCTTTTATCCACTTTGAAGGATCATTTCTTCCCTTTGTCTTTGGTGAGGAGCCTTGGCCCAGCGCTGACCTTTTCTCTCATGTATTTGCTCTCTCCGCTATGGCGGAGCAGTGCTTAAATTGGCAACCTCTCCCGCAGCACTCTGGAAAAGTGAACCAGCCATCTCACTCCCTGACAATTCTGCTGCGGTCTGTTTTTCTTTTCAAACCTCTCGCCCTGGGGAAGAGAAAGAACAGCGTTTAATGTTAAGTAAGAAATTAGCTGAGTTGCTAAGATGCAGAACGGGAGCAGGTTTAGAGAATTCTACAGCAAAAACTTCAGACTGGACACTGCAGCCAGGACACAAATAAAGTGATCAAATGCATGTTTCAAATAAAAAAAACTGTGTTACAAATTTGAACTAATGTAGCATATGTTTTTTGTTAAACTCCTAAGACTCCAGACGTTTCTGTAAGAATGGTTACCGCGTTGCCATGGCAACAGGAAAACACCCTCTCAAACTTGGAATGGTATCATTACCGGACGACCCCCTGCGTTTGACACCGGCACCATCGGCCCATCTGTGTTACCGGGTAATTGGCCCCGCACTGAGCGGGTGCGCTGTTGTTTCGGACGAGGGCGTCTGCAAGACCTTTTTAAAACCTGACCCGACTGCTGCGGCTCAGCCTCTGGTTAAAATGCAACGCTGTCATCATTATGCCGGAGTCCTTTTTCTGGCCTGCTTAATTTGGAAAGTGTGGAAGGGAGGTGCCAGGTTGTTGGAAGACTTTTTTTCTACTCTAAAAACGAATTGCCTTGTGGAAAAAAAATCTGCCAGCATATTTTGTCAGTGGATTATCATCATACGAGTAGGTGGTTGCAGCCTAGCTGCTCCTGGTAGTGTGTGGAGAGGAGACAGTTTCTTGGCCCAGGACGGACCTTACACAAGGACCATCAGCCAGGTTTAATTACAGCATGAGGCTGATCCTATACATGACCTGCCCAGCGCAGCTAGCCTTCACCTTGGCCAGAGTTACCAGCTCCTGTCATATACCTACCACACAAACACTGAACTCTGCCACTTTAGCATTACTGGCTTATAGTATATAGGACTTGTTGAGGTACCTCAGCATGGTCTTCCACATGGCTCAGTGCCTCAGTTTTACAACAACTGTACCTGTGATTGGTTGAATGTTGCACTTAAGCACGAAGGCTACGTTTCACACTACCTCATGCTGAATTTTTCCTTTATGCCTTATCGCTTCCCTCGTTATAGAAGTTAAGTAGCAATATGAGTGAGAAAAAAAAAAAGATCCAGGGTGTCATGTGACCGTCTGCGCCACACCCCCCGCGCTCCCCAGGCTCGCCGATGTCCATCAGCAAAGACACACATTGCATGGCAGCTGTCCCTAATTAAATATTCATGCTCAAGTTCCTGTGAAAATCCTGCTCGGAGCTCCAAACTGAGGGGAGGAAGCAGAGCGCTGTGTGGCACTCCAGAAGGGGAGGTAGTCGCGGAATTTTTAATGGGTGGGTCTGGGGTCTCGTCAGACCTGGGCTGCGTGTAAAACACTCGTTTCCAAAACGGACAAATGCTCCAATCCAGGCATCACAGTCTGCGCCGGCCGAGAGTCCGCCCGGACCCGGCTGCAGCTGTTCCATCTCCATCTCGCTGAGAATGTCGGCCAGCGCTTTAGTTAAAGGATGGTAATTAATGCATTGCAGCACAAGCATCGAGCTAACCTCAATACATTTATATTACTGATAATATATGGGCATGTTTTGATGAGGCTAATAAGCAGCAGTTATGGGTTAGCATTAGTTTAGACTCAGTCAATTAGACCTTAGTAGTAGCACGGTGGATCATTAATTAAAGTATGTTGTATCTTCCTTTTTAATTTCTGTCAATATAGACTCTCAGAAGTGACCGGCCAGAAGAACATTCCGCTCATCCATTTTGATGAATTAAATGGTTTTGTTCACAGAACTCATACGTACACTGAAAACTGGCAGTTCTCAAAATGATAACATCCCTTTTTCAGCAAAAATCCCAATACATATGCGCTTCATATCAAAGCTTCAAAGGAGCACATTGTGCAGTGAGGCTGTGAGATTTAAAAACAGCACTTTCTAACGATGGAAATATGGCTACCAAATCCTGAACACTGTGCCAACACTGAGCCAAAGATAATTTTATTGGTTTGGGGCTGGTGTTTTAATAATCAAGTCTGAAAATCTATTAAAGTTAGAGCAAAATTTGCATTTTATGTCTTTTGAAAATTGCAATTCCTGTTGTTCTCACATTTTTCTGAATTGAGGAACATTTGTCCCAGAAAACCTTCACATAACCTGTTAAGATTGCAGTTAATACAGGAGCCATGCATGTTGTTTGTGTAAGGAAAAAATGCACAATGCATCATGATGATAATGCATAATGAAGGACTGGGATATTGAGAATTACTGTCCAGTATCTGTGTTACAGGGTATTTCCAGAATCCAGTATCTGTGCTACAGTCATTTCTCGGATCATGTGAAATATATTGTATTATTTCAACAGCGTTGCAGATGAATTCAAAGTGAATTTCACAGCAGTGTCCTCAGACCAGGGGGGTGACAGATGTGTGGAAATCTCAGCTCTTTGGGGCTCGAGATGTGAGTGAACAGGTTTAATGAGAAAGGTCTCTGCAGGTAAAGGACACCACCAGCTGCGGTCTCTTATTATGACTCCAGCAGGAACAATCGATATGCACTTTATAAAAAAAAAGCGCACTAACCAAAAAAAGAAAAAAAAGGGGAAAAAAAGGAATTCAACGCCATAATTTATGTTTCAGGATATTAAATTGCACACTTGAAATGTCAAGATCTTTAAAAAGCAAATATCTTTGAATCTTTGAAATGTCACTTGGGTTCTTTAACTATTTTCCCCTTGTAGTCTTTGCAATTGTTTCAGAAGTTTATAGATTCTGTCATTAAAATAACGTTATTTTCCCCACATCCAGCCATATAACATTTTCGATCTGTCATGTTTTTGTCAGCAAAGTGATATCACTCTTCAAATGCAAGGGCTATTTTGGACACCTGTGTTCCCACTGATAACCCAGTGAGTATGATAACTTCATAAAGGAGTTTGTGGGCGGGGGGAGGGGGACAGCACATAAAGGTTTCAGATGGGTTTTTTTGGTGAAAATTGAATTACAGATATTCAAACATTGGATGAAACCTAATAAAACCTCAGATGGAAACAGAAATGGATGTCACTGTTCCATCTTTGTCTTTGCTAATCTGTCTTCTGAGTTGTGCAGGCTTACTGACAATAGAATCTATGAAAAGTGGATAACCCTCCTAAGAAGACAGCTACAAACACAGGCGTTTATATAATATAATTATAAATTATATACATAAAATATTTCTAATGTCAATGGTGAAAAAATAAACTGAATGCTTTTGAAGCAAATCTGTATGCAGATGAAATCACACCCTCACACACAAACAAGCAAGTGGGGAATGCAAGCGCACACACACACACACAGATGCAGAAACACACACACACACACACAAGCAGATGCAGAAACACACACACACACACACACACACACACACACACACACAGATGCAGAAACACACACACACACACACAGATGCAGAAACACACACACACACACACACACACACAGAAGCAGAAACACACACACACACACACACACACACACACACACACACACACACACAGAAGCAGAAACACACACACACACACACACACACAGATGCAGAAACACACACACACACACACACACACAGATGCAGAAACACACACACACACAGATGCAGAAATACACACTCAAGCAGGCACAGACGCGCACGCACACACAAGCAGGCACAGACACACACACATACACACAAGCAGATGCAGAAACACACACACACACACACAGATGCAGAAACACGCACACACAAGCAGGCACAGACACACACGCACACACAAGCAGGCACAGACACACACACATACACACAAGCAGATGCAGAAGCACACACATAAGCAGACGCAGACACACGCAAGCAGACGCAGACACACACGCACACACACAAGCACACGCGGACACACACACACTCAAGCAGACGCACACACGCACACACACAAGCAGATGCACACACACACACACACAAACAAGAAGATGCACATACACACACACACACACACACACACACACACACAAGCAGATGTATGCACTATGGTATACCGCTATGGTGCACCATCCCCAGGGAATGGCCACCCCGTGTGCATTTATATGGCAGACCATCACAAAAAAGACTGAAAAATAAAATGTTTTCTCAGCTCCTTTACTCCATTAAAGTCTGCAGTATTGATGGCTTTCTTGAAAACGAGGTGGTGTATCCATCAAATTTTGTAGCTTTAGAAAAGTCCCTGTAATTCTACCTTGTCTACACCCCCCCCCCCACAGCCCCCCACCCACTCACTGCCATCTGAAGTGGATTTCCAAATGACAGCTGTAAAGAATGAAATATTACTGCCTCTCTGAAAGGCCTGAGCAAGGCTGCTCTGCTTGTTCGGGCTTAATTAATGTCCTTTTAATCAACTCGCCCTGGCCGATGTGGGGGGGGACTCAAACCTTTGCCGAGGCCTGTGAAACAGGAAACTCCAGTGTTCCAGTTCCCGCTATGACCTCGCCTCAATTAATCCACCGTGACGCAAACGCATCACCCTCTCCGCTCTTAAGGGACCGAGCCGCGTAAACGGTCCGCGTACGAGCCAGAGATGAATAGCCGCTAATGTACAGTACAGCAGGAACACGGAGCTTTTAGTTTTGCCTGTGAAATATGGCACCTTAATAATAGGGTGCAAAAACAAGCGCTCGGACCGCGGCTGGGGCTCGGGAGAGAAAAAAAAGGGGGGTCTGATTGAATGAGTTTATTAGCTTTTATCCCCTTACTCGTAATAAGGGTGGCGTTTCGGTCATTTGGAGAGATGATGTGGCCCTGCTGCTTGTTCACGGTGTTTTTCCCTCGCATTTGTTCATGCTTTATAATGGCTTACAGTGTCCTCTCCGCTCACTCAACACCCCCCCCCCCATACCCCCATTATGGAGCGTGGTCGCCACACTGAGATGAAAGCTGGCAGTAATGGTGTCAGCCCCGCAGTGTATTGAAAATGCTTTGTAATGAAATATTACTGGGCGGGTGGAAATTTGTAAATGAATGATTTATCGTGGGGGCTCCATCAATACCGTGCCATTTGTTCTCCCCCTGCAGTACTGATAGACGGCGAGGAGGGCGGATCGTTTCATCCTGGCCTTATCTCTCCTCAGCCCGTGTGAAGATAATGCTGCATGGACCCAAAAAAGTGCCCTCACAAAGCCGGGCTTACGGTGGTACGATCACACACAAAGGAGAAAGGGTGTAATGCGCAGACGGAATTATCCACTTCTCAGAAAATACTCATGATTGTCAGCCCAGCTCTAATTACAGCCAATTAGTAATTAGTAATCTTTGCACCAAGGTTGCAGTGGAAATGAATAATATTCTTTGTCCAGGGAGAGGAGAGGGGAAGCAGGGAGAAATGTTCAACACAGAACTCTTGCACACACAAAATTAAACTCCGTTAAACTGCAGTTTTTTCCACTTCTGGGTAAATTTTAAATTATACATAGGTAAATGTTTTTTATTTCTTAGGGACAACTACTGCCTTGTAGTAGCCCTACTATCTATCAATCTATCTATCTATCTATCTAGCTTTATATTTTGCTGTAAAATGAGTTAGGCCCAGTGAAAAAGTAACTCACATATCAGTACAAGTGATGTGTTGCTTGTTACATAAATTTGACTGACGTTACGTGTAGGAGAGCTTTGCTGTATGGAAGTTGATGGCAATGACTTCATTATACACTGTCTGTGCATTGCCAATTCCTCATCAGCCATGCTCAATTTTATCCATTTTAGGCTGTGTTTGAATGGTGAAAATTGCTTCACAAAAACAGGTTTCTGACAGTGTTCTAGGTGAAATTCCCTAAGGCTGGTGGAAGGAAATGACCTGGGCCCCCTCTCACAGCACTGCCCCCAGTTCTGCTAATCTTGCACAGCACCGGGCAACACCCAGAGCCTTGATTTGCACTTAAAAACCCAATTACACCCATTGACACCAGGGTATTTCACCCCTGCAAGCGTGGTAATGTAATGGGTTGTTCAAAACGCAAACAGGGAAAAATGCATGTGTCCCTGCGTGCGTCTGCCTTCTCTCCACCAGCACGGTACGTGGTGACATCGTGACATGGCCGATTGCAGCTGCAATCTCTGGGCCTTTGGCTGCCCAGGCGAGTTGCAAACTGTCCCCAGGCAGCAAGCCGCAGGCTCTGCAGGGGCTCGGAGTAAGCCAGCCGGTCCGAGCGAGCCGCTCCACGCAGACGCGGCTCCGGCCAACCGCAGGGTACGCTATTTGTCATCCACTGCGGGGCTGGAACAATGGGACCAGCGCCGACTATGATTGGCACAGTGGGGTGGGGATTGCGAAGCTGCTGATTGGATGATTGGAGGCAGCAGGAGTTCCAATCAGGGCCTTTCAGTGAATGCAGTTTGTTTAAGTGGACCGGCAGGCAGTGGCGGGGCCTGCATTCAGCCCTCATGTTTCAGCCAGGCTCCTGGCAGGGTGTAACCCATGAGAGAGAGGGGGGGGGCGGTGCTTATTATCCTCATTTTCCAGGGACAGCACCTATAACCATGGCAACAAAAAGAATCAGAACAGGCATCTGAAAAAAAACAACAATTTTCTGTTTTTTTTTTTCGTTTGTTTGATTAATTTTACATTCAGTAGTTTACTTTTCTTAACTAAACATCTGTTTTGATTTCTGGGGGACAAAACTCTACAGCAGAGTTCCATTGTTTAATGAGCGGTTTGACAAGCAGCATGTTTCGCCATGTGGAATGCTGGGAAAAACTCTCCTGTGGGGAACGGCGTAGCAGCCTGTCACTGCCGCTGTGTCACAATCACTACCTTCACATAATTAATCACATATTCAATTACCGCACGTCTGAGGGGAGCAAAGACAAAAGAAATATGCAAAGAGCCGGCAGTGTGTTTAGTTGGGCCATTTTTCGTTTTTTTTTTTCTTTGAGTTTTTAATGAATCACACACAATGGAGTGATTCCTGTGCTTTGGTCCCTGGGAAGACCACTCCTCTCATTTTGCTAATGTTTCCTAAGCCAATTGATAAAAAAACTGTCTGATCGTGGTAAAGATAGGACGACACTCATATTGATGCTGGCTCACCGTTGTCTTGTGGCTTTAAACCATCACTTTCTAGAAAAGCAGAAAATTTTGATCTATGTTCCCTTTCCATTTTCAATCTCGAGAAATGTGTGACATACAGAAAATGTTCAGCTGTTGTGGCTTTATATCTTAGCTTCTCCGGAGAACAGTTCTCCCTCTCCTACATGACTGTCTTGTGTAGTCTCTCTGCGTGGGTCATTACTGTCCTCACAACAGAAAGTACAATGAGGATACACATCACCACAGTACCCTGTAGCCCAGGCCAGTGAGGCTTGACCCATAACTGTCATCCTCCTTAACTGTATACATAGTTGTTAATAATAAGGTGATATATATTCGTAGGACAACCATATAAGTTCAATCAACCAATCAAGTTCAATCAATCAACCATTTAAGTTTAAGTAAGTTCATTTTACCATCAGGTTTTACATCAGACACAGTACTGTAAATACAATAACAGCATATTTATTGCTTCTGCTTCATTGTCATGAATGCCCATTTATTTCCAAAACATCATTACAGCCAGAGGGGGTAAAACTTGATTGTGATACCGCATTGTCTCTTCTCTATGAAACAAACAATCCACGCTTTGTATAAGATCCATTAAGTGAAATTCAGCATGTTCTGTATGGTGAATAACTAACCATTCGGTTCTCCCATCATGATGGAGTGACCCATTTCATAAAACAAAAAACACAATACAGATGTATATATACCCACAAAGACAAACAGACACATGCACATGTGAAAGTGCACACATACAAATACACACACACACGCACACACACACACACACACGCTCACAAGGTTCCCGTTCTGTCCCACAGTGCCATCTTGTGGTAGAGAACATGCGCAGGGTTCCCAGCGGAACGCCTTTTATGAGGAGGTTATTGCCTCTGTAATGAATTCCAGCGTTTAATGGGGTGTTGCCTGCAGCATTCCGGACCTGGCCCTGAGGCACACACTTCCCAGCAGCCTCACTGTCACACACCCACATTACAGTTTCTCCCTCCTGGGCCTGCTAGGAACAAGCGATGTCTAGTCATACAAACTATGTGGCCAACCACAACGCACACCGGGGCCAGGCCTTACTGTCAAGCTCACTGACAAAAAGAAATGGAGAAAACATTGCTCTTCACTTTTCACATAATCAGCACTGAACGTATGCAGCACTTAAAGTATGAAAGTGTACAAAGCGATAAAAGTCCATATAAACTTTTTCGCCTATCATGTATGTGATGTCACAGTGTGGTATAATAATATAAAAGTCTGTACTTGGCAGTTACTGTAAAGAATCAGAAGGGATTCTACAGTGACAGCACACAGGAAAGCCGTGTGTGTTTGTGAGCGGAAGGAACAGGCCCCAACCCTTCTGAGAGAAAAAGGAAGAAAGCCACGGTGATCCCACCTGGAAAACCACACTTCGCTCTGCAGCACGCACAGAGTTTGTTATCTTTATTGTAGATACTTTCTGTGCGGGGGGAAAAAAAGAGCGCCACGGCTGCAGAAACAATAAAGTAAAGTGAGAGGGAAAGGAACACGCGCGCAGAAAACCGTTACATATTCCATCATTGGCCTAATGATATTGCGTTTGCGAAACGGAGCTCCAAATAGACTGGAGCTCAGCGAGTCATCCATCAGGGGTGATTATGTAATTTGGGGATAATTACACCCCCCCCCCCCCCCGCACCCCCTTTGCCTCACCCCAGCTCCGGTTGGTGTGCTCGTGATCCCCCCCCCCCAAGTTCCTGCACCATACTACCCACGCTAATATTTCTGTTTATCCACACAGACAGCCATATGCATATCCGCCCCATTCCAGAGGCAATCAAATTAGAGTCCCCCTACGATAAATCACTGACGCGCTGTTTATTAAACAAAAAGGGCTCGATTGAATTATTAATGACAGAGATTAATCTGGGGCCTGTTGTGTTACCAGAGAGTACCACCCCAGGGCATAGAGGGTTATGGGTAATTTTAGCATATGGCTTTTTCATGCGGACCTCTGACGCAGCCCAAGATCGGGGGCGATATGAATTATACGTCGCTAACGACCTCTTGTCATGAAAGTTTCTATCGGATCCAATTTGCATATGCAAAAATTCTCACAGAGGGAAAAGTTAAGGCAATCAGTCTTTGTCCCTTTATGGGTGAGAAGGAAAACAACAGCTTCCTTTACACGCTCAGACTATGGTTTGATTGGATTTCCCTGTATTTGATCTCCTTCCTCTTATTTTCTCTGGCTCTGAGGAGGTTGCACACCCACACGAGAGGCTGGCACGTCTCTCACGTGCCACTAATTGCACCTCAGACTCTCTTCACCTGTTATCTTTAGATTACATGGAAGCATGGACAATTGTCTTCTAATTTCTAATTGGTGTGAGAGAGGAACATGGTCTGAGGACATCTTTAATTGATTTAACTTCTGCCTCTGTCTCGGGAAACAAGACTGTTCTGCTCTTCATGGTATTGCAGCCGGGGCACACAGGTTGGTGAGTTTTTCATGGACATTTCCAAATATCTTACTCGTTTAATCTTCAGTATATGATCACACACAATATGTTATGCACAATATAAAATGGTCCTCTATGATTGTCTCATGCTCAGACCTGCCTGAGACAAAGATCCACTGAAAAATTGGAGTGGAGTAAAGATTACATTTAAGATCTGATTTTTCACATAACACTGAAAACTGCAAAAGCAGCCTGGTGGGTCTCTTCCATACAGACAAAAACTTATTTAAGTGCCGAGGTCCAGCCACAGGATTACAGTAAAATAATAGGATACAGAGTCATGCTAAGAAATTCATACTGACGCAACATCATATAACAGTTTTTACCCTGAGATATCTGTGTTTAATTATTATTGTATCAATTACGATGTCTAGACCCAGACTGCTTTCCCTGGGATGTCATTTCATCGTTGGAAACATGAACTTGATGCCATTCACAGAAGTCACTCAATATGCCATTAAGTTCTCATGTACAGCAGTTTTTATTGCATAAAAGAGACATCCATCATGGCTTTCCCTTATAATTCTATCTAATTATCGCACAGATATGGAAATTACATTGATGATTAATATGAAATCAAAACTGTATTGATTGCTTGTAAAATATCCCATTCTCTCATCTCAAACCTGGTTTAAACTGGCTGGCTTTCCGCTTTAAATTCCAGAAAACATCCATAAAAAGCAATCAAGCATAATCTGATGACACATTTTCCTTCTGCTTTAACTGAATCTAGAAAGAAATTAGGGAAAAGTAACAATGATTGCAAACTATTTCATACAAAGATACACTTTTCCTTTTGAAATACTGCCTTCATCTAATAGGAAGTACTGGTGCTATGTGTGCTATTACAAAAATGACTCTCCTTAGTCAGAGCAAAGGATTTCCCTGCGCCTTTCACTTCATCTCCATTCTAAGTGCTCTACTTTGAGTAACGGAGAACTACCCAAGAATCAACCTGTCCTTGTTTAAAAATTGTCACACCTGATTTTAACATTCATAAATATGAGCTATTTCTCCTAGGTTAAAGGAAAAGAACGGAATACAGGCCTGGGGTCGAATAGAAAAGCATTTTTTTTTGCAACCTAGCATCAATAACCCAGTTAGGGGGAAAGAGTCGTCTTGCTTTTGGCTTCTGTGTAAAGTCATCAGAGCACGCTCATAAACCCATGGATGAAGCAACAGAGGAGAGAAGCTCCCACTGGTCATTCCAGCAGCAGGTTTATATGTGCTAGTACATCATCATGACAACAGTGGTAGTAAATAAGACCTCTATGCTGGCCAGCGAAGGCTTACCCCTGCCTCCGCTTATGAAGCTGCATAATAACAGTGTTCCCCCGAGGACCTTCTCTGGCCTAACTCAACACATCCCCACACTCACCTCACGCATCCCCCACACCCTGACTTTGTTGTAGACACCAGCTTTAGCCTGCTGGGCTTTGGAGCTGTCATTATAAGAGCAATATTTATGTTCCTGGATTCTTATCTGAAATTAGGTTGGATGTGAGGATCTCATCTGGGCCCCTGCCGATGAAATAGGTCCAGAGGTTGAGATCATGGAGATAAAGATGCCTGGTTCAGCAGCAAAGAAACAATAAGCCCACGGAGGTGAAGTCAGAGTTACACACAATGCAGCCTCCTCTCTGCCATGCCATGCTCACGCAAGCTATGAATTGAGTTAGACACACCATGGTGTACAAAACAATCTGTATCACTATGGTAACTACAGACCCTGACAGTCATGTCTCCCCATCTCCATCCTTCACTGTGTCCTCTTTTCTAAACTTTGTAAAGGGTCAATAATGGTTTACCAATATCATTGCACCCTAGTTTATTTTTCTGGAGACAACTCATTGCTCTCTCTCTGTTACAACAAGGCTTCCTGGGTAAGTACGTTTCCTTCACAGATCAGTAACGATAACTGCCCAGGCAGTAAATCCATGGGTTCCCTCATATGTTTCAAATATGAGAGCAGCTCTCTTGTTCCACTCTGTGACAGATGCTTGGCCTGTCAGGGGGCTAAGATGCATGTCTTTAATAAACCTATATTAACACCCGGTATCGCAGCCAATCTCCTCTCTCTTAATGTTGCAGGAATCGACACTGTTAGTCTGAGTCTCTGTTATTGTGCCATCTGCACCCCCCCCCTCCCCCCACACCCACCAGCCCCCCCCCCTCCCCCCACACCCCGGATGCCTTGCAAACACTTGCTTTCGATTATCATTTCTTCAGTCATCGATCGATCCATCCATCCTCCGTCTCTCACTCATTACAGCCGTAGGGATTACAGGATGTCTGACCTCATTCTCTTGCTCATCTTTCCCATGTTGCTGAATCACACAACAAGACACAACAAACCAAGAAAACCACACCCCTTTTTCTGGCCCCACCCTTCTGATGTGTCCTATCTTCCAATGGGAATTCAGGTAGGATTTTTTTGGAAATGCTGCCAGGGGCCTCAGTAAGGCAGTTTCAGGTTGAGTGCATTCTTATCTCAATTACCAAAGCTATGGGTAGACAAAGTAGTCAAGGGAAAGTACAGGAAAATGTGTGGGAGAACAGGCTGCAGTAAAGTCTGCATATTTTAATGAGTTGAGTAACTCTGCCATAAAAAGCATTTGTTGGACAACTCTTCACAGTGTGCGGTATTTTTATGTGCTCCTGTGATTTGGCACCACTTTCCTGCCAAAAAGAAGCCCACCGAGAGTAGATCAGTCTAAAAAAAACAACAATTTTCAGGCAAAAACACAAAGGACTCTGTGTATTACGTCAGCGGTTGTGCAATGATTGTTTATGCAAACGCCTAGGCTGTGTGAAACGATGGTGAGAAAGGCAGAGTATTTCGACTGCGGTGGGCCTATCAGCTGTGCAGTGACAAACCCGCCAATCAGAGACACCCACATGAGCCCATTTCATGCCTCATAGAGAGACTCATATCTGTGTGCAATAACACTGTGCTCCACCGTAACCCCCGCAAAACTCCCCCGCCGAGAGCCCAGATTCACACCCATCCTCTGACGACCGCCAGCCCTGGGGTTCGATGAACTGGTAAAAACAGAAGGGGAGACGTGGCTGACCGCGGGGCATGGGTCAGAACACACCACACACCCCCCTCAAGCGGTCCTCGCCGGACTCTGTGTCTGCGTAAATGTGTTTCAGCCCTGTCATGAGAGGAGTGCTCCTCTGCACTTTATCTCCATGCAGAGGTCACAGCTGATGTCGCTGATGTCTAATCGCATGGCTCAGCTCCTCCCTTTCCCCCACACATAGTGCTCTGGGTCTGTCGAGGACAGCTACCCGCTCTCCGGCTAATGTGATTGGCAGAGGCGGGGAGCTGAGCACCCTGGTGAGCAGCAGCACCGATCAGCAGTTTTGTCTAATCTCATTAAGGGAGGGGCGGGGTGAGCAGCTGGTGTAGGGTAGTGGGGGGTCTCGGGGGGCCGATGGCGGTGGAGGGATTCTTAGGGTACCTGTTTACCGTGCTCCTCAGCAGATGGGGGCTGAATATTGGAAACAAAGCTGGAGACACCAAATGCCAAGTTACAGGCCCCCTGGGCCCAAATTAGAGCCCATTAAACAGGATGAAAGTGGAGCATAGAAACTCTGTTTGTGGGACTGCCTTTGCCCACCCTCCTATTGCTTCCTTTCTCTCCCCCGGCCGGTATTCATACGGGCTGTAAAAGTATTCTTAAAAACACGTGGAGAAAATATTTCGCTAAAATCTAAATTTAGGAATGCGTTACTGCTGGCTTCACAATGGATATCAACATGGCTTTGAATATCATCAACCTCCAGCCTTCTGGTAGGCAATGACAGAATTATCCTAATGGCAGAATGCTTGCCAAATGCCATCAGAAACTTCTCAATAGCTTCCCGCTCTTGCACTGCTCCAAATAATTTTTCCTTTCAAGAATTGTGACCTGGACCTTATGTGTGACCCTGATGCACTTTAGTCTATTCCTGGATGGCTGGGAGTTCTCAGGAGAATGCCTAACCTTTTCCTGTGTTGAGGGTACATTTAAGCCCTAAATGAGTTTATGGATCACATCCAGACAGATTAAAATTAAGTGGAAGCCCACTACTCCCGGAATTTTACAAACTTAAGTGGTACTCAAGATAAGAGCTATTACGAATATGACATAATAATCTGTGGCAGAAAGCGGAAATGCTTGAACGATCTATTAAATAAATTTAAAATGGAACTTTGACTCCTTGTCTGCATCCAAATGAGGACCCTTGAAAACTCTCAGCGTATAAGTCAAGCGTGCGAGGACACTTGGGGTGAAAAGTGGCGGTAAACACACTCACGGACAGGCACACTTTAGGAGTCTGCCGGTTTACACACTTCTAAACACAATGGCGTGTGGAGGAGGCCTGGGGGAGGCGAGCTGGGAGGAGGACGGAGTTGGAGATTAATTAGACTTCCTCAAATCTACATACGGCGTGAGGAACAGCCGGCTCGGTGAACGAGCCACCTCAAAGGTCAGCTCCTCGGGGGCGGGGGCTTCACACACACAAACCCAATCATATTAAATCAAAGACATGCCCCAGCTTTTCCTCCTCATCAGCGTGATATATCTTCTCTTTTTTCCTCCAGTAGGCTGAAGTACCAATTCATTTCGTCCAGTAAATAAAAAAACACGGCTCTCTGTACTTGAGAATTGCAAATCAACAGCTGAAAAATGAATTAAATAATCAAATACACAAAGTGCACTTTGTGTATTTTTCCCACCTTTGAACATCTACTGTTACTATTTCACTATTAAACTAAACAACAAAAATGCATGTTCAGTCAAGCAGGTTGGGCCCAAGGTGGGCCCCTTTGTTACTGGGCGGAACCGTGGGCCCGGGGCAGCCGCACCCTCTGCCCCCTTCTCGCTCCGCTACTGGTCACACATGAGTGAGCACAACCAATGGTGGACCAGTGCTGAAGTTCATTCAGAAACAGGATACTAGCAGGCCATCCTGTTATCACAGGGAAGCTAAGTCATTACTGCTTACCATAAGAGAGCATCAGCAGTAATTAGAAATGCTTTGGACATCTTGTAGTAATTTCCTTTATTATTGTGCTTGACACCTACATTCCTAGGTGTCAGGTGTCGATGAGAAGGACCTTGCAATGAAATGAGTGTTACCTCCAATAAACAAACATGTAAAAGGGCACCTCAAGTTCTTCTCAGAAAGAAAAAATAAGTCCAGAGAAAGGTTTTGGTAGTATTAACCAAACCCAAACCTACCCACACACACACACAAACACCACAACTATTCTCCCTACTGCTATACTAACCCTTAAGTGGCTGAGTCCTTACAGTATAAGGATGTTTTATGAGTGCATGGATTGTCCAGCCAAATACTTTTCCTGGAAACTTTATCTCATTCTGACAGAGTGTGTGACAGCTTTTGACAGTACTGTATTATCCTCTCCTCACTCTAGGTATGTTGGAAGCTTAAGAGTTTGGTCTCAGCTTTGACTCAGGAAGCAAGGAGGATCTGAGTCCTAGAAGCTTTGAGAATGACTGCATGTTGGGGACGGGGGAATGACGTTTTTTGGCAGAGCTGGTTAGGTATTGTACAGCACCCCACAGGAAGCTGTAGCCCTTAAAAATTCATGAGATCGGCGGCGTTGGCGGCGTGCTGGGGGAAGAGGCACTCGGAGGCTGCCTGATGTCTGTACATTGATGTGATCCTGATTAGAGTCTTCCACTGTCTTCGGTGACGAGGAGCTCACGGGTCCGTTTCACCACTCTGCTCTCACTCCCCAGGGACCTGCAATCTCAAACACGATCCGCTGATTACATTCAGCACAGGAAAAGGAGCTTGTCAAAGCATAGCCATGAGGTATCTGTTGTCTCTGAGCAAGACCACCAGGGAACGGGATAAACCAAGCCCCCCCCTCCCCCCTCCCCCCTCCCCTCCCAAAGGCGAGATGAAGATGTCTCCATGCATATCGGATGCTTTGCCATCCTGACGCAGGACCCAGCCATGAATGACAACCGCAGCACTGTCAGGGGGAGCATGCGGCTGCTTGAAAAGCAGAGGACATGATACCCACACTGCAAACACAGCACAAGAGCGAACAAACTTATTAATATCATTCAAATGATGGGGGTGTTTCTCCGCTTCAAAGAGCCTTCCATGCGTCCAAGCCTCAGACTAGAAGAGACGCGTGTAGGCTCTATGCGGTTTATTGCGTTTATTCCTTGAGAGAGAAGAGAAACGCGGTGTTGACTCAGTCTCCCGTGGTGGCGGGATATTACACACAGCGCGGTGGGGAGAAGAGCAGGAATAGAGCAGGGAGGATAAATGTCCTCTGAATGTCAGTGCAGCAGGCATCCTCAGAGCTAATGCGGTACACTGACCCTAACGTAATCTCACACCCGCACACATACATCTCATTCAGCTCCCACTGCACTGCAGACACGGTCTCACCTGTGCAGTTCAATACAGCAAGCTGCCCGAGATCCCACTGGATATTCACACTCAAAGCCTGACACACACACACACACACACACACACACACACACACACACACACAGCCACACATGCACAAACACCACAACTGTCCTCCCTACTGCTATACTAACCCTTAAGTGGCTGAGTTTCCATGAAAGGTTATTTCCCTAAAACAAAACATCTTCATTTCAGGATGGGAGCACTTTGCTTAAGTTACTCAAGATTTAATGTTTTCCTGTTTGATACAAAATGATGGATGAATTACATCTGTGTTCGACAAAGCTATTTTTTTTCCAATGTTAGGAAATGTTCCACTGAAGGGAGGTCATGGAGGGAGCTTCATATTTACATTTAATTCATTTCAGTTTTTCCACACCAGAATTTCTGACAATTACTAATTGGTTCCTTAAAAACACCTGGCAGTACTTAAAATGCATTGCATATCATGAAATACCTGGGAATTAACTACATTACGCTCACAAAAATATTTTGATTTACAAGTTCAAATATTGCATCTAATGTGCACAGTTTCATCCCCCAATGATCTCTGTTGCTTCCCACTCCCTGCTGCTTCACTCTTGTGTGAGCTCACATTGTGAACAAAATGAACAAATAACAAACAATTCACCCCTGATAAAAAGCATCAGATTGATTCACACACACACACACACAAGTATAGGCATTATAGTTATACGCATCATGGATCTTTAACTGGTGAAGGCACACAAATCTAAAAGCTGCCGATATTTCCTTGTTTTAAACAAAGGGACCTGGAACGCATGTCTCTGTAATTGGAAATGACATCAGAGAGAGTGCATCTGTTACCAATCCAGGGCGCCCCTGACTGCTGCGAGCTTGTGATAGAAGCAAGGCCACGCCACTCCAAAGAGCGTACAGGAAAACATTTCCCAGACACCACCAGTAAACACTCCACGCTGTCTCGCTTGGGCCGGGAAGTGGCCCGCGGGTCTGTTTAATAAACCGTCACGGTGCCAACAAGAGGATCAGCCGACCAATATTCCCATTTCAAGTAGCGGTGATGTCTGAACCCTCAGTGTCTACCCTTTACCAGGCAGCAGTGGAGAAGTGTTTGAGGTCTCCCTGGTCCAGGTCAAAGAGGAGACCGCCAGTTCCTCACATTACTCCTAATGTATTCTCTGAACTCACATTACCCTGCTTTTAAAGCACGGCCCGAGGGCAGTTTGGTTCCAAGGTGATGGTGTATGATTGTTTGGAGGTCCGTGTGGTTTGAGAGGGTGTAACGGCAAAAAGTCCTGCGGATGTCTGAGAGAGTTACTCACTCAGCTTAAAGGTCTGAGTAAGTGTGTGTCAGTTGTCATTCACACACACACACACACACACACACACACACACACGTGTGCCATGGGGGACATGTTGTCTGCACTTTCACGTTTTAATGAATTAAAAAACAACATGTTGAAATTGCAACGGATACTCATTACCCCCTCATTCAGGCGGACTAACCAGGTGCAACAAATGTCTATATGGCAGGGAAGGAAAGCAATTAGTTTGGTGCTGGCTATATATCAGCGAAAGCTCAAAAGCCAGCATGAAGCTGTCCCCTGGTCCTGTAGCTGAGGGGGTGTGGGGGCTGACAGCCCATCATCCCTACCTGAGGACCTGCCCCACGTCACGCTCACCACCCCAGCGGAAATTTCTACAACAGCACCAGAGCAATAAAGCTTTTCCTCTGGAGTCATAGCTTTCTATTTTACAGCCAATGAAGCTGCCCGAGCTGGAAGCAGGAATTTTATATCTGGAACTCAGATGCAGGTCTGTCACCAGGGCTCTGGGGTGGTGTAACCGTTTTTAACACGTCAGCCGCAGATGCTCGAAATGAATTTGGCATTCTTCGGAATATACAGCACTGATCATTCAATCACCACTCAACCGAGAACAGTAGAATTAATGGCCTGCCCGCACTCTCTCTTCAGCATATCATTCTCTGCTGGATTAGTCACGAAGATGAATTAGGTCAGAGAGGCGTCTAAACAGACAGATGTAGAAAAACAGGGTGGGAGCACTCAATTACTCTGAAATTTAACTGTACGCACTGCTGAGTGATTTCAGTGGTGGAGTTTCAATCTCTCTCCTCATCTTTGTCTCTGTAAGCCCCCACCTCACCTCCACATACACACACATACACACACACTTGCGCTTCAAGTTTCAAACAGGGTTTCAGCAGATAGTAAATGTTCCAGAACTCACCCTTGAGAGTATTTTTTTTTTCTTTTTTAATGCTGGAACCAGGATAGCTCAGATGGAGAGGCCATGGGGGACGTTTTTAGGGTGAGCTGTCAGAAGCCAGACACCGAGGACTGACAGGAGGAGAGGGTTATGAGGTCAGAGATGCTGTCCCACTGGGTTTGGGGCTGTCAGACCTGATCGCACAGGACTTCTGTAAACAGTTAACATAGCTGCAGCTCTCAGCCACACTATGGAGACTGACTGAAGGTACCAGGCCACCGGAGGCTGGGGTCAGAGACAGTACACAGAGAGCACCACCAGGCTGCATCAGATGCATTGGCGTGCCACGTTAAGCCTATGTGCTACATATTTCCTGCCTGTGACAGGTAAAGAAACGAGCTGCTTACGCTAACCCCCTACTTATAAATACTTGGAAAAGTTAAATTGTGGGTGAAATCAGAGATCAGAAGTTAAGATTTACAGTCATATTATCAGTGTCACAATGACACTGTAGTCCTTAGATATGTACACACACACACACACACCCACATACACACACACATGCAACCTCAAGCCATGTGCGTCCAACACACACGCACAGCCCCCTGAAACACATCTCTATATACACATAATCCCTCTTCCCGCATATGGGAGCAGTCAGAAATTATTACTTGACCATGGAAAACTAGGTTATGATGCCACAGATGATATCATACTATGATGATAGTATTTCTTCTCAACTCACAGATGTGATTCTTTTTCAGGAAATGCATCCAAACAACTCCCTTTCCAAAAGGAAACATTGTCTCACTCTGGGGGTTCTGCACAATTTCATCACGCATTCCAATTAAGGAAACAACAGAAAATTCTATTCAAATACGTTTATATTTATGTAAATGATGACCAGAAATTTTTTGATTGCTTGTGGAGATCTCATTAATTCATCACCACTTTAATAAAAAATATATTTCACTTTCTTTTTTATTATGATGAAAAGCGAGCAGCAAACAGAAAAAAGGAAGAATAAAAGGAGGAGAAGGGATCGGGCGTCCCCTGACGAGAGAGAAATTTCACACAGAAGTTCAGTTCTGTCGGGGGCGTTGACCCCTGTCTGCCTGGCATCATCCGCACGACTCCGGCGGGGTCTCAGGCCTCCCCAGCGGGCAGGCCGCCCCATCAGGCGCCTCGTCAGGCCCCGCGCTCAGCAGCAGCGTTGAGGACAGGAAGCTCACTGCCCTGCAAGCTGCCTCTGCCAAACCTCCTTTCATTAACGAGGCAATAAAGCTTTAAACCCAGGCTCTGCCCAGCACCTTCGGCGGTGGTGTTTCCCAAGCCATTACAGACAGGGTTCGTCGTAAAGACTAATGCATTCTCCGATCTTCATTACTGTGAATTTATTATTATAATTATCGTTTTCTTTCCTCATCAACAAACAAGCGGTCACGAAAAGTAAAGACTAATGCGTTCTGGAATGTTTTCAAGGCTGAATGATTCTTTGCTGTGAACCACCATGTTGGTAGAGAATGTAAAGAGAGCCACACTTTTACAGCAGGGAGAAATTTTTAAAACCAGATACCCTTGTCAAAGAATGCCAGTGGGAGCAACATGATGTCTTAGGTAGAGACACTGTAATGCGTTGAAATCAAGACCACTAACACATGTGAATATAAGAGAGAAACCTCTGTGAGATAAATGATATTAGGCCCTCAGATCATAATATAGGAACATTTATTTGGCATTTTCATATAGGGAACATCTACCTTGGTTGCTAAGTTCAATACATCATTTTTTTGTTAGTTTTTTAAAGTGCTGTTGTTAATTATCATACAACAGGTGCATCAGACTTTAGTTGCACAGAAAATTGAAACACCCTGTTTGGTTTAATTAGACGTGTCTTTGTTCGCTGTCTCGGATTTTAATTAACAAGCGGAGCTAAATTAAAGTTGTTTAATGAGATGTTATCTAAACTCCCAATATTTCACTGTTTCGCCGAGACGCGGGTGGGCGGGGATGGGGGGGGCATAAAACATGGTAATAGTGATCTGTCCCCACAGAAGGCTGTGATGGATCATGTCAGGAGGGCCACAGTCAACACCACATAATGAGAATTAGAGGGATCTCATTGAGACAGAGTGCATTTTGAGCTAATAAAGGGGGAACCATTAGCGCAAAGCTATCACTGCCGGCCGCCATTTGTTTTGCATGGCACATTCCCCCGCGCACAGAAAGCCAATTTGTTTGGATTATGCACGTCTTTATAAATGACAGACGTCCCGTCTATGAAGCGTACTGGTTTCTTTGTGTGGTGGAGGAATGGTGGGTGGGTGGGCATGCGGGGGTGGGGGGTGGGGGGGGGGGGGGGGGGCGTGAGAGATGAATGGAGGATAAGGAAGAGAGCTGGAGATGAATGTATCCCAGGGGCTGTGATACTGGCCATGTCTGGAATTTAACAGAAATACATCAAGTCGGGTCTCGTGTGAAAAAAGGTCATCACAAGAATAAAGCATCATTACTTCAGTAGGAGATTTGTTTATGTAAGGGATGTTGATTTTGTATTTGCACAAAACAAAGCCTCATATTTCAATAGATTTATCAACTGCTCCCGACTAAGGATGACTAAATGGACATCAAACCGTTGTAACCAATGCACATACGAGTGATCCATTTGTGTAAGACGTTTATGCAATGTGAACACAGTGTTGGAGGGTCGCACAGTCTGTTAGAGTGAGACAAAAGTAATGTGCTTGTGGACTAGAACTATTCTTTTTAAGAGGTACCTATGAATAAACAATATAATCCCAGAACCATATTTCTATATCAAAATGACTACTTCACATTGTAGTGTACCATAATAACCTTGATATCAGCAAAGCAAGCTCTGGAGAGAAACTCATAACATGTAATAAAATAAAATAAGGCATAACTTGCTCCTTGTCATTTGTGCAGGATCCATAACTTTTTTTCCTGTAGTAAAAAAAGCAAATACAGATAGATGTCTGTTCTTCCTCTCTGGCCTGGTGGTGAGAAGTGGACTTGAGACTGGAGACAGAGTGTGTGTGTGTGTGTGTGTTTGGAGGGGGGAAGAGGGTCATATTGTTTCCCTGTCAGCCAATGAGCGAATGATTTCATTTGGATAATGAAACTGGTAATAATATTCATAAGAAATGACTCAATTGTGTTTGTAGTACTGGGAGAACTGAAATCCTTAATTAAAAAGTTTCCTGCCATTTTTCTTACACTCAAATGTTATGAATGCAATTAAAAACTCATTAAAACCAACGGAAAAAAATGACAGCAACCACAGACAACCTACGCTAGCTTTGCCATTGCTTCTTTTGTGCTGGAGTGAGTCTGGGCATAAGAGATACAACCCTGCAACCACTGATGCCAGCAGTGTTCAAAAGCTCATGTCCAGAAGGTCACAGGTTTGAATCCCAGTTGGCAACAGGTGTCGCTATTTTATTCAAGGGGGGGTAGTTTTCAGGAAATGCATTGGAATAGGTGCTTACAGGAAAGAAAGAAAAGCAAAGTGGTGAACGTGCATCTCTGTCCGTCTCCATCTGTCAGAGAACTGAGCTGTGGCCTGGTTGGACAGGGTGCAGGATGGCCCAAAAAGAACTGGTATCCCCTATCCTGCTATGTTTGCACATCAAAGCAGAAAGGAGTGGCACTTCAAAGAGAGGTCCTCCCATCCTGAGACCATTAATCAATCAGAAAAAAAAAAAAAACAATGATGAGGTCACCTTGAGACAGGGGCGAGTCATGACCCAGTTGTCTGCCTCGCCATTTCCCTGTCTTCAGAAGTTCATGACAGGAAGTGAGTCATCGGTCCACCCGCCAGGATTATCCCCTCAAAGTTAAGACCCAGGATTCCAGACGTAACGCAAAGCCCCATCCTGCTTTTTCAGCAGACCTCGTCTCACAGGTTTACCGAGGCTGACGACATGCATCAGAAAAACCCCTGAAATCTCCTAGTGATTTAATAGTCTGGACTGGCCAGATCATCAAAGAAGAGAGAGAGTTCTGTCTATACATTGTGTTTCTTCATGAAAGCTTCTTTTTGAAGAGTGTGCTGTGAACACGCACCATTTTGGCAGTTAAGGGGGGCTGGGGGGGGGGGGTGTAAGGGGAGAAAGGACATGAATATGTTAATGCTCCAATCTGTGCCGCAATCTGTGAAAAGGAGAGAAGTCAAGGGAGCCAAGCTGACACATTTCAATCACCATCGTCAGATGCTGGCCATAATGTCATGGAGAAGACAATCACATTCAAAGGCCGATACGGAGGCCATTTGTGAGGAAAGTGAACAGAGATGCTTCACATCCACATGGGGGAAAGGAGATGTCTGTCTGGACAAATTTGCATATATCTCATATCATGTGATGATTGGAGAAAATAAATGAAAAGTAGATTATGTTTTGCCCTTGAAATAAATACAACTAAAATGCATGTGAGGTCATGGTATAATGGCCTCATTATTTGAGAGTGACATAGCTGGCTCGGTGTTTGACCTTGGTGAGATGAGGTTTGCGATCATCATAAACCCAATAAGTCTGGAAATCTGGAACTCTGCCTCGGCTGTAGATAGGATTTGATGACATGTCACTGCGGGGTTCATACTCATCAGATTCATCTAACTCGCCATCATAACTACAAAGTTGTTGCACTCATTCTGCTAAAGAATTTGTAAGCTGATGTGATAATTTAAGAATTGCCAAGATAGTGATGATGAATTCCTGTAAACATTTAGATATTAAAGTCAGAGCCGCACTAATTCTATGCAGGACAGCAAAATGTCGTTTCAGAAGAGGGGTGCGACGATGGTAAACTAAGTTACCTAAACAATGAAACAAAGAAATGTTTTACAAGCACTTGCCGTTGGCTATCACAAGCAGTGGCGGTATGTATGATACAGAGCGCATCATAAAACTTTACTCAGGGCCCCGAGAAGATGGATAGATGTAATTAAAAAGACAATAAAAGGAATACGGTGCGTTTCATTATTTTAACGCGCGACGCTAGGGATTTATAGAGTGTTTGCTCCGAGAAATTCTACCTTTCAAAAACACACGAAGTAGAAATTGCCTCACTACCGCCTTGGCAGAAGTCATAAAATACATGTTACGGCACGCCAGCGGGACACAGGATAACACGTCCCGAACAGCAGTTCCGAGAGCTGTGTGAGTGCGGCGCAGCAGCGAGGTTCTCACGGGCGCTTCAGGTGTGACCGCAGCTTTATTGGGGCGCCTTGTTTCCAGAGGTGACGAAGAGCGGAAGGAAGGAAGCTGAAGACAGGCACATGAAGAAGAGTCTTCGAAGTTCCGCTCAACATTGCATTGGCCAGTTCGCTGCCTGTGTCGGGGGGCTGAAGCTGCACTGCCCTGAAGCGTTGCGCCAACAAGCGATCTGTTGCTGTCACCGGCACTGTTGTGAATAAAGTCACAGTACGCTGCCCCCAGTCAACCGGCGCTGACATGGGAGGCATTGACCTGTCACGCCACATTAACTTTCACTCTGGCAAGTGTCAGAACTGGTAGAACAAAACTCGGTCCAAAACAGAGAATGATTTTAAAGTAGCATTGCCTTGCATCCTGCTGGTAAGAACGTACGAATGCAAGGATGTGTTTAACAGTATCCTGCATATTCTGCAAAACGACTGTCTTTATCATTTAAAGTATTTGGCAAAACATGTTCTAATACATATTCATATCTATATTTACCTATCGTAGGCATACATCTTTTTTATATTGTAGTCATTGCTCTGAATATATTTGGGGATATATTAAAATACAGTTTTGAGTATGTGTTTTAACATCATTTTCAGAAAGTAAGCTTGTGTATCCACCACATTCTAGACATATTAATCAAGTGTTAGTGTTAATCGGCTCTGTATCGGCACTGTGCGTTCTTTCATTCATGCCATGGACGGACTGAATGTGCAGATTTGTGGCTGAAATTTGCACGTCCACGGTTTTATGATGAGTGAAGTTTGTTTGTCAACAGCCTCGGCCTACAGCAGCATTTGATTGCGTATACTTAAATGCATTTCAGCGCAGAGCGATACAGCGATACGAAAACAGGCTCGGGTCACACTCCACACTGTCAGCTGTGACATCAGACGTCCCGTCTTTCATATACAAACCACCGGCACGATTATGCTATCTTTGTACTCTGAAAGAGTGGTTGCACAACTAGCCTTTTTCACCGCCTGCTACAGCAGCTATAAGCTTCGCCGTGCGAGTCTGAGCAGGTGTGCAACCCATGCGCATCCCTGCCTCACAGCTGAACGGGTGAGACTGTCCTGACGTCAGCAACACAGACGTCCGCTCAATGCAAGCGTGGCAGCTGCCTGCAGCTAAGACTGACTGCCGCTCGCGTTTGGCTGAAGGTCCTGAACGTTTTTCAAATGGATCGATAGCTGGGCGTGATGTGTGAGTGTTGCGAGTCTTGAATGGGTCTGGATTCTGGGAATTCACACCCATTCTGTTGCATGAGATAAATAAACCGTGGCAGCTCAGTGCTGTCAGCCTGTCACTGTGTGCATCGGGGCTGGGGCCAGCGAGCAAGCCCTTGAGCACAGTACTGAACCCAGGTGTTTCCTCCGGTATCTGCCAAGTAAGACAGAGTCATATTACTATGTATTTATTAATTTATCTCACATTGTAATGTATGCAGAGTGTTTTGAGAGGTAACTATGGAATGAAAAGAAATGGAGAACGACTGGAACAAAGGAAAGCCGTTTTCATCAACTACTGTCAAACGCTGGGTTTTATAATTTAGTTTAATCAATACTGCCATCTAGTGGCATAAAAATTACCCTCTGGCTTCTGAAAACGGGGAAACTGCAATGGGCTGATGAAAACGGTTTCTTTAAGACGATAGCTATTGCCTAAGAACTACTTAAGGTTTAAGTTCTCCATTTTTTGTAAGAGTGAGGAGGAGGGCATGCATTTTTTGGAAGCATTGGTGTATTGTTATATTGGTGGTGTACATGGGGTGGGTCAGATCATTTGTACCAAAAATCACACCTAAACTACATATCAAGCAATGCCTGTTTTTCCTATGGAGCTCAAATTCTATACATAAACTTGTCTAAATGACTAATCTTGTATAAAACTTTAAGAAAGGGAGCAGTATCTGCCATGGACCAAATGATGAAGACATCTGCCGTTTCTGCTGGATCTTCCTCTTGCAGAGCAATACATTGTCAGACTTCATTCAGGTGCTGCTCCATTCATCCCACTTGGCACCCCAGTCTTTGTGTAAACCTTTCCAAACATCAGGCACACTAAGCTTTAAGACGGACAAATGGGTGTTCAATTTTTATCTTGTGACTGAGGCAGACAATTAGATTATCAGATGGTCATTTTCACTGACTTCGTCAGAGAGGCAGCATTGTTTAGATTGGCCCCTGACATTTGCATTGTGCTTTTTTTTTTTTTTGTTTTGACAGGAAATGCCAACCACATTGGGAAATTAGACATCTAAATCACAAGACAAGAGGTAATTGGTTTCTGGATCTGCTTCACACAACAGCAGCAGCAGTAACAGCCACAGTCAGGGATCCAGCAATCTTTATCTGCTGTGAATACGAGGAAGAGGCTATGGCAGTGTGGCTCAGCTGGCTTCTTGAGCGAGATCTCTGAGGTGCTGTGCCGTAGACGCCAGCCGAGGATTCAGCAAACTCTTTCTCAGAAAATATTTTCAATGAAAATCATAATTATTTTCTTGGCTTTCTGCTCCTTTGCCAATGGCAATATTTGGAGTGGGATATTTCACCGCGTCTCTGACAGCTAGTAGCTTTCAGAGTCACCGCAGGAGTGGGAGCCGAGCCCACGGACGCGGCTCAGATTGATTCATTGAGACTCGGGCTGCAAATCACAGAGCAGGAGGACAGCCAATAGGGAGCTCAGGTTTCGGAGGCAACCACTGAGCTTGAGACCTGTTGCAGAGGGAGGGCAGATGACCCGGGAACTCTCCATTGCGCTGTCCTCAGAACCAGGCAGCCAAGGGGGATGCAGGGAGGGGCTTTGATTTGCCAGACATCCTCTTGAAGAGGGCACAAGTTGAAGGGTTTCTCTCAGTCTGCAAGGAAGATCATTAAAGGGGTTTCTCTGGTTTGGGGGAAAAAAAAACAACCGAAGTGTTTGTCAATTGAAGACCAGTGTGATGGCACTCTTTGGACTGGCACATAGGGTTTATAGACTTTCCATTCAGGCTTGTGAGTTGCCCCACATGTTATACACATTATTCTCTGAGTGTGAAACTCTCATGAATAAGGTGCACCCTACCTTTTCAACAGCACCATTTTCCTCCTTGCTGGACGGAACAACAACCCCCTCCCCCTTCACTAACCAAGCACCACCCCAGCACACCAGTCAGGTCCTAAAGTTTCATGACCCATGTGATTTATTACAAACTTGAAGTAAAAAAAACGGCATTAGAGGACAGAGCTGATGGAACGTGGAATAGTCATACAGGGCTCCACAATATGCATTACATTACATTATTGTCATTTAGCAGACACTCTCATGCAGAGCGACTTGCATAGGTTACAGTTTTACATGTTATCTATTCATACACCTATTTATTTACTGAGGCAATTGTGGGTTAAGTACCTTGCCCAAGGGTACAACGGCAATGCCCCAGCAGAGAATCGAACCAGCATCCATCTGCTCCTTACCGCTATGCTATACTGCCGCCCTATTTGCGCGCATTTTTTATTGACTCCATACAGTTAAAGCCGTTGCAGACATTCTTCTTCAGTGGCATTCCATTCCACAACAATAAGACAAATCCAGGCCCCTTTCATGTGTCATCATTCGTCTTCCTCTCGGTTAGCTTGATCCCGCAGAAACTCTGAGCAGGAAGAGCGCTCATCTGCGGTGCATCTGCGTCAGATTAAAGCGAGGAATTCACCCCTCACTGAACCGCCCGGCGTTCGTGGCTGCTCTGCGCTTCTCCGCGGTACCGGCGCAGGGTGTTGACAGAACCAGGTCGCCCTGCCTGAAACCAGCCCGGAGAGCACCAAGGTCTAACCACAGAGCATCATCCCTAATAGTCACTGGCATTCTCGAGGAACTTATTACTTTCATATGTCTGCGACCCATTAGCTTGCTAGCATCCAGGCTGAAATGTGATACTGAACATCAGCACTTCTATGCAATAGAATAATAAGAAGACAACAAGCTATATGGGCACGAAGCTATAGCAGCCGTGGTAATGATCACATACGTTGCGGAAGGCTGCTTCGGTAACTAATGTATTCATTTGTGATAGCATTCATCACGGGTTTGTGGAGTGCCTTGTAATTGTGAGTATGCATAATGTATAAGAGAATGTGCTTTCCCTCCATTGATATTCAAATGGTATAGTTTGGGTTTTCTACATAGCTGTAATGTGCCAGTGTTTTGATTCATGAGCAGAGAATAATGTGAGTGGGGTAAGATTTATGGAACGGTTGGCTGTAAAAACACCGCTGACCCGGTGGTGTTCCTCTCTCTGAAATGCAGGAATGAATCAGCGGTACCAGCTGTGCGGAGACCCGGGTTCAGCCAGTGCGGTCGCCACTCTGTTTCAGGACTGTTAAACAATAACACATTCCCCGCGTAATCGCGCTAATTTCCCTGGTAATGTAAGCTTCTCCAAACAGCAGAAATGAGCTTAGCTATGTGTTTATTGCCGCAGACTACAAAGCAGGTCCCAGCACAGCGAAGCTCATTCTGTGACAGAAGGTTGCAATTTTGCCAAGTGTTTCCAGGAGTCTGGGTTCCAGGGCAGTTGGATTTGAATTATTTGTTTTAAAATTCTTGCTGATCCCCCTTCTTTAGTTCAAGTTGTTTTTTAATGATCGGTAATAAAACATAAATACGCACATCCCCACGCTTTCCAATCAAACCACAAAATTATGTAAACCTCTAGCATGAACATTGTTATTGTAATGTTTCTTTGAAATATGCTACACGTGTCTCAAAACATAAATATAAAAGCTACCAACTGTAACTTCTTCCTCCCGTTGCAAAGGTCAGAAAGATGAAGTCATATTTGTCGTATTCAAAGTAAGCATGGGTACCCGTCAAATCTGAATTTATTTTCACGATACATCTATTTTTCCATAAAATTCCTCAAAATTTCTATTTTAATCTGTCTTTAAAAATGAACGAACTTCATAAACTGCATAGTAATATTACTCTTACGCATTCTAGCATGGAGCCTCATTTGAATGTTATTAGGGAAAGGTTTTTGTCCCCTTTACAGTGCATGGCTATTCTGTGTCTATTAACTTTTTGTGTAACAGTGAAGAATTGTTTTAATTGGCAGTTAACAGGCTTATTCCTTCTTGAGAAAGGAGAAAAGAAACAAAGAACATAGAGTTATCAACAGCTTCCATTCCACAAGCTGGCAAACTGGCTGATCAAAAAGAGCACGCCTCTTTAATCTCACTAACTAAGAGAGCTATTTAACTGATCCAGGAAAACATTAATCACTCACACCTATTAGTTCAACTGAAATATTAACCCATTTAGTTTCTGAGAAACAGGATAAATTATGAACATATTTTGCTTAAGTGATCCCTGAAAGTCACCTTTCCACATCTTCTTGTGTCCTCTTGCTCTGGGATTCACAGGGCTAGCCAGACTGGGTCTGATCAGTGTGGAGATTTAAGTCCTCTCAGGTGCTGAAGAGGGCGTGCTGCTGATCGGGACAGCGGTGACTTTGCTCCGTCTGGAATGAACCCATTACATCCCAGGTGGGAGGTGAGACACCAGCAGAGGGTGTTACCGCGGAGGGGTTATGAAAGATGCCATGGCACTTGACACAAATGGTCATGGTATTGACTCTAGTGTCCTAGTCTCCAACATCTGAACTTGTAGTAGAGCCTGCTGGACTTTCAAGAGATACCTCTCAGACTGGACCAGAGAGACAGAGAGGATGCTGTTGAGCGGTTGAGATGATTCTTGTTGGAAGTGACATTTATCCCACTTAATTAAGATCTTGGTAAACAGGAATCATGTTAATGGAGGAAGCAATTTAATCACTCCATCTGACTGCTTAGAGTTCCAGACGCTGGGGAAACAATCTGTTCCTTCTTATCCACAATAATGACTTCACTGAGTCTGAGTCAGCTAACCCTGCCCACTGCAGAATTAAACCCATTTAAATGCCTTTAAAATGTCATGTTCACCAAAACATCCTTTATAAGACTCTGGGGAAAACAAACATTTCAACTTTAATTGACTTAAGATAAAAATAAAAGTAAAATAATGGTAAGGCACTGAATTAACAATTAAGTTCTCAACTTTTGTTAATTTCTCAGGGTCTTTGCTATGGTCTTTATACAAGGAAGCTAAAAAGTGATCATTCGAAAACAGATTTCTCACTGCCTGGCATTTATTTAAATAAAGTGCCTTCAGATGGATCTAATTAAAACTTAATGAGTTCATCCCTAATTACAAATATTTTACTGATGGAAAAAATGTAAACACTAAACAAAAACAGTTCTTTTTAATTTCACCAAGAAGAGTTTAAAAGAGTCTATGTGGAAACAGGAAAGGTTGTCATAACTCACGAGAGAGAAAGATCTGTTTTAGTTGTCTGTTGTGGTCAAACATGCCTTCTTTTAATCTATGACATGTCAGTAACTATGTACAGGCATGCCACAGAGTTTAGATGGTACTGTATAAATTGTTGAGCTGTGATTATTACTGTATCCCTTATTCATAATAAAGACAGTCCATATCATAAGATGGACACTAGTGCTATGGATACAGTGGCTTGAGTCTATGGTCAGGAGTCCATAAATCTTCATGATCTTTATTATAAATCTGTGCTGAATGACCAATATTGTAGGTACATACACAGGCTATTTTACAACGAACAGAACTGAACGGCATTCGTTTTTCAAACTGAGGTTTGAACGCTGTCGCCGGTGTCGGTATTTTCGTGTGGAACATGCTCTTCCTGTCAGACTTGTGACTTCCTGCTTGGTGTCCGAGCGCCGTCGCCGGGGCTGGGACAGGGCTTCATCTCCCCGCGCACGGCAGGAAGAGGAGAAAGCTGTGACTCGACCTTCACTCCTCCTCCTCTGATAAGGGCTGCCTAAATAACGCCCTCTGGAAGGAAGGAGAGGGCCTGGCCTTGTTTGGGGGGGCCTGTCCCAGTCACCACTCCACCCATCCACCCCCCCCCCAGCCCAGCGAGGGGCAGCCAGCTCTAGTGTAATTACTCAGGCCTTTCACGCTCTCGGTCCCACTCAAGGTCAGCCTGGTGTTCATTTGCTTTTGTTTCCCTCCCAGATGCGGTGTCTGGAATGTGACCCTCCATGATCTCGCTGTGTGATGTGTAACACTTTGGGCTTTTGCTGCGTGATTTAGTGTAAATGGGAAACGCTGAGGTCGCGGCCGTCGCTGGCTGGAATCCCCAGCGTGTCACCTGAGGTCATGTTAGACCGCGCCATCCAGATATCGTCCTACAGCACTTAAGGCCACATACTAATACTCACAGCCGAGGAGCAATGCTAAGCTCATCCATTCAACGCAGTGATGTGCAGGAGTTAAATTAGGGTCAAAAACATGCTGACACTGTGACTATGGTTGGCATCTTGTGCATTCAATGGCAAGGAGAACAGACCTGCATTACCACAAACAGTGAAAAAGCAGAAGACTTTCAGACACACGCCAGTGGTCTTACACCTGAGAAATGTCATTATCTCCGCTGGGTTTTCACATCTGCTCCCAGAAATGAATATGAATGACCTGAGAGTCGGCCGTGCACTGAAACGCAACAGATATTTGATGGGCGCAATGTAAGTATAATAGGATACTGCAAGACCCACCTTGTGGAGGGTGAAAACTGATTAATTTCAGGACATTATGGAGAAAATTTATTTTGCGTGTCACCTCTTTTTGAGATTTTGGGTTCTACATAGGAATACATAATAACATTTACAACTATTTGTTAACATGCGTAACAGTTTTGCATACCATTTATAAGAATTCATGCGCAGTTTAGTGTTTATCTGATGCGGACATTACAATTATAGCGGTACAAGTAAAATAACAAGTGTCAGATGTGTTGTATAAAGTATTTACAGAGAAACACTAATTCTTAACACTTGTCCCCAGGAGGCTGCAAGCTATTAATAAACTGCTACTTATTACCAGTAGCACTAAAGGTCATAGATATGATTAAATCATGTAAAGGCTGTCAGCAGTAATAAGTGACAATAAATGTTTACGAATAAATCAATAGACAGTAGATAAATCAATAGATATTTGGATTGGAGTCTGATGAAGGGATTGCACCTGGCAACTGGCCAAGGTTGTTGACCCCCCCCCGATCTGGTCATCATAAACAGGGAAAATAAACCAGGAAATGGGGTGGAGGAGGGATGCTGTGAATAGAAAGTGGAAAGGAAGTAGAATGTGAGGCTTTTTTATCACTGTGAATGGGATCGATTTGCCCAAGTTTGGTAAATTGCACACAGATTGTCTGAAGTCTCTCCTCCTGAATATTCCTTTGGTACCTCAATTATAAATACTGTTAGCTATTCATAGGAGGCTCTTAAGCGGAGCATTGCTGAGAAATGTTCTCTGAACGTATTATTACTGACCGAGATGAAGGTGGCAGGTGTTTTTTTGTTGAGGTCATTGTGTCAGTCCTTGATCGGCTGCCCTGATAGACATCTGGAGGATATAACTTTGTATCAGTCACTAAAGCGTAAGTAATACAAATAGAGCACAGAACTGACCCAGAGATCCATTAACATCAGTCTCAAACACAGATGCCATTCGGTACAATAAAGACATCTTCTTTACTGAGAAAATACATGTTAAGACCAAAGCAAACAAACTTCTCTCTGGTTAAATGGAGAGGGCAGGGTCTCAGTGTCAAGTTTACCTCATCTTTTCACCATTGCGGTGAATGAAAAGGCCTTTATATCAGAGCTCGGGCGTTCATGGGTGCGGACCCCACTATTCCGTTCCAAAAACAAATCAGTAAAAAGCAACATGATGTTTTGTAGAAAACCCCCGTGGATCTCTGGAGGGGAAACACAGCAGCCCCGATCGAAATTGGCCCTGGATCTGAGCCCTGCGTTAATCCCCGAAACAGAACACTTTCGTCCCCGCCCTCGGCAGTTTCACATCAAGAGGGCCCGATCCGTGATCCTGATAAATAAACAGCTGTGAAACCCTGGCATGAGAGCGTGGAACACTCGCTACATCAGCAAACACTGGTCCAGCCATGCCTCTGCACTCAGACCCGGGGCCCTTGCGCACATCTGTCTGCATGAACGGCTTGTGCGTGTAGGTTTATGTTAATAAAAATTAGTATGCTTATGCTATTATGATTATGCTTATGTTTTCAATCACCGCAGGTCTGAATTTTTTTTTTTAATCCTGAAATCTGGCATTTCTCTTCAGTCTGCTCACACAGCATTATGGTGTTTTTTATTAACTTTGGGCAGTTATTTTTGACGTGTACCTTTTTTTTAAAGTCTTACACCACAGCTCAGTGGTTGCCAAAATTATTCTCTAAGATTCTCTAAGATACTATGGGACATTCCACTCGCTTGCAATTACAGTTTGTTACACAAAGAAACTGGGTTCAGCTTGAACAGAGGACTGAACCTCATTTGCTGAGGCCTTGGTCAGTAGCTGTATACGTGTGCGCTGATAAGGCTGTCATGTGGGTGGACCCAGGCTGAGAGGGGGGGGCGTTGAGAGGGACGGAGGCCTTGTTTTAATGGCATCTCCGAGAGAACAGACTGGTGGCAGGTGTCCTCTCTAGCACTCACAGGCTCTGCTCGTCGCCCTGGCTGAGAGAACACGTCCGGCACAGAGGAACAGCCTCGCCTTGTCCTGCACAGTTGGGGTGACAGACCCGTTCATTAGCCTGGCTCGGTGCTGAGGCATGTGCATGAAGAGTAAGGCCTGCAGATAGCTTACGCTTCTTCCCTTTCGCCTGAAAGTTAATTAATCAGACAATTTCTCTCAGCAGGAAGAGGGGGGTCTAGATTGATTTAAATATGCAGTACTGAATCCCTCTTCTGGACATGTGCCGATTGCCCTGGACATTTCTCATGGGCCAGAATTATGAGGTTACAAAGCTCACATTAAGGCTGTGTTCACATATGTACTCTTTGAATTTGAACTGAATGGCAAGTTTGCCTCAGTCTTTGAATTAACTTGTATATATGACCACTCAAACATAGCTGGCTGTTTATGTGGAAGGCAGTTTACCTCAAAAGGCAAAAGGTAGTTTTCCATTAGGATTCTGGGCTCTGTATACTAGGCAGGAAGCTGCCGCCCCCAAACCAGAGATTGTACGCAAGATCAGAAGCCCCTGTAAATAGATTTGTTGAGCAAGAGTCTCTCGGCTTATTCACAGAGTTGATTCAGAGGGGCCAATTCACAGATCCACCAGTCTTGATGTTCACTAGCAACATGGATGCATTATACAAAGCCAATGTCCTTTATTGGAAATACACAGAAAGAAGAGATGTAGGTGGTATGACCTCATTACTGTGGGAGCCGGGTTGCTGCGTTTCCCCTCACAGCAACAACATACAAGAGAGCAGGCCCACGCCACATCTTTGACCGAATGCAGAAGTACAGAGCGGTTTTCTTTTGTACACACGAATACGACGGGGTGAGAATCGGAGGCCAGCCACGGATTTTTATGTGTGAGCACAAATGAACATGTCTGCGTGGGACACTTTGACACCTCAAAGTGGACACCATTCGTGTGTCTTCCGCTGGGGGGCCTGGGGCGGGGGAGGGGTGTGCGACCAGGCCCCCATTTTTAAGCCTCGTCGTTCCTGTCGTGCCAAGCGTGAGCATGAATGCTGACTGGCAGCCAGACAGCGGATCAGCATGGAATAATGCCACTCCATTTGGCCTAATGGGGGCTCGGCTTCCAACCTGAAAAAATAAAGTGAATTTTGCCCGGAATAAAGAGAATTCACCTCCTCTGGCGTGAATGAATGAAGCTGTCAGCACATTCCTCTTTATCTTTTCCTTTGCAGAGGCACAGAGCCCCATTTATCACTTTTCAATCCGATTTCCTATCCAGAGGGGGGTCACGTACCAAAGTGCTCGATTAGTCCACTGTGTATTTTTAAGGTTGTATTCCCCACCGAAGAGCACGACCTTCCCTTTACATTCTCCACCTCGCATTCCAGCCACTGTCTTCCTGAACATTACAGATTAAGGAGGAATTTTCCAGTTGTCCTCCCTTGCTCCCACGGCCTAGCGGCCCCACCTCCACTCTCAGACCTTACCTCTCCATCTTCTTTCAGATCTACGTCTCCGTTATTTCACTCGGTTTGCGGTGGCTGCTGATTTCTGTAAACACATTAGCTCGGGGGTTCTGCCGATGGTATCTGCCCCCACTGACGGCCCTATAAATTGTAATCAGGCTTGATAAGACTCCATGGCCTGGGAGAGACTCCATGGTCCTGGATAGAGAAGGACTGGACTTTATCTCTCTGCTTCCCTGGATGGGAACTCCCTCTTGCTGCTCAGTAATGGATCATTTCAAGCAGGAATATTCTTTCAGAGCAGATGGCTGGACGACAGATGCGCTGCTGCCTCTCAGCTCATTGGATCTTTGTACCGTGACTCGCTCCATAGCTGTGTGTCAATGTCATACCGTGTGTCAGCACTTCAGCCTGAGCTGCTTAGGTTCTCCCTGTCTGTGTGTGTGGGTGTGTCTTTTGTTTTTCTTTACAGGTCCTTGTGTTTCCTTGTCCCACCTGCCCCCCCGCCCTCCTGTTACTCATCCACCCCCGTCACTTGAAGCTTGTTCCACGCACCTGTGTCTCGTTCCCCCCATCATCTGCCTGCTGTTTTCCTTGTTCTTTGCCTGGTCGTTTCAGTGTTTTAGCTGTTTTCTTCTTGCCTTTTGTTTGTAAGCCTGCTCGGTTCCTGCTTGTTGCTGACTCTGCCTGACCCGGATTACTCTTTTGCCTGCCATTTTGGATGTTGTCTGTTTTCCGCTGGATTTTTGGCCACTGACTCAGACTGTTTTTCGGACTTCGATTTTGCTTGTGATTTTTGGACTTGTTATTAAAGAATAGCCTTATGCTGTCAGTGTTACAGCCGCATCAGGTCCCGCTCCCTGAGACAGGAGAGGCTGCAGTCACAACACAGGCATAGTCAGGCTGGATGGACAGCGTTGATGCATTTCCATATTCGTACACAATGTCCCACAGCACATCTCAAAATGCACATCTTATCAGCTGAGCACAAGCGTTCTCTCCCGGTTACATAACAATCAAGAGAAGTCCATAGTGGTGCTCTTTCTTTCCACATGTCCTTCCCATACACCCTCTACATCTAACAGCCTTAGTCTCTGTAATAACATTTACATTTGTATTTTCACTTGGTAGTCGCTTTTATCCAAAGCGACTTACAAGTGAGGCAGAGTACAGCACAAGCAAAAAACCATAAGAAGCCAACAATATTAGAACACTGCCTGACTAGGTTTCAATGGTTGGCCAGACAAGATACAAGCTAGCTGGTAGAGTGTGTTAAACCATTAGATTACATTTTTTTTTAGTTTAGTAGGAAACATTTTTTGAGACATGAGAAATGCTTTTTTACAGCAATTAACCCATCTGCTGTGAAGAGCATAGGATTTTGAGCCTGGCTTCGTCCGTGTGAATCAGGCCCAGCTCCACTGGCAAAGGGAGTCACAGCTGGAGGGGACGGGCTAGCAGGGCCTCCACTACCAGCCACGCTGCTCCACCTCCTGTTCCTCTTGGCCCTCGTTCCTGTCCAAGATAGCATTACTGGTTGCCTTCTCCATGTGCAGCAATGATAAGCATGGCTCTCCATCCCGGCGAAGCAGAGACACAGAGCTGTAATCCTGCCACCTTCCGAGTCCCTTCATTCGGAGGCGGGAGAGGTCACGACACAGGTGCCGCCGCCCACGGCGCCAGAAACGGCTTCATTTGAGGATTTGTAAGCTTCGCAGTGGGGACATCTTTAATCCCCTCCAAAAAAGCACCGCTGATCCAAAATTAACACCACAGAGACTTGAGAGCAATTTATTCTTTCAAACAGAAAATATACATCCGTATCTGCAAACAGACCCTCTGAGCCTGCTGGTCTTTTCGGATTGCACCTAATTAAGATGTGATTGAACTGTTGTTTGGACCCTGATCTTCTGGGAATTACTTTTCGGAGGTTAAATTTGTGCTCTTAAAGAGATAAAAGTAAAGATTGTTCTCTATTTTTGTTTCTGTATGCCATAGTTAGATACAAACAGAACCTCCTTGAACAAAAGCATTTCGGTTGTCTCAATTAAGTTTTAATTAATTCTCATACACTTAAGCCCTGTAGCAACCATTTATTTTAAATCAATCATCTTGCATATAATCTGTGTAATTGTATAGAAATAATTAACACATACATTGAGAAATATCTATTATAAAGTTCCATTAACACAGTTTATTTCACAAAGATCCTATAGCAGATATATCAAATCAGGGTCAATATTCAGTAAAAAGCTCAATCAAACTTGATTCATTAAGGTCAGTTGAAGATGTATTGAGGGTTGCCAGGATAAGTACTGAGAAACACCCGTATCGGAGTGCTGACAACAGTAACCTCCATGCAGTGGTCACTTCCATGTAACCTTGTAAATGGCTCTGCATACAACTGTCAGCTAAATGACATTGGTAATGGCAAGGTGTGGGAAGGAGCCGATCTAAGTTGTTAATTTAGGTGCCAGGCCACATTCTCACATTCTACCATGAGCCTGACCCTCCCTGTCCTGGAGTGACGAAAGAGGGAGAAACCTGACCTGATCTGCCGCACGTGTGAATGAATACCTGCAGATCAGCCATTTAAAAAGAAAGAAAATAAATTAATAAACAGGAAACTGCTTCATTTAATCAGTCCTGGAAACATTTTTCTCCACTCTAATGAAGCCCTCACCTCTGCCAAGAGGGGCTTAAACAAGAATCGGCGATTATCTTTCTGGCATCTCAATGACAGCTAATTAAATCAAGTATTTAAGTTAAAGAGGTGCAGATGTGGCTGCAGTTTCGCTTAATGTGAGAACGCTGGCCTGAACCAAAACCGACAGCAGGGACCGTTGCAGCCAAGTAGAAGTGTGAGCAGACCCAGTGCACCAGCGCTGAACTTCAACCAGCAGAATCAGAAACACAGCTCCCATTACAGGCTTCGGCATGCTACGTTGCATTAAATGATATGGGTAAAAAAAAGCCCCATTCTTGCACGTTGTCCTCTTGCATCTATAGTTAAATGAGGTCATTATAGAGCATTAAACTCTGGAAAACACTATTAGCTGAGGGCCATTGCTGTTCCTGTCTGCCTCTCCAACACAAATATACAAAGTTATGGATTAAACAACCAGCCTTGAACGGGGACCTGCTGTACGTCTCAGTTTGGTGGGTGAATATTGCCCCCTACGGTACATTTGTGAAAATACAGTTCTTTACCATCCTGAGCAATAAAAATCAGTGATAAAGCAGGATGCTAGATTTCATGGTCCACAAAATATACCTAATTTTACTACCTCTCAATCATAGAAATTTTAGGAAAAATGTAAAAATCTGAGAAAATATGAGATTTCTGTTTTGTTTAAGTACTGAATCAGTCTTTAAAGACAATACCTTTTAACCTTTTCCTATTTTGTCTCGACACTCACGGAATAACCCAAAAAAAAATCCCCTATATGACTCCCTGCATTGCCACAGCCATGGAGCCACACCCCTTTTTTCACTGTGTGGTTGTCTGACAAATTGTTAGTCCACCAATGTGAACTAAGAGTAACCTTTGTGTCAGGTTCTCTCAGTCTGTCGCAGTTTGTGTCAGGCTAACTCAGTCGATATCAGTCTTTCTGTTTTAGATCATCTCAGTGTAACAATGAGCAGGGCAGATCCAAGCACAGAGATGACTCAAATCACTGAAAGGTTTGGTTAAAAAAAAACTCAATAAAAACCAAAATCAGTTTCATCTATTCACACACAGCACGCAGGCCAACTCCAGGTTGGTTCAAGGGCAGGTCTTAATTAACAGACAGCACAGGTGAAACCAGTAACTAAACAAAACAGGTGTAAGACATTAACTAAACGAGACATGGAACACACAAAGTTACGAGGCCACCTGGTGGTCATCCTGGGAAGCAACAGCCGAAAACCCTGACAGGAAGTTATGAGGCCATCTCTCTGTGTCAGGTTATCTCAGTGTGTCTCAGTCTGTCTCTGTCAGGTTATATCAGTCTGTTTCAGTCTGTGTCAGGTTATCTCTATCTCGGTCTCTCTGTGTCAGGTTATCATCTCAGACCATCAGAAGAGTCTGATTCACCAGTGTTTTCAGGCCATTTCCTTTATAGGGAAGACACAGCGGGGCTCCAAAAGATACTATATCTCAAGTAATTATCCCCCTCTGGACCATTGCTTTAGCTGAAAGAATGCAGATTTGTTGATGAATATTGACCAAATAACATTAAACTATGGTAAGATAAAAAAAAAAAAAAAAATTATACTGAATCACATAACTAGTATTTTCAAGCCGTCTACATTTACTGACACTGCAAAAAATTTAAAATGACATAAAAAAAGTGTAATCCACACAAGGGATAAAGAGACTAGGATGTGTCCAGTGCTTTGTTTAACTTTGTGTGGAAGTGGGAACAAGGTGCCTATTGATATAGTTATCAGATTGATAAAGTTAGTGGATTGATATAGTTAGCGGATTGATATAGTTGTAGCATAATAGTAAGGAGGAGGGCTCCTGTTTAGGCTGGTTAGGCTGGGGCACTGCTACTGTGCTCTTGGGAAATGTACTTAACTCACAAGTGCCTCAGTAAATGTCCAGCTATATAAACACATCACACATAAAGTTGTAACCAAAGCAAGTTACTCTGGATAAGAGCATCTGCTAAATGACAGTACGTAATGTAATAAGGAGTGTGACTTTTTTCACTGGGGTGTTGCTTCACCTGCATTTCACCACTCCATTTGCTCAAGATGGCATGCACATCACCATGCCTTTCCTCTATTTACCATTAATAAGTGTCAATACTATTTACTTAGTATAATTGTATTACCTTCACTGATTGCATGTGGTATTATTGTCTGTGACCCTGTACAAGGAGTTTTGACACCTTGAACAAAAGGGCACAGCTATTTTCCCTTACTGTTGTTGTTTTTTTATTATTTTATTTTATTTTATAAAGGCTGTTGTGGAGCACCAAAAGAAATCTGCAATACCAGCATAAAACTGCTGCTATCATTTCGGGTACAATAATAGCATACACAAGGATGGAGGAAGTTCAAGGATGAGGGTGTGCAAAGAGAAAATTGGAATGTCAGCAAATCATTCACTTCATTGTGTTTCAGGCACCCAGTCACTGATTGCCACCATGATAAAGGGCTAGTAAGTATTACTTCAGGAATATTCTTTATATACAATCAGGAGCAATATTAGTTTTGCCCCAAAACACAACAGTCAGCAATGTTGTTAACTTTTCCTTATGGGACAGGCAAAAATATAAACTTGCTCATATTTTCCCTTTGAAGCGAGAAAGATGAAGACCTTTATGAGATTCTAAGAAATTTTGGAACGGTTTTGTACAAGACCGTGCTACCTAACATGACCCAAACCGTAAACAAACAGTGCAAACCATGGAACAAAAAACAGACTTTCAACATTTTGAAATGACGCGATTGCAAAGACCAAAGTCATATTGGTCAGAAAAAAAATCTGTTTTATTTACGAAAACACAACGGCAACATTTATTCACACCCCTGTAGTTAGTATTTTTATGTGCTCTTCTGGCATTGATTACACTGACAGGACGCTTCCTGTTGGAATTTATGAGGTTTTGGCACTCTGAAGGGAAGATTTCTGACCGTTGCTCCAGACAGACTTGCTCTAAGTCATTCAGAACTTTTGTTTGTTTATGACATGTCTTCTTGAGTTCAAACCACAAATGTTCTTGGCAGAAGGAGCAAGCTTTAGGGCCAGAAAGCCCTGGTACATGTTGAAGTTAATGGCTCCCACTGTCTTCACAAGGGACCCATAGATATAAAACAAGCCCAAAAGCTGATAAATCTTCTGCCATATTTCACAGCAGATGTGACGTTTTTCTCTAATGCTGATAAACACGTCCAAAAAGCTCAACTTTCATTACATCCCATCATAAGATATGTGTCAAGTGTCATTCAGACATAGTTTGGGAAATTCAAGGCCCCTCTTTATGTGGTTTGAATGCAGAAGAAGCTTATTCCTTGCGGTCCAGCCACATTGAATGCAAATGGCTTTGAATGGTTCTGTTTTACAATGTACCTGTAGCAATAAATTCCTTAATAATGGACACTCAAGTGGAAAGTGGTAGATTTAGCTTTTTTTCAGTTGTCCCATAGGCGAATCTGTGGAGCTCAATGGCCTGCAGTTTTCGAAGAGCATAGTTAAGTTTGTCCTTAACTATGGAAAACACGCAACTAACGAATTTTTCCTGTGTTACCTCCTTTTTACCCCAGGGAAACAAAAAATTCCTCCGATGTTTTTACAGAGTCTCAGAAGCTTCATCAACTCACACAAAACGTAATGTTGGTGGAGATTTATTTTTGTTTTCAATTCATTTAAAGGATTACGTCAAGGTGTGAACAAACTTGACCGCCCCGTGTTTTCTTCAGTAATACTGAGCATTTTTTAACCATTTGAATTTGCTCTCTGAAATGCAGCTAAGATTGAAGTATAACATCTTTTTTCAATTTAAAGCAAAAAAAAAGTATCTAGCACAAAGGCAACCAATATCCTGTTTTTTGTTCCTATTTAATGAGGCGTATGAATACACTCTGAGGGTGCTGTAATTGGCAGCTGAATTAAATTCTTAATGTTCCTGTCTGTGCCAGGAATGGAGGAGTTTGAAGAGGAGCAAGGCCAGGTGTGACTGGAGGCTGGCTGGATCTTTCACCTCCGTGGTTAGGATTTTTAGATGACAAGAATTCATTTAAACGTGTGCCATTGTATCACTGTGACATGGACATTGAGAAACTTGAGGCCCAGCGCTCTCATTAGCACGGGCTTCAGCTGATGAGTTATTCATATCCACACAGAGACTTAAAAAGGTTTTGGCATCATTCATTATACTGGACAGGGGGAAAATATAATGCATTCGTTTGAACTGGAGTGGAAGAACAGCTCATAAACAGATCATACAGGAGTAGAAAAAAAGGTAATATTTTAACATCAAAAAGCCTAAAATGTTCATGAAAAAATGGCCTGGTTGCTTGACATGATGACAAATGGCAAGCTGCCATTGCATCTCTCAGGTATTCTAAGTGTCTAAGATATTCAAATTAACCACATTCAAGTGGCAGTGGAAAGGGGTTTAATTAATTTTATTTCCCTGCGTCATGCAGCTGCATACCTAACCTTGTCCACAGGGTGGCAGCAAAACTCGACTCTTCGAAACGACAGAGCTGACCGCTCTGCATATGAAGCTCATATGCCCTGTGCTTGGCTCAAATGCTCCATGTGACATGTCCAGCAGACGATATGCAGTCGTCATATGCATATCCTGCTTGAGTGTTTGTCATTGGAATCTTCAGACCTATCTTCTTCTTTTTCTGCCCTCTTTCCTTTTTTAGTTTCTACACCATTACTGTCATTTTATTTATTACATTCACAACTACATAGTTCTCTTTTTTTTTCATTTTTTTGAGAAAAAAAGTGTTGGAGAACCTTTGATTAAAACAGATGTAAAAAGAGTAATAACGGAGTGATTAAATTGAGGGGAGAGCACAGAGAGGAAGCGGCTAAAGTCACAGGGGTAGCTGTGTGACAGCGCAGCCCAGGTTGCGCATCTGTGTAACACCTGTGAGACAGGTTTACACCAGCCCAGTTTCAGAGAGAGCTCAGAAAGACCTCAAGCTCTACCTCACCCTGGGCTGGCAGCGGTCTCCTCCCACACACTTCCCAGAGTGACACTGGATTTGGCCAAAGAAATGGCTAGGTAGAATTTGAGGTGTTTATGACATGTTATGTGATGAGGAAGTTTGTATTCATACACACGTAAATGAGGAGCACCGCAAAGAGGAGTCTTTGGCCTTTGAACTGAAGTATAGCAACGGTAGCGAATAACAAATTCAAAACACTCAACAGCAGTATGTGCAAAATTGTGAACAGGAGAAGCAGTGCAACTATTTTCTCTTCCAATGTTCCTGTTTTGATAGTTTTCAGATGTAAACTGTACCTGGGGATTCAAATTCTGAAAGATACTGAAAATTCCCCTCCTGCAGCATCAGCAGGCACTTGAGCACAGCAAGGCAAAGTTCACCTCTGATAACGGCATGTACTTTCTCAGCCAGCAGAGGGCAGCAGAGTCCACCTGTTTGATTACACTACATACAAAGAATATATCAGAAGCGTTCATACTGTGTATTTCCACAAAGATCTCTTAATTAAGGCTGAATAAACTGTTGAGAAAACATGTATTCTGTCTTTTTCGGTGAAGGAGCGCCGGTGGAAAACACAGTGCGCTGTTGTCAGGCCCGGGCCCGGCTCAGGGGTGATATATGAGCCTGTTTTTCGCGGTGTGTGTGTGTGTGTGTGTGTGCAGGGGGCTCTGCTGCACAGTTGCTCGGGGTGACCTACATATTGTTTTCTCACAGGCCCAGTTTGAGTTGTTGGAAACAGATGTGGAACAAAGCGAGAGAGGGGCATTGAGGGGAATTTCATTAGAAGGTAACGGGCCCTCCATGCTTGGCTGGCTCGCAGTGCACATAGGGAGAGAAAGAGAGAGAGTTGCTGCATCTTGTTCTCATTATCATGGTCTGTGACAGCATTGAGTTCGGCCTAAAGTCCCTCCAGAAAAGGCTGGAAACTCTACACTTACCATAATCAGAGGGGGAAAAAAAAGAGACAAGTGTGACGATGATGTCAAAAGCTAACTTTGCCGTGAAACAAAAACTACATTGCAGGCAGCGCTGCGTATCTATGAATATCATTGTACCCTACTACATCCACCTCTTTCACCGTGTGTGAACCAGCAGAGGTCTGCCCCAGGCCTGAATAGGTGAATGATGTGTCTGTATGTTTAAAATCCACTGGTCTTGTGTGGGTCATTGCAGAGTTCCTGTTGGACAGGACCAGCAGAGAGCAAGCTGTTCTGTTCTCCACCCAACACTAGTCAGGTCACGGAAGGGTCAAAGCCTCTCTCTGTCATAGTCTCAGTAACCTCTCGCACAATGGGCTGCTGGCTGCTACCTCTGACCCCCAGCGTCCACTGACGTCAGTCCAGAGGAAGCACAGGTCTGCAGAAACCAGCAGCTGTAGTGTTGTGTCATGGCGTTGCCTTGGAAACGGCAATTTTGGGTATGGAGGCTGGGGTCAGTGGGGCGAAGTAATGAGCTAATGAAATCCTAGCCCTGGGAACTGCAACTGTGGCTCAAATTTTAGTATAAAAATGGAAATGAAAGAGGAAGTATATGTACAATCTGATGTTTTCCCTGCAGTTAGCAATTTAGCGTGCGCAAAAATCCGTTTATGTCTGTTTTGCTCTGGTCACTCCTGTGCAGTGATGGAACAGGCAGTCCTTAATATACAGACCAGTCTGTGACCTTGAGAAGTGGGATTTTTTACGATGAAATTTTTCTCCCAGTCTTCATTTAGGACCGCAGAGCACTGGCTCCTAATGACCAATCACAAGCTAGAAAGCGGCCCAGCACGCCTTTCCTTTGGTTGTTTGTGGAATGAGGTTGAGGCTGACGGAGGCACGGCCGTCTGGAGCTGCAGTGCCCGATGGGTAAACACACAAGGGTTGTCATTCCTTCATAGTGCCCCGCGCTTGCTCAAATATTTTCCCGGTGGCTGCGGCGGACCTGGCTGGCGGGAAAGCAGACAGCGGCCCCTTCCACAGGACCTCTGTGCGACCCAGACTGACCCCCGCTAATGTTGGGGGGGGGACACACACACTGCCACTCGTGCCCTGCCAAACCACGCTGTTCTGTCTGCGCAGAAAGCCAGGGTCAACTGCGGTCGGCCCCGGTCGCGTTAAATTCAGATTTTCGTCGGTTATTTATCCGGCTCTCGTAAGAGCAATGGCTCTTACGAGAACGTTCTTTTCAGGGTTGGGCTGAATGGGGCGCTTCTTTGCTGATGCTGCGTCTGCACAAATAGACCCGAACGTGTTTTAAAAAGACACGGCAAGGATGGATTTCTCATCAGGAATAGCCTTGGCAGCGCAGTGGAGCATCTGACTTGGTCTGCTACTCCTCTCCCCAAAAAGCCCTGCTCCCCTCCCCTCACTCATACAGTTACAGTAAAACCTGAAACCGACGGCTAATCTCGTTACGTCTGTTGCTACACCTTCCACCGTTTACATCAGTTGTTTCAATGTGGTGCTTTCAGCTCCACAGCTCCAAGAAAACAGCTACTAATGTCTCACTCCAGGTTGTCTCACTAGCACGTTCAGCTGAGTATGAGCAGAGCACTGCTCTTGGAAAGATGTGCTATTTATTATCATGAAAATAAAAAAGCTGAAAACGAACACCTGTAAATTACTGGATAAGAGGGGCCAGTCAGGACTGAATCTCAACCACCAGGTTTGTGCACTTTGGAATTACAGTATGCACAAACACGTCAGTAATATCAGTGCGTTGTCACTAATCCAGACAGATATCTCTGGCTTTAGAAGGAGAAGCAGCAATGAATAATGTGTGCTTGGTCCTGTGCTCCTCTGCTATCAGGCTTTGTTACTCAGCCAGGCTCACAGGATTGGACGTAAAGCTGGAGCCCGCTTCGCTCATGGTTTATAGGTATCCGAGGGGATTTGAATCTGATGTGCTTTTTGTCTGCTAAATGTTCCATTTCCACCACGCTTCCAGATTTTCCCTTTCACCTTTCGAAGCCCTTTCTTTTCTTCTCTTAAGTTTGCTAAACGGAGAGCTGGGTACACTGCAATGTTATCAGCACTCTCAGCATACGGCTTTGTCTACTCAAGAGTTTGGTATTTTGTAGATATGGTTTTATGAAATATCAGTGCGTGCTGTGAGCGTCTTTACCAAGGAGGGCAAAAACAATAGCATTTTTTTGCAGTGATTTTCAGAGCCTCTAACAAGCGGAGGAGGCTTTAGGATGATCCTTGGCCCTGAGGTAAATCTTGTAAGTGTTCTCCCCATACTCCACTGTTCTGTTCTGCTCATGCTGTTTTGTGTGAAAATAGGCAAGTCGTAGTGTACAACAGGAAAGGTATGCAAAAATCCTTTAGAAACACTTTGTCCCCAAACAGGGATCCGTGTAGCAAGACTGCAGCCCCATTGTGAGGTGTTGTGTCAGAGAGTGAGGGAATGCACACGGGGCCTCAACCTTTTCAATAACTGAGCTTGTTTCAAATCAAACGCATCTGAACAGGTTAATTGTTTAATTGTTGATTGTGATTGTCAGCACGTGTGTTCAATAGAACAGAACCGGCCGTTGTTTAACGAGCCACACCTGCCTAATTAAAGGCGCATTAAAAACATCTTTTTTCTGTTTGTTTCCTTCTTTCAGCTGACCGTCTGTTTGGGCTGGTTTCTTTGGTTTGTTGTTTTTTAAAATAAATTATTGTTTTTGTTAGTTTTTTTTTTTTGGCTGATTTTTGTGAGAAGTGTCGGCCAGCTTCTTCAGGGAGAGGTCTTAAAAAGGATTTTGAAATTTGGACATGTGGATGCAGGCTTTAACGGCCAGAAACCGTAATCGTAAATGAGGTAAATGTTGTGAAACTTACAGTTCCCAGAGGTCTCCAGCGGTTCATGTATGGTCGTTGAGCGAGTTGTGTGTTTGAAGTGTGGTTCAGACAGTGGGACAAGAAGCATAAAAACAAAATATTCAAACATAAATCCTTGAATGTTCCAACCTCAAAGTTATTTTTGTGCATGCTCTTTTTGTGGCTCTAAAAACTTCTGTGAGCAGAGCAATATGTGTTCAAAGGAATTCTAAATCAGATTATGCCTGTTGTCACGGAAGCGCTGCACTCGGTAAGTACCTTTCTACCTCTGTTTAGTGAAGCAAAACAGTTCTTAAGTATTGCAAAAATCCAGACTTTTGTCAGAAAATGCAGACAAAAATATGTGTACAGGATAAGACCAGAATGGTCATGTGTTCTAATGGAATGTTAATTAAATAACATTCTATTGCCGGTAAAAGAATGAATCGGTGAGCCAGTAAGCTTCACTGGATGCTAGCAATGACCTAAAAATCAGTTCAGGCATCTCCTGCCTTTGTAAAACTGGCTGGTTAGGTCAGTATGTGGATAAAGTTCAAGGGCAATCCTGCATGTAAGAAAAGGTTGAGATTCTTTTTCAGAATGTTCCATTCTCTCACGCAGCTCCCAGCATTTGAAACCCCTGCGCACGCTGGCCCCTCCGGTAGCTTGCCCTCTCTGGCTGGATCAGTGTGTGAACTGCTTTGAAGTACTCAACCACACCCACTTTCTGGATCAGTCCAGTTTGTTACCTGACTTTTAAGGCATGGGATGAATTGGCTGCAAACAGGTAGCAGGACTGAGAAAGTGGAGTTCACTTGGAAGCTACGGAAGAGAACATAGGAATTCAGGGACAGGCTCAATAAGATCCCCCTTCCTTGCCCCTGGTTCACTGATGGGACACTTGATTTGATTGGATGCTATGGTCCCTCATGTTTCCTCTTTGTTTTGTATGTTAGCTACAGTATCATTCATATCCTTTCAATTATAATACATTGCAGATTAACTTTGTTTTATTCAACCTTTCATTGCACATCCTTCAAGGACTTCCCTCAAGTAAATATTCACAATGAATAAAACACAAAATGCACTTTTTGTAGTTTGTTTTCAACAGTACGTACAGTATATTTACTTTGCCTAATCTCATTTCTCAATCTCTTATAAACTGTAACATTACACCATCACCCACAGCGCACCCCAGGGGGTCTGTGTGACTCACGTCATTGAAGACTTCCTACTGTTACTCTGTAAGGCTTTCTTGGGGGAAAACTTCTTTCCCCCTCATCTGTTCTGCCCTCCGCGGTGTGCAAAGCTTAGAGCGTTGGAGTGGTGTGTGATAAATCTGTCTGTGAAAGTGATCGCACCCACGTCACCCCTTTAATTGCTGTTCAAGGCTGTCCCATCCGATGTGAGTCAGCACTGATTCCAGCTGGAATATCGCATAGGACAATGTAAACGCATGTGAAGGGCAGGCGCTGTGGAATATCTGAGCAGAGAGCCTTACGACTGCACAGTATGAGAGGGGGAGAAAGCAGGGGGGAGAGAGAAGAGAGGATAGGAGAGAGGGGGAGAGGATAGGAGAGACGGAGGAAGCAGGAGAGGGAACGGGAAGCAAGGGAGGAGGAGGAGGAGGAGGAGAGGAGAACAGAAGGGAGAGGAGAGAAGAAAAGAGGAGAAAGAAGAGGGGAGAGAAGGAGAGGAGAGAAGAGAGCAGAGACTAGAGAGGAGAAAGGAGAGGGGGAGGGAGGAGAGAAAAGGAGAGGAGAGGGTGAAAGAAAGCGAGAGAGGAGAGTGAGAGAGGGAGAAGAGAGGAGAAGAGCCTAAAGGAGAGGAGAAGAGAGAGGGAGGATGGGGACGGCAGAAGCCGATTGGCTCGAGATGACACAATGTTAAATGGTTATAGCATGCTTGCTCGCCCCTCAGCAACGTCCCAGCCTCCCCTCTGATTCAGAGCCGTGCGCGGCCGTGTGTTTAATAACAGTGCCCCTCACATGCGCGGCCCTCACCTCTCCGCCACAGACACACGCACACACACGCCCACTCACACGTGCACCCACACGCTGCATTCCGAGCACACGGCCAGGGTGAACGCCCTCCGCCCGCCCAACGTGAGAGTGCGTGTGTGTGCGGATTGCCGCTGCTGTTGCCCAGGAACTCTGGGAGTAATTGAGGTCTAGCTGTTCTTTTTATATCCTGATTTATTCCCTCTGATCAAGCAGCCCTGTGTAACTTCAGTCCTGAGCAAGAGAGAAGAGAAGAGATTACAGTGCTCTTAGAAGACTCTTTCTTTCTTACCCTATCCTCTCCCTCTCCCCGGCTGACACTCTTTACATTACATTAATGGCATTTAGAGGATGCTCTTCTTCAGACTGACTTACATAGGTTACAATCTTTTACATGTTACCCATTTATACAGCTGGATATTTATGAGGCAATTCTGGGTTTAGTATCTTGTCCAGGGAACAACAGCAGTGCTGTTGCCGAATCGAACCGGCAACCTTTCGGTTATGTTCTGCTTCTTACCATTACACTACACTGGCGCTGTGTGTCTCTCCTTGACTGTATCCATTTCACCAGGGGGAGACCCAGAGTCCCCCCCCCCCCCCCCCATGTCTTGCCCGAGCCAGCTGTAGAGGTGCACAGAGGCCTCCTGACCCTGGAGCAGAGGGAATTCTGGCCCAGATGTGCTCGCTGACCTGCCCAGAAACCCGAGCGTGTGTAACAGGACCAGAGGGAGCTGCAGGAGTGTGTTTTGAGAGCTATGAGCTGATGAAGAAGGAATGGAGGTGCAGTGTGTTATTTTTGTCTTCCTTTTTTTTTTTTGTGAGTAACGCACAGTGACTCATACTTTTATCACCTGGTTTAGTCTGGTGCAGATTCTGTTGAGCAATTCGCTCCACACCAGGTAATGGCCTGAACCAGGTAAATGGCCTCTCTGGATTCCACGCATATCATTCAGTTGGGCCTGGCACGGGCTTCGAAACTTGCAGTCCTTCAACACAGTTTGCCTTTCATTGTCTTTTGATTTCTGTAGGTGTCCCCAGCATTCTTTCTGACAGAATAGCCTGGTTAACTTAGACTGTGTTCAGAAAACTGTCATCTGTCAAAAAAAAAAAAATCAAAAAAATAAATATGAGAAAGAGTTTCACCATGTTCTCAATTTTACAACTAATTGCCCACTAAATAGTTTAAACAGTCAGGTGACTTTTTTTTACATACAGCTATAGAGTTTCTAAGGCTAGAGATAAATGTTATATAATTCATTCCTGCATTTTGCTCCTAATGACATGACAGTCAAATGTTGAAAACTGCCCACACATCTCACTTAATAAGCTTCAACCCAGAGGAAGCCGTTAATCAGATAACAATGTTTTCGGCCCACATAAACGGCCACCACAGGAACGGAGCTTGCTCAGGAGGCAGCCACACTGAGGTAGAGCCAAAGAAGGCTTTAGAGGAATAATTTCAGCCCAAGATAAATGGCACCTCATCTCCAAAATCAGAGGCCTCCCTCCCTGAGGGTCTTTACAAACCGGAGAGCCGCAAGGGTAAACAAATCAGTCTGAAACCATGAGAGCTTATCTGCCTTAAGCCCCCAAAATCAGATTACTGAGGTACATTGTCATGCTTATTTAGCAGATAACACAAAGAGTTGCCCAGAGGTGCGCGCAGCTAACTCACTCTAAAGTAATAAAGATTTGGACATTTTGAATTTCTTTGCGCTTAAGAGAGCTAACTCGCATCATCCGACTCCAATGTGTAGCCACAACACTCATTCGTCACTTGAAGTGGAGAGACAAGGTTTATGAAGTCAATTTAGACTAGGAGGGCGATTATATGAATGAGCTAATTTAAGTATTTTTGGCCAGGACATTGAGCCAGTCCTGCCTCCTCCTCTTTGCAGTGAGTGCCATGGGATATGTAATGACCACAGTGAGTCATGGTCTCGGTTTTAAGCTCTTACCCAAAAAAAGTCAAAACTAAATGGTCATAAACAGTCCTGCAGACCAGAGAGGTAGAAGAGTATAGCAGTCGGCAGGCACAACAATATTTACCCAGAAGCACCTTGGGATCTGGCAGCAGGAACTGTACGTTTCCTCTGATGGTGTAATCATATCCGTCCGGATGAGCGGTAAATACAAGCCTTTATTTTCACAGTGTTCCCAAACAGTGAGTCTGCAGGAGGTCAGGAGATCACCCCCAAGAAACGGCTTGTAGGGGGGAAAAAACAATACCTCTTAAACCCAACATAGACATGTGCACAGCAACATACAGAACAGGAGGTATAGAGAGAGTGTGTACAAAAATGGTGCTGTGTTGTGGGGACTTTAAAAGCCACAAATAAGAGCCTTACTTGAGGCAAGGTATAATGACCTCTGACACGCCTTCCACACCATTAATTTTGCATGTTTTAAAAAAGAATTCAGACACATTCCACTGTAATCAGTGGTGTGCTCTACTCTCCCCCTGCTGTAGTAGTGTGACCTTTGCCCTTTATAATCACTGAGCCTGGTGTGATTTCGGTTTTGCCGCTTGGAAGTTCCTACCCTACCGAAGGCAGAATCGTCCCGGTAACCTCACAGGCCAACCCACAGGCCTGCCCCAAAATCACATGAAGCCGCACAGCTCTGGGGTGGAAGCATAATAAGACGGTGATGGCTATGGCAAATGAATTGTCGCATGGAGGATTTTATTTTAGGAGACACGTGATCACAGAAACAGGCTTTCAGTCCTTTACTCTGGGATGCAATTTAGATGTTAGTTGATAAGGACCTCTGACAATTCCAGTCTGCACAGACCATTCAGACACTGAGCGGGACCCCCAGACGCTGGAGTCTGTTTCTAAAACCTGACTTCTGGCTCGGGGACCGCAGCACTTTGAGGAAGAGGCAGGAAAACCACATTTAAGCCGGATCTGCTCTATAAATACGTGTAATAGCAGGGAGATGTGCTGAGGAAACGGGGCGAGCCATCAGCAGCTGGAGGTGATCCTGGTTTGGTGTGTGGATACGCCCATGCCGTTCTGGCAGCGCTGGCTCCAGGGCGAGGGTGAAGTCAGAGCGGGACCCGGGCGCAGAGGGCGGAGACCCGGGCGGAGACCGTCAGCACGGAGAGTTTTGCCTCATCCCACAAAAATGCTTGGAGGAATCCCAGGTCCCTGTGATCCCAGATGTCACGTGTAGAACACAACCGTTCACTCTCAATGCCCTCACGATGTTTATCCGGCCAAAGTCTGGACGAACACATGAATAGCAACAAGCTGGTTGACAGACATGTAAACATGTGTTTTTTATTTCACAGGAGATTGAGGTATTCATTCTTAAAAGCATAGCGTATAACAGTGCAGTGTAGCATAGTGGTGAGGAGCAGGACTCTTAACCAAAAGGTTGCTGGTTTGATTCCCCACTCTGTTGTTGCTGCTCTTGTGCCCTTGGGCAAGGTACTTAACCCAGCTGTATAAATGGATAACATGTAAAAAACTGTAACCTATGTAAGTCGCTCTGGATAAGAGCATCAGCTAAATGGCAATAATGTAATATAATGTAAATCTGATCTAACATCCTCCAGACTGACATCCATTAAAATTAATATGACCTCGATTCCTTTGTTCACACACAATGGAAGAACAGGGGGTTCAGCAGAATTTCCTACTAACTAAAAAAGCTTAACCTTGACTATTGCTTAGAAAGGGGTTTTGGATAAATAAAAATAACAGAACACCATAACTTCATAACCCTTGTGTTCTATGGTAGTGTAACAAACAAAAAATTTGGAGGAAAAGTATTTCAACACAAAAGAAAACACCCGCTTCCAATGAAACGGAACTGAATGATTTGTGTGATGAATGACATTATTAAGACTGCAGAGGAAGGCTGACCTAAGAAGGAGCTGAGGGAGAAAGAGAGGGAATGACTGATGTCTGTTTAAGGTGTTTTGTGAAGACGAAGGGGGTGTTTTTTTCCCCTGACTCTGCAGAATGTGATCAATGACGAATAACTTAGAAATGAGTCCAGTCTCTTGGAGGGGGAAGGGGTGGGGGGTGGGAAGGGGGGGCAGGAAGTCGTTCTCCCCGTAGCTGGTGGGCGAGGTAAAGGGGTGGGTGAGATGTCTGGGGGAACACTTGAGGGTGACCCGCATACCAAAAAGCACAGCTCACTCTGCATCCATCACCCCTTTTTACACGCAAGCATACTTTCGTGCTTTCTCTCATTCTGTAATCAAGCCTTGTTTCTAATGTTTCAAAACTGAGCAGAAAAAAGGGGTTTCTCTTTTTTTCCCCTCCATACACAGCTGCCATAAAAATACTTTCGTGGGTGATGCAAGTTCAGCCTGTAGCTCTTATAGCCCCTCTCTCTCTCTCTCTCTCTGCCTGAGTATGCAGTGGTCATATTGTAGCTGACACTAAAACACTAAGACACTAAGACATCCAACACATTCTCCCCAGGTCCCTTGGGCTGTTTCTCTGTGGGGCGGGAGATGACAGAGGCTCCACAAAGACACAGATGTGGAGTCCCGGGCAGAGAGTGTGTGGGAAAGGGTTCGTCGCCACACCCACGCTCCGATTTTAGGGGGGACACTCGTCTCTCTGGGTCCTCTGGAGACAGGGCTCCTGCTCTTTCCCCTCTGTTGCCGGGCTGTTCGCTGTGGGTCGGCCCCAGCTAGAAGGCCACCACATGCTTGCGCGGTGAGAGCAGGCCGTTTTTTTACCAGCTTTTCAAGACTTTGCAAGGAAAACATAGCCATGCTCTTCCAGCGTGTGTGAGATGTGCTTCAATGCAGGAGGTATTGCGGCGCTGGAATTTGCATCTGCCCTTTTGGATGGTCGGATCTGAGAGGAAAGCGATGGGTCTTTCATCCTTCTTGCTGTCATCATACAGTGAGATCATCATATTGACAAATAAAAGAACTAATCGTCTCAGCTGTGCAACAGAGGGTTGCCTAATGACTGTCTACGGTCCTTCTTCCCCCTCAGTCTCACTTCCCTGCGCAGCTGAACTCTGGGAAAAGACAGTGTGGGAGCTGTCCTCACTGTGTCTGAACTTTTTCCTTCTCCATTGCTTCTCCCCTGGCTCTCCTCCTCCTATCTCCCATGAAGATGGAGGAAAGGAAAGTACCCAATATCCAGGGTGCTGTCCAGGCAGACTGAGTTCTAGCACGGCTTGAGGGAAAAGTCCTTACATCACCCCCCACACCTCCCTCATCTCAACCCCCCCCCCTCCAGCTGATTGCCCTTTGTGGGATGTGAATCATGATCACACAGACATTTTCTTGGATTTAATTGCCAAGAAACATGTGTTTATTGTTACTGGATCCGGGTTAAGCAATTATAGACAGTGCAGTGTTTTACCCAATGCCTGACTGGTGGTACCACAAAAGTATAAAAACCTTTCTCAGTGCAAAAATCTGTGTGCTTCCAGTTGAACAGCAACGCAAACCATCCTGAGCCAAAATGGGTTTAGATGCAGCTGCAATTGTCAGAGAGCTGATTCTCAGATTGGGTCTATAACTCTTCAGTCAGTAGCACTGGTGTGGATAGATTCACTGCGTAAAGAGGGCCGTTTTCCTTCCGAGTGGCATCTGAGTAACAGAGGCATAGACACAGACCGAAATGATTTGCCCTCCAGCAAGAAGACCTCATGGGGGGTGTGGGACTTTGTGAATAAGAGTTTACATTTTAAAAAAGCCCATGAGACAATACCACAGTAATCAGACCTTGGCTGTGTTCAGCATATTCAAAGGAGAACTGTACAGCATTGTCATGGATCCAAATAGCATAATAAATAAAACATAAGTAATACTCAAAAGTCCAAAGAAAATGAAGGCTGTGGTCACTTACGTAGGTATCTGTTTCTGGCTCATGTGAAGTGTATTTTCAAATGAGAACAAAACAGTGAACAGAATCAACGGAAACACAGAAACAAAAGAAATTTTAATAAGATGCACTGGTACATAATAACATGCACTAGCGCATATTATTAACATCCCTGTTTATCACAGAAATATTGTCAAATAGGTATGAGCACACCTGCTGAAAACATTACTCATACATTCATCTCATCTAGCCTATGTTTCTGAAACTCCTTGTTTTCTAGCATCCCTAGTTGTTATTCAACATCAAAACCTTGTGCAAAATGATGTTGCCAGGATACGAGCAAGAACCAAAAAGAGAAGTTGTGCTGCCCCTGTCCTTGACTCACAACGTTGGTTTCCAGCACATATTAGAAAGGATTTTAAGGTTTTACTGCTTGGTGTTGAATGACAGAATGGTTTATCATATGAATCTATCACTGACATGTTTGTCCCAAACCAGCCTCTTTTCCTTGACGTATTATAGACTTACCACTGTTCCTATTTTTAAATCACAATTAGACATACTTTTAAAGGTCGGCAGTTGGTAATAAATAGAGTACTTTTATAACTGTTTTATTTGCTGTTACGTTATCTTTTATTGAATTTTTATTGCTATTTTTATTTGTATTTTACTTTTTACTTGTCCCAATTCTTGTGCTTTTATTTGTATTCTTAATAGAGGTTTTGTCATTTTTATATCTTATGTATGTCATGTTATTAGCTTGCTTTTCTTAATCAACTTGGATGTAATTTTTAAGCGTTTTAAAATGAAAAAATGCATAAAAGATGCTACACAAATAAACCTCATTATTATTATTAATGTGGTACACCACAATGATTTTATTGTGCCAAATGATTAGTTTCCACCAGGAGTAAAACCTCCCAAAATTTCCTGTTTTAACAACACTTTTTTTCATGTATTCTTTTGCTAAAACAAACCAAACTGTTGTATTTCTTTATTGATAATAAAAAATGATGACCTTTCTGTTTTGTATATTGAGCTTTGAGAAGCGACAGTTTGAACAGAGCCATGTCTCAATGCTGTCATAGTATTGGCATCTGCAGTTTATATAAATTCCAAAGTTTTCCTGAATGTTCCAGCTCTGCACCACCCCTTCCTTCCTGTTTAGATAGATATGCAGTAATTGTTCCTGACTCCAGTAGTATACATTCTAACACCAGTAACATCTCCATTTTAGGCCCTCCTACAAATCAACTCGACAGGCCTCCAAACGGCCAGAACTGGCCGTTCCTGAGGCCTAATTGCCTTACTTTACAGTATGAGATATACAGAGATGGAGCTTTCCTGAGCAGTCATGCACCTCTGCAGGAAGACCAAAATAAACACCCCTGAAGACACTGAAGTAGATTTTTGTACTCCCATCTCCTCAGAAAATTCCAGAATAAATAAACCAGCTTTGGCCAGACGTCAGCCATATTTCAGACTCTGTGCACAAGGCACAGTGGTGCTAGAGGTGTTTTTGAAAGTAGCTGTTATCTTTGTGTCACAATATAATCATAATATGAGCCAAACCAAGTACTCATGTGTGTCTGCTTCCTTTTGTCTTTTGGCAACAAACGCTGAAACCACACCTGTTCCTTTTATGTCTGCATCTGTCTGCATCCCTGTATCCTTGTTTATTTCACATGGAAAGTAAAATGGTCCTCAAGCCATGCTGTGCTGCTCTCTGATTGGCTCAGCCATCAAAGTCTGGTTGCTGCTGCCCAACAGAGACTCTCCATTCAAGACAAAAGGGCAGACTGGCCATATGTTCACCTATATTGGATTGAGTTTGTAGGGGTCTTCTGGGAGGTACCTCGAGGGTAAACGCATGGCACTTCAGTTTCACTACCGAGCGACGAAAGTTTTCAAAGCTGTATCAACACAGGGAGTCAGATACAGGTGGGAGAAGAATGTGTTTAGCTCATTTTAAGGGAAGTGAACTTCATCTTTGGTTCAGGCTTGACATGTCTGAATTCCACAAATCAAGTCAGAAGTGACTACAAAGGTCTCTAATAAAGCTGAATCTGTGTAGCAGACACATGTAAACGTAATGTAAATGAGACGCGGTTTGCGAAACTACAGTCAAGCTGGCTAAATGGGGCTTGGGAATTCCGTAAATAAATGGTTGGGAAGTTTGGAGATTTGGGTGGGAGGGGAGCGGAGTAGTGAAAGAGCATTTTCAGTTTCTTTATTTACTGCTCGACTCAGACAAATATGCCTTAGACCAAAAAAAGCCAGCAGCCAGGCCAAGATGGCGGTGGTGAGAGTCTGTGTCGGTGATGTCTGGAAGACTTCCTGTTGTGCGTTCCCTGGGGGGTGTCTCCCAGTGCTCCACTGCCCTGTCCACGGCTCTTTCTCCTTGATTCACCCCCACGGTTCAGGCTTCCCACTGGACAGCTGGGCCCTTGGAGCAGAGGGAAGAAAACAGCGGCCTGCTCTCGGAGCTCAGTGGGAGAATGGGTCCCTTTTTGCATTTCCGCTAGTGAAACTGCAGTGGCCTGTGCCCTGCAGGACTTTAGACGAGTGAGGATGTCTTGCCTCACTTAGTTTTTCATTGTTTTAGTATGCCTCAGGCTTACAAGCCTTCGCAGTAGGAAAAGATTATGTCTTGGTACAGTTCTCAGGCTTTCGTTTTGAAAGAAAAAAGTAGAGAAGAAATAGGCACCTTTAACAGATAGTTGTAGCCTTATAAATTTCACCTGTCTGTGCTTTCTGTGACAAAACATAACTATAACTTCATGGCTTGAACGGATGGTTGACTTAAGTGCACAACGGCTAGATGCTGTTCTTGGAATAGCAAGCAGTGTCTCCTGCTGCTTTTCTCTCTTCCAAAGAGCTTTGTCCTGGGCCAACACAGCCTCACCTCACATCACGCAGTGCTCGTTAAGTCTGGACCCTGTCTGCCTGTAACCAGGCCAGCACCAGAGAGGCTGAAGGGCCGGAGTTTGAAGGATGGAACTCAACTGAACATGGAGCGAACAGCCGGGTGGAACCAAAAAAAAAAAAAAGCAGGCCAAACCATGACAGTGGAAAATACGGCAACAGACACATCCTGCTGTAAGCCTCTGCCCTGTGGGGTTAGCTAAACAACACCCAACACCCAGCCAGTGCCCAGAACTCCAAAACAAGCACACCCTGCTGCCATCCGGGAAAAGTGATGTCTCTTCGCCATGGAAACGCCACTATGCTCGTATGGAAACAGCATAAATGAAATGTGTCAAAGTCAGGGATGTCAATAATAATATGCACTCTCAGAGATGCTGAATCTGCTAAAATTGTGCAGAATCTTTCTAAAGCAGGTAGTAGCAATGCATGTTTGAGGATTTGAAGGTGAAGCTGCAATTAATATGTCAGACTGTAGTTGTTTCCAGCTTAGGTACATGGTATGTTATCTTCAAGCTTATTGTGTATATATATTTGAATAATCTTAAAAAAAGGATTGAAATGTTATGGGTTTTAAGTGATTCACACTGGAGTAATTCATACACGTGCAAATGCCAGTGTGTCATGGAAAAGACAGTTTGTACGATTCAGTCATCTAAAAATGAGGTTTAATTACTCCGGAGACATTATGTAGCGGCTTCCCTTCCATGATCTGCAGCCGCAAGGTTTGGATGCGTCCGTGATTTTCCAGAGCCATCCTGGGGGTAGAAACAGATTAAACTGCGAATAAAAGGGCGTGCTTCTTCTTCCATACAGCTTTAATCATGTTTTTAAAAACAGGGGAAAATGAAATCGCTGCACTGAATGTTTTGATTAGTACGTGAGCGTAAAGCATTTTGGATATAAAATAACCAGTCATTTTTCGTAGAAAAGAGAATCAAAAACAACATGACTTCATAGACAGAGTAGATCCAGCTGGAGTAACTATATTCACACCATTGTCCTCCCACAACCCACAGGAGTGAAGGGATGCAGGGATTTGAGTAATCAGAGGTCTGGGGACCTGGACAGGTAGGCCAGGTAGAGAGACAGCTGTTTCTGTGTTTACAACCCACCCCCCTCTTACTTTAAAAATCAAACCCCTGTGCCCTTCATCACTCACAAAATAGCACACCATAATTCATTCATAGAGAAAGAGAAAGTTGTCTCTGATGAGAGATTTAAACACACAGAAGTGTGTACACATGCCATGCTTATGACGCACGCAAACATTCATGCACTTACATAATCACAAAAAAACTTGCATGCTTGAATACATATACATGATCACACATGCATATACACACAGGCATAGACACTTATCTGCTGACCCCCTTCTCACACCGCGAAAAACGATAGCCTACACTGTGGCGGACCCGCAACTCCCCCTCCCCCAGGGGGACCATCATGGGGTTCTGTTTAATATCACAGCAACAACAATAAACATCAAGGCCGACTTGGCTTTAACAATGTGTCCATTCACTGCTCCGGGCGCTCGTGACGTCTTATTACTGGGGTGCCAGCAGATTGACTTTGAGGGATGGCTCCTGTCCTAATTTGTCAGATTAAAAGTGGTGACCTCGTGCACTCTCTCCATCACAGCGCTGAGTGATGTAAGCACACGGTTCCTATCACTTCAGCTGACTACACCTAGATTGCACGGACTACACTTACATTCTGGGGGGGGGGGGGGGGGTGAGGACACACGAGTAATAGGAAGAAAAAAAAAAAAAAGAAAACCATGAGCTTTTTTTGTGTTCTATGCACTCCTTATTTCATCCCAGTAATGGGCTGTCCTTTTAATAATTGCATGGATTTTTGCTTTGTGTGATTGCGCTTACGAGTAATTTATTGAGCTCACAGTTGTGTCACTGTGGGGGTCGTTCCTGTGAGATATCCAGCCTGCTCCCCCAGCTGCCTCTCTCCTCTCTGCGCTCAGAGAGGTTACCTCATTGCTTTTCTCACCAGCACGTATTAACCCCTCGCTCTCTGGCTCACTCCTGCCTGTGTCTGCGCTCTGCACTCTCTCCAGAGAGTTTTGCTTGCAGGCTAATCACGGCTCTGTAACCTGTCCAAAGCTGCGTGCTGCAGGGGCCCGAGGACTGAAACGACCCCGAAATGGAGCAGGGTTTCACAAACTATGTTCTAAAAGCGGTTTGGGGATGCTGTCTTTTTTTCCCCCCTCTAGCTGTCTTATACAGCAGATGCACTGCATAGAAAACAGCAGGGGTAACTTTACCAATATAAATAGTTTTTTTTCCTCCCCAGAATAAAAGATACAACACAACAAATCAACACCAAAGTCACAGCAACCACTCAGAATCTCTCAGCTCTCCAGCCACACAGCTGTCTTTAATGGCCCCTCATCAGGCAGTTGGGGCTTGTTAGCCAATGGCTGGCTACCAGACAAACAATCACAGACAATTACACTTACTCTGTTTAAATTAAGATGATTGAAAGAGGTCTGAGTTCTGTTATTGGCAAATTTGTGAATTGATGATTAACACAGGGATTCTCCGTTGACAATGCTAAAGTCAGCAAATCTGTGGACAGGTGAATGCTTCTTTCACAAACTGGTTGTAATTAACAAGGTTTCAGCTGTTAGGTTTACATTCAGTCATTTAGCAAATGCTCTTATCCTTACATTCAGCAGTGATCACGGCAGTTAAGCTGCTCTAGGTCAGGTTTGAAAGGTATCTGTAGCTGGAAGTGTGTTCCTAAAAAGATATAAGTCAGGGGGTTATCAAACATACCAGCGCATACCTTCTAAAAGAGGTATCTACCAATCAAAGCTTAGAACTGGAAAGATGAATGTAAAAACATTTTAAAATTCCCCTTCTAGACCTTCTCTGGAAAAGCCTGGTCAACATCATGTGCCCTCATAAGTATATATACTGTACAGAAACGGTCAGGCCTGAAGCCTCAGCCAACCAGGTGTAGTATAAGCTAGGTCATTGCTTCACAAGTTTCTTGCTTGTTATGTTTTATAAAATACATCTAAACAATCTAGTGACCACTGATAACAACAGACTTTGTGCAAACTGAAACAGCTCATCTCAGTTGATCTTTTCCACTGAAATCAATCTCAGCGTACAAACAGTATAAATTCCCAGTATACAGTCACAGTTAATATGTTGATTCAGGCTGAGTCAAACTATATACATATTATCAAACACAGGCCAGGCCTTGGCAGCATCGCCTGTTTGGAGAGTCATGCTTTCCACTCGGCTCGGTCCAGTGACTGTATCTGCAGGGCAGAAATCCAACAGACCTTTTGCAGGGTGCTCGCATGCTGTTCAGTGTAACACTCATGGCTTTAATATACACACTGAATTTTTTTAAAGAAAGATATCATTTTTCGACAGTATATTTTCCTTTTGTTCAAAGGAAGTGGGAGCTGGATTAATTCAGTCCCCACTGGCTTTGTGGTTATATAATAAAGGCACGGAAAACCCACGGATGTGGTAGGAAGGTTTGTGCTTTGTTACCCCACTGCTCCATGGGAAAGTCTCAGAGCAAACAAACACGGTTTTAAACAAAACATTCCCCATACCCCCAAAAGCAAACCGAACATTAACAATGTAAAAACCCTAATCTTGATAACCAAACTCCGCTCTGGTTTTACAGAGAGGTTTACCACACGAGCAATGGATAGCATAGGAAAAGGCATCCACTGTAAAAATGAATAAATAACTTCCAATTTTAGGTTCGAGGGGTTCCTGACCTGGAGATGAATGTGTGGTGCCAGCAATATTTTCTCTGGATTCTTAATGGTCTGTGCTTATTTGTGGAGGGGAGGAAGTGCTCAAACAGTGACATCTCCTCCAGCCATTGATACCAAGCATGTGTTTCAGTTCCTCCCCCTGCAAGACGATCCCTGCATGATAATCCCTGGGAAAAAAATCCCCCAGGATGATTGGAGGATAATCCCTGGGGATAACAAGATCATCTGCAGACATTTTGAATTGAAAGGAGTTTATCTGGATGTGCCACACATACTCCCAGACCCCCTCTTCTCACTGAACCCTGTGGCACACATTGTGATCCCAGCCATTATTTAGTCCCTTTAACAGCTGCTATGAGTTTGCTGAGATCCCTCTTGGAGTCTCTTGATGCATTCACACTGAAACTGCGCATCACCTTGAGACCTCAGATTGTTCAGTGTCATTGTGTCAGGTGTTTAGGAATGACTAGGACAGACGTTGCTTATTCAGGTACCTCTGCTCCCAGGTGTAAGTCCATTTCTAGCATGTTAGTGGGGTTCCATGAGCCACAAGGGACTGCCACCAGCCAATGAAAATTAAGCAATAGTTAACGTAAATGTGGCAACAAGATACGGCTGTTCTCTGAAAGCTGTTTCCTTGAACATCATGAAGGGGTGAGACTGTGGAGGAGAGCAGACTCGTGGGCATGCAACCCAAACGCCAAAGCAAAAGCACATGCTGGGCAGAAACTTCCAAAGCTGCAGTGAGAGTGTGAGAGCCCCTACTTGCCTGCAGGAATAGACTACCCTCTTTCTTCTACCCAAATTAAAAACACAAAATTCTCATTTGCTGTACAGCGTTGATATTTCAATATGGTAGAGCGTCCAACCCCCTGACATAGTCTGTCTCATTGGTACTTTTCAACAACACTGAAACAGTTTTGCTGATGTTTCAATGATGAAATTAGTGTTACAAGTGAGTCATGATTCCCGCAGCTCCTGCTAATTTCTCCAACCACAACCACCCACAATGTAGAATGTTTTTTCTCATGGTCCAGTAGGTCCCAGTCCCACTGCAGGCCTCTAACATGTAACATATCAGAAGCACAATGAGTGGAGGCGAAGGGAGTTGGGCAGCTTGGTAGAGACAGTGAGTCTGTGTCCTGGACTACTGACCAGCATGCACTGCCGTTTGGCTCGGACATTGTTGCAAAGTACTAAGGCGTCGGCACACATGACTTCCCCGTTTCAAAACTTTTGTGGTCCGTCAGCCCCGACTCCACCAATTCCACAGAAGCCAACCCGTACGGTGTGTTCAGTTCATCTGTGGTGAGTGTGCTTGTGCTTATCAAAGGGAGTAATGTGTGTACTGGCCGCCAAAGCCCATCTGTTCTTCTCCCACCTGTTTTTTATCATGTTTATAACTCAGCTTGGGTGAAGTGGTGCATGTGATGCGCAGGGATCAAGTAAGGTCATTCAGGGGCCTCCATCCTGAACCCACTGCACCAGCTAGATTTGCAGCACCCGCACATACCAGATATGTTTTGCCAGAGAGACAGCCTAGAGAGTATATAGGTACATCTGTCTTCCTTTGTATGCTCTATGCCTACTATTTCACAGTGTGTTTGCACTATACTGTAAATTGCCTTTGAGCGGTCTCCCCTGGCGCTTATGTGGGGCATAGATTATGATGTCACAGTGGCACAGTGTTATCTTTGGTCCAGCACTGTGAGGCAATGTTCCAGAACCAGATTTCTTTTGCACTGGGAAAGTGACCATCCAGAATGCCCATGGATTCCTCCATGTGAAAAGGCTGAGATCCTGTTTATCCTGCCCTGAAATCTGTCACACAGATTCCAGACTTCTGTTATTTTACTCAGCCACCGGCCGATGTTGCACGCAGGATTATGTAAGGATGGGAAAGCCATAATATGCAAGGAAAATATTTGTTTTCCCTCTCTGCTTTGGGAAGCATACAGATGAATCTCATCAGAAAGTTCAGAGAAGACTAAGGTTTGCTTTAAATCCTTTTTACCGATGCTTCAGGTTGCGTAAGAAATGTTTTCTTCCTTGAAAACAAGGGTGAGAATAATTCACATCAGAATTAAAGGGAGCAGGAGGAAACTGTGTCGTAATCTAACAGAGGGGGCCTCATCTAAAGAGTGTAAATCATGTCGGCTTGTTAGTCACAACCAGGCGTCAGTGGGTCACTTGTCAGGTCAGCCTCTCATCTGTTCTTATGTCTGTTTCAGAATGAAGGGAACTTCTGCTTCTCCAGAATTCAGGTCAGCACTTCCCAAAGGGGACGTGGATGTGTCAGAGGAATGGGAGTCTGTTGTCAAGGAAGGGGACACAAACATAAGTCAGCATGTACGATGGTCTTCGCTCTTATGCAACTCCATCAACCACAAAGCCTTCCCTTCTAACCATTCTTCCTTTTTGTATGATGAGACACTTTTTCCCTCTCTTTACCATCACTGTGAAACATGACGGTAGCAGTGACTTTATAGCTTTGTTACCACTTCATTTCAGTGTTATTGCCTATTGTAGTTCCCTTAATCTTTATGTCGGTGTAAAGGGCACTCACTCAGGGAGGAGCAGGTAACTGCAACTTCACATTACACTTACTATTAGCTACCACATTTTTACCTCACTATTACCACCTTATTCTCTAATTCATACAGTAGGTTAAAATGTTCTGTTGGGTCAAATGTTCCCAAATATAACTTTTCTAATGCCTTTAATGGTTGAGGGGGAGACACATTGAGGAAACTCTAAAGAAATGTACAATATTTACCCCAAAATAGTGAGCTATTACACTGAGCTGTGATTATCCCCCCCGGTCTGTGAGCTCTGTTAACCCTCTGAGTCATGAAATGAGTCTTAGTTGTGTCTTATCAGGCATTTTCTCATTAGATGCATTTGTAAACAGGCCTCTGCCGTGTTACCTGGAGGAACGCATACCTGTAGAAGCAGGTCCTGCAGCACCAGACCAGGAGCAGGGCCTCCGGCCCACATCAAAGAGCACCAGCAAGTGATTTATTACCCATGGTTCATCGTGCTGGTTATATCACACATATCCGACCTTGAACAGAGCTGTGTGAGCAAGTGTTGTGACATCAGAGGGGCCTTCGCCTCAGGTGCCGACATCTAGGCTGAGGAGGAGAGGAGAGGTTACACTGGGCAATGGGGGACTGCAGATAGGTATGTTAAAAGCAAGATAAAATAGATTGATGGTAACGTCTTTATATCATGTGCTCACCCCCTAAAAGTAGGCTATTGTCTTACCATTAGATAGGAAGAGGCATTGAAACACCACGGTGAATCACAGTGGCTATAGTGAATCTAATTTCAGTTACTCTAGTGGAATTTGGATTATTATCATTGAGATTCTACGGTTTTTTGTTATTGTTTATTGGGGTAACTGGTATGCCATCCATCAAGTTACAGGTTGCCAGGGCACAGACAAGTCAAACAGTTATGCTCTTATCATGGTTACAGAAATAACCCTAATGGCCTTGTGGTGTGAAACCTCACAAATATTTACTTCTGTACCATCTAGCATCACGTAAACACACAGAGGAGGGGCAGAATTCAACGAGGCCACACTACAAATGGCCACACATGGATAACTTTGCACTTTCCTCCTTACCTTCCATCTTTACCTTCTCCATCTCAGTTGCATCATTGCAAATTCAAAAGTGCCCCTAATTATCCTTCTCATCCTCGGTCCTTCCCGAATTCATCCAATAGCAACATCTGTTCATCGTAGCCAACTGCAAGTGTTTGACATTCTGCCAGTGTCTGCTAGCAATCTTGGACAGGACTCAAATTTTTACACTAAATGATCGGAGCTAAGATCCAATTTAAGAACAACATTGTATTTATGCTTGCCTAATGACAGCTAACAAGGTTAAAACATAGACCTTATCATCCCCAGTATACATTTGTTACTTGTGGTGATATGCTGCGTATCATCTCTTTATTAAAAGGGATTGATAGCCAGTCTTCTGGCCTGTATGAACAGCAAGCAACTAAGTAGCTAATAAGGTTGAAAATCAGCCAGGCTTGCTGGCGAGCTTGCTATTTTTGTCTTTAGCAGGCTACCTAGAGAAATCAGTTACTATGTCATTTTATTTTCAGTCAGCTGGTTGACCATAGATTACAACCTTTATAACTCCAAAAATATCAAGTATCATAACCACCAGTTGCTAAATTGAAGTAGTACTACAACACACAGTATGTTGCCCAGATTTCAATACTCTGCAAACTGTAACTTCCAAAAAACATTATCAGCAACATAAACCTCTCTAGCACTTTTGCTAAATCATAACAATTATCCTAACACTACTTACTATTGTTTTCATTTTCTTTTCCCTGTGCCTACCCATACTTATAATTATATTCATATTTTATCTGTGTTGGATTTGTATATGCAGTAGTGTCACTTCTAGTATTACTGTCAGTAGGAGCCATACTACTTACAAACCCAGAACAGGTAAAAAACGAATACAATTTTTCCGCCGCTAATACAAAAACGAGAATGAATTCATCATGATTACAACACAAATACATCTGCTGCACAGAAGGAGAGAGTCCAGAATATTGGCATAAATCATTTGAACATACGCTGTGTAATGCCAACGTGTATATAAAATGACTCCCAAGATCTACCAGAGCTGAAAGGGCAGGTACTTTCAGCACATCAGCACATGCTCTCCCTGCATTTGGCACTTGAATGTGGCACAAAGTCTGAAATACAAAGAGAACAGATGTGGGAGCCATTGGGTAGCATTCCCTCGGAATGGGGCTGTTTGATTTTTTTTTTTTTTTTTGTGAGGAATTTTGGCCCAAATTGTTTTGTGTAACTTGGATTCGTTTTGATATCAATCATTTGAACGGCAAACCTGTTTCCAAGCGTTTTCACTTTGCAGAGATGTGAACCTGCGCCTCTAAGAGGACGCGACTGCGAAGTGGAAATTATTACCCGTGCCTCAGTCTCGACCGGGGGATGCATGATAAAACTTGTACAGCGCCGGTGATACAGGAGCAAGCATCAGGGAACATGTCTCCGCAGCCATGGTTTAATGCATTTTCCATGCAAAATGTGCTGCTGGGAAGTGACCATAATAAGCACTGACTGTGCACCATGGACAGACTGTGAGTCACTTGATAAAGTCTGTGGGTAATTCCTCACTTGTGCAGGCAGGGACTTGGAGCTTCACCACATTCCCAATGGGAGAAGGAACAGGGGCAATCCCCACCCTCATAAGGAGACTACCTAAACCAATCCAATTTACAGGTTCATATCACATGAGGTTTTCACCGCTATTGTGCTGTTGTTATTATTGTTACATCATTGTTATTATTATAGTCACCCATGTGTATTGTATTGTGAAGTATTATATGGAATGTTGTCTTGTTTTCTGCGTAATTCTCATTTTAAAGTGAATTGTTTCTTATTACCAGTTTTATCATATAAGGACCTCTCAAAGCTAAACCAAAGGAGACTTTCTTTATTGTGCTAACAGGTCTGAAGGATGGTTATGTGGTATGGTTATGGTTATGTGTATCTTACTTTTATTTGATTCATTTATTATTTCGAAGAACATTTATTTCTCAAGCAGACATGTTATTTCAAAAGGTAGGAAACAATTACACATGGACACGGTCTTATAAAAACCTTAAAGAGAATGTATAAACATATATGAAAAAGGAAAATTGCATAAAATGTCTACATAAACACTGTTGCTAAGGGCAACAGTATAGGGCATATATGGTTGATGGTGGGTATGCTGTGGGAAGTCTATTTTGTCATCCTCCCAGCTTCTGTTTTATGTCTACAAGGAGTCCCGGACATTACGGCCATGTTCCATTTTAAGGCAACCTCAGTGGGTCTCTTCATATGGAACTCAGTGTCTAAGTGGCATTTATAAACATCAACCGCAATTTCCACTTACTACCACCACCACCACCACCACCACACCCTCTGTCCTTAACGCCTGAGCAAAGGATTATGGGTCCATGGTCTTGCGATAAATCAGGGGAGAATGTGAGGTCTCGTTTAGTTGTGACGAAAAGAAAAGTTCCGATTTGGAATTTTGTTAAGCCGTGAACCCAAACAAGAAAAGAAGGATGCTCTTTCGGGTGACAGTGTTAAGATTAAGCAGGGCACTGCCGCACAATTGATTGACAGAAAACCAAAATAGATATTTATGTAATGTGTGTGTGTGTACACGTGTGCACACACACTACCTGGACCGATCCCAGTCTGACTGTTAGCCACAAATTACTTGGCTGCCTTGGCTGCAGTGTCAAGACCCGTCAGTCTTTGGCGTATAGCAAAACTTTGCTGAGAAGGCAGATTTATGCTGCTGTAACTGAATTTCTTTCTACCTTCCAAGGCAGTAAAATGCCTAAACAATAAACTTCAGCCTATAGTGTATCTTATTAGGTTGCATGATACATTGTTCCAAACATTAAGTAAACGAGTAAACAGATGTAAACGATAAACAGATGTACAGTTATTGTTCACTCTGTACTCTCTCTCTGTCCAGGATTTGTGGGTGTACTGTAGTGGAGTTTCAAGCACGTTGGCTGTGATCAAATTCAGCTTTCATTGTCAGCCTGGTCTGACACTGTTGCTCATTCAGCTTGAACAGATATACTTCTGTTCTCTTGTACTGGAAGTCGCTCTGGATAAGTCTGCTAAATGAATTTAATTTCATGTAATTGTTTTTCTGTGCACAAGAATCACTCAAATTTAAAAATCCTGTCTTGGTGCGACTCGTGAATTTGACGGCAAAGCTGAGTGCAATTTTGTTGAATATATGGACATATTCCAAAAGATCAGGACAATGAGAAAAGACCCGCATGGTGCATTTTACAACAACCATTTCATGGAGACGCTGCATCCTTTTTATGGGCATTAAATTCCTGATGAATTCACAGAGCAAATACTTCAGGCCTGTAAATGGCCAGAGAATCATATTATCTTTACCCCCCCCAATTTAAAAGTCCTTATTTGATGACAGAAAAGTGACCTCATTATGAGCAGCAGAGAAAGAGGGGGGAAAGAGTGCTAGGTGTAGAAAGCTGGAGGAATGGTCTTACTTTGACTCAGACACTCAGACAGACGTGGCTGCACACGTAATTGTCTACCTGTGAGTGAGCCTGACTATGTGGTCCTTGAACCTCTGACAGCATCACCGCTGTCTCCTTTTGATCGTCAACCCCCCAGCCCCCCCCTGCAGCGTCCCACCCTCATTTCAAACAGGGCGACATCAAGATCTGCGCGATAATCTGACGGGTGCACAGTGCTTCACCGCACTGTCTGACTGTTAGTGAAAGACTTCTTCAGAGGTTTATTACCTCAATTGAGAGATTGGCAAGTACAGACAAAAGGGGAGCAGACCACATACAACGTCCTACTGGAAATGCAAAAACAGGATTGAATGATGTTAAAAAGAGAAAGGACTAGGTATATACCTACATATACTGTATATGTGACATGAGCCTATTAAGACTTACAATTTTAAGCAAAGAATCTAATTTAACATTTTACTGCCACAGCTGGGCTGCACCTTGGCCTTTAACCTCACTGTGTGGACACACTCATAACTGTTTTGCAATAACTACTTCCAGGCATAGAGAAAAAAAAACTGCATAGATTAGAAATGACTGAGGACCAACCGGTGGTAGTGTACTTCCCCTATCAGTTGAACTAAATCACACAGCCTTAGAGGCCCTCAGGGGTATTCCACTGTTGGCTAGAATATGCCAGAGAAGACATGAGAGAGCTGCCTGTGTCATTTGTACACCTCGTAATGACTTGTGGTTAATGCAGCTGTTTAGGCATAAAATTCAAATAGAAAAAAACTCAAGCCTAAAATGGCCTGACCGGCCAGATGTCCAGAGCGGCTGCAGTTCTCAGGCACACAGATTTGTCTCATCTTTCTGCTTCACCCACAGTAGCGCACCAGTCTGATCCGGTCTTGGAGAAGGTCCACGTTGCAAATATCCGGTGAAACATTTCGTGATTGTTTTATGCGTCGGGCGTTACCGGGGGGCTGAGGACGGAGCGACATTCTGAGACAGGATGTGAGCTTTGTTAGCAGTCCTCCTGGGTGATGGCACTGTAAACATGAAGCATTACCTCCCGCACCCCGGTGAGTACCCTAACGCCTGAATCACAGGCTCATCCCAGTGCTAATACGGTCCCCTTCATTGACAGCCATGGAGCACTTCCTCTGAGGCTAATGACACTGTTTCGAGGGACCATTCCAAACCCTCTAAGTCAACTCTCTCTCAGGCCTGGAGCTCCGGCGCAGTCTGGAGAGTAGTTGTGATGGTGCTTGCATCAACAGGGATAGCTGTACTGTCTGCAGGAATTCAAACAGGGCTCAGAAGTCTCTGGGAGGGAGAAAGGGAGAGTCAATAAAAAACATGCTTATGCTGCCACTGCTTACATTTTTCTGAAATTAAATGGCATATTTAGGGTTAGGGTTAGGGTAAAAGCCATGTGAATGTATTACACACATGTATCTGATGGCAGGTGAGTCACATAAATCAGCTCACCTGATGTACGCACACGATTATTTTGACGGTGGCAGTATGTGCCAGAAGTATTACATGCCAGGTTAGAATCATACCGCACATTACCGCTTGCATGCAGGAACTGAACTCCTGCCATCCCATCCTCTGACACCCTTCCTACATCCCTCTCTTCCAACACCATCTCTTTTTTGTGCGTCATTCCATCTTCCCAACCCTTCCCCAGTAAGGTCAGACATTCAATCCAGGGGCAGATCCGGGGGAGGTTGGACCTGTGGATTGTGCAGCTGACGGGATCTGGCACTTGAATGCATAAGTCAGGTTCCAATACTACTAGTAATGTCAGCTTACATCCTAAGGCTGTAAGTACTCGGATTCTGTTGGGTGAGTTTTTCTATGGGTAGTCCCATATTGGCCCCAAAATACATTTTACGAATGCAAGGTAAATCCTTCCAACAGCGAAAAGAGAATTAAAAGTTGAGCTAATGCTATTTGGTGAAAGGTGCGACTATTGGCCAAAGCGAAAGTAAGGTCATCAGCGATTAGGCAGCAGACAGCTGCCATCATACAGTGAAATCCTTAAATCAGTGTCAGCTGCAGTGCACTAAAGGGTTTGCAGTGTATAAAATCCCCACTGGCCACTGGCAGTGGGAAACAAGAGCATTCTAGGATTTCATATGGCTTTCTTCCTGTGAAAGTGGAAGTGTCTATTTTTCTCATTGATTACTGAGGTTTTGCTTAGATAAAGTGTTTTTCTTTTTTGAAAAGGGGGGGGGGGGTTGAGGGGTACTGGGCCAGTAGACAATATGTCAGTCATATGTGATGACCTACACATGGCAGCATTGTAGTGTCATAAAATGTTTGGTGACCCTTGCGTGCCTGTGGTATGCGGCGGCCCTGTAGGCCAATTCATGCTTGTAACATCAGCACAGCCAGAATGGGGTGGTGGGACGTCTGACATCACTGCCGATGATAAACGCTGCTTGCATCTGCTCTACGGCTGCTCTGTGCAAGGAACCCTTCGACTGATGCGAAGACTTCAATTCTGGCTCCGAGGAATGCGTTCCTCACGAGCGGACATTGGGACGGCACAGTCTAAATACAATTATCAGCATTTTCTACACAACTTCAGTACAAATAAAGGCTGCTGCATGGACACACAGTGATGGATTTGTGCCACAGGTGCCTGGCTGCCTTGAAAAACCAAGAAACGGATGCAGTCCTGTGGTTCTGGCTGAACTGGAATTGTGTAGAGCCCTTTAGCGCAGCACAATGCATGAACCTACAGGGAGTCAAAAGACCCCCTCAGTGTAGAACCAGCCCTACTTTATAATGGAATAAGACTGTGATGAGACCATCTGTCATTTTGTGTCTAATTTGCTCCTGAGAGGTTCAAACAAACCCCTTGAGTGAATTAGTCACCTTCACTGTTGAATTCCCTGATTCCATTTAAGTGTCCCACTCTCCACTGTAAATACAGCTAATATATTGCCTTTCTCATTTACAGAGGTGAAATCTGTGTCTGGGGCCAATATGTACAGAAGTGCAGAGTCGGTTTATTTTGAAATGTAGACTGGTGAAGTATGCCAAATATAATCTAGTCATTTTAAATTAAAGATGCAAAATCCTTTAATTTTAGTTTGGCCTAATTCCAGGGGAAACTTGTGACCTTGTAGCCTTCAGTAGGTTGCATTCTGCCTTCTAGGTTTTTTTTTCAAATTATTTTTAGAGTGATACATAGAACATACAGATTATAACCAGATAATATGATACATACTGACTGGGGCAAGGCAATACATAAGACATACAGTAATACATTAAAATGTGGACAATGTAATACATAGCACAAACTACAGAAGGACAAAATGAATGGTTAAAAATAACTGAAATAAATCAGCCAGTGAGAAGTAGGGGGGAAAGGAGGAGAGATAAGAAATGAGAAAGAGGATTTCACTGCACCAAATAAGGAAAACACAGGGAAAGGCAGCTTTTCATGTCTTGTTCTGAAGAGGAAAAAAGAGGTCAGACCTGCTTCATCATCTCATTGCTTCATCCATAAAATGATTTGTTATGTTTTTTATAAATGAACAGAAAGGAGACAAAACTTCGAAGAATAAGTCAGATTTGCCTTGTAAATCATACAGATGGATCTCAAGTGTTAGTAGGGCCATTACTTGAGAGACCCAAAGTTGCACAGAAGGACCTCCTTTTGAATTTCATCTGAATTCCACAAAACTAAAATGCTTTTTTAACTAAGACTCTTAAAGTATCAAGAAGTTTCCCTTGGTGTGAATTCACATTTATATTTGGATTCCTCCTTCCACTTTCAAAATTAGGTTTTAATGAGGCTATTCTTAAACAACCAGTGTTAAACCTTTATCTTACTTAAATGAAACAATGCACCTGCATTAAATATTCCCAGTCATGATTACTTAAGCTTTAAGTGTGATGGGCTACCCATATTGTCCTCGCAGCTGCAATGACTGAACAAGACATAAACGTAGCTTCAGAGACTGTCTGCCTCTTGACAGGTAAGCAGTGGCGTGTTTCACTGGAAACAATAAAAGTGACTCTGAGCTGTCGTTTACACACCAGCCCAGACACCTCAGCAAACAGTGACCGTCACGTAGGCATGTCTGTTTCCCCTTACCTGGCAGGACGGATTTGGAGCGCTTTTCCAATTCTCCGGGATTGGGGCGTGCAGACACCACTCAGACGCGCCGGGTCAGGGGAAGGGCCCGCAAACAGTTTGTGAATGAAACCGGCCTTGGGTCCAGCTGTGTGCCTCACTGTGACACACTCAGCGCTGTGACCAGTGAGGGCGGGCAGTCTACTGAGGGCTTGAAGCAGTCATTCATTAATGTATAGGGTTACGTTGCTAATTACCTTGGCAGGTGCCCTCTTTTGGCACGGTTTGGATTGTTTATGTTTCGGGTTAAACATCACACCCAGGGGACCTCTCTTCCACACTTCCACGGGGAGCAGGGTGGTGGGACAGGGGGAACACTCCTTGTCTCCCTCGTCTCTTCACAGCCCGACCAGAGACGCTACAGGCCAGACCCACTGTCTAGACAGGAATGGATGACTAATTCAGTGCACACACTGCGATGTAACAGCACAGCTCTGAAAGCATATTTTTACCCATTCAACCCCTCAGTTTGGAGTGCTTTTGGAGTCCAGTTTGTGCCTAAGAAAATTCAGAAGGCACGTTGTTAACTCCACTGCCTTTTTCGTGTGATGGAGTGGAGAGGCTTTTGGTAAAGTTTTCTGCTTTGGCACACAACCTCTGTCCTGCCTCATAAAAATTCATTCAGCTCAAGTGTAGTGATGATGTTAAGCAAACATGTTAGAAATGTTGGTTGGATTTGAGGAGGCGTACTTTTCTGCAGGCATTTAAAAGGTGGTTGTTTTTGTCTTTAACATGAAGTTACCCTGTTTACAAATAAGGGAATAGTGAACACTTATGTAATGCAGTGCATCTGCCTAAAAGAAACTTGAATGACGAGTTCAACACTGTGCAACCACAATCTTCGGGAAGACAGATGAGGGTTACGAGGGTTTGATGTCGGTCTAGCTCATAAAAATATGTTCATGGAAAAGCAGTTTCCGATTGTTTCATTTTCCAGTGTCATTGATGGATACACTCAACACTTCCAGACTAATTAAACACGAATATCTGCATCCAGTTGCTAAGTAACCGAAGTAAGCGCACCCCCCCCCCCCTAACCCCATGCCACCACACCCTCTCATAGGTTTACAAGTACTGCCCCTTGGCTGATCCCGGTACAGTGAATGCAGAACCATCTGGAAGGGTATGCCCATATCCTCTCTGGCGGCTTCCACATTTCAAGCTTACTTGACAAGTATGGTGAATAAACAGTGATGTGTCTGATGGTACGGTCACATCAGGCACACTTTAATACATCCCAGCAGAACTGTGCACCGAGGCGAAACGCAGTCAGTAATCACAACCACAACAGCGGCTTTTCCTCTCTCCCATTTTATACGCTTGCGTGCTTTATGTGTGTACATATGTATAAAACGTTTGTTCCGTTTGTTTCACATTTTTTGAATTGTGTCTGACTCACTCTCCCCGTAAAAAAGAAGGTGGAACACAATGGAACACAAACACCGATTTATACAGGCCCCAAACACAAAAATAGCAAACAATAAACACTCCGTGTATTTTGCCAGGGAACAAGTAAGATGCTAACTGGATTCCTCTGAGAGAGCATCATAAAAGAGAGGCAAACACCACAATGTTTCCCAGGCTGGAACCCAGAAGCAGAACTTTCACAAGCGTTGTTTTGCAGAGTGAATTCAAAATCAACAGGGAATAACAGCGATGAGGAAGTCTGTTCAAAGTAATCTACATCCCGCAAGTATGTATTAAAGTCAGACTTTCCCCAAGTGGATTATCAGTGTACTTGTGATCAAAAGAGCGGAGCAGCCATAAGCAAAATGAACATTTATTAGAGTTAGTTTGCATACTCACTGAATTTAAAGAGGCGTGTGAGAGATGAAAGACAATTAAAATGTCTGTTGCCAGCACAGTTCCACTTAAGTCTTCTTAACATTTGTTACTTTGTCATCACATTTGAGGGGGAAAGTTACGGTAAATATTTTCTTCTTGAATGAATTTATAAAAGCACATTGGCTCCAATTCAAAGAACTAAGACTGTCATAAGCTAACTTCAGAGTTGTACTGGATTGCATGTGCATACATTAAAATGTTACATGTTTTAAGAAAATGTACACTTACTAATAGCAGAAAAGTTAGTCAAAATGGTCTGAAAATGTCTTTTTTCTTAAAACAAAGGGACCCAATGGTCTTTTTTGTGGCTTTGGTAGACTAGTAAATGACTAATGACGCACAAGCAAAATTTCTGTAGCCCTGCTCAAAATGCCATCATTGTTATGCCAACACATTAATCAATTTCTAAGTCAATGGCCTTATTCAGGGTGAATATTCCCACGGTTTTGCATCTTGCACATTTGATCCCATTTTATTGCACTGGAGCAAAGGAAATAATGGCCTATTCTCAAAGGTGCAGCTGCAACGTCTGACCCCAAGTTTCATCTGACAGCGTAATATCCCACACCACCGGTGCCATAACCACTGCTCTGAAACAGCTCGGTACGTGGCTTTACCAAGTAGAAGTGAACTGCAGTGTGAAATTGCTGGCAGGACCTCACCCATTCAACTCCCCGCGAGCACGGCCCAATCCATGACATTCTGGCATAAGCGGCAGTGAGAAATAGTCACCATCGGGTTATGGGAACTGTGTGCTCAGTGTGAAGGGGTACTATTTCTGTACCTGACTTAGGGCTGAGAGGTCCTGAGGTAGCAAAATTCCCAGGTTAGCAAAGAGAATCTGCGCAGGTTTTTATTTTAATACGTGTGAGAGGCCTACTGACGCTCTCTCTCCATCTGCTCTGGTGACAGAGAGGCACCTGGCATGGATCACCTGGGGACTTTGATGCTTGCCTCGCAGGTCTCAGCCGTGAAAGAGCCTCTGTGTCACCGGCCGTCCAGGTGGCAGCCTCAGCGCGATTTCACAGAGGAGGTTTTCAGGAGAGGACGGTTAAACACGGGCACCAGACAAGGCCCAGTGAGTAACAGAAACATCACCGTTTCCCCCACCGCTGAGAGTCCACCACAGGCCCCGTCCATCAGAGAGCCGGACACGGGCGCAGCCTGTCCGCATCACGTCTACCTTTGTTTGAAAGTCACCATGACACAGCTCCACTGTGGACCTTTTGGGTTTTTACATGTAATTCAGAGAAAAGAGCGATCCATTCAGTAGAATTCGGTCTTTATGTGAGGAATATCACAGTTGTGTCATGAGTTAACCCAAAACAAATTAAAATGTAAAATTATGCAAAATGATTTTGCTGAAGTATACTTCAGTATACAGCAGTGTGTATTTGGGAATAAATACCGTTGGTTCCAGTTCAGCATGAATTCTGTAATCTTCCATTAAGTTTAGACTCATTAAGGCTGCATGCACCTTTTTCTGAGGGTCACCAGGCACATTCTCTCTAAGTTCTTCCTACAACACTTAACCTGTGTGGAGCGTAAATATTAGTTTTGTTGTGTATCATTTCCTGATGTTTTCTTGGCCGGCCTCCCTCTCCATGGCTTCATGCACCAACATCTGTCCCAGAGCAAGGCGGCTCCTTGCCCCGGACTGCCTTCACACCTACATGGACAAATGCAAGGCTGGCCTTTGATCAAGTCAGCAGCTTCCAGTGGGAAAACACCTGGGTGACCACACGTCCCAGAATGAATACATTTCAGTGCATTTGCCGGAATCAATGACAGATTTTTTTTGCACCTCTAATTTCGATAATTACAGGCTTCTGCAAATATTGGCCACTGACAGTTAATGATTGATGCGAAGTCTAATGAAAAGGAAGGTAGGAACATAAATTATGAAAGAGTGCAGGTTAAGGGCAGGAGATGGGTTTGGCGTACTACGAGTGTGTGTGTGTGTGTGTGTGTATGGCGGGGGTGGGCTATCTAGCCAGGGAGTGTTGGTCACCTCTACAACACCCTGGAGACTTAACACAGCTCTGTAAAAAAATACAGTAACACTGTGTTCTGTGTGAATGCTTTCATCCTGTGAGATGTGAACACAAGTGAGCCAGCAGACACATTACACTGAAACCTCTTCTATAAAGCCATCTCAAGCTGAGAGTTTGTATGTATACAGTTCATCACACTGACTGCATTTCAGTTGCTAGGCTCTTGCTAAACAATATGAGTTACATATTATTGTCATTATTACTTATGTTAAGATCCAGACTGTCTGTAAATTCATCAGTCGGGTTCATTTCTTTGAGAGCAAATTCCTCATTGTGTATGAGGTTCAGGAGCAGAGTTGCTGGCTTTATGAGTCGGAGGGGGGAGAGAGAGTGGGGTGGGGTCTTACACATTAGCCACACTTGAAATACAAGACTAGAATGAAAAATGAAAAGCCTCTTGATACTCGCCACAGCGTTATCAGTGCGTATGCTAACATGTTTTCAATTACAATAAGAGCTCTGGTGGTTGTTTGTCATTCCAGCTATTGTGGGATAAGGTTGCTTGTACTCCAGGAGGGAAGCTGACGGGAGGGATAACAGCACAGCCCCCCTGGATCTCTTTATCAGCTCTGCTGGGTTCCTGCAGGACACACTCTGGCCTCACTTGATCCGTCTCCTCCCCGCCCACTCTCCCCAGCTGTGAACCCCCCCCCCCCCCCCCCCCCCCACACACACACACACACACACACACACACACACCACCACTCCCGCCCCCCCGCTGGCGTTACAGACTGTCTTTGTGCTGTCCACTCCACCCCCACCGAGGAAGCCTCACACCTCTCCACACAGACAGTGACTTCATTGCTTGCTGCTTCCTTTCCAGCCAAAAGAGTTTGTTGCCCTGAACCATAACTAGTGATTTGTGATTCAGGGATGAAAGATGAGGCTGTTTTTCACTTTCGCTCTGGGTTTTCACTCTTTAATTTTGACATCCATTACATTATATTATTGTCATTTAGCAGATGCTCTCATCCAGAGCGACTTACATGAGTTACAATTTTTATCCATTTATACAACTGGATATTTACAGAGGCAATTGTGGGTTAAGCACCTTTCCCAAGGGTACAACAGTAGTACCCCAGCGGGGAATCAAACCAGCTACCTTTTGGTTATGAGCCCTGCTCCTTACCACTGCATCAAACTGCTGCCCACCACCTCAATGATGATGAGACAGATACAGCGTATATATAAACATTTTTTTTGCATCCTGTCCATTCCATAACACTCAGATAAACGGATTTGCTCTCCGTTTGTGTCAATGTGATGATGGGCGTATGGTGGCGTGTGTCCCAGGGTAATCCACGGAAGACAGAAAAATAAAAAAAAAAACAACCCAGGGTTGTTTTTGTTTTGACACTGTCCCCGAGGGCCCCAGGGGTGATGTTGCCTCATTGCAGGGGTATGGAAAGAGTCAGTGTGTGGGCCGAGCTCCTCCCACCCCTGTACAACTCCTTCTCTAAAGATGGACTTCCACGGCTAACGGAAACCTGCACCCTGTGACTCAACACATTCAGGGAAGCACCGGCGCTCCTCCGGCACTCACTCCCCTGGAACTCTCGCCATCTGTTTTGGGGTAACCATGGAAACCGCTCTCTCCCCCCCCCCCCCCCCCCCCCCCCCCTTAACGTTACGTAGCGCTCTTGTGGAATCTGGCAGAAACGGTCATTCTGAAAGTTAGCTTGGGCTTCCTGTTCCTGTAGAAACGATTCCTGGCTTTCTTGCTGGAAATTGTACCCCACGTCCCCCATCCTGTTTAAAGCCACAGAGGGGGGGCGGGGTGGTACGGTGCAGCAGAGAGTCTGTATTGCAATCCCAGACCATCTGGACCATATACGTTCTATTCCTTCTGTAGCTACTCAATAGAGTGCCGCTGGCTCTCCAAAACTCAAATAGCTTCCTGGAATTTTTGATATGCACTGGTGGCAGCCCAGGGTTTAGCAAAAGCTCCTATGCAATTGCAGTTAATTGTTGCTGTCAGGAAGCAGCTCAATGCACCTCTGCCTATGAACTACAGGCCAGATGTGAATGTAGAAAGTTCAGCCCGTAAACAGGCTGGCAATAGAGCACCCTTCATGAGCTCACCACCAGGGTTCCACAATGCACACACAACCGTTAATGCAATCCGAGCTCAGAAAGAGTTAATCTACCATTACAACCTCCATGTCTCCAAAACTGCACAGCAACTGACACTGGACCAATTATGATGTCTAGGGGTGGACACAGTATTTACATGATAGTATACTGACCCTGCCCCTGGAGTAGAATGACCCAGCCCATTCTGTGAATTAAGCCCACAATCACTTTGCCATCTCCACCCTCTAGCCCATGCATAACCTGCCCAGAGGCAATAACAGATGCTGCCCTGGGAGAACTTGCACTTTACATTGTAGGGAGAAGGACACCAAAATGCTTCTCCGATGACAGCACCTGGTCATGCTCTTTATTAAATTAAATTGAAGAATACAAGCTATTATTTGTTAGTCCTGACTATAGATGTAAACAAGTTCCTTTACTTAGAGGAAAAAAAAAACAAATATGGCAGAAAATGGGACATTGATGATGTCAGCTCATATGCTTAAAAGTAGCTGTTTAGTCTAGGGCTTAATATTTTAATTCACAGACCAAGTCTAGTAGCAAAGGCGACATTTGTTCGTTGTTTTTACTTTCATGGGTTGAAGCAGACACTAGACAGAAACAAGTCTGAAAAATAAGACTGAAAAAAAAAATGAGCTCGTCTGGAAGAAAATAAAGAAACGCAAAACGAGCTGTGGCTATTGTCTGGGATAATGTCTGTCGACTGTAATCACCAGATCAGATAGTTGAGGAGGTCCCTTTCATCCAAACCCCAGGGATGTGGCTCTCCCCGGCCAGCCCTTAGGAAGTGGAACCAGGGAGCATGGGATGAAGCAGCCGGCCCGGGGGGGTAGGGCTGGAGGAGTGGGGGCCAGAGATAGAGAGCTATGTAAAGAATACACTCCCACCATGGGGTAAGGGTGGGTGCCCGCATGCAGACCCCAGGAGACCTGAATCCTTCAGGGGGTTTAAAATGGTGCGTATTTACAGTGGGGCTGTGCAAACTGACCCAGTAGCTTGGACCGGATTTACTTATACATCAGTCCTCTGATCTACCTTGACTGACAGCAAACTGATCCAAAGGCCAGGGAGAAGAGTTTATTTGAGGTTACGGAACAAAAGCCTGGATGTGAGTTTAGGCAAAAGATGAAGTGAATGTTAAGGTTGAATCTATCACACAGAATGGGGTGTGGTGTCCATTTTTTATGGCTTATGTTCTACGAGTAGCTCCTCAGCTGACCCATCCTGTACTGGCTTTCTCTACCCCGCAGCCTGAATTAGCTTCAAAATGTTCTAACTTTGAGATGTCATATTCGCATACATGCATAATGCAAAATGTGTGTTTCACTTTGACATAGTCATGGAAAAGAACTCCACCTGATTTTGCCCTTAAATAGAGTATGTTATATCCCTCTAAAGGGTTTCAGATTTAGGTCACCACTGTGTTCTGTTCATGTGAAGTTTTCTCCTGGCATTACTATAGAATAACTGCCTCAGTATCATTACCTTATGCCATATACTTACGTCATCGCATACCCACACCACTCATGATATCGGGGTGGGTTTCACAGGAGAGAGGAAGTAGAATATTACCCTGTTGACACTCACAAATTTCATGTGGAACAACACGTTAGGAGCCAGCAGAGAGGGAGAGGTGTGAAAGCAGAGGTAATTAGAGGATGACTCTCGCGAGGCTTTGTCAGCAGGAACAGGTTGTCTCTTTTGTGTCCTACCCTGTTCTCAAAATGCATGATGGGACCCAATGATTACTTCATTTTCTGGCTCTCTCAGCATGGGATCACCTTCTTATTGTGGAGCAGTGCACTAAATAATGTCGAACATGAAAGTGCCATCACCACAGCTGCCATGAGCACTTGATTGGGCTGTCCTTTTGTCACAAGTTATACCTCGCTTGCTACCTAGCAACTTGGCACAGCAGGAGCAAATACAGAGTTGAGAAAGTACTAGAGGCTTTTACTTACTTTGCGATGTTTACTTTGCTTTTCTTGATTGATTCAATTTACAGGTTTTACCCTTCGGACGTCTTGTTGCCCAACACAGCTGGAAGTGCTGGGTAGCTAGCTAGGTTATGCTACTAATTAGCTGTGAGGCAAACCACCACAAAATTTGCTGTATTGTGGTAGCGAGGTAGTGAGCAAAGCAACCTCGTGTTTGTGCTGCTGTCCTTCCTTTTTTGGAGAGACCACAACAAAAAATGTGTGGTGAATGATGGTGATTAAATGCAGATTCAACATACGGTATGGAAGGAAAAGTATCCGTTTATTTTTGTAGCATGTACTACTGATACTTGAAAGAGCCTGTTACTTAGCTTAGAGTTAGCATTGAAAAACACTTCTTCCTGACTGCTTTTCCCATAGGATAAACATACCTACTTCCACTTGACATGTCTGGGCTTGGGATCAACCCTGTTATTGCATCAGTGGGGGGGAAACATACCAGCCTATCTGCTGTAATAATGCCTCTAGCTATGGTATAGCTGACCTACAGCTAAAGTGAGTCAGCAGTGAGTATAGAGATTAATGGGACTTCAGAGCCTCTGCAACAAGCTGTAAAGTAGTTGAGTTTCCAGTATAGCCCTCCAGTGCAGCTCTTGCAGAAGCGATGCTAAATAAAATATTGGCCACAGAATCCTGACCAGAGACTTCCTCGTTGTCAGGAACTACGAAAGATACTATGATTGTGTTAAAATTTGTTCACGCATCAAAGACAAGTCAATTCATGACTCGGTAGGCAAAATAAAACTGTGTGACATGTTTCTAAAGACTAGAACTATGACACTACAGCTATAATTGTTTTAATCATATGCGAACTTCTGTGCTTTTAAAATCTGGATCCAAGCAGGCTGATTATCCCAGGACACACAGCCTAAAGGAGCCCTGGGCCCAGATTCTTACATTTTTTTTTTCAGTTATTTCATGAATGGAAAAGCGAGAGTCTGTTGACGGCAGGCTCCTGGAGAGGTGACTGTTTCAGTGATTCACTCTGGACGGAGGAAAACACGGACGACCACAGAGGTACCGGGCCGGAGCCAGGCACTCACTTCCAGGAATCTCACAGCCCCTGCCGGTACCTCAGCTGCCACTCTGGGCCGTGACTCAGCACCGTCCATCCGTTTCACTCCGGATTGAAGCTCTTACCACTTCTCATCTGTTCATCAACGATTCACAGCCACAAACACTGTCTTTGTTTTCCCTCCAGCCACCCCCCCCCCCCCCTTCTCTTCAGCTGACTTTTGGATGTCCATGCTAAGCTATGACTGTTTCGGAAGAAAGCTTTTTACTATGAACCCACAGCTCCTTTCAGCAAATGTGACTCATAAGGAGAAATACAATTTTATACGTCTTTTTTATGCATAAACGCAAAACACATCTGGACTGGTCAGAAAGGATTTTAGGGGCAGCCTGTCACACTCGCAGTGCATATTAAACACGGAGACTGAAATTGGTGGCACTCGTTCGGTTGCATGATCCCTTGTCAAATGACAGGACAACACCCAAACCGAGGCCTCAACCAAAAACCAGACATCTGCAACGAGAAAGAAAAAAAGGCAACAGTGCACTTTCTCTGCTCTTATAAATAACACGCATTCCTTTCTCGTGCCTTACAAACATCAGAGTTTACTAATGTTTTACTAATTAGTCTGCCACTAATATACAGAAAAAGAAAGGACAACAACAAAAATCACTTGCTTACTAAAGTTCACTAAATTGTTTGCAGTCAAAATCAAAGCACTTTGCAGGCGGGTGTGAGAATATACATTTAATGGGTGTTCTTTTCAGTTTAATCTGACTAAATAAAATGTCAAATATCTTAAAACATACATGAAAGAGAAAGTTCTATCTGCTGCCATACTGGTCCCAATTCTCGGAATTCCAATGGAAAGCATTACCCAAGAGAGCAGAAATTTCATCCTACGCGCTATAAGAATGGGGGAGTATCCCTGTGTCACCCGGGGACGCTGGGCTAGACAAGGCACTTATATATGGCTCATTAGTGTTTTATAGGAAAATCAGACAACTTTCATCTCACAGTGCATGGAAAGAACACATCCAGGAGGGGCCCGACCACAACACAAAACGTGCACATGCCCACACATACAGCGTGCACACCTGAAGGGCTGGGGGCGGGGCCTAGGGCAGGAGCCGAGACCCTGTGAGTCAGACGCAGGTAATCCTATGGAGCAGGGCCTGAGTCACAGTGTCAGCTCAGCCGTAGAGAGGTGATAACGGTGGGGGTGCATGATGGGAATGTCTGCTCCCTAGTTTAACCACCTGGCACAGAGGATCGGGCTCCTTTCCTATCTTTTGACCCATCTCCTATGGCTAAGGCTAAAAATAGATTAAATATATATTCCATGAATCATACACCCATATGTAAATAAATAACACTCCGCCCCCCTGCATCTGGTCCGACCCTGGGCTGAACTTTTCCCATGCTGTATGATTAAACACAGGGGCCGAGCTGACAGCACAAGAACTCCCCTCCAGACACCACTCTCCGAATAAAAAAATAGCTCATACCTTTGAAGCTTCCCAGCTCTCTAACAAGAGATGGTGGTTCGTACACAGATGAGCTGCTCGGAGACATGCTCCACTGATTCGCTCTCTGAGAAACACATCTCTCTGTGTATCACTGTTGGAGGAACTGGGGTAAGGGTTCGAGAATCGGGCTTATGGAGTTCAAAGCTTGGTTGCAATGCAGCTATTGTACCCCTAAGCGGGGCACTTAACCTAAATTGCTTGACCAAATATCCAGCTGTATAAACGAACGTAAAATGTGATATAAGCTGCATAATTTTCCCTGGATGAGGCCATCTGCAAAGCAAACAAATGATGCAACATGATCTGAATGTGGCAGCCATTGCTGCCCAGGTTCTTTGTCTTCACTTGATTGTAAATCAATGACGTAAGAGAAATTCACGCTGGCATCTGGTGCATAGATTTTAAGCTGTAACCCAATAGATTCGAATGAAAATTTTTCATAATACAACAAAGACAACCATTCTGTTTGCATTTCATTAATTTTTGGTGTGACTAATAATGTCTAGACATCCACTGTATAAAGTCTGAGGTAGAGCTTAGGTGTTTATCCATTCATAACATATCATTTACTTCTAAAATTGCAAAAAAACACACGGCAAAGGACATTTCTGAGACATGTCCTGGATGAAAACTATTATAATATTGTTTGTGATAGGCTAAAGGATTCCTATAAGTGTATGTCACCATATTTTTGTTATCATCTAGAGAGCAACTGCATAACACATGAAAATTTTTATTAGTCCTATGATGTCAGAACATGGTAAAAAAACATATATATATATATTTCAACATTTGTGTTTCCAGCATACTTATGAAAGCATTGTTCACTGACTTCTTTAAAATCAGCAAACGCAAGAATGATTTCATAAGTTACTGACAGAAATGCAGGTCCCGATTTCACATGGATTTAAAAATAGAGATTACTGGAATTTTTCAGAAGCCCTGTAGTTTAGTAAATCTTACCCATAGCAGAAGGCTGATTTCAGAGGGGAGATTTCAGCTCCGGCTCACTCTAATTGGTTGCATGTGTGAGCATTAGCCTGTTAGCCTGTGTTGTGTCTTTCTATTGAAGGCAAAGCGTGTTCTCCATTAGGTGCCACTTGCATGCGGTGTTCTAAGCCTTGTATTACGTCATGATATCAGGGATACTACTGGAAATGTTCACAGTCAAAATGTGAATTGAGGGCTTCAGAAAAGTGTATTATTATTGATCTGTTTTACCACTGTTGCAAACAATTCATAGCAGGAAAGAAGCAAGAACCAAATAAAAAATACTACAGGTGTTGTTACTTATCATAAAATGAGATAAGAAGGACCTACTGCAAAAAATCCTGCCTGTATACAGTGTTGCCAGCTTCATGATTTTGTCACCAGCTTTGGTGATCAAGAGATATTCAGAGCAAAATGTTTATCCAGAGTACACAGAGTACACTTTTTCTTTTCCGGTTTAAGACAACAAACAAACAAACATGCACTTCATTTGCTTATCTTATCGTAAGTGACCAGAAATATAGGAGACATAAATAAAATACACATCCTTACCGATGGTCGCTAGAACAGGCACATGGATTTGGAGAATAATCTGATAACCTAGTCGACAATTTACCTGTGTGTTAAAGTTATCTGTGAAGTTAATTGTTGCAGTGGTTACCAATCACAAAAGGATAGCATTATGGGTAAGTTCAGAAAAACTGTTATGCAACTGCATGAGATGAGTCTGTGGAGAGTTGGAAAATATTACAGGAAATCCACACACACAAACACACACACCACTAAAGGGTCTTTTCACAACTACCTTCACTAGTGAAACAAGTTCCCCTACCTCGTAGTATTATGATTTTCTCAAGATGAGAGTGCTACTTTGGTTGAGGCATTCTATACTGCTGAAACCCGTCATTCTCTCTGAGATCAAATTAAAATGTGAAGCACTGCTTTTCAGCTGTCGTATTCCATTATGATAACAGGTTGGGGACCAGATTTCGTTTACACATTGTCTGATGCAATTCCTTTACATCAAGATCATAACTGGGTAACTACTAATACGCGACATTGTATGTGTGTTATTTTAGGAAATATCGTTTTACAGTACGGGTCACTACCAATGCTGCATTCAGGACCAACAACCACATACAAGAATCGCAGTTCTAGCTGTGAAACCACAATATTTGGTTTATAAAACTAGACATGAAGCACTAATGAATGGTCTGTTTTAATGTCTGAACCACAAACGGTGAATGTTTTTTTTTTTTCTCTCTCTCTTCTCGTGTTAGCAGATGACGAATAATAACTCGACGGCACTGACGTCCAAGGAAAGCGGTTACAGTTAGACCCTCCTACTGGAGAGTGTCGGTTATCCGCGGATAAAAGCGCAAACTGCGCCTGCACTCCTCCTCAGTGCGGCTGCACGGGCGGAGGCATCGGGTCACTTTTGGAAGGCAGCCAGAATTACTATTTGGGAAGCAAGAGCTGCAACAGCCTCCGCGATTAAAAGCTCTGCGCCTTCTCAAGTTCTGTATATAGTCTAGCATCGGGTAAATCGCGCAGCCTTCATATTATTGTTCATAGAAAAAACTTTATTTCCAAAGTTTCAAAATGCCCGGTAGCCCAGTGACTGGGTTGCTGGTTGCACTCTGCATCGGCACCGCTGTCCATTGTATGCCGAAGAACACGGGTAAAAACAGACGACAAGCTCAGGAACGAGTTTACCCCAGCGTCGACGACGCAACATCCTTCTCTTCGTTAGTCTCATCAGTTTCTCAAGGTGAGTTAGCCATAGTAACCCCTGCACGCACATATATTTGTGCGCGTTTATCGTTTTTATCTACTGCAGGTGTGTACTTTTAGTAGGTCATAATGTAACAGTTAATCTTAGTTTCTTCGAAGTAAATATGCAAGTTAAATTTGTGAGTTTTCCAGCCTATTTTTTATTACGCATCCAGTCCATACTCTAGTGTACGCTTTTATTTTACCCGTAAACCTACAAATTGGTTCATCGGTGAATGTTCATTAAACGTGTTTATAATTATTGGCACTTGAAGAGCATCAATTATGTGATATGAAATAACGAAGGAAAGGAACCATTCACCGCCCCAGTAACCGTAAGAGAAATATTAGTGGGCTGCTTGGGGATTCATTGTGTGCGTTTACTTTTTCCCTTAGACGGCTGCAACGAGAATGGTCGGTATTATAACGTTAACGACCAATGGGAGCGGCCCTATCTGGGCAGTACATTGCTCTGCACTTGTCATGGAGTAGCAGGAATTAAATGTAAAACCAAACCTGAAGGTGAGCGTGCATTTCCATCAATGCAATACCATGCAGTAATGCAGTAGTCCCTTGTCTTCTCACCATCATCGTGTCAAACCCTGCTCCATCGTTGTGTTCGTCCGTCAATAGTCTGTCCATTAACAACTTCGGGAAAAAAAACTTGGAAAAAACCACTCTTTCCTTTTTTTGTGTTGAATGTCCGTGCCTTGCTTTCGAGGTATTGAGTGGACGCCGCGTTCTTTGTGTGCAGCCGCGTCCGTGTAACGGGATATTTCAAGGTCGCGCGTGATTTGTGAGTGGAAACTAATGCTTTATACCTCCTGCAGCTGAGGAGACTTGCTATGATAAGATCAATGCACGGTCATATCGGGTGGGAGAGACATATGAGCGGCCAAAGGACGGGATGATCTGGGACTGCACGTGTATCGGCTCCGGCCGGGGGAAAATCAGCTGTACCATTGCAAGTGAGTGAATCTGTAACTCGTAATTGCGTATAATGCGGGTTTGGGTCTGTACGTTTGCGCGTTACCTGTTAGAATCGATTTGATTGGCCTCTCCCTGCTCAGACCGCTGTCACGAGGGTGGCCAGTCCTACAAGATCGGGGATACCTGGAGACGGCCTCACGACACCGGAAACTATATGCTGGAGTGCGTCTGCCTGGGAAATGGCAAAGGGGAGTGGACCTGCAAGCCTGTTGGTGAGAATCTGCATAAGTAACAAACGACTCGGTCTAGGGCGAAGGTGCGATATTTTTGCAGCAGGAAGTGCCTTCACCTCATGTTTTCAGCTTGATCCTACTAAACGCAATGCTACATATCCTCTTGGCTAGTTCTTTGAAAATAGCCTATGCTAAAGTAGACCTCAATGTGCACAGACACATCCCAAATCCCAAACTTGATTACTCATGCAATAAATAAGCTTGCCTGCATAGACTGTAAGTCGTTAAAAAGCAGCTTTTCCAACCAAAGCAAGGGTAATTAGTCTGTGTGAATGAAAGTTGTATAGTCAACACTGAGCTCTTAGAAGATGGATTACAGGGCACCCAGGCCAGCAGGGTTACTGACAACATTCTCTCATTCTTACCCTCTCTGTAGCGGAGCGTTGCTATGACAACGCGGCGGGCGCTTCTTACGTTGTGGGCGAGACCTGGGAGAAGCCGTACCAGGGATGGATGATGGTGGACTGCACCTGCCTGGGAGAGGGCAGTGGCCGCATCACCTGCACCTCCAGAAGTAAGGCCCCTGCCTCTGGCCCCATCACACTGGGCCCCTGTCAGTGGTGTAGTGGCCTGTTCCCAACCCGTACATACTACTGCCTGTTGTGTTTGATCAGCTGGACCTTGTTTTTCATTAAAAAAAAAAAAAAATAGATCTTAGAACCTGTGAGGATTCTAACATCTGGAACAAGGGAACAATACCCTGTCTAGCTACTAGGTGATGAGGAAAACTTGGACCTCAGACTGCCCTCAGCTTTTTTTTGTTGCATATTATGTACTTTGAAAATCATTCCTAAAATGTTTCATTCTCCTGTAGTAAAATGTCCACTTTTTTGATTGTAATGAGCAGTACTTGCAGCAAAAATGACTACCTCTCAAAGTAGATGGAAGTTCATCTAGTTCATCATGTTTAGATGATGCGTAATCTCATAATGTGACAGCTGTATCCCAAAGGCAATTTAAATCTTGCAGGGTTTGGTGAACTTCCCTTCCTTTCCTGAGCGCTAGCATATCCTTGCGTTATCTGCTAAATATTTTGCGGTTCCGCCCTGATGACATCATGGCTCCCATGTTCGCGGCTCTGTCCTCCTGCAGCTGTATGGGAGTGCTCAGCGGGAAGTGACTGCATTTGTGTTTATGGCTGTTGAGTGATCATTGATTGTTGATGACTGTGGGGGGGGGGGGGGGGGCAGGGGTTGCTTTGGACTCCGAACTCTGCAGATGTGTAGAGCGGCTTGAGATGCAAACTTCTGGATGTGATTTGCATGCGTTACTTAACAAGGGCAGGCCACCCACGTCGTTTGTAGTGGAAGTTTCCCCCCCCCCCCCCCCCCCAGCTGTGCTGCTCTTTGGTCTCGTTGTCTTGTTGCCGCCGCACAGTTTAACCCCCGCGCTCCCCGCAGACCGCTGCAACGACCAGGACACACAGACCTCGTACCGCATCGGGGACACTTGGACCAAGCAGGACGCCCGGGGCCACGTGCTGCAGTGTCTGTGCACAGGGAACGGCCGCGGGGAGTGGAAGTGTGAGAGGCACGCGTCCCTGCACACCAGCCTGGGTGAGGCCAGACGGCTCCTTATTCACCACTGGGCCTCATTGCCACACAGTGAGAGAGACCCAGGCGCTCTGCCTTCACACAGGTCTCCTCAGTCTCAGCTGTACAGTCCAGTTATACAGACCTCTGCCCACCAAGAGCAAGGTCCTGTGTTCAAGTTTAATCCCAGTAATGATGCGTTACTGCTACTCTTAAGAGCGCGTGTGTTTTTGCATATTGGCATCTCGCTAAAGGGCGGTGCAAGTGTTCACAAAGTCTGATAGAGGCATTTTTTGTGAATAGGTTTTGTTGTTCCCCACCCTCCTGTTTTAGCAAAGTATTCAACATTCTGAAATGCAGGCACCGGCTCTCGTGTGGTGACCAACGTCCAGCCAGCTGTCTACCAGCCCCTGCCCCACCCAGAGCCCCCCGTGGAGGGCACCTGTGTGACCGACTCGGGTGTGTCCTACTTCCTGGGCATGCGCTGGATCAAAACCCAGGGCAGCAAGCAGATGCTGTGTACCTGCCTGGGCAACGGAGTGAGCTGCGAGGAGTGGGGTCAGTGTTTCCTGTCTTTAACCTCTCTCTCCTTCCAAAGCATCTGATAGGCTCATCATTACATGCACCACGACAACCTGTTCATTATTGCATCATCACATGCACCATGACAACGTTCAGCTCCACCAATTTCACTGTAGTAGAAATGTCCATGAAGGCAGATACTACGTGTGGATTCATTTGATTCAGGCACTGTTCTGAATGGAATTTTTGTGTGTGTGTTTTTCAACGCTGTGCAGAAGGCCACTCTCAGGTGTACGGGGGCAACTCGAATGGACAGCCCTGCGTCTTCCCCTTCGTGTTCATGGGAAAGACCTACTACTCCTGCACCTCCGACGGGCGCAACGACGGACAGCTGTGGTGCAGCACCTCCTCCGACTACGAGACCGACCTCCAGTACTCCTTCTGCACGGAGAAGAACGGTGAGCAGAATCTGGGTGTCACCTGGGGCTGTGGGACACAGTCAGGCCACTGGACTTCGAGAAGTAGTATGGAGAAAATACATTCACAGCCATAAGGTTGCAGGTTTTAAGTCCCAGGTGGGACACAGCTGTTGTACCCTTGAGTTAGGTGCTTATCCTGGATTGCTTAGGTGAATATCCAGCAAGAGAAATGGACAATATGTAAAATGCTAGCTATGTGGCTGAGTGGTCACCTTATTACTAAAGTGAGAACATGGAGTTGGTTCTGTTGGTGTTCTAACGTTTGACGTGGTTTGTCTCTAGTGCTGGTGACAACCAGAGGGGGCAACTCTAACGGTGCCCTGTGCCAGTTCCCCTTCATATACAACGGCCGCAACTACACCGACTGCACCGCCGACGGCCGCCGCGACGGCATGAAGTGGTGCGGCACCACCACCGACTACGACGGGGAGCAGAAGTTCGGGTTCTGCCCCATGGCCGGTGAGTTTTGGATCCGCAGACGAATCGCAGAGGTTTGTCTGTGCCTTGCCCTTCAGTCTCGGTTGCAGGGGCTATAATGCTAGTCAAGACTTTTTGTTTACACCTCAGTTTTAAAAATCATTAGCACTGGAGAACATGTTTTCTTTTATTAGGCATAGTCAGACTCTTTAAAATGCTTCTGCCACTTTAAGTTGTGTGTGGTCATTTGTTGCTGTTGTGACTTCTCAAACCTTTTATACATATGTTTGAGCCCAAATGTTCTCTTTTGATCTTTTAACATCTTACGGTTTGTCCTCAGCAGACCAGTCTTGATAGGCTGACTGCTCACTGCTGCTCTTCCCAGTCTTTATCATTGTCTGCTGTATGAGGGCTCTATGAAGTAAACAAATGGTGCCCATGACAGTGATGTGTAAACAGATGTAATTGCTTCATCTCAATTAGCAACATTTCTGCATAATTACATCAGTGCTGCACAGAGGTGCGAAAGACACTGTTCTTCCCCCTAAGGTGTAAATTTGGTTGGGTGGGGGGTGAAATCCAGAGGTTTCTATTGTTATTCGCGACATTCCTCACATAGGGGTGGTCATGAGGAACGGGGGGTGTTGTAGGTGGGTTTTTGGCACTTGTTTTTACATCCCTTCACAAATGCAATTGCCGTTTGGCTTAATGGGTCGCTGGGCATTCACAGAACTGTTAAATGCAGTGGACAGTAAACAAGCTGAAATGCAGTCTTTAAAAGCAATTAGGTGAATGGGTAAATTACCATGAGCAGCTGGGCTGTAATGTGGCTGTAAGAGGCAGTAATGACCTGACCAAGAGGAGCTGTCCTTTGTACACGGCTGGGGATGGTGCCTGGCTCCAGTCCAGACTCTGGCTGGCAGTGAGCGCGTTTGGCTCCGCTCCAGGGCACCAGAGTTCAGGTTTTAACTCCTTAACATGCTGGGCTGGATCACCTAAATTACAGCGTCTTGCTGCGATGGCACACGTACTGAATCTTAAGGGGGATCTCCTCTGATGGACAGAATATTGATATCCCCTGTCAAAGTTGCACCAAAAATATGAATATGTTAAAAATATACATCTTCGTTTAAATTTTTTTAAGTTTTTCTAAATGCAACCTTCTGTTAGCTCTCCAGTTTTGAAGAACAAGACATGCTCTTAGGCAGCAGTGCGGTGTAGTGGTAAGGAGCAAGGCTCACAACCGAAGCGTTGCTGGTTTAATTCCCTGCTGGCAGTACCTTGTCACTAACTGTCCAGCTGTCTAAATGGATAAAACTGTAAGTCACTCTGCATAAGAGCACCTGCTAAATGATTGTTATGTAGTAATGTAAATGTAATGCTGTGATTGGTGAATCCAGACTCATTGTAACCCGACTCCTCTGCAGCTCACGAGGAGGTGTGCACGACCAGCGAGGGGGTGATGTACCGCGTGGGCGACCAGTGGGACAAGCGCCACGACGTGCTGGGTCACATGATGCGCTGCACGTGCGTGGGGAACGGGCGTGGCGAGTGGAGCTGCATCGCCTACTCCCAGCTCAAAGGTGAGGGGTTGCTCCTGACCCAAGCCCACCCAAAGCAGCCGGCCGACGCCCCCCCCCCGAGGTAACTTCCTGTTCTCCTGTGTGTCACAGACCAGTGCATTGTGGACGGGCTGACCTATGAGGTGAACCAGACCTTCACCAAGCGCCACGACGAGGGCTACATGATGAACTGCACCTGCTTCGGACAGGGCCGCGGCCGCTGGAAGTGCGACGCCATTGGTTAGTTCATTTTTTGTAACTTCTTATTCCCTCTCCTCATTGGATTAGTTTTAATTCTATTTCTCTATTTGTTGATGGGTGTTTTAATCCACACAAGTCCCAGTTTCCTCTTAATTATGTATGATAGTGGCCCTGCTATGGTATCAGGGGAGTGGTTTTATGAAGAAGTGAAAACTCTGAAGAAAGTGTAAGAAAAAGAAAGATCAAGCATTTGTAAATGTCTTCTAAAGCTCATCAACTTGCTGTGTTGCACTGGACACATTCTACTGGATTGACTGATTTTTTTTTTTTCCAGAAAACCTAAAAATCTGCTTCAGTGTCCAACTGGATATAGGTGTTTAATGATGTTTATATGGTAAACTAATCTTTTTTTTTTCCCCCCCAGAGAATTGCCCTTGGCGTCCCTTGAACTGATTTCCCTCAGTTCTTTTAAAATGAATTTCCCAGTTCCATTTGGTCTCAGTCCAACTTCCTTCAGTATATTGGGAAATATAACCACCCGAATACCATCAGAGAGCCATATGTATAACAGTTTCCTGTATCCACCCTCAGACCAATGCCAGGAGCCCGAGACCAGGCTTTTCTACCAGATCGGGGAGTCGTGGGACAAACAGATCCACGGCATCCGATACAGGTGCCATTGCTACGGCAACGGCATCGGAGAGCTGAGCTGCGAACCCCAGCAGACTGGACCTGGTAAGTGTGGTGGACCAGCACACATGCAGGGCTTTGTGAGTGGAGCTCAGTCCTGGTAAAACTGAGTACCAATACGCAGCACACTGCAGGGCGGTGTTTCCTCTTTGCTGTTAGCCTACCTACAGATGCAGACCATGGACGCAGGAAATTCTTTAGCCGCAACCTCCGGCTCTTCAGCGCTGCAGATAACCGTCAACTTTCATGTAATTGGGTCTCTGAAATTAAGTTCAGGGGAACCTCCACCCCGCCTCCACTCTCACCGAGGTGGTAGCGTGGTTTGGAGACTGACGGCAGCTGGACTTTGAAGTCTGCCAGATGGAAGACCTCTCTCCGCTGCCTTCAAAAAAAGCCTTTGTTGCTCACAGGGGTCTGGTGCTGCCATCAGCGCTGCTGAGTGGGTTTGTTCTTTCCCAGTGGGGGGAGGGGGGGCTTTATTACCTGCGCACACTTCCTGCAGCTTGTGCTGAGCTGTTCATTTTTTTAAAACTGTCACCTCTCTCTGCGGGACAAACCCTTTCAGCCATGGCTGTAATGGAAACCTGAGACCATGTGTAATCTGGTGCACTGAGCTACGCGGGGAATGTGTCTCCCCAATTTCAGACCCCGTGTTATGGAGTCACAGGTAGCCACTTTCAAGGGAGCCCCCCCCCCCCCCCCCGGAAGCTCCCTCATTGCGCTAAATTGTATGCAGCTGTTGGGGTAAATGGCGGGAATCCTATAGGGGGTGGCGGGTGGCGGAATATATTGCCTGACTAAGTGGAATTTAAATGCTGTGTGGTATACAGTCCACTCGGCCAGTGGAGTTGTAATTGGGATAAGTGGAGTTCATTTGGAGCAGGCTGCTCTGAGCTCACTGCAGTGTCCAGCCCCCAGTTGCCTGTGCTCTGAACAGACTCTATGGCTGTATGGCCATGCTGGGGAGCTCGTACTGCAGTATATGATCGTGTTTATTTCTTAACCAAATAAGCAGTGTAATTACAGCTGTGTCAGAAAATATGTGGTTTTGTTTGAAGTTGTTTGAATATCTGTGAACCTGGGAACAAAATCTGTAGTGAGTCTGGCCTTGGTTTTGCCCAAATTTGGTATTTTGTGTTGAATTGTACCATTGGTGTGGTTACAGTCTTGTTTATTTCTTAACATGACATTTTCGTATAGGTTGAAATGGTCACTTGAACACTATAATAGTCTTCATTTTGTGCTATCTGTGTAAAAGGCTTGGATAGCCTATGAGACTGTAGGAGTCTCTCTTGCAGCAGAAACCCTGACAGGAATTTCACACACCACTGTCAGGTTTCTCCTTCTAGTTCTTTCCCACAACTTCGCAGCATGTGTTTTCATTTTGTGCGTGGCCATTACAGAGATCATGTACTTGTGCGATTAGTTTAAATGCATCACAGTAAATATGTCTATACCACTGTTTTCTGTAAAAGCAAGTTTTATTACGGATGCATTCATGAAGACAGTAATTCAGTTGCCTTGTGTACTGAACAAATGTATAATTTAATAATACAGAGAAGCCACAGAGGCTGATGGTGTCTTTGTTCCTCCCCAGGTGGTTCTCGCCCCGTCCAGGTGATCATCACAGAGACCGGTAACCAGCCCAACTCCCACCCCATCCAGTGGAACGCCCCACCATCCGCCCACATCACCCAGTACATCCTCAAGTGGAGACCGGTGAGCTTTTCCTACCAAAACTGGCACATGTGATGTGGAGTCCATTTTTCCAGAATGTTCCATCTGTGACCCATCCTGGGTATTGCCTCAGAGGTTTGCGGTCAAACACCCTTCCTTTTTGGGAGGGTGTTTACGGAACTTGTGTCCTTGTCAGACAACCCTGGAAAGCCATCAAAGCAGGAGTGTTGCACAGGGCAAGTTCCCTTTTTCTTGATGTTCTGACCTTTCCGACTTTTTTAATGAAACCATTTCATTTTTATTGACCGTTTTTTTTTAAACACTTGCAGCTAAACGGCATTGATGCTGGACAAACATTTACTGGAACATTTGTGTAAACACCAGAACAGGAATAGGTGAAGTAGCCAGCTCTGAACACACAGACAGGCTGTAGTCACTGAACGCGAAGCTTCCCTGCAAACAATCTTGCCTGGCATAGGAATGCTGTCCAAACGCTACATCAAGTTTCTCTTGTTTATAAGGAAAGATCTGTTAACTCTTCAAAAGCTACCCCCAAGAATTTATCTGCCATCATGAATGCTTTCATTTCTAATTAGATGCTAACACATTACCTCTCTGGGGATTTGGCTTTTTTGGATGGTCACAGCTCTTACGTTATGAAATGCATGCAGTTTTTTTTTTTTTTTCTTCAAAAGATGAAAGTGGTTCAATGTTTCCAGGGCTAGAGGAGTGGTGCATAGGGTATGTGCCAGCAACCGCACCGGCATGACTGAGACCTTGGTAGAAAATTCCAGGCCTTGTACAGAATTTCAGATTTGCGCAAGCATATGTGATTTCATTTCTCTGGGAGTGATTTTCAATCCTGATGTTTGGGTGACTTATAACCTTAAGCATTTGCTGCTTCATGGAATAAGAACATTGAAAATGTCGTCCTGCTAGTAGATATGTTCCGTTCGGACACTGCTCTGAATTAGACGAGAGATGATCCATAAACGTCTCTGTGGCTTTGTCTCGCCCTTCCAGAAAAGCACACGCATCCCGTGGAAGCAGGTGACTATTCCAGGCCACCTGAACTCCTACACCATTGCTGGACTGAAGCCAGGTATCACATACGAGGGTCAGCTGATCAGCATCCTGAGATACGGCAGGCAGGAGGTCACACGCTTCGACTTCACCACCACATACGGCTCCCGTGAGTGTCCCGCCAATGTTCACTTCCTGTATCTACACAGCGGTCCTCCTTCCTTATGTGTATAGGGGGTTGGGGGGAATGAAGTTTCACCAAATTTAAATCCGCCCTCCCCACAGTGGCGACCTCCGAGGGCGAGACCACCCAGCCACCCCCCGTGGTGGACATCTCCGAGTCCGTGACGGAGATCACCTCCAGCAGCTTTGTGATCTCCTGGGTATCTGCCTCAGACACCGTGTCGGGATTCAGGGTGGAGTACGAGCTGAGCGAAGATGGAGCGAAACCTGTGGTCCTGGGTCAGTTCATTATTGTGTATTACACTTTGCATGACTTTCGCAATTCATTGTCTGCACACTGTCTGTTATGGCAGACTGTTCAAAACACTGTGGGCTTTTAACAGGTTTATGATGACACGGTTGTGCTAGGAATTGTGGGATAATCTGTAGTTTTTTCTGTGTTTCAGACCTGCCCCGCACTGCTACATCCGTGAACATTAACGAGCTCCTGCCTGGTCGCAAGTACACCGTGAACGTGTATGAAGTGACACCAGAGGGCAAACCCAACCTGATCCTGACCACCTCCCAGACCACCGGTGAGTTACTGTCCGCCTCCAGCCACAACTCCGAACATCACGCACCCCATCCACTCAAGGGTTAACCTCCTCTCCCCTCCTCCATAGCCCCTGACGCCCCAACTGAACACACAGTGGACGAAGTGGGAGAGACCTCCATCATGATCAGATGGTCCAAGCCCCTGGCTCCCATCACAGGTGAGAAAACAGTAGGAATCCTATTTGAGGCCATCACCTAGGCTCCACTGCTGGTCTCCATGGAGACGCCTCTTCTGTAATCCTCTGTTAACTGTGTGTGTGTGTGTGTGTGTATGTGTGTATGTACAGGGTACCGTGTGGTCTACACCCCCTCCATCGAGGGCAGTAGTACAGAGCTCACCCTCCCCGACACCGCCACCTCTGTGACCCTGAGTGACCTGCGACCTGGCCTGCTCTACAACATCAGCATCTACGCCGTGGAGGAGAACTTGGAGAGTGAGCCTGTTTTCGTCCAGGTCAACACTGCAGGAGAACCCTTGCCAGGTACACGCCATTCCCCTAATATGAACCCTCAAGCCTAAATAGTACCATTTACCCTCCTCCTGAACTGTCAGAGAATGTTATAGGTGAATAAATTCAGAAAACCACAACAATTGAGACAGGACTGATGGGATTAGTGAAGACTTAAAGTTCTAGATTTCTTGTGAGGGCCTGAAGAAAAGGGTTTTTCTGTAATCTTCAAAAGGAAAGGTTTATGCGCATTTTTGTCATTCTGGCAGAGATTAGCGCACATTAACAGATAATGAAATGGAAGATTTGGTGCGAATCCAGGGCTTGTATACCCATATAGGGTCAGCTGTGAGTGCAGGTGGTGTTTCTGTTAACTCCTCCCTGGGATGGACTAAGCTGAGTCTGTAACTGACTGGACCCAGGCTGCTTTTACCCACACAGATTTGTTCTCTTAATGCACAGTGTGAATTTTAAGTTATTACATTATCATTCAGAGCGACAGCGTACAGTTTTATCCATTTATACAGCTGGATATTTTACTGAGGCAATTGTGGGTTAAATACCTTGCCTACGGGTACAACAGCAGTGCCCCAGCAGGGAATTGAACCAGCAACCTTTTGGTTACAAGTCCTGATCCTTACCACTACACCACATTGCTGCCCATATGTGAGAAACACACTTTTTAAAACCCCAGTCCACAGCTTGATCTGTGACCTCTTCCTTCCGACAGAGGAGGTCCCGTCCCCGACAGACCTGCAGTTCTACGAGGTGTCCGACGTGAAGATCACCATCATTTGGACGCCACCCCCGAGCGAGGTGACGGGGTACCGTGTCACGATCTTCCCCATCAGCCCCCGCGGCACCCCGCAGGGAGAGACGGAGCTGCCCGTCACCCGAAACGCGTACGCTGAGGTGACCCCCCTGCAGCCCGGGACTCTGTACCGCTTCTACATCTACGCCATCAACAGAGGCGTGGAGAGCCAGCCCCTGGTGGGCGAGCAGGCCACCAGTGAGTAAAGAGAGTTTGGGGGGCCTCTGTACACTCATTTAGTGTAATTTGATACTGTATTTAATACTGCTATCAGAAAGCATTAGTACATGGCCATAGCAGGCCACTTTTTAAGATCAGATATTGTATTACTTGCTGTTTATTTTATGTGTAGTATCACAATGTGTGCTGGATTCTGTGATCTAGTGACGTATAGTAGTATACTTGGATTTCTTTGTCTAGTCAGGTGGACTAGACAAGGAATCTAATAGATTCTCATCAGACATCAGATTCTCATTTGAGCTCATTTGTTTGTGTTTTAAAACCCTGAACCTGATAAAATAAAATGTGTTTCCTCAGAGCCGGACGCCCCCACCGACCTCCGCTTTGCCAACATAACTGAAGACAGTGCCCTGGTCATCTGGGGGGTCCCCAGGGCCAGAATCACGGGGTACCGCCTCTTCCTGACCATGGAGGGCTCCAACCCCAAGCAGCTGAAGATCCCGCCACGCCTGTCTCAGTACACTCTGCTGAACCTGCGTCCCGACACCGAATACACCGTCACCCTGCACTCTGAGAGCAACAACGTGGTCAGTGAGGGAGTCAGCGGCATCTTCACCACCTGTGAGTCTGCGGGAAGCCACCAGCAACACGGGCCTGTGCCACGCCCTCCTTTTTCCCTCCTTTTTCTTGACATTGAAACCCCGCTTCCCCCAATGAGCGATTTGTATGTTTATATTCTATGCATTTGTGAATTTATATAACAAATTCTTCAGGAATTTCACTTTTATTGTAAACCTTGTTTTGATCCTTTGTTATTGAAGTCTCTAAAAGCTATAAATTGAATTAGCCTGCGCCATACTCGGCTGTTGCTATGGCAGCCAGCTGAGAATGTGTCGAGGAGGTGTTAGGAAAAGTTAACACTGTCTCCTTAAAGCGGGGGCGTACAGCGCTCTTAACACACCCCTGCAGCACTCTCTGCGATCTGTTTGGCTGAGGATGCAGTGCCAGCATGACTGTGAGACTGAACACTCCCTCTGTCCCCCTAGCCCAGCCCATGGGGAACGCCCCACGCTTCACCACTGATGTCACAGACACCTCCATCATCATCTCCTGGACCCCGGTGCCAAGGATTGGCTATAAGGTGAATGAGTTCATGCTGTGTTTCAGGCCCAGCCTGCATCTTTCAGTATTTTGTGGCCCGGAGGCATTCACACCGGAGCTGTAAGTGTACCCAGGCTTCTGTGTGTCTGGGAGAGGGCTCACCCCTGACCTTTCATCCCTGACCCCGTGCATCCTCTCTCCCCTTAGCTGACTGTGAGGCCCAGTCAGGGCGGGGAGGCACCCAGGGACGTCACCTCCGAATCGGGCAGCATCTACATCTCAGGCCTGACCCCTGGGGTGGAGTACACCTACAGTGTCCAGCCAGTCATCAACGGCCGCGAGCATGGCACCCCCGTTACACGCCGCGTTGTCACACGTAAGATTTTACGTCCTTCACCCTAGTTCCCGTTAAAGTATCACTAAACTCAACGTGTAAAACTTGTCACAAAGTGTGAACTCAAATGCCAGCAAATGCTTCATGTACTCTTTTAACAAATTAGTTTTAGCAGGTTTGTCATTTTCAATTTCATCTTAAATGAATATGATTTGATACCAGACCTGAAATGAATAACATTCAGGTAGAAAACCTGCCTTTGCTGTTACCTTTTCTTCTAGTCACTAGTTGGATGCACACATACATAACCTGGCTAGATTATTTATTTCTGTATATTCCTATATGTTCCTAAGGCCTGGGTCGGGATTAAAGTGTTGGAGATGTGGCTGAAATGAAGTTGTCTTATCTCGTTCTCCTATTGGTCTCCCTCAGCTCTGTCTCCGCCCACTGACCTCAATGTGGAGTCCAGCCCAGACACTGGAGAGCTGACTGTTCAGTGGGGTGATGCCAAGACACCTGGTAAATATTACTACTCTCCCCTTCCCTGAGGTCAGCTGGACTCTCTTCATAGCTGTCTGTATTGTTGACCTTCATTATCGGCCTTTCAGATGATTTTCGTCATTTAGATCACTACTGTATGCAAACAGCATTTATGTAATTCGCTTTAAAGTTGAGTTGGGGTAAGGAATTGAATTAGCAAGCAGGAGGCCTACAGTCCCGAGTGGAATAATACCCTTTCATCCTTTGAGCAAGATTCTTAATCTGAATCTCTGTGCTAAAGTTGCAGCTGTGTAAATTAAAGATAAGAAAGAAATGTAAGCTGTGCAAGCTGCCCTGGTTATGGGTGTCTTCTAAGCAAGTAAAAATGTTTAATGTGGAAGATAACAGAACCACCTCCTCATGAGATTGACTTGATCCCTTGGGGTAAATGTTTCTGTTCCTTATTCTACCCATTCTTCTCGTCTCCCTCATCTTCCATTTCACGCTTGCTTCATGTCTTCAGACATCACAGGTTACAGGGTGACTTGCACTCCAACCAAGGGTCAGCATGGGAACTCTGTGGAGGAGTTTGTGAAGGCCGGGCAGAACTCCTGCACCTTGGAGAACCTGAGTCCCGGGGTGGAGTACAACGTCAGCGTCTTCACCGTCAAGGACGACATGGAGAGCGTGCCCATCTCCACCACTGTCACCCAAGGTTGGTGTGGAGAAAGTCACAGGTGATATCTGAACCACTGTGACTACTCCTGCTTGAGGGGCAAGGGACATGATCCCCTCGTGCCTTCATTGTGTCCTCAAAGTCCCATGTGGTCCCTCTGTAGTTTCCATTTTATGGGAGGATTGAATAACTGAAGGAGGTGCTAGCCAAGAAGTGCTACCACAAGGACAGTGGAGTCATATGAAATATTACAGCTTCCATCTTATCGCTTCCTGGAGATTTATAAGATTTATAAGAGCTATCACGAGTGCAGTTTTTAGAAGCCAACAGTAATGCACCTATTCCACTGCATCATGACTGGAGCCAATGACTCATAAACTGGGCTGCCATGTGTCTTGGACAGAACTCTTGCTTAGCTAGGAAATTCCTTGTCTTGGCTACTGCTAAAGGCATATTTAATGCAGTGTAATTCTTGCTGTCTATTTTGAATGTTTTTTTTTTTTTTTTTGTTTGAAGCTTTAATGGCTCACCATTTTACTAACAGTGAGTTCATTTGCTTGCAATTCTGTGCAAGCCCTATGCTACTGCCATAGGTGATATGACCTTACCACACAAGTGGCCCATAAGCCTAAAGAGGTCAATGTGACTTTAACCATATTAGGTTTGTTCCAGCTTATGGGTTTTCTCTATACTTTATTCACAGATGTTTAACCAAAAGTATTCTTATTTTATTTCGGTTAGTGTTTTCCTGTCCTGTTTATTTGGGGGAATCTGTTGCCATTCTAGAATCATATTTCTCAGTGAATTTGCACTCTCAGTATTTGCAGTCTGTGGAATTAATTAATTTATTAAACGCTGAACTTGTGATGGTAAAACGTCCTCATATCACATGATCTGAATGCTGTGATGGTACTGTGACTGCAGTGCTCGTGTGATTCACGATCATTGATCATCTCTGCTTTCCTGTTTTGTGTGTTTGTCCGTGTCTGGTGTGTGTGTTTGTGTATGTGTGTCTGGCCTCCTCACCTCCTCTCTAACCCCACTACTAGACGTGCCCCAGCTTACTGACCTCAGCTTTGTCGATGTCACCGACACGACAATCGGCCTGAGTTGGAGCCCGCTTAACTATACGGCCGTCACCGGCTACCGCATCACGGTAGTGGCGGCTGGGGAGAGTGTCCCCATTTTCGAGGACATGGTGGAGCCCACCACAGGGTATTACACTGTGTACGGACTGGAGCCCGGCATCGACTATGACATCAGCGTCATCACCGTCACTGATGGCGGAGAGAGCGAGCCCACAACCCTCACGCAGCAGACCGGTGAATTTCCACTTTGGTTTTTTTTTCGGTGGGGGAGGAGGGGGGTCCCAATCTGGAATGGCAGAGTATTGTACATCCACGCCCTGTAGAGATCCATAAACCACAGTATTAAAAGGAGTTGTATTGTAAGTTGAATGGGACAAATACATTTTTCAGCATTTGGGTATCTAATTTGGACCGTAAAACCAATTTGACACTTTTGAGGTAAAAAGTAGTTAATTATTTGAAAAAGAATCTTGGGGAAATGTTTAGTTGAAAAACCAATTTCTCACCAACTTGCTGGCTGGGACAGGGCTTATTTAATGAGTGCTTGTTACGTGCAACCAAACACTTTCCCCTGGTTTCACTTTGCATGAAATCACCCAAGGTGCCATTTAACAAATAGCTTTTGATTGACTTTTATTTCCCCCCGGAGAAAATGAGGGGATGCTTTCATTTTAACACAAATGTCTTTGCCAGTGCTGTTAATGTAGTTGCTTTGAATTTTTTCCAGTGTCCCAAAGCACTTAATTACTTCAAGACTGGGCCTCCATTCTGGTGCCAAATTGGCATAATGGGTACATATTAAAGGACACAGCTGATGGGTGGATCAATGTCCTCTGTGCATTTTGAATGCCTGGCAGTGCATATGAAGTTTGGGCCCTTAGACTAATATTACTCTGCATATAATTCTGTTCTGATGTACTCAAAATGTTTTACTGTTGCACTTCACTGCAGATCAAACATCTCAATGCAGATGCTGATTAGCTGTTTCAGATGGCATGATTAATAGTGGCAGACAAGCTGCATCTGAAGCTGTAGGATCTGGTAATTGTCTGTCGGTGGTGAACTGGATGAGGCGTGTACAGCTGCGTCTCTTTTTGTTTTGTGTCTCTCACAGTGTGAAAGAGGGTCTGTTTTCAGGCCCATGTGGTTTTATTTTGTGAGGTTTAATTTGCTGCGAGTCCAAAAAGTTATTTAATAGCAGCCTGCAAGCTAGAGCCCATTTCCTCCTGTTGCATCTTTTCCCCAAGTGGGTTTTTCCACCTCGGAATTCTTGCATCTGCTACTCCTGCAGTTTTTTTAGTCATCTTCCTTTGAATATCTCCTGGTTTGGGATTATGCTGTTTACCCAGAGGTCCACTGATTGGATGTGTTCTTTCATCACGCACGTTAAGCTCACTGCTTGTCCCCCTACTCATTTTTCTCAACACAGCTGTTCCCGCCCCCACTGATCTGCAGTTTGAAGAGGTGGGCCCCGACTCCATGCTGGTGACCTGGACCCCCCCAACTGTCTCCAAACCCAGTGACATCTCCCGCTTCATCGTCCGCTACCACCCCATCAACAACGACGACGACATCACCGAACGCAACGTGGGCGGGAGCACCAACAGCATCGCTCTGCGTGGTAAGCGCTCGCTGCTGGCTGTGGGTGGGTGTGATGTGTAAGCAGTAAGGCCACCGTACGATGCCCGCTGGATGGAATGTGGATCGGATATTTGAAAACGCGGTCTGACCATCTACCCGCTCTTCCAGATCTGCTGCCGAACACCGAGTACGTGGTAAGCGTGGTGGTTGTGTACGAAGAGCGTGAGAGTACACCTGTCACTGGCACTCAGAAGACAGGTGAGTGCAGGGCCGGTCAGGGCTGTAAATGCTCCGCCTAGCAGGAGGACTCTGGTTTAACTGCTCATACCTCCTTCCCCCCCTGCAGCTCTGGACTCCCCCACGGGCCTGGACTTCTCTGAGGTGTTCACCAACTCCTTCACTGTCCACTGGGTCGCCCCGCGCGCAGTCATCACTGGCTACCGGATCCGCTACCAGATGGCCAGCGGGGGCCGCACCAAGGACGAGAGGCTGCCCCCGTCCCGGAACCACTTCACCCTGACGGGCCTGGCCCCAGAGACCGAGTACATCATCCACGTATATGCAGTCAGCGGCTCCGAGGAGAGTCTGCCCCTCACCGGCCGTCAGTCTACCAGTACGTCCCCTCTCTCCTGTTTTAATGCTTCCCACCCTCTACCGTCTACAGACTGTTGCTTGGATGGATATTCTTCTGTTCTCTTGTGCTTGATGTTGGTCTGGATAAGACCATCTGTTTAATGTAATAAAATGTACAATCCCAGCTGTGTTCTACATTTTGCTGTTTTTCTTGGTTTTCTCCATAAGGCTTTCTTCTTCCCTGAGGTCATTCTGTTCGTTTGTGTCTTTCTGCCACAGTTTCTGATGCTCCCACTGACCTGGTGGTGACCTCCTCCACTCCTACCAGCATCACCATCCGCTGGGATGCTCCCTCTGTCTCTGTCAGGTACTACAGGATCACCCATGGAGAGACAGGTCTGTGGATTTTCTTATGTCTGCCGCAATTACGACTGCTATATTATGACTGTCAGTAGTGTGCCTTCACAGTCTGCTGGTAGTAAAACTGATGTTTCTTTCCCGTCCCAGGAGGCCATAGCGCCCCCAAGGAGTTTACCGTCCCAGGCTCTCAGTCTACCGCTACCATCCACAACCTGAGGCCCGGTACCGACTACACCATCACCGTGTTTGCAGTGACAGGGAGAGGGGACAGTCCTGCTTCCAGCACCCCAATCTACGTCACCCACAAGACAGGTACAGACCGATGGATGTGAGGCCGTTCAGGCATCTCCCAAACACACAATGGCAGATTCTTCATTGTGGTTGCCAGATTTACACTCAGTCCTGTTCATTAGCCTGTTAGCTTGTTTTAATAATGCAGTTTTATCTTTGATGGCTCTGTAGTATTTAGTGGTTATGTATGATGCATATGCTCATAGATATTGAGGCTCCCCCAGAGATGGAGGTGACCGATGTGAAGGACAACACGATCACAGTGCGCTGGACCCCTGCTCAGGGACCTATCACTGGATACAGGGTCACTGGTACCCCCAAAAATGGCCAAGGACCCACATTCTCTGAAGTTGTTGCCCCAGGTAAGATGACCGCTCTGTGTACATGTACTCAGCACTGAGAAAATGCATCCTTTTGCTTCTTACCTCTGCAGCCAGCAAAAGTGAGGAAGGGAATTACTGGGTTGTGTTCAGAGTTAAATATTTTGTACGATCTATTTTTTTGCCTACTACTGTTGTGGATTGTGTGGAAAAAGCTACTGACTAAACTCCATGTGGAGACATGGTTGATTTTTCTGTTGTTCAGTCTGTGACGTGTCTCACTCTCTGCTACAGATCAGACGGAGATAACCTTCTCGGGCCTGATGCCCACGGCAGAGTACTTGCTGAGTGTGTATGCCTTGGGCCAGGATGGGGAGAGCCCACCCCTCGTGGAGACCGCAGTCACCAGTGAGTGATAAATTTTGACCATTACCCACAATCCCTGGAAGCAAACACAGCAGCCCTCATTTTCCTGGTGTCCACTGGATGCAGGCCCTCATGGTTACATTTAAACCCCCTCTGTCCCACAGCTGTGGACCGGCCCAAAGACCTGGTCTTCTCCGAGGTGGACTCCACCTCCATGAGGATCTCCTGGGAGAGCCCGGACGGGTCGGTGACCTCGTACAGGGTCCTGTACTCCAGCCCGGAGGAGGGTGAACGTGAGCTCTACCCCTCGCCCCATGGAGATGAGGAGACCGCAGTCCTCCAGGGCCTGCGTCCCGGGACAGAGTACACCGTCAGGGTCATCGCCCTGCACGACCGCACCCCGAGCCCACCCCTGGAAGGGACACAGGCTACAGGTACGCCTCACGCTCATTTCTGTGCATCTAGGAGCTGATGTGGTGGCGGTTGCCCTTTGCAGATCAGGTTGGAGTGGATTTTAAGTGAATACTGGCTGGTTGTTCTCATGCATGTATCTGATTTTGAAAAAAAATGTAAAAATGTAAATGTTTTTAACATCCCTTCCTCTCACCCCATCTCCAGCTATCCCCACTCCCACCAACTTGGAGTTCTCTCAGGTCGGTCCTTCCACCATCACTATAACCTGGGACGCCCCTGATGCCCAGCTCACCGGCTACCGCGTGGTCATCAACCCCAAGAACAAGAGCGGGCCCACCAAAGAGCTCAACCTGGCCCCCGACACCACCCAGGTCGTCGTACCCTCACTCATGGTAAATCACCATTTAACTCTTAATAAATCATCCATCAAGGCAAGATTTCTTTCTGTATTTTTTCCATCCGTTTTCTAGGTTCATCTTGAGACATTTGGTAATCGTTTGGCTCTCTCGTTATTTTTCAACAATTGCGGTTGTTGCTTATACATTCTGACATTTCATTTTCTGAAGGGTGTCTGTTGATCAGATAATAAAAGACTGGATTGAGTTTCTGTCTTATCTGCAGCTGAAGGCTGTCCCCATTGGCCAGCAAAGGCACCATTAGTACCAAGCTTGTAATTCCCTAGTGGGTGGATCAAAGTGTGGATTTGCTGCCAAAGACTTTAATCTCTACAGGAATTGCTGAGAAATTGTAAACATGCAGCATCTGTTTTTCTAGCTTCCTCTTTGTCTTGTGGGGGTTATTACTGAGTCATGCTCTGTATCCCCATATGATGAGGTCATTCCCATTCATCTCTGCAGGTTGCCACCACATACGAGGTGCATGTCTATGCCCTGAAGGACACTCTCACCAGCCGTCCTGTTCAGGGAGAGGTCACCACCCTGGACAGTAAGTTAGCTCGTCTTCTTATAAACCATACCTTGTTTGTTTCTGGTTAAGTAAAGATTACGTTACATTACATTTAGCAGGCTTTCTTATCCAGAGCAGCACAAAAGAACAGATGTGTATCCATTCAAGTTGAATGAGCGACAGTGTCAGACCAGGATTGTTATAAGCAGTGGTGTAAAACATGTCCATTCAAGACACTTACTGTGTTTAAAAGCGTACCTGAGCAGTCTCACTGCAACCCTTTCCTCGCCCCGTTGCAGCCATCAGCCCCCCTCGTCGCGTCCGCATCTCGGACATCAAGGGCAACAGCATCACGCTCACCTGGCGTAGCAAGATCGAAACCATCACAGGCTTCCTCGTCGACGCCACGCCCACTGGCGGAAGCCACCCGGCCATCCAGAGAACCATCTCGCCAGAGCTGCGCTCCTACACAATCACCGGTATTACAGACCGCCACTACAGCAATGGTCTTTACTGACTGTACAGACTCACTGCAGTGTGGACACGTTTTTATGAATGAATGTTCTCTCCTCCAGGTCTGCACCCAGGCACCACCTACACCATCCACATCTACACACTGAACGGAGATGCCCGCAGTGCGCCCTTCACCCTCACTGCCACCACAGGTACCCACAAACACACCCCGAAAATCAGCCCACGTTACATTACAGTCATTTAACAGATGCTTTCATCCATGTTACAGTTTCTACGTGTTATCCATTTATACAGCTGGATATTAACTGGGGAAATTCTGGGTTAAGTACCTTGTCCAAGGGTACAGCAGCGGTGCCCCAGCAGGGAATCGAATCAACAACCTTTCGATTATGAGCCCTGCTCGGTACCACTACGTTGCCCCCCTAAGCTTCCTTGCGCGTTCTTTTGGTCGTGCCCAGAAAAGAAGTGGGGTGTAGGCTTTCTCATTTGAGAAGGGGAAGCAGTTTGCTTTCCAACAGATTGGTCCATGCGTGTGGCAGTATCTCATTAAAATTCTGTTTTTTGCAGCTAAACCTGCGGTTGAGGCTCCCACCAACATCCGCTTCACCTCTCTGACGCCCAACAGCATCTCCTTCACCTGGGATGCCCCCCGCACCCGCATCACTGGCTACTTCATCACCTACGAGGAGTCTGGAGGAGCCCCTCGAGAGCTGCTGCCCCGCCCCCATGCTGGCATGAACTACGCCACCATCCCTGGTACCTGCCTCCTTGTTTCGTCTGCTGTCAGCCAGGTTTTCATAGACCCGGGATAGCCTATTTCAGGCTGTGGACCATTTATACATATGGTGGTGTTTTTGTGTTCAGGTCTGAAGCCAGGCACCGAGTACATCATCAAGATCATTGCCCTACAGAACACACAAAGAAGCTCACCTCTGGTGGGCAAGGCTAGAACTCGTAAGTACACTACACCACAAATGTACACACAGACACACACATGCACACATCCTTTTTGTTGCCAAATGGTAAGTGTTGGCAAAAAAAGACTTTAAACGCAATGCACTTTCGCTGTGGGGAAAAAAAGCTCTTACAATTTTACAACTGCAGCTTGTTTGTGTATATCAAGCGATCTTGTTATAACAAGATCACTTAATAGCAAACTATTAATGCACAGCCCAGCGATTAGCTGTCTCTCTAGTGCTTCAAATAAAGCATTTACTTTTGAATGGCTGTTAAATTCAAAAGGAAATGGCAGCAGGCTTTGCTGCGGTAGCTTTGCAGTAGGATCCAACAGTGAATGGTGAACTGCTGGATTCACACCCCCTGCTGGCAGGGCCTTGCTAGCGCGGGCCTCTAACACGCTTTGCTCCTAACCCGTCTCTCCGCTAGAACCCGAGCCGCAGGTGCTGGTCCCTCTGCTGCCCGCCCCCCACCGCCCCGGCCCCGACGTCCTGGACGTGCCCGAGGACGTGTCGGACTTCGACGAGAACCGCGTGCACCTCGTGGGCACCGGCGGCCAGGACACCCTGGGCCAGCAAGGCCAGCACATCTACACAGAGTATCAGAGCCTGGGCAACAACGGGCAGCGTGAGCCCCTGGCCCCCAGTGGCCGCGAGCCACTGGTGTACGTGCCCCTGCCGGGCCCCGACGGCGGGCGCATCCCCGTGGTGCGGGTCAGTGAGGGGCCTCTGCCCGGCTCTCCCTTTGGTTTTCCAGAGAACGACACTGGACTCCCCCAGGAGGCCCAGACCCAGACCACCATCTCCTGGCAGCCCCTGCAGCACACCTCCGAGTACCTGCTGTCCTGCCACCCTCTCACCCAGCTCAACGAGAAGATGTTCCAGGTGAGCGCATGTGTGCGCGCGCGCGCACACACACACACACACACACACACACACACATGCCTCCTCCATCTCCTCCTCAAACAGAGCAGTGCCTGCCTTCTCTCTGGCGTCCTGTCCAAGGTTTCTCCTGTGCGCGGGATGTAGGCTCCTGTTAAAACTGTTCATGAGGGAAAAACCCTGTCATGGAAAATGCTGGCTGCTCTCCTAGCCGTTTGACTCAGCCCTGGGAGTCTTCCAGCCTGAGACACGCAGCCTGGGGGCTGTGGGGGGGGTGACAGCTCTGCTGCTTTCCAAGCTCGCAGCAGTGATTGATAATCCGAGGGCAGGCGAGTGCTCTCCCGCTCGGGCCACGCTCCGTGTGGGGAGCAGTATCAGGTAGCCTGCTGGCAGCGAAGCTCCCGCTCCCTCTGGGGGGGGTTAAGCACACACTGCAGACGGGAAATGACAGCATGCGTCTAGAATGCGTCCATCCCGCCAACAGCGCAACCTTGGCTTCCCGAGCCCGCTGAGGCCCCAGATCCCATGTATACCATCTCTGACTACCACATGGGGAAGCGGGAGGCGTAGAGAGGGGAGTGAGGATGGATTTAAGCGTGAGTGATGTGTCCAGGCGGGAGGCTCACCGCTGCTTATTCCTCCCGCAGCTGCGTCTTCCAGGAACCTCCACCAGCGCCACCCTCATCGGCCTGACCTCCGGGGCCTCCTACAACGTCATCGTCGAGGCCCTGAAGGGGGCGCTCAAGCACAAGGTCCTTGAGGAGATCATCACCGTCGGCAACACAGGTACACATCCCCTTCAGCCAGGACAATGTCTATGCATATTGGTGTCACATGTCCTCCCCTTGAAAATAAGGTTTAGGGGCAGCAGTGTAGCATAGGAGCGGTTCTTGTAACCAGAAGGTTGCCAGTTTGATTCCCTCCTGGGGCACTCTTGCTGTACCCTTTGGCAATGTAAGATGCTCTGGATAAGAGCATCTGCTAAATGCCAATAATGTAATGTAATGGGTAACTCCTTAAAATGGAGTCAAACCGTCTCAAGTCGAAGCAGTGGTGGTCTCACACTTACTATTTTTGTTTGTCTGCATCACCCTCCAGTTCCTGCAGGTACACCCAACAAGGACGTCTGCTACGACACCTTCACTGCCACCTATCATGACGTGGGCGCCGAGTGGGAGCGCATGTCCGAGACGGGCTTCAAGCTCTGGTGCAGGTGCCTGGGGCTCGGCAGCGGCCACTTCAGATGCGATTCATCCAGTGAGTGGCCCACCTTTTCCCATAATCCACCTCACACATATACTTTGCCCTGGCATGGACAGTAAATATGGCCGCCGAGAAGAAAGACATTGTAGATCTCAGTTGTGCATTTTCAACTGTATAAGACATTGCAAAATCCTGAGACTGTTATATTTCACAAGCAAGATTTTGGAACACAGTGCCAAATATGCGAAGGACATGCTCATTTTAAAACAGCGTCTGCACTGGGGTGCAAATAGGGATATGGAATAAGTCAAAACTGCAACCTGACCCGGAACTGAGCTCCTCATCCGTCTCCTCTCTCCTCAAACAGAGTGGTGCCATGACAACGGCCACAACTACCGCATCGGCGAGAAATGGGACCGTCAGGCCGAGAACGGCCACATGATGAGCTGCACCTGCCTGGGCAACGGGAAGGGCGAGTTCAAGTGCGAGCCACGTGAGTCCCACTCGCCGCCGCCATCGCTTACAGCTTTAAGCACAAAGGATCCACAGCATCCCTCAGCTCTCAGCTGTGCTGTGATACTTTAAAAGAACAGCTGGTTTGTTCTCACTGCAGGTCACCATTGAATGTCCCGATTATGTGACATCCCTCTGTGTTTGGATTTTGCATAGTAAAGGATGCATTACATTATATTATATTGCATTCAACAGATGTTCTTAACCAGAGCAACTTCCAGCACAAAAGAACTGAAGTGTACACAGAAGTGTATAGTTCCAGCACAGAAGTGTACTGTAGTGTATAGTTCCAGCACAAAAGAACAGAAGTGCAGGATGGCTGGTTAATGCCCCCCTCCTCTCTTTGTTCAGATGAGTCCACCTGCTATGACAATGGGAAGATGTACCAGGTGGGCAACCAGTGGCAGAAGGAGTACCTGGGAGCCATTTGCACCTGCACTTGCTATGGTGGACAGCAGGTAAGACCTCCCCCCTCTCCGACGCTTTGCCTCACTGAGGGGGGGTGGGATCACAGGTGTGACAGGCATGGTGTGTTGGGGCACAAGTGAGTGACAGGTGTGTGCTGTCCTCTCAGGGCTGGCGCTGCGAGAACTGTCGTCGGCCGGGCGGAGACGTGGATGTGGACCTTCTGCAGCCGGTGCGCACGGATGTGTTCGACCGCTACAGGGACAACACTCTGCGCAAAGTGGTGAGTGTCCCCTTATTCACACACTGGGGTCTCATGACTCCTCTTCCTTCTGCCCTCCTCTTTCAATTAATGTTTACTGTTCAGGACTTTCAAATGCCATCAATCAACAAACCTCTGTTTAGATGATAAATGCCTGAGCTAGTTATTTGTCACTTAAAAAACAGGAACTTTTCAAGATATGAATTGGACTAAATATGGTAAAATCCATTAATATTGTTATCAAGCTTAATCAGTTTATTGAAATAAAAACGATAAAACATGATCTAGTGAATAGACAAAAAGGAAGGGAAATGGTGTAAAAAAAAAAAAAAAACTAAATGTAAAATAAAAAAGGAAATGTTTCAGTTGAAATTTCTGCTCATCTATTTTTGTTTCGATGTAACAAAAAGTTTGACTGAAGAGGGGGGAAAAAAGATTACCAGTCTAATACTAGCAGTGGTACATCCAAATACTCTGTCTGCATGGAGTATACGCAAGAGGAGGATGTTTACTGAAAGTGCCCCCTGTGCATTTTTTTTCTTTCCTACAGAACATTCAGTGTCCCATTGAGTGCCTAAGGCCAGAGCTGCTTGCAGATGCACAGAACCCTAGGGATTGAGCGGGATGCTTCCCTGGCCCCCCCAGCTCCGTCCCACACCAGTGATACCAAGGAGGGCTCTCACCCAAGACTGTACTAACACCTCTGTGCCTTATTCTTAGTCCCATTGATAATCTGATCACAGTCCTGCTGCTTCCTCCACCTCACGCCTTCCTGCAGAATCACCTCTCAAAAGACTTCTGCGCCAAAGAGGTCTTTCACCCTAGTGTTTGGTTTGATTGGCGCCCTCGTCTTCCTGCCCTTTCAGACACTTTAAAGAAAAAGAAAGCATTCCCTATAGTGTTCCTGAAAGCCACCCAGTGATCTTAACGGCCATTTGTACCAATAGCCCCTGGGGTGTAGAGTTTGACTCGGAGAATGGGAGTTCACACCTCAGGGAGATATCGCCACATTAATGGTGGAAATCTCCCATGTCACGTTTGAGTCGCTGGGGCTACCGAGTGGTCAGTCCCTGTTCTGATTGGTTTAATCGCAGATCCGGGCAGGGCAGCAAATGTCCAAGGCCTGAATTAGGCCTCTGTGCCTTGCAGTATTTTGATGCAATGTTGCATAATGTGTTCAATGTTATTTTTTATTTCCTTCTATTTTTGTACTTCGATTTAAAAAAAAAAAGTCCGAAATCAAGCACTGTTTTAGCAAATGCAAGCTGTCGAACCATGTGTGCGCACAGTTTGCGGTTTCCAGTCCTGAGTTGTGTATTAGTTGTTCTCTTTTGTGGCCTCTGGTCTTCAGACAGAGCCAGCACTGTTTGTGACACTCACTGATCTCGACTGATTTGTTGTAGTTTTCACTCTTTTTTTTTATTTTAAATTTGGTTTTATTTATCCCTCTTTTCCAAACATTTTGTGTGAATGCAAATTTTTGAGGTGTAAACTTTTTTTATTTTTATATTGTAGGTGCCAAAGTCTTTACTACTGTGGACAGAAATTCCCTTTTTAATAAAGGTTTACAAAGAACCTCAGGAAGGACTTGGTTTCTCTTCATTGATCTTTGCAACTACCTCAAATCAGTTGTCTACTATTTTAAGACTAATGTTTGTAACACTGACACCAGTGTGCTTAATTGCCATTAACTTTGAAGTGTTTCTTCCAAAATTCCAGGTTTCATGGGTCAGTGGAGGTCAGGTTATGCCATTTGCATACCAGATTTAAGAACAAGTGAGCCAATAGTGAATGATTACTTAAGCTGAGTACTTAAACTCTAAAAGTATACTGGCACTTAGAGACCAAGTGGAGGAAATGACCCCATCCATTCCCATATGCCTCCTCTCTTTTCCCCATCCACACAAACAGGGCAAACTCCTCACACCGGGATTTTCCCAAACAATATACATTTTGTTAAATGAGGAAACCTGACCTTCCGCAGACACTAACTACTGGGGGAGGAATGCTGACGGCATCGTCCGGGAACGTGCGGGAACATGTGGGAACATGTGGGAGGCAGCGTGTGTGTGTGTGTGTGTGTGTGTGTGTGTGTGTGTGTGTGTGTGTGTGTGTGGTGCTCAGAGTTGAGGGGGAGTGTGAAATGTGTCTGACAAATGGGCAGTGTGCAGAATTCAGTGTTAATGACACAGTGGAGGGTACTGGCTGCTCAGCGGGGGGGACAAGCACAGGCCGGTGTGCACCACCACATCCTCGCACTGTGCAGCGGTGTACTCCACCCCACTGTAGACACGAACCAGGACAGTCGGTCACTAACTGCATGGCAATGTGGAATAGTAGTAAGGAGCAGAGCTTATAACCCAAAGGTTGTAGGTTTGAGTCCCTGCTGGGGCACTGCAGCTGTACCCTTGGGCAAGGTACTTAACCTACAATTGGCTCAGTAAATATCCAACATTATAAATGAATAACATGCAAATATTTAACCTATGTTAGTCACCCTGGATAAGAGCAACTGCTAAATGACAGTAATGTAATATAACTTTGGGGTGTCAGTGAGTCACTTCACTAATCAACAGAGAAAGTAGCGCATTTAGCTCCTAAGTATGTGAGCTCCAATGGGAGACTGATTCACCACGGCTGAAACGCCACACAAAAGAGACAATCAAAACCCACCAATCCATATTCCTGTCTGATAGAGGCTGCAGATCATGATGCAGGTGGGTTGGCAGAGGGTTTATCCTTGATGATGAAGTTTACCACGTGAAAACTTAATAATAGTTTACCATGTGAAATAACTACTGAGCATGCTGGTTTTTGGAAATGGTGGTGCAGGGCGGTACCTGTGCGGTCTGGTCCATGCTGCGGAAGGGGAGGAAGCATCAGAAGCAATGGTTGTAGCCTGAAAGATGGTGGCTCCGCTTTTGCTCCCCAAAGCGTCCCTCCCACACTGCCAAGTCTGGGCTCTGACAGAGACACGACCAAGACAAATGCATGAGCACATACAATATACACATAAACAGGAACACATACACACAGGAAATTACACACACAAGACAATAAACATATAAATGCAGGAAAATGCAGAAAATGCAGAAAATATAAAATATATATTTACATATATATATATATATATATATATATATATATATATATATATATATATATATATATATATATATATATATATGTAAATATATACATACAAGAAAATATACATGCAGGACAGTACACATACGCACAAAGTGGAACATATACCCACAGTAAACATATACATACAGGAAAATACCCACAAGACAGAAAACACACATGCAAGACAGGGGAAAAAAGGTCAGACAAAACACAGGAGATTCAAATTCTTGAAAGCACCGAAGACACAGAATGAGAGGGAAACTTTTACACTCATGTAAGTAATACTGTCTTTCGGCAACCAGCACTTGTTTGGACATCTTCCATTCTGCCAAAATGTAGCCAAATACAGTCTGGTATGAGAGGAGCTACAAAGGAAGAGGTAGTGAGTCAGAGATGGTTTCAACTCTTCCAAGAGTAAGTAAGATGATCCAAGCCACACCACAGCAGTGTGTGCGTGTGTGTGTGTCTGTATGTCTGTGTGTGTGTGTCATGAGGGGGAGTTGTCTCTTTGTCCAGGTTACATGGCCATAGGTGAGCTCACATGCGGCCTTCTCAGATAGCTGGAACATTAATAAGATTGAAAGGTTACTGTAGTGATACCTGACGACACCTTTCTGCTCATTCCAAAGATGTGCGGATGCCAGTGTACTTACAGTAAGAACAAACATTAAATAAACAATCTCACAAGTAGTCACCAAAGTCCCATCCACTCCAAGCCTCCCAGGCTGCAACACCCCCACCATCCCTCCTCATCTCTTCCTCTTTGTGACTATGCTGTTGTACAGAAAATCAACTATGGTGGCACTGTTCCTTTTCTACTTTAGATGTAGCCTGAAATGCATACACAACCTCACTCTCATCAGTGCTGTACTCAGGGTTCAGGGTCCACCTGTGGGCAGCAGTAATGGTGTAGACACCAGTGTAGCATAGTGGTAAGGAGCAGAATTCGGAACCAAAAGGTTGCTGGTTCAATTCCCTGCAGGAGTACCGTTGTTGTAACTTTGGGCAAGGAACTTAATGTAGAATTGCCTCAGCAAATATCCAGCTACGTAAATGGATAAAACTGTAACCTATGTAAGGGACTCTGGATAAGAGCGCTTCAAATGTGATAATGTAATCTGAGACACACGCAGGGGAGGGTCTCTCTCCTCACACACAGGCAATATGCTTATCTTCCATCACACAAGCCAAGCCAGAGATATATATGAGGAACGAACCGGAACATCAGCCTTGGCTACCAATAAGACTCTAGTTCAGCTCTGGCTGACTGTAAAGCACTGAGAATAACAGTCTAGCACAATCGATCAGCAGTCCTGTGGGCAATGTTGCATTGCAGCTTCCAAACAGGAAGACCTGACTCAGTTTTCCAGCATAGATAAAACTTCTGCTGAGATCCGAAGAGATGTCGAAACTTTTATTCCTGTGTCTAAGCCAAGCAAGAGACTGATTCAGAGCCCGTCTCCACCAGAGGTTCTTCATTTCACAGACATGAATGACTCTTGACGTGTAACTTCTGCTTGTCCGCAGTGGATTAACTGTACAGCAGTTTTGCCGTGTGTTTCACCAGCAGGACACAATTGCTGTCATTTTTTTTCTTGGGAAAGAATTTTCAGAGCCTCTCCTTCATAACAGGGAGCAATAATCCCGTCCAAGACCCACAAACAATGGCCACAACTCAAGAACACCACAGAAATAATGTTATTTGCAAAGGTTTTCAACGTGGATATTACTGCAGACAGTGAGGGAACTGGAATGTTTTTACTGAAAAAATCCAAACAAAGGAACACACAATCTTTCAATCTCTCTAATTAAGAAATACACTGTACCCTATTAAAATTCATGAAGAACACTATTTGAAACTCAAGAGGTAAATAAACAGATCTATAACTCTTGTGAAGCTACTGTCCCATAAAACACAAGGCTCCAATTACCCAAAACAGGCTTTGCTCACAGTAGATTGCATCACAGAGAAACTGTACTCCAGGCCTTGACCAGATTGGAACAGTGCCTCAGTAAATTCTCCAGAGAGCCTGGTCTTATCTAGCAGATCTAGAACCATTCCCAGGTTACAGTGCTCTGGCAGGATGTCTCCCCTATTCCCTCGTGTCTCACGCTTCCATCTCTGCAGACGATCTTGGCAGCAGGAACTTCACAGAAGTCAAACATGGTAATAAAGTCTCCAAATGAGGGCATTCTGTCAGAGCCTGGTGGGGGGTGGGGGGTCACAGTATGGTCACGCCCAGACTGGTGAATCTCAAGGATTGCGTACACAACTAGAATCACGTCTGCAAGTAGCAAGTAGAGAGGTGGTGGCTGAGGTTGTGTGACTTTTCCCCTCAAGATTATTCAAAATTATTACTCTCCACCAAACTCTGCAGAAATTACACTTACATTAACAGGGTTCAGTTACCAAGAGAACTGTGCTAAAACAGGGACAAATAGGCAGGGAAGAAGGCTGTATGTGTCAGTATAAAACTGGGAGAGGTGGTATTTTGCAAGCACAAGGAATGCAGAAGGAGATAATGCAGTAGATAAAGTGGACTATGGCACCTTACGGTGGACACAGACAGTGAAGGGGGCTGTGTATGGAAAATAAGCAGAACATTAATACAGGAAGTGACATGACCTCTGGCTCAGGCGTAGGCGGTGGGCTGTGGAGTGGGGTCCTGGAGCAGGTCAGTCACCATGCAGACTGCAGCTTCCCCCTCGCTCAGCAGAATGCCAACAGCGGCGCCTAGTGGACATGGAAATTAAAACTGTGTTTAAAATAACTGAGGTCCTATGCCAGTTTAGCCACCGTTTTGTTAAGATGGCACTTATACAGAGCATGTCATTTTGACAAGTTACTGTACGCCATTGTGTCACACTGCACACTATGAAACTACATTCTTGTTTCAGAGGATATTTACAGAGTTTCTAGTACTACAGACCTCACATGAAGCTCCCAAAGCATTCAAAATTTATCATATGGCACATGCCACAGAATACGGAATATGAGTTATTTACAGCAGATCATATTAGCTTAAAGGCATAGATAAATCCCTGGCTGTTCTGTAAATTCATACATAAATCATTAATAATTAAGAAACAAATAAACAGGCTCATCAAACTAACACACTCTAACCACATGTGTCATAGCTGTAACTATAACAGCTGTGTGCTTGTTGTTCTCTGACTCATTCACATATTTCGACTGAAATGTGCTACGTCAGCATCTTGACATAAAGACTCTGCATGCGTCAAACAATTGGTTCTATGCTGAAAAATATTCTTGGACCAAATGATAGGATTTCCTAATAATATTGCGAAACTGTCCCCCCCATGCATTTCAGGGAAATGTGTGTTGTGTGTGTGTGTGTGTGTGTGTGTGTGGGGAACCCTGAGTTTGCATAAATATACAGCAGAAAAGGTCAATGAATTCAGACCTTTAATACACATTAGATGCATCAGACGCCACTGCCAGTGTTCATCAATCAGTTCATCAGTTCATAAACCTCTGGGTGACCATTCCTTATCCTATTATCACTGATAAAATCAGCGATGTACTCATTCTGTAAGGACTGCTGACTCAGGCCCCTTGCCAGCCACCAGAGGGCGACATAGACTCACTTCATGTTGATTGGAATCAGGTGTGCACAATCTGTTGCATTCCATGTTGGCTTTGCACACCTGTACCCAGTTTCTTGATTGCCCCTTGTCATGTGTATGTATACCCTGTCTGTTCTTTCTCCCTGTGTCTTGGATCTTCCTTGCCTTGTGTTCTTGTTGCTGCTGGATTTTTCTGGTATGGTTTGACCTTGCTTAGTGCTTTTGTACCTTTGCTGGATTTGTCTGTTAGGGTATTTAAGATCTCTTGCCTGCTTTTGACTATGAGACTGGACATTCCCAAGTAAAACCCTGTTTGTTCTCCAAGATGCCCGTCTCTCCTTGTGCTTCAGTCCCGTCATCATCTTTGCTACACATTCAGCTAGCTAGATAGTTGTCTAGTGTCAAAGCTGAACCAAGTATGGAGACCTTTATCTCGCTAGGAATGCTTTTTTGCAAGGAGTTTCAAGAATGAGCTAATTCTTAACATATTAAATGTTATCCAAAACAGACATGAGTGCAGATCTGTAGTATGCAGTATTTCAAATGGAATTCAATGCCTTTCATCATTCAGTTAACCACTATCATCTAGCTATAAATGACCAAAGATGGTTTTATTTTTTTGAAGTGAATGAAGACATGTCAAGTGCCCTTGTGTATGTGTGCCGTTACCTGTACACTGGACTTCATACCTCAAAAGCACAAAGGATCAGTGAAATGGAGAGGGCAGTAGTCACCTGTTCTAACTGACCACTGAGCTGGTTGCAAGGAACTGTGTCCATCACAGTGGTGTATAGGTTAGAACACAGGAGCCAGGTACCCAGCTTTAATGAGGGCACACTCTCTAGACCACAATCAAATGATGGGTGTAATTATCTTGTGGGTGGGTAGATAGGTGGAGAGGGTATGGTTTTCCTGGGTAGGAATGAGGAAATCTAAGTTAACTATAGGCTATATTCAGGTTAAACAGATATCAGTTCCACAACACAGTAGGCCTAAACATTGCAATTAAACTGAATTTAAACGTGACATTTAAACAGTAAACAACATTTATCCAACGTCAGTGAATAGCAAACTAACAGTCAAAAGGCCACTTGAATATGTGAGTGCCATTTTGAACGGAAATCATTCATGGCACAATGCTATCACAGCAGGGGTATTGTTTTGGTAACAATCACGCAGCACTGTATGTAGCAAAGTCAGCAGAGTGCATTCACGCTGTTATAGAAGCCATCCCAAACCCAAAAATAACGGTCCACGCTCACTCACTGTCTGCATTCAGCTGGTAATGGTACAGTCACTGAACAAGTTGTTTAATTACTCAGGAAAGGATGAAGTTAGACTGGTTTCATAAATGGTTGATGTCATATAGATTGGCCACTAGACGGCGATACAGACTTGCTATAGCGCGTTACACTAAAGCATAGAGGTAGTTCTGCCGTCTCTTGTACTCGCAGCTGTTATACCCTCTACCGTTGAACACTTTTCATTGCATTCAACGTACAGCGTGGTCTTAATGGGATTTATGTTGTCTGGTTAAACACTAGGCAATACTTGTAAATGTCACAGTTACTAAAACACTCACTGGTCAATGAGAAGAGACCAAAATCAATCACGCTCAGAATAGATTTCAATAAAATAGTTTTCAATAAAAGCGATATACAGTACTGTTACCTACATTGTGAATTTGTCTTTTAATAGCTGGATAATCCACTGGTGTCCACACCACAGTGTTGTCTCCACTACATCGTGCGCGTCGCTTTACCGCCGTCTGATTTAGTTTCACTCCATTAAATCAAATACGCCAGTGAAATATGAACTTCATAATTAAATTTGCTAAATGCCCAAAAGTTAACCCACCTGCACGTTCGACCACTAGCATCAGGTCGGCTGACTCACAGGTTCCGCAGGGGAGCTTCGGTGTTGTGGAAGACAAGACCACTTCAACACAAAAGGGCGGGAGAACCACGCACTGAGCTTGTAGTGAGTTAGCTAATGTTAGCGTAAATGAGGAAAAAACAGCAAAGGGCTAACAATAATATGGAGAATAACGCTTGCTAGGAGTAGGCTACACTAGAGTTACACTAGCGGCTGGAAATATATGAACCGACCCGGTAAGTATCCAAAAACTGTTTTGCCAATTTTGTCGACACGAGTCATGTCGGGAGTGCAATGAATATCGCACCTGTGAAATGACCGCGAATCCTAAACCGCTGTGACTCAGCCTCTTGACTAGCTGTATGGAACGTGCTTCTGTGCCATCCCTCTCCCGCTTTTTCTCACTTAACGCAAACATGAACAGCTTCCCAATCGCTGGAAATGACTTGCTAAGTAACTAGCTTGTACTACTAATAAATAGCCTACCCTTTTGTGTTCACAGTAGGCTAAAATTTGCTTCAGATTCTGCTGCACATAAAAAGGGCACTCTCGAGAAAATAAATTTACATTGCTTATCAAAATCACCTGGCTACCGTAATGCTTTCTCATTTTATATTGCAGTATTCATAAGCACTGAGGAAATGAGATGGCGGTAAAGATAATGATATTGACAGGGCTAACCACTGAGGTCCAAGGAAAACAAAGTAGGCGAATTACTGAAAAGCATGTATAATAAACCTCTAATACTTTAAGTGCATGTTGGACATATAGCCATATTTTTGTGAGATTTAACATTTGTTGGATGATAGAGCTTTACATGCACACACCACAGTGAGACGTTATGCTATATACCATTGAAGAATATGGAGTTGAGCAAGTGGTGTTGTGAGATAACTTTATTAAGCACATGTTTGGCAGTAATTTAGTCTTTGAATGGAATTGATCAGAGGAGCCATGAGGTCATTTCGATACAAAAATATCCATTTTCCATGGTACACACTCTGTGGTAGTCTTGGACAGAACTCAGAAAGAAGAAAACAAGTAACTTCTTTGGTAATGAAGTTATGGTGGGAAGAATGTTTATAAAAAGGAAATACATCATGTCACTTGAAGTGTTTGGTTAAGAATTTAATTTTTCAGTATTACATTTATTACCCATTACATCTAGACATTTTTCTTTGGCTTCACAGGCATCATTCTAGTACTCTTCCCCCTCTTCATCTTCCTCAAAGGAGTCAATGCCCACTTCTTCATAGTCCTTCTCCAGGGCTGCCATGTCTTCTCTGGCCTCAGAGAACTCTCCCTCTTCCATGCCCTCTCCCACATACCAGTGGACAAAGGCACGCTTGGCATACATCAGGTCAAACTTGTGGTCCAGGCGGGCCCAGGCCTCAGCGATGGCGGTGGTGTTGCTCAGCATGCACACAGCCCTCTGGACCTTGGCCAGGTCCCCTCCAGGCACCACAGTGGGAGGCTGGTAGTTGATACCCACCTTGAAACCGGTGGGACACCAGTCCACAAACTGGATGCTCCTCTTGGTCTTGATGGCAGCAATAGCTACGTTTACATCTTTGGGCACCACGTCTCCACGGTACAGCAGACAGCAGGCCATGTACTTGCCATGACGGGGGTCACACTTCACCATCTGGTTTGAGGGTTCAAAACAGGAGTTGGTGATCTCGGCCACAGACAGCTGCTCATGGTAGGCCTTCTCAGCAGAGATTACTGGGGCGTAAGTAGCCAGCGGGAAGTGGATACGGGGGTAGGGGACCAAGTTGGTCTGGAACTCTGTCAGATCCACATTGAGGGCACCATCAAATCGGAGGGAGGCTGTGATAGAGGACACAATTTGGCTGATGAGCCTGTTGAGGTTGGTGTAGGATGGACGTTCAATATCCAGGTTCCTGCGACAGATGTCATAGATGGCCTCGTTGTCCACCATGAAGGCACAGTCGGAGTGCTCCAGGGTGGTGTGGGTGGTCAGGATGGAGTTGTAGGGCTCCACCACAGCTGTGGACACCTGAGGAGCTGGGTAAATGGCAAACTCCAGCTTGGACTTCTTGCCAAAGTCAACAGAGAGGCGCTCCATCAGCAGGGAGGTGAACCCAGACCCAGTACCACCACCAAAGCTGTGGAACACCAGGAAGCCTTGTAGCCCTGTGCACTGGTCAGCCTTTGAGGAAACACAAAACAGTCACATCTAATACGTCAACATAAAACAAAAGCTTCTCATGGACATAATATATGACATTACATTATTGTCATTTAGAAGACGCTCTTAGCCAGAGCAACGTACATAAGTTCCAGATTTTTGGAAAGGTTGTACATTTGTATAGCTGGATATTTACTGAGGCAAGTGTGGGCTAAACACTTTGCTCAAGGTGCCCTACAGCAGTGCCCTATGGAGGGATCAAGCCAGCAATCTTTTGATTACAAGCCCTGCTCCTTACCCGCTACACTGCCACTCTGTATTGACATTAGACTAGCCAATTAGCATACAGGCATTCTTAGGACAGCTGCAGAGTAGATACTTTAATATTACCGAGTAACCTGTACCATTCTGGTGAGAATATATATCCAAAGTGTCAATGCTTTGATTGATCTTTCTTTACCAGTTTACGTATCCGGTCCAGAACTGAATCGATGATCTCTTTGCCAATGGTGTAGTGCCCACGGGCGTAGTTGTTGGCAGCATCTTCCTTGCCTGAAATGAGCTGCTCAGGGTGGAACAGCTGTCTGTAGTTACCTGTGCGTACTTCATCTAGGAGAATGGAAATGCACGATAATGAATAATGGACTAATAACTTGAGTACACACATTTTTCAGAATGAGCTTAAGTGTAGATGTATTTGTAGCGTTTGATCATTTACATTAGAGTGAAATCTCACCCTTAAACAAGAATCAGTAAAGGACACTCCTTTTGCAGTATACATTAGGAGTCCACTTTAATGCACTTGATAAGGACTTTATTGAACACCGTAATGAATGACTGTGAGTAATGTCCTCTCCCTCTGTGGCCAGCAGCAGAATGAGCAGACATCAAATCAATGCGCTAATTAAGTTCTCTCTTGTTTCTCCGCACAGTACTTAATGAATCTAGTAGAGAGCTCTCTCTGACTTACCGATGACAGTGGGCTCCAGGTCAACAAAGATGGCACGGGGGACATACTTGCCAGCACCGGTCTCACTGAAGAAGGTGGTGAAGGAGTCGTCATGGCCGCCCACTGGCTTGTGGCTGGGCATTTGCCCGTCAGGCTGGATGCCATGCTCCAAGCAGTACAGCTCCCAGCAAGTGTTGCCCATCTGGACACCTGCCTGTCCTACATGGACAGATATACACTCGCGCTGTTGGGAAAGCAAAGACAAAAAAAGACTACAAATTATACCATGTGAAAAACGTACACTGTCCTGGCTCCAGACTTCTGTCGGACAATACATGGGCACATATCTCGTGGGGACGGTAAACATGCTGTTACACTTCCAAAATCAACTATCAAGTGAATCTCAGCACTAAAGAGGCCATGATATGACTGCAGTCTTTCATTAAGAAACATCCTTATATTCTAGCAAGAGAAGGCACCACATGTGGAAAGAGGGAAAAACTATAGGACAGAGAGAGACTGAGAAAGGTTTGAATTAATGGTGGTGCCAGATGAATCCATATAAATGCGCCTACATGTACAGAGGAGAGGTGTTCACAGCGGTTGTGGAGGAAAAAAAATGATTTACTCAGAACCTCAGTGAATTTTAAACTTGCTCTGAAAGAATGTGGGTGATAAATACACTTCCTTAGACTGAGATCTTCTGTAGAATATCGGGTCCTACCCACCCTGAGAGAGCATATGTGTAATTTCCATGTGGTGTTGCTGGCTGGTCCTATACTCTGCTTTTTAGCTTTGACAGGACTAGCCCCTCCTTCCTTTTGGAGCTTAGCTGAACCTGGTCGTCTGTGATTGTGATCATGTGATAGATTTGCCTGAGGAGCCAAGACTGGTTTCTCTGACTGGGCCACACTTGCCCTGCTGCAGTTCTGAACATGCAGTGAGAAAGAAAGTAAGAAAAGAAAACAAACTCCTTTGAATTCTTGCCAAATTCTGCCACTGCAGGCAGTATGTCCTGTTTGGAAACTTGTTCATAAAACAAAGAGTAGTGACTGTTGTAGAGAATTGAAGGTCAGCTGAAAAAGTCACAAGTCTTTCTAACACACACACACAATGAGCAGATTGGGTTTTGGCTTCAGAGCAATATGATGTGAACTAACCTATGAACTAATTACAGAGAAAAAATAATTAAATGACCTCAACCACTTGGCTCTGAAAAATCAAATGCATTTACACAGAACTAAGCACAATATCAGATAAACCAAATCTGACCAAATCATTGGTTGTCTCCACGAACCAGCAATGTCTGTAGTATGCCCCTGGTAAGCCTTGTGCAAGCCTCTGAGTTTGAAATAGCCCTCACCTCAGAGGAGGTGACCCAGTTCAGGTCGGCAAAGCACCATGACCCAGAGCTATGGCTGCAATACTCCCTCTGGAGCAGCCATCTATTTTTACACCAGTTCCACGCAGCTGTTCCTCTCCCTCACACCCTGACAGGGTGGAAGGACCACGCAGGAACATGTGACCGCTCACTTTGGGCACGCCGGCCAAGTCAGCAGGCAGCTATTTCTAGGACGCTCTGCTCTCAAAGCGTGTGTGGACTGTCCAGGCCTGACACACCACAAGGGACAGTAGACTAATAAACAAAAAGGGCAGAATTATAAGTGTTGAGGCTGTACTTGAATTTCAGTTGGTTCTTTTTGAATGTCTGAACACAGCCATCATCAGCTTCAGCCATGCCAAACTGAACCGGGCACAACTGTGTCAGGGTAGTGAATTTTTGCTTACTCATGGTATATTCTGTTAATAATTATTAGCTACACATCCTGTGAGATTAGAGAACTGAATACCCTACCACCTACGTAAACTGGTGCCAGTTACCGGTGCCAGTACCGGTGCTTTCTTTTCTGCCCACAATGGGTTACTGCAGGGGACCCCAAATTCTAAAACAGGTTTGCAAGAGAAGGTATGGGTAAGCTGTACTCCAGCCTACAATTCACAAACCACAAATGCCATACATCTCCAATCTATTGCTTCAAGACTGAAAATGTTAGGATTAAATGTAGATGTTCACCCAAAGTATGTACCAAAGCAGTAAAAGGGAGAAAGTAAGAAATAAGGATGTGTTGTTTTCCTGATGTTAGGCATACTAAATATATGATCAATTGATTAAAAATTACTCTCCCCTTTTCTTTGAAGGGCAGTTATCTACCACAATACTGTGAATGAAGTTCTTGAATTCCAGAAGATCAATATGTCAGTACATGTTAGCAGGATTAAGATGGTATCACTTAAATCCTCAGATGACTGCATTAGGAAGCTACAGTACAATGACACTGACACTGCTCCCACTGTGAATCTGTACAGTTTGACTTGTGGGTCATCACATGCAATAGACAGTAAATCACATTTTAAGTATTAGTTTGAATCATTTCAATAAAAAGGCTTTTCTTAACTAAAGGGAGCTATTTCTATAAACAGGTATTCAAAACCCTCAAACATAACTCAATGTAAGTACATGTCTTACTGTTTTTACAATAAAATAATAAGAGGTGTAGCCTGTGCCCTGCATGGAAAGTGCAGTACACAGCCAGAGAAGTGTGTCAACATGTCCCTATCAAGCAGAACAAATAACCCTCCCCATAAGTTACACAACACCAATGTGCACAGCTGGTGACAGTTCATTTTGCTGTCCTGATCAGTGTGACTGGTGTAATTATGCTTAACTTCCTGATATCAAGATAGTAATTAAGGTGTGGTAAAAACTTAATTATAATGTCGCTTGACATGTTTGCATTTGATACATTGAATTGTATTAATATTGTACGTTTTACCACGCACATTTATCTTCGATCGTTTTGCAGATCTGTATAAACGTGTCAATCGAATAGAATATCGGTTGTTTTAAATTTCTGTTTAAATTTCCATGATGTAATATTAGAGCATACGTTAGGAAAGAGATAAAGTTTTAGTGATTCACGGGTAATACGAAAATAGCGCCAGTTTTGGTCATTCGTGGAATTGCATGAAAAGATATAACCCTTGCGGTGCGTCAGCGCTGACATCGATACAATAAAATCTTGCGACAACTTTGCTGCATTGCATCGAGTGTGTCCTTTTTTGTGCTGATCAGCAAAAACAGGAATATCTTCAAAATTAAAAACAATCTTTAAAAAAGAAACAGCTTTAAAACTGTGTTCGTATTATCCAGCTCCGCCCCCAGCCAGGCGCTCTATTCGATCTATGGAACTGTCAGCTGCATCTGGAGTTCCCGCATTTCTAGGTGCGCAACCAGATGAAGTTGTGCAATGTTACTAGCGACGTCGATTCAAATGCAACAAGGTAAAACTCAAATAAATTAGAGATATGTGGAGAGCGGTGTAACACACAAAGTGAGATTTTAAGTAAAAATTTTAAATGCTAGACGTCATGATTAATAACGCTAATATTTGCAAAGATAAAATCACTCACCATTCTGCTTCTGTGTTGCTTTGTTTTAAGTAAAAAAAAGTACGGCTCAAATGCCAATGGGACTTCTTTATTGGTCTCCTCACAGTACACCTTCAAGGGGGTCTCCGTGAGCTAGTCGAACTGGGTGGAAGGTATTTGCTATAAGGTTATATACTAACCAGACTGCGAAGGAGGGGCGCTATCGACACTCCCACGCACTCGTACGCAGGGTATAAAAATAATTGTGGAGCTAAGAATTAGTCTTCAGAGACATGTCAGCGCTTAGCGTCAATGCACCTCGTCAGACAAACATTTCCGGCAACGTGCAATTAACACCACTGCAGGGATTGTTCAAAGTTTCACAATATATTTCATGGGAGTGACAACGCAATACCAGTCATTCGGTAGTCTAGCAAACCAAATTCCCTGTTTTACAAGACTATATGGTCTGTTTAAATCAGGACTGCAATATGTACATATAGTAGAAACTGCCTACTTGCATGCAAACTATTTACGGGCTGTCGTTTACAGTCAAAATGGCATTCATAGCCTATATCCAGCAAGATACATTCCTCCTCATTCCTTTGACTACCTACAATAAATATTACTACGATGTGAAAATAAGAGCAGCAAGTTAAGGAATGTAGCCCATACGAGTGCTTTTAACCGTCTTATTTTTAAACAGTTGTAACGTTTCTAATTTTTCGTTAATTTGCAGATTTATAGAAAATGACGATTGTTTTCATTAGTATGTGTCCACGGGAAACTGCAGAGCCTGGAGATCGTTTGGGTGGTTAATAATAATAAGAGTAAGACTTTCCTGCAAACCTCTAGTATATGCAATGAACCTGGAATGTCGTCAATGCTTTAACCCAGTGACAGGTAGATCTGGGACCTATGGCATTTGTGGAGGAAGCCCTGCACTGTTATGCTGAAGTCAAAGAGGGAGGCTGTTTTTTAAGTCCTTGTTTATCATGTACTAGTTGAGTTCTATGGCTTTCTCTCGCTTGTTGGGTTTTCTGTTCAAGTGCTTCATGTGAACCTCCCAATCATCCTTCAAACTTTTCTTGTTTTCATTTCTTCCCTCAGTAGCCACTAGGTGGCACTGGCCTATCTAACTGCAGGATAGAGGGGTCAATGACTGACAAATGGAAATCAGTGCTCTCACAACTCTGTTCCACTAGATGGCGTAAAGTGAATTTGCAAGAGATAACAGAAGTGAAGAGAGGATCACTGTTATCTGCCACTTCTCCCATAGTCTCCTATTCAACAAAATTTATCTGAGCTTTTTCCCTTGCTGCAGTTCATTGAACCTATGCTGGTTGCGATCATCATGGCCCACCAGGAGTTCACAGAACAGTGCTTTTTAACATGTATTCTCATCCTCATTCTGTGAAAGCTATATAAACTGATCGTTAGGCTACAGGTCTCCCGAACCAAAGTTCAACTGAGACAATTCATTTATGGCATACCGTTTCACGCTTCCACACCTGAACTGCACAGCTCAAACATTGCCGAGGACCTCTGCTGGTTGGTCTGCAAGGCTACAGCATGAGTTCTGCCCCGATCGTGACGGAGTAGAAACCACCCAGAGGCATAAACACTGCACTGGGCAGAAGACTCTGCATAGCAGGAACTGCTGATGTGGAAGGCACTTTATCTAACCAGCATTTTCCACTGGGGCAGAAACCTACTCAACAGCATATCTAAAATCTAGGCAAATTACTGGAATGAAACAGACAATGCAAAGCACATTCAAATGGATTTTGATTTCAGTTTGAAGTTATGGTTGCTCATGTGGTTTTTGAGCCACGGTTAATGATCAAGAGCAGCAAGGCACATTTATGACTCACCAGAGCACAAGGTGTGCTGTATGTTTTTACCATCCACCCTGGCGATACAATATACAGTAAGTAATGCAACCTAATATTCATGCAACCTGATTACATATTACATGAGTATAACAGGCAAAGAATTCTTTCAAGAATTGAGGGTTAAGGGGTGGATCTGTGCAGCCTTCTCTGATCAGCTAAAGTACACAGCGCAAAGATTAGTCGATGAGGTTGCGGCCTGCTTGTTTCCATGGTATAAATGCTGTCGAGCGTTAAACATAATTGAACCACGCAGGATGACCTTGGGCAGATAAAACCGGGAGGAGGGATGATGGAAGTAATTTCTTGTGAAAATAACGGGCCAATGAAATGTGACAACAGTCGAGTGGAGGAAAGCCAAGGGCATGCTTTAGATGTGTGAATATACAGCTGCCTGCTAAACAAAATTCCACAATTCCACAGAAACATCTTTCTCCAACATGTCTAAATACCCCAGACTCAACGAACACACAGTAACAAGTGGAAATAACTGTAAATTCTCCCTATTGAATGAGATTTTGCCAAGAAGCAGAAGTCAGGCTGTGTTTCATTAACATTTTTCCTAAAAATCACATAGCCAATGATAAAATTGGTATTTACCATTTACTGTTTATTTTGCAAAGGCCCCTCATTCATAGTCTTTGCCTTTAGAGAGGAGTCACAGGTTGGTTCATTAGTCAGGGTTAAATACATGGACATCTGTAATGGTAGACTGGGCAGAGAGCAGTGATGTGTGACAGAGTGTGTTTGTGTAGTGTGGTGAGTGCTAAAGCTGTTGGCTTTGTGATTCCAAACTTTAACCCTTTGTTTCCAACAACGAACAAAGTTTTCAATCCTATCCTCTAGCTCTATATATACAGAAAAACTGTTGCAGTGAGCCAAACACAGATTATACATCCTGAAACCTAAGAGTGAGTTTGCAGAAAGAGAAAATGGTAAGTTTTGCACTCACTTTTTACAGTTATTGCTAATCTGCTTGGCACATACATTTTAAGTAATTTTAAGTAATGTCACTTAAATTCATTACTTCCTTGCTGTTTGGCACATCTTCTAAAAAGTATGTAGTTATTTAAAAAATTTTGTACTTAACCTGTCAGTTCATAACAGTGCATAAAAATTTGGTGCTAATTTTCTTACTGACAAGATTTTGTACAAATTATCTGTTATTACTGAATACCTTGTGATAATTTGCACTGTAGTCACCACTTTTCAGTTAAAGTGGTTTTCATTACACTTCTTGCATTAGTTGAATTAAGGTTTTCCCAGGTAATATAGTCAAGCAAAAGATGAGCTTGTTATAACTATATGCATGACACTTGGTTCATTCAAATTCAAACATTATATTACATTACATTACATTCATTTAGCAGGCGCTCTTCACCAGAGCGACTTCCAGCACAAAAGAACAGAAGTGTATCCATTTAAGCTGAATGAGCAACAGAGTCAGACCAGGATAACAACACTCCCAGACCAGTGAGTGTGACCAGGCTAACATCACTCCTAAGCATAGAGTGCACTGCAGCGGTGATCAAAGTCTGGTGTTCCAATCCATCATCTTCCATCCAGCTCGAGGGCATCTCAGTACATGTCAGCCAGGCAGGTGTCCAGATTGGCAATGCATGCTGGGAGTTATGCTGCCTGGAACACGAAATCCAGCCTGATGGGCAGATGCACAGTGGCAAGACAGCTGGAGGGGGAGGTGACTCCTTCAACACCATGCTGTCTGTTGTTCCACGGAGATGTGGTGCCCAAAGACATCAACTCAGTCATCACCACCATCAAGACCAAACACACCATCCAGTTTGTGGACTGGTGTCCCACCGGTTTCAAGGTGGGTATCAACTACCAGCCTCCCACTGTGGTGCCTGGGGGAGACCTGGCCAAGGTCCAGAGGGCCGTGTGCATGCTGAGCAACACCACCGCCATCGCTGAGGCCTGGGCCCGCCTGGACCACAAGTTTGACCTGATGTATGCCAAGCGTGCCTTTGTCCACTGGTATTTGAATCAGGTTTGAATAAAAGGATAGAAACATTTGTTTTAATTCATCTTCCTGTACTTCATAAAAGCGTATTTTCATGGAATGTTACAATTTGATTTATGCGGAAGCTTTTGACCTTGTGCAATGCAGAGCAATGACATGAATGTGGCCTATTTTGTTTGTTTCTTGTCAACCCAAAGTTGCCTTGAGGGGATGGAGTGTCTGGTATGTACGCGCTGCAGTGAATTCTCTGCATCAAGAAAAGGGGGAAGCCAGAGTCTAACTTCAAATGAACCTTAACCCAGTTTACTTTATGGTACTGTCTAATGGCACTAAATCAAAGTTAGCTGTCATGTTAAATCACCTACATATTTTTCAGTTTTTTCAAATTGCAAAGACTTGCAACATGTTACCAGTGTAATCTGACCAAATTTGTAGGCACAATCCATTCTGCAAAAAGTCCACATAGTGAAACTCATGTATCCCTGGCACAGCAACCTCTCTGTAACCTCTCTTGCCTTTTTATTAAAAGAGAGCATACACATGTAGAAAAATATTAGTATACTCTATGTAATGGTCCACGTCTCACTGAGTAATCATTGCCACAGCTTATGTAAGCGACCTGGCTCTTGTGGTGAAGTAGTGTCTGACTGGATGTGCTGTTGCCATGGAGACAGTGACTCACTGCACTCTCAAAAGACCCAACCACCTTATAACCACAGGGTAATGTGCAACCTGCAAAGCCAAAACAGGAGAATTTTAAAATGGAGGGGAAAAGATGGCAAGCTACACTATGTTTTATTTCAAATTGAATTTTATGGTTAATGTTAACAATTGAATTTATTATTTAAATTACAAACCAGGCCTGGGGTCTACTGCACAAACATCTAAAGTGACCTTGTAGCTTCAAATAGTGTCAGCTGAGCAATGTAGTTAATATCCCACACAGTTGTAGGTTTCTCTTTATAAGCTTTCATCATTCCTGTTGCCCTTAGAGCTGGAGAGAGCAAACAAACGTTTTCCCTTTCTTATACCAAGTTGCCAGACGAGTAAAACCATTTGGTTAACCTGAAAATCTACCTTCTCATTGGCTGGCTCTACTCTGTGGAGAATTTAACTGATCCATTAAATAGAATACACAAAATTCACATTTTAAAACAGTGCAAGATTTCATGTTTTGGCACAAGGTGTTTTGTGTTATGGTTTAAATTACTACTATTGCTAAGGTTGGAAGGTTTCAGCTGCAACTAGAGGAAAGCCAGTGAAAGGGCATTTCCATCTCTTTCTTATCATTCATGATAGCTGTACAAAAATTCAGATGAATCTCATTAATGTCATCCTGCAACGCTCTTAGTGGCAGGTGCCACTCACCAGTATTTTGAATGATAAATGGGCACCTAATATCACCGCAAAACCCATTTATTGTCTCCTTCTGAGTAGACTATTATGGACTTTTTGTCCTTTAGGTGTACAGTTTAATAAAAGCTGATAATAATAATAATACCATGTGTGAAACATAATATTGTGAACAGTCAGCAAAAGTAAAAGTAAAAATCTGCTATCTGGTAATACTGAAACCCTGGTAAAATCACACCCCTCTAAATATCATGTTTCTCTTGCACATTACTGTGGAAATTTAGCAGGTTACACTGTAACTGTTAAATCTGTGGGTCTAAAATCTCACAACAAATCTTCTATATGTTTCTGCAAGCTAAATTCAAGGCTTCAATATCAACTCCTCAATGTCTCTGTACTTGGAGTTTCATATGGCCGATTTCCTGGGCAAAGTTAAAACAGGGAATAAATGTCTGTTGCATGTGTCCCCCCTCCCCCACCCTTTTCCAGTCTGTATATGCCCAAAAACCACTGGGTTCCCACCACCCGCTGTGACACGTGAAAGAACAAGCTGTTCAATTTCTCCTTCACCACATAAGGGTCTTCCCCTCTCAGCAAAATTACAAGCTTTTCCAAATTAAATTCCTCCCTTTCCCTTTCTATACTTTCTGTGCATGTGTGTGTGTGTGTGTGAGTTTGTGTGTGTGTGTGTGCAAAATTCTAAAATTCAATCTATCATAGTCCAATAAATATAAATAAAACTTCAGAAATGTAGAGTTGGGATTTAACGGCGTGAGTTTTGTCTTTTTGTCTCAGTTCTCTAGAGATTTATAGTTGCCAGACAGGCACAGTGGAGATAAACAGGATATAACTTTTCTTTTCATTTCAGAGACAGAGCTGCGGTCTCTGCCTCGGGGCTATGCAGAAGCTCTGGGTTGTTTGCGGCTCTTGAGTTCTTTTCGTTTCCCTTGCAGGTGCAGTAAACGCCCTGTCTCTCCCACCTCCCGGTGAGTGGAGCCGGGGACGTATTCTCCTGTCCTTGCAGCAGGGAGTTTGTTTCTTTGAGAAGGACGGCCCCCTCTCCTCTACTAACTGTTGCTCCCGCCAACAGGGAGACCAGCTTCCTGCTCCCCCCCCCCGCTCCCCCCGTGGTATAAAAACCCCGCCTCAGCCCTGCTCCCACACTACTGGCTTTTCTTCCCGAATCCTCAACGTCGGCCAGAAGGAAAATCTGACAAAATGGTGAGTGCTGACGTAGATGAGACCCGATATTCTGTTTTTTTTTTTGGTTTCATTTTCAGCTTCAGATTAAACCTCAGAGAATGAAGGAAAACGTGTTGCAATTGTTTTATGTGGATTGTCTTATATTCTCACTGCCAGGTACTCATCGTCTATATAACCAAATATGTGTGCACATACAGAGATGGGTAGAAGTCTTTTTGTGCCTGAGATGTTGGGCGGTGGTAGGCTGGATGTCTGTGTGGCATGTACACAGGGATGGAGGTAGAGAGAGTTTCAAGGACTACACACTGACCGTGTGGATCCATGTGCTGTGGGCTGGATGGCAAGAAACTAGCACATTTAGCCCAAAAAGTAAGATTTTTAAGATAGCTAGTGAATTCTCATTTTAAAGCAAACAAGTGTTTGTGGAGTTAAATGGTGTCTAGCTGATAAAGTACAAATTATGTTGAAATTTTCTTTAACATTTTTTGTAATGTTTTTTGGCTCTCTGGGAAATCAGACGTTCTTGATAGGCGTTTACTTTATGTGAAATAGAGTGAGGGGAGATAGCATCTTGGAGCAGAGCGAAACCTCTGGGGATAGCTGGCGTTTCCGCTCGAAACTCAGAGCGGCTCCATCAGATACGCCTCTCACAAAGCAGGGTGTGCTGGCGGCGTGGGCAGGGTGGGGGTGGGGGAGAGCACAGCCTGCTGGGACGCTGGGGGGTTTTTTCCACTTCAGCACAGACTCTCTCTGCGCTGGACAGCGGAGAAGCGCCTGTTTCCAAGTGCACAGACGCAGGGTTTGCACTGCAGCGAGCATCTCCCATGTTCCTCGGTACTCAGCTGCCTGAACTCCACACAGCCACCCGCGCCCTGACAGACTGTCCTGTTGTAGGCAGTTATTGTAAAATTAGCAGTATTCACCGACTGGATGTCAGTTAAAGAGGTCTGCATGTCTGCTTTCCACCACATCTGTTTTTCCCTTTGTGTTTAAATTTGTAAAAAATGTGATTGATAACCTTTGGCCAGGGTAGGGGGGGTGGGGGGAAGGCTGGGGGCACGTAACTGGGGAGGGGGTCAGGATGTCAGCTGTGCATTTAAGCGCAGTTAGCTGCAAGAGAACAAAGAAAAATCCCAGCTAATTGATTGGCTCAGATGTCATTTCCTTCTGCATGAGTGAGAGGGGAGGGCATGTACTTCCTCTTTATGCCCTTAGCAGATGTCGGTAGTTTAGAATGCAAGGATTTTCACCTCTTGAGGATGCCTGGAGACGTATTTGTATCAGTAAAAAGGGACAATAAACTCAATATTTGCGAATAGATCATACTGATGAATATTACTACAACACATACACTTAATATAATAATAATAATGAAGGTTTTGCAAAGAATAATTTATCTGGCAGATGCTATCAAACAGTTCATGTAAGGATTTCCTGCCAGCAATGTTAGTTATTTTAGTGCTGCTACCACCCTGTTATTACTGGCTAATGTCTTCAGACAAGCCAGTCGAGTCCCAGGGACAAATTCACAGTTGTTGTGCAGATCAGCAGCTGATAAATTGAAAAAATGGAGGTCAGCAGAGTGTGTGGAGAAGGAGGGTTTTCTTTTCCTTAAACCATGAAATGCAACCCACCCTCCCCCGGGGGACATCCGGCCAGTTTAGCACTCACAGCACAGCTCTCCATAAACCTTTGACCTGCTGTTTACGCCCGTTTGGCCCAAGACGAGAACCTCATTGCCTGACTCTTTCATTCGCATTAGCAGCGGTTTGGGGTTTGCTTTCACATAAATCAAACTGATCTCGTCAATCCATCGGCTGTACGGTAAGGAACGCAGATCGTTTTTTTTTTTTACAGCTTCAGCTGTCAGGCTAACCCTTTTTTTTCCCCCCCTTTTGTGTTCAGCGTGAGTGTATTTCTATGCACGTCGGTCAAGCTGGAGCCCAGATGGGCAATGCATGCTGGGAGCTCTACTGCCTGGAGCATGGAATCCAGCCCGACGGGCAGATGCCCAGCGACAAGACGATTGGAGGAGGCGATGACTCCTTCAACACCTTCTTCAGCGAGACCGGGGCTGGCAAACACGTCCCCCGCGCTGTTTTTGTTGACCTGGAGCCCACTGTCATCGGTAAGGAGGGTCTGATTTTACAGGTTTCTCCCTTTCATAGCATCGATTCATTTTTGCAATCAAAGTAATGCAGCATCACTGCCGAGCCTGAAACTGGATTGGCGAGGACTGATTACTTGAATTTATGAAGCCCTTCACATATACCTTCACAGTTTGTACGTGTGGCCACTTGAAGTTCTCACTGGAGAAATGAATCGCCAAACAAATACTACAGCAAACACATTTTGGGGCGAAAAGTATTTAAATCCACACTCCTCACTGTAGGTGATGTGTTACATTAGAGGTCATCCTATAGGCCCTTTGGGAAAAAAGGGGTAGCCACAAAACACACTCCTGTGAGTACACTGTCCCCAATATATGTCACTACTGGAAAACAAAGTTGATAGGCTTCAGGGATAGCTAATGTTTCTCTCTCCTTTTGTCCCCAGACGAGGTTCGCACAGGCACCTACCGCCAGCTGTTCCACCCTGAGCAGCTCATCACCGGGAAGGAGGATGCTGCCAACAACTACGCCCGTGGGCACTACACCATCGGCAAAGAGATCATTGACCTGGTGCTAGACAGAACCCGCAAATTGGTAAGCTTATTTTTACACCTGGTTCTTACTCCATTGATTAAGGAATTTTAACATTGTAGTACTAGTAACAGTAACTAAATGTTTCATTAATTTAATATCATTAATCTCCTCCTCCAGGCAGACCAATGCACCGGGCTCCAGGGCTTTCTCATCTTCCACAGCTTTGGTGGTGGCACTGGGTCTGGGTTCACCTCCCTGCTAATGGAGCGTCTCTCTGTCGACTACGGCAAGAAGTCCAAGCTGGAGTTTGCTGTCTACCCAGCTCCCCAGGTGTCCACAGCTGTGGTGGAGCCCTACAACTCCATCCTGACCACCCACACCACCCTGGAGCACTCCGACTGTGCCTTCATGGTGGACAACGAGGCCATCTATGATATCTGTCGCAGGAACCTGGACATCGAGCGCCCCACCTACACCAACCTCAACAGGCTCATCGGCCAGATCGTCTCCTCCATCACAGCCTCCCTGCGCTTTGATGGGGCCTTGAACGTGGATCTGACAGAGTTCCAGACCAACTTGGTGCCCTACCCCCGTATCCACTTCCCACTGGCTACTTACGCCCCAGTAATCTCTGCTGAGAAGGCCTACCATGAGCAGCTGTCTGTGGCTGATATCACAAACGCCTGCTTTGAGCCAGCCAATCAGATGGTGAAATGCGACCCCCGTCATGGCAAGTACATGGCCTGCTGTCTGCTGTACCGTGGAGACGTGGTGCCCAAAGATGTCAACTCAGCCATCGCCACCATCAAGACCAAACGCACCATCCAGTTTGTGGACTGGTGTCCCACCGGTTTCAAGGTGGGTATCAACTACCAGCCTCCCACTGTGGTGCCTGGAGGAGACCTGGCCAAGGTCCAGAGGGCCGTGTGCATGCTGAGCAACACCACCGCCATCGCTGAGGCCTGGGCCCGCCTGGACCACAAGTTTGACCTGATGTATGCCAAGCGTGCCTTTGTCCACTGGTATGTGGGAGAGGGCATGGAAGAGGGAGAGTTCTCCGAGGCCAGAGAAGACATGGCAGCCCTGGAGAAGGACTATGAAGAAGTGGGCACTGACAGCGTAGGGGAGGAGGATGAAGAAGGGGAGGAGTACTAATAAGGAAAAAAGTCTCCATGGTTACTGACCCCATATTCCGGTCCCACAGCTACATCCTGTTAACTGTTTACGGACTCCACCGAATCTTGAATGGACAAACAATTTTAGAAACCTTCCCAAAGTGTAAACATACATTCCATTTTGCAATTATGGTAAAATCACTGCCATAAATGTCATCATGCTGGGTCAAAATTTGAATAAATGAGTTACTTAAGTTTGAAGAAGTGGTTATTTTTCCTTACTTCAGCCTCTATGTAATAATCAACACATCTGAGGTTCCACTGAACAGAAAATATATACAGACCACATACTTCCAAAAGTAAAACCGGGATTTTCAGAAGTGCTTCTGTGATTTATGCTATCTGACAGTGCAACACAAGCTGAACCTTTAAGCATCCTGTTAGAACTGAGGAACCAGTTTATCTTGTAGAGGTTTAACATTCTGCTAACACACTCTGAGGCCCCAGACAACAACTACAATACCTCCAAAACCTATCAGTTTATTTTTTGTACACAGATATAAATGTTAAATACCTATGTACTAAAATACTTTTATATAAAAGCATGAAGCTATTTATACACAGATAATGCTTAAGGATTTAAACCTTGTTGCAGCCACTGCTAATCTAAATTTAGCAACGTCCTCTGATGGAAATATCAATACATATGGATTTGTACAAACAGGCCAATTGCATAAAGAGAAAACAGGAACTCACCATTTCACAGTTAACTCTTTTCCGCCTTCGTAGTTGTTAAGCCTGCATTCACATTTAACATTCCTGTTTTCATGGGATAGGGCTTCCCAACTTCCCTACCATGAGCCTGCTTATCGCCCTCCCTGTTATGGCTGTGCTGGAAAAAAAAAAAAACACAAAGATTACATGGCAATCTTAGACATCATGGAGCAGAAAACAAGACACCCTTTGTTTTGACTTGGCCTGTATTGGGATCAACCGCCTCTGTTGTAAGCAACAGCCCTTTATGCAACTTTTCCACAGTTTTAATGCGGCAGCTGGGAATTCCACTGTGGCAGTCCAAGCCTTACTTGTGTGCTTCAGAGAGAGATGGGCAAACATATTCTGGGGTTTGTATGAGACTTCAGATGCTGTGGAGCTGTTACAAAACCAAACACTTTCAAATGATCTCTTTTTAATAAAAGGACATATGGACTCTACAACATGAATACCTCCATCAGTTCAGCTGAGTGATCATTTTATTTATCTGAGGATAAGTGACAATGGTAAGTTTAAGGTAAGGAATATTACAAAGAATAAGGGCAATTTCATAAATTCTTTTCTGAAATGTTTCAACTCAAACAGAAATGCTGTTTTTGGGGACCCATATGTAAAATCCCGATGGTGAAATGATTGCACAGAAATGCAAATCAAATCAAAATTAGACCACCCACAGTGGGAACGTCCATCATCCATAGCAATGCTGGAACATCAATGATTGGCCAGACTCAATGCCTCAAAACCAAGCAGACTCTAAACAGACTCGAGGCTAAAATATCTCAAACTTCAACACCTGTTTTTTTTCTTTTTTTTTTTTTGAGGTCATTACCTCACTTGCAATGGAAACCGAACTGATTGTTCACATTCACAATTATCTCTGACAAAGTTGAAAACATTGCTGTTTCTCTTTGATGTGTGGATATTTTTATCACTAGTCTACAAAGGACACATTCTTAAGCTAAGTTTTTATTTTTTGTTATTAGTGAGCAAATTTAACGTCAAATTCATAGGTCATCTGTATAATTTATGACATTAAATAAATGACAAAGCACAGTCCTTCAATAAAGTAGTAAATTAGGTTGGTTAGTTACAAGCTTCATCAGCTAGTGATCACAGCTGTGTTCCAGTGTCCTTCAGAGCAAAAATAAATCCTAATTTTACAGACCCTGCATTTGGATGCTTATGATTGTAAATTCAAACTATATGAACTGACATTTCTTTTAAGTACTGTATATATTACAGCTGTCCTCATTGTCACCGGGAACAATGGGCAGGGGATATTCCTCTAGAGAGGTATTGTGTCATTTTTTTTTTTTTTATTTCTGGTTAGAATTTCCTGTTTGAGACGTGTGTTGTTTTACCTATCTGTTTGTGGTGACAGTGAGTTTAGTTTTAGGAAGGTGGATGTTGTGCCTGAACAAAGAATGGGTTTATAAGTGAGGCTGTTAGGGTTGCATTGTGAAATTGCCTTTACCAGAGAACGTCCTGGTTGATAGTGCATTGTCCCAAACCAAAACATCACAGGTTTGTCATTATTATTTTCAATTAATTGTATTACGTCTGACATGCTCTTTATTCTTTGATGTATTATGAAGGTTATGTCAAATAAAATTGAATACATTTTAGTGCATAACATTTGAGATTTAGTCTGTTTTATTTCAATCACGTTTTTGTGTAGGTATGTATAAAAAAAGAACAAGGTGACTTTGAGTCAGCTGATCTAAATTTACTTGCATCTTGTGAGCCACTCTCGATGAAAGCATTTCCTGAATGAAAAACAATCTAAATGTAAATTTAAATGATCAACATAACCTAAATTAAGACTGGCAGGAAACAAAAATCAAAAATGCAGTGCATGTGTTTTATTGTTTTATGACACAAAATCTCAAGATTTGAAAATGGTAGGGTATAAAATAAAAGAAAAGCTGAAATAATGTCAGGTGGCAATGATTTCTGAAACTGAATAAGGTGTTATGACAACATCAATCTGAGGGTGTCAGTAATGTTTGGCAATGTCTGGCACCTTTCCTCAATGTTGTCACAACATTGCATTATGATGTTGCCACAACAAAAAAAGATGACTTCACAACTTATGGCAACCTGTCGTCATGAGCTGGGATAGCATGAAAAACAGCATACCTGCTTCTGTCGTCTACATATCATCAGAAACATGTTCAGAGTCTGACCATCACACTGTTGTATATTTCCGTGAAGGTCAGGATTTTGAACTTTGTCTTAACACTCTCTATTGGATAGTCACCTCCTTGGATTAGCTGTGAGGCAGAGGCAATTAAACGGGGCATTAATGAGAAGGGAGGTATCCATTTACCTTCCCGCTAATGGCCTTCTTAATTGCTTCTACCTCACAGCTAAAACCAGGAAGTGAATAATCAGTAGAGGGTGCACAGTTTTATTTAAGGGGTATCTTCTTGTTTCTAGTGTTTGCAGTGCAAACGAACCAACAGTGATCTATGACATCTATGAAACAAGGCTTTTAGAATGGCAATCAACAATTTCAATATCACAACTGTATTGTAATGTGCTACTCTGTGCTTGCCTGTATTTATCTCTCAGTCTGTCTGTCTGTGTGAATGTCTGACTGCTCACTTGTGTGTGTGTGTACTGTGGTGGGTTGTACCTATCTCAGTTTTCAGTGGGCAGGAGGGTATGATTGAGGTTCAGTGTTTATGGAACAGGGGATCAGTGCAGGGAAGCTTTGGGAAGTGGGGAGGATCACAGGTAGAACGTACCAAAGCATCATTCAATCTGAATCACATTCAGTTGTTGTGATATCATATTTAATCAATATTGCCACCATATTTAAAAGATGTTGTTCAAAAAATGGTCGGGGGTATCTTAGCCCAAAAAAAAAGAAGAATTTACCATTAATTGGAGATGAAGTTGGAGGTATAGGCATCTGTAATGCTGGCTTCCTTTGTTATTCAACAGGTCTCCATCACAGCCCTCTTTCTAAACCCTCTTCCAAGCTTGACAAAAGTATTATAAAAATTACCTGATGACACCTGGGTTAGATGATTCTGAAGCGGTAAATATCCTACTCATCCTCCAAAGTAAGCAAACTCACAAAGTGTGTAGGCTGCAGTGCCCCAGCTTTCCATATGGGAGACAATTCTAATCTCCCTCTAAAATGTCCCTGCACTGCAAATACCTCATTATACTTGTGAAGATGGGGATGTAATTTTGGGATATCAGAACTGATACCTTCTCATAAAGGTATCCTTTGCTTCAAACAATGTGTTACTTTAAAAGTGAGTGTGGTAATGTAGCACTAGCAATCACCATTGAGTCTCTTTATTTTTTATTATTACTGATAAAATATATAACAAATAACGGACGCGCTAAGGTGATTTTATGCAGCACCTTCGATAGGACAACATGAAAAACTTCTTGGAGAATATTTATGATAAGAAAACATGATGCTTATTTACTGCGTTCTGCACAATAAAGAAGTAAAACAAGAAGTAAATAACCCATGACCCATTGTTGTAGATGTCTTTATGATTTTATTTGCGACACAGACATACTCCCCAAGATAAAGCGAGCCCTGCCCTAAGCACCTTATATTGGAGGGCCCTCTTGTGGTCAAATGAGAACTTTTGTAGCCAAGCACGTACGAAAGTGTGTAAAATAATAATAATAATAATAATAATAATAATTAACTTGTTAGTGTGTAGAGTATAGCACTGAATTACTGGTATCTTCTTGAAAAAGACAGCTTCTGAATTCTTCCATGGTAAGACGGAGGACTACAACGTTGCGAATCAGCAGTAGACATAAAACGCCTTCAACAGGTTTAGCTGCGTACTCTGCAATATTTACAGAGCGCAGGGACGCAAACAACATCTGCTTTATTGATACGTCCTGCAAAGGTAAGGTCATTAGCACAGCAATCACAACACACTGTCCAACGGCAAATTATGTAATGATAAAGCTTGTATCAATATGAACTTGAGGATCAAGCACACCGTTGAGCATCGGCAACCTGCAGCGTGGAATATTCACTTAGGGAAAGTCGCTATGCAACATTAAAGGTGAGTGTATCTGAGGAAAGATAGAGACGAATCAGTAGATAAAAGGATGACGTTAATAAGATCTTAAATAAGCAGAGGTTTTAACGAATGCACCTGATGTGTGGAATATTTGTGCCCATAGTCTGAAAAGGCAACGGGGAGTTCAGGTATGGTGCATGGGCTATTAATGAAGATTGGAGGGAGGTTCGAGATAAGAGGGAAAAAAAGATTTCCAGTTAGAGGGTGAAGGTTATGCTAGGAAGAAAGAAGGGAAAGCGAAAGAGTTGTACTTTAGTCCTGTTATCTCTTTGGAGTTGTCAGAGGGGTGCAGTTTCACACTAGCGTTTCGAGACGTAGACGAAGACAATGGTGGATTACTATGACATTCTTGGGGTATCTCAAGGTGCGTCCTCGGAAGATATCAAAAAGGCGTAAGTAATCTTAACTGGTTTGGTGGGCTTGTGGTTGAACAAAGAATTGGCTGAAATTTATAAAGGTGTAAAATTAAAGTCATTGTAATGTTTATCCGTCGCTGAAATTAAAACAGTGATCAAGGTCAATGGCTTGACAACGGCCTGATCGACGTTAACCCAGTTGTTTTAAAATGAACGGGTTAGATGTATTATTTGGGTTATAGAACTACCAAACGTGTTGTATAACTTCCTTGGGTTTTGGGCTGTAAGTAACGCTCAGTTTACAGAAATGGTCCTTAGGCTGGAAATAATGTTGTTATACTGAATGATGGCCATAACGTTTCCTCATATTTCCATATTGATATTGACAAGTGTTGTTGAAGTGGTGATCTAAGATCATCTTACGTTTCCTGTATTTCCTGGACATTTACCACTGTAAGCCAGACAGCTGATCCAGGACCTGTCCTCTTCCTGCACCTGTTGCTGTCACTCATGTTAATGTTAGAGAGGAGGAAATAGCTACGTAAACTTGAGTGCTAATAAATTCCACCAGTGGATGTGCCATCTGTCATTTTTTAACCCAGTCTCAGATTAGAGACTGTTGCACAACAAAATACTTCCCCAAATCTATTTTTATACAGATCCAAACTGTAATTTCTCCACCAAAACAAACAAAAAAAATTGTGTGCCACCATAAAAAATGAACAGTTGAGGCATATTTTTTATATATAGTTTATTTTAAATTTTAAGGAATGTTTTTGAAAAGGGAGCTGACAAGCATTACGTAGACTTGCTTGCATTCCCTGGGTATCAGGGTGGGATCCCCAAGGGAATTGATTGAATGTGGACTAACAGGAAAAATAAGATGCATTATACATTCATTTGTGTGTGTCTGTGTGTGTGTATGTGTATGCACGTGCACGTGTGGGTGTGTGTGTGTCTGTGTGTGTGTGTGCACATGCATGCGTTTGTACGAAAAGATACAGGAAGCTGGCCCTAAAATGGCACCCAGACAAGAATCCAGACAATAAGGAGGAGGCGGAGAGGAAGTTTAAGGAAATCGCTGAAGCCTACGAAGTCCTATCTGACAGTAAGCATTTCAGCCAGGACAGATCTGGATTTGGCTTTGGTTATATAGGGGCTTAAAAAATGAATCTATCCTCACTCGTCCCAATCAGCCATCTGCATGCTTCACCTCTTTCTTCCTTTCACATTGCACCAGTGCCTTAGAATGTAATGCAAAGTGTGTGTGTGTGTGTGTGTGTGTGTGTGTGTGTGTCTCATTCCCAGGCAGTAAACGACAGGCATATGATCGCTATGGCAAACAGGGCATGCACAGCACAGAGAGTGAGGGAGGTGAGTTTCATGCTCTCTCGTTCGTTACAGTGACTCTGCTGCATATCTGCACCTGCAGCACTATGCAAAGAGTGATGCACTGCAGTACGAGAAATGAACCCGTGAAAAAAAATTGGCCTTTTGAACTAATTCAGCTCATGATGTTACATCTCACTTCCTCCTCTCTCCCTCTCCCAGGCTTCAGAGGCTTCTCTGATATGGGAGGTTTCCCAGGATTCTCCTTCTCCTTCCGCAGCCCCGAGGAAGTGTTCCGGGAGTTTTTCCGGGGTCAGGATCCCTTTACCAGCTTCTTCGGTGAGCTAGCAGCGTGTAGTAAGATTAAGCAGAGCTGGGGGCACTGCGTTGCAAGAGATCCACCACTTTTGTTTGACTGCCTTTTTTCCTCTGCCTGTCTGTGCCCACAGTCTTTTTTATCAGTGTTTACCTTGCAGGCAGAATAGGCTTCTCACTGCCCCTTCTTTCCCTCCTCTTTCCCATGCTGTCTGCAGATGACGTCACTTTCGGTGGGATGAGTGGGGGGATCCATGGACGTCCTCACACCTCGCACTTTGGGTCCAGCAGCTTCTATCCCTTCTCCTCCACCATGGGTGAGGACCTACCTTTATTCAGTCATCCGAAATCATTGCCACCGTCACAATTTTTTTACAGAAATACTAAAAGAATATGTATATAATATTGAAGTTGTTGATTCCCATCCCCAAGTCTCTTTTCACAGATGACACAGATTTGTCAGTTCATTAGCATTGCAAATGCTAGAAACAACACAATACCACCCAAATAAAACTGTGCACTCTGTACTGATTATTCCCTTCTTGGTTTTAGCTGGAAGAAGCAATTAAAAAGGCCATTAGTGAGAAGGTGAATGGATACCCTCCTTTTCGCTAATGGCCTGTTTAATTGCTTCTGCCTCACAGCTAAAACCAGGAAGTGACTCATCAGTGGAGTGTGCTAGTTCAATGTTCAAAAGAATCAAAGCAGAAATCTGAGGTGTTGTGGGAATATCGTTCCTCCCAGGGAACTTCTCCTTTTCGTCTCCGATGGGAGGGATGAGCTGGATGGACAGTTTTGGAAGCTCAACGGGAAGTTGCAAGTCTGCCTCAACCTCTACACAGATTGTCAATGGGAAATGCACCACCACCAAAATGTCAGTTCATTCTCTTTATAGTAGATTGATTCAGTATTGATTTGTTCTGGTTTTTTGGTGACGTCGTACAGTGATGGTGGTAATGTTTCTAACAGAACCAGAGAAAACGGCCAAGAGAGAACCGAGATTGAGGAGGATGGGGTGTTGAAGAAGGTCCTGATAAATGGTAATCATCCACTCAAACATCCCTCCTTTCTCTCCCCACCATCCCTCTCATGCCTTCCTGTTAGTCCTCGAAACATCCAGCCATTTCCTTTATCCTTCAGCAGTCCCTTTGACTCTGCTGTGTGGCTGTATTGCCTCATGCAGGTGTGGAGGATAAGGCAGCGCTGATGCTGGAGATGGACCGCAGGCAGCCTGATAAGCGGTCGTCACAGCAACGGGAGCGTGGCCCAGTGAAGAGGTCCCTGTCGGAGCAGCGTGATTTCGGTCCAGAGCAGCGAGCGTATGGCTTCACTCCAACCTTCAGCCACCAGTACAGAAGGGAGGAAGAGAACCAGAGGGGCCAGGCCTTCAGGCACCCACCAATGGAGAATCAGCAGAGGGCTCAGGCCTCTAGCTACTCACCGATGAAGGAGCAGCCCAGGTATCAGGCCTTTAGCCACTCACCAATGAAGGATCAGCAGTGGGCTCAGGATCAGCAGAGGGGTCAGGCCTTCGGGTACTCACCAATGGAGGAGCAGCCCAGGTATGGGGCCTACAGGCACTCACCAATGGAGGAGCAGCAGAGGAGCCAGGCCTTCAGTCACCCACCAATGGAGGATCAGCAGTGGGCTCAGGATCAGCAGAGGGGTCAGGCCTTCGGGTACTCACCACTGGAGGAGCAGCCCAGGTATGAGGCCTACAGGCACTCACCAATGGAGGAGCAGCAGAGGAGCCAGGCCTTCAGGCACCCACCAATGGAGGATCAGCGTGAGGTCTACAGCCATTCCAAGACGGAGGAGCAGCAGAGGGTGGCAGCTACAGGTGCTGGGGGCGGGGCAGGGAAACAGAGGGCCGGGGTTGGAGACAGGAAGGGAGAGGTCATCGGTGGCCAGCCCACAGTAGCAGAGGAAGGGGCAGAGGACACCCTAAACGGGACTCTGAGTTCAGAGGAGCAGGTGACGGGTGCAGAGGGCTCTGCGCAGGGGCTCAGCAGCTCCCCAGACACAGAGAGCGGGGCTCCCCAGGCCAAGAAGAGAAAGACACGGGGATGCCTGTGTCTGGTGTGCTGATCAGTCCCTGTGTGTCTTTCTGCCTTCCGCTGAGCTGATAGTGGTGTGTTTCCTGCCGAGGGTTGTGTGCCTTGTCATCCAGACTTGCTTTTTCGGAGCCGTTCCCCTGTGTCGCTGTAGCATTGTGTTGTTCCACTCCATTCTCTTCTGCTGTTGTGCTCTGCTGGGTTTACAAACAGAAATCTTTGTTGCTTAAAGAAAGATTCAGGGTGACTGATTTCTGAATGACTTTTGATATATGCCAATACTGTAACATACAGACTCCAGGCCTTGAAGTGTATATGCAGCCAAGTGTTCATAGAGCCTCAATGTGTATGTCAGGTGTTACACTGTGTTTAAATACACTGGCATTTTACATTTAAACTGTTAAAATGGCACTCCAGTTCATGCACCTCACTGCTGGTCTCTCCTCATTTTCAGCCAGTTGCCACATCTTTACATTGTAACCAATTGCATGACGATTTCTGCCCAGGGCAGAAAAGAGATGACAGCCATCCTGGTTGTGCATGAAATGTAGCTACCCAGCTATGGCAGTTTAGCTATTGCAGCTAACTGCAGATTAATAATATTGCTACTGTGCGCTTACTTTATAGGCCACAAAACATCTCTATAATACATTCACTATCACATCTGATTTTCAACAACATCACCTTGAATGTCAAATTCACAGCAGATATCAAGGTCACAGGGTAGGCCTTAATATCTGTATTTGGTATTCACAGCCACCTGCAACCTACTGTCGCCTACCAGGTTAAAAGGCTGGGGGGAAGCTAACAGCTAGCTCCATCCTTTACAACCTAGAACCAGCTATGCAGAAGTGCCATTGCTATCTTCTAGGCTCCAAGCCATACAGCATTTATCTATACGTTTGCTAATTGCTTTTCTTGAATGCATCAGGGATCCTCTTTTTTGCAGAGGGAGAAGGTACCCAGCTTTCAGCACAATCTTTGACTGGTTATCTGTGTGTGACCTGTTTACTAACATGGGGTCTTTGCATTTTTTTTTTTTAATGAATGGGTGGAATGTGCCCCTATGACTCTGAGCCCTGTTCCAGTAGTAGTGGAATTTCTAAAGGTAGTAGGAGTTAAATGACTATAATGAGTTAATGAAGGGAAGGAAATTCTGCAGCAAATTGTTATTACTTTAATCTTAGATGGTTTCCATTAAGATAAAATCTGATGACTTTGAAAAAAAAGTACTTTAAATTTGTGGAATGGCTGAATTACCCTTTACCTTAAAGCTGATAAGTGTTCTTTTGTCAGCTGAGAGAGGACTAAATGCCATTGTTCCCTCAGCACTTTGTAAATGTTATTAACTTAATGAATGTGCAGTTAAGTTAGGAGCATAGAGGTGGAAACATTACTGATGCCATGATTGCTACAATCTTAGCCTTAGCCAATCTAAATGCCTTAGTTTGAGAAGATGATGATGATGCTGATGATGATGATGATGATGATGATTGTGTTTGTGCAGGACTGGAAAGTCAGATGTGCCCAGCAGATTAGATACAGTAACAAAGCCAAAATTTGAACCGTGATAGCCTGTTCATTGCTCTGTTTTGACAGCCTGAAATCAAAATCCAAGAAGTTTGTCACCAGTGGCATACAGTATCATTTCTCTGTGCTTTCCTGAACAGATTCAGAAGTCCGGACACTGCATTGAAAGCTGTGAATTACTGAGGCAATACAATGCACAGAGCAGTCATGTCTGACAGAAGCAACCCATCACTCACCACAGCACTGCAGCATTAGAGCTGGTCCCTAACACTACCCACTTCTCTCAAAACATTGCAGCAACACTACCACTGCTGGGAAGACAGGGCCACACCCACTGCACCTTCAACGAGGAACCAATCAGACCTGTTCTTACTCTCAGTGGTGACATAACAACCACTGCGTCATATTTTAGACCTGTGAAGCATGTCCATTGATTGAAAAATGAAGCGACTGTTGAATCTATGCATGCCTCTAGAGATACCTGTCTGGGCTGGCTATGCAGCTGTCTTTTTTCCGCTGTGAGATTCTTTTAATACATTTCTTTCTTCTTCTTCCTCCCCTGCACAGTTTGGAGACCCCCCCCCCCCCCCCCCCCCAATTGTTTTCTGAAGTCATTTACTTCCTGGTCTCTTCTTCTCTGATCTCCCTCTTTTCCAGCTGTTTCCAGGCTTTCACTTGCTGCCTGGCTAATGTGCCCCCTAGAGGTAAAGCTCAGCATAAACCGCCCCATTATCACATTTTCAATAGGAGACTCCCCTCTCTTCCCTTGATCAGAGGCCTGCTGCTTTGTACACCCTCCAAAGACAAATACCCTAGCGGCAATAATGAAACACTGAGGAACAAATTTCACATGTAAACAAGTAGGAAAATATAATTAAATAACCACAGGAAGTGATTCATGACCAAGCTGAATCATATGAAGTTTGCTCAAGAAAGCTAAACAATTGCAACACACTTAAGAATATTAGCCTCCAGTAAAATGGAGACGTTTTGACTGATCTTTTTTTGTTTTGTTTTGTTTTGTTTTAATCGTTTCTATTTTAGACTTGTGGTTAGTCTTTCTGTTTCCGGTTGTCTTATTTTTTTAAGTTCTAATTTTTCTAAGTTTCTCCTCATTGGGTTGACTTTAGTGAATCGAGGGGCGTATGTGGAGCTCACAAGTGGCGAAGCATATCTCACATGAGCAGTCTGCTGTCATTGGTTGCGATATGGTCACATGACCATTTTGGTAGGAATACAGAGCATGCATTGGGTAAAAGTAGAAGAAAGTGGATGAAAGAAAAAGAGATGCTGTCAGCAGTCATACATCCACCATTGCGTTTGTCTGCATTTGCTCCAAAAAATAACAATACCAGAGACACCAAGTGTGCTTGTATGCCGATTAACAATTTAATACAGAAAAAAGAACTTTGAAGCCACTGCATTTAAAGTTACTCCGCTTAATAATATATGTGTGCATCCATAGTTGAGAGGACAGATTTTGCAGATGTATTAATGTGATTCATACCCTTATATTCCCTCATTATATTCCAGATTATGTGAACAAAGACACTGTAAATCATGATACAATAGATTCCATACTCAACTAAAACACGATTTTGGTAAATCGCAAAATGCCATTGCTTTTGCGTATTTGCTGTTGTAAATTTGGCAAGACTTAAATGAGTTAGTTTCTCAAAAAAACAAAAAAAAAAACAAATTGAAATCATAACCGAGATGCCCATGTCATAGCAAGGAAGTGACACCTTCCTGTGTGTGGGCTGCTGTCGTGTTTGGGTTGGACAGTACAGTCAGTGCCTAAAAGCAGTTTATCTCATCGACCGATATGTACTGACTCATCTAAAACGTACCAAACTGCTCTGGCTGCTGACTCCGCACAGCGAGTGGCGCCGTGCCCCCCGGAGCACCAGCAGAGAGACAGGCTGGGTCAAAGAAGGCACACATACCCACAATGCAGTTGCACCACTTCACAGACAAAATTTATTCATCACAAAGATACAAAATAAATCGATTTTTTTTCCTCATATAACATTGATTTTTTTCCCATATAACATTCATCTTTATAATCTTTTTTTTTTTGTTTTGTTTTATACTTGTTTGCTACAGGAATACAGCAATACTAGATGAATCATTTACAACAATCATGATGGCAAAACTCTGACAATAGAGGCTGAACCTGATTGAAGTGTTTGGGGATAAGGAGGAGCAGCTGAAGGTTTTTACAGGAACTGGGTATTCGTGTGACACTGGGTCAGACTCAGCACACACCCCCCCACCCCACCAGGGATCCTTGGTAACCAACATCCTTTTAACCAACACTTGTTACATTCTGAATCCAGCAGGATCTGCATACAGTGTGCAAAAGTGCAAAGAAACATGGCTGAATTTAAACTGTTGAAAATACAGACAAAAGCTGACAGGCAGAAACAGACAGTTTGTGAACACACGCGACAGGCCGGTCAAACAGAGGAAAGAAGAGCCAACATAGACAAGATATTCCTTCACAAACATTAGAACAGACTGCCTTTCCACTGGCATATTTTTTCCTGTGCTCCTCATCACGTTGTAGGGGAGATCTGAGAGCTACTCTTGCAGAATTTTGCTTATCTGAACATGTAATTTTCCGATTATCATCATCTTCCTGTGTCTTATGATTTCACGAAGGAAAACGCTGTCAGAAATGAGACAAATGTCAGGAAATAAAGTATTGACAGGGGAGCACAAAAAAAATACTATGCTGGAATGTCACAATGCCCAATGTTAAGCAGTTTATCTTCTTTAACTTGTGCATCTGAATATACTGCACGATAATCCTCCATAGAGTGGTGTCAACCATCATTTTGCTGGTGTAATCCAGCAAGAGAATGACTCTGTGATTTGTGTGCATGGCATTCAGGGGATGAATTTGGTACTGTGAGCTTAGTCGGAATTAGTTGTTAGTTAAGCTAGAACCTTTCAAACCAATGAAAAGCTGTGAGGAGTTCCTTGAGAAACTGACAGCTTTAACTGCAGGAGGCATCCTTTCACAAGATCATAGAGGAATTAGGACCACAGCAAGGAGGCAATGACACATACATATCCTTCTGTATTTCTGCATTGGAACTGTTAAAAAGGCTTGTTTTTCTATTACTGATAGAAAGTGCACAGTGACACAAGACCAATGAGGAAGGCACAGAAGATAGGTGAATTTCAGAAACCAGTCTATCAGTCAGATGAAAGGAACAAATCTCAACCTGATGTTCCCACATCTCTGAAGCAGATATCTAGCAAAGACTAGCAAAGAGCCGTCATTCATTACAGAATCAATGCTTGTCAGGAAGGACTGGATCCTACGTGTCTCAAGCCATGATGTCCCTGCTTTCGTCTCTGATCTTGTGAGGAGTCTGCCAAGCTCTGTGTCGAGGGCCATGTCTGTTCCAGCTGGTGGGAGAGGGGTCAGAGCGAAAGCCTCGCAGTACCAGCGTGGAGGAGGTGTGGCTGTGTTATCACCGCAGTGGTCACCCAGATATTCAGCATGTGTTCCGAGGGGACGGAAAATGCAAAAATACAGCTAGTTAGGTTTTGGGTTTTTTTATTTCATTTTTTTCTGGAGAATGAAGGCCATGCAGAGATGTTGGTTTGAACGTTTTCGGGTACATTTCCATGTGACGATGAGCGCCTGAAAGTGCAGGAAGAAGAGGGTAGGCAAAAGGAAGGATGCAGACCGACGGGCTGGCCCAGGGCAGGTCCAGCTCACTGTGGCAGAGCTTTCAGGATGGCATTGACCTCCTCCGCCACGGCCGTCAGGGCAAACTCAAACTGGTCCTACAGAGAGACGGGAAGCGAAAACAAAAATGAAGCACGACACAGAGACACGTTAATGATGTGCTGTTCACAAATTATTATTTTTTTAACAAATCTTTTTAGAGGAGCTGGTACCAAACCTAAGCTACCAAACATCTTCAGTGACACAAAAGAAACCAACAACATGGGCCAAGCTGCTGCTCATCTAGCCCATTACAACTGTAATGGTTGAAGAGGATGCCCACGATGTGACCTGGTCAGAGACCCCAGTATTGATCTAGAGGTCCTGAACAGCGGTGTGGTAGTAAAATTGAGGTATGTTCTTGTATTGAACATATGTAAAACATATGCAAAATTGAGGGGTGTTCTAAGGGGTTTGGAGGCATTTGTCAAGAAGAAATACACTGATGTTCAATAAAAACGTTTAATATTATATAATATAATAAATATTATTATATACTCTCTTCTGTGTTGCTGACTCACTGGGCCGGTGAAAACAGCTGCACTTAAGAGAACGTCTGACTGTTCAGATGTCCTTCTGGGCTATGCAGTGGCACATTCTGAATCACTACATTACCATTTTCAAGATGTTCTTTCTTCTAAGTGAAAATTAGAATGAGTGAGAAATTACTTTTTTCTTCAGAAAGTGCAGATACTGGCTTGGCAGTGATAACAGTAATGAAAAAAATCTTCAACTAGGCTTAATAAGTGTAGAGTTTTGCCAACTTGGTCTGCAGTTAATCAAGACCCAGGTACAGAGGTGTGCACAGGACTTCATAACCCACTGTTTCACACCAAAATTAATTTTTAAATATTACTGGGAAATTGTATTTAATTCTTACTTAATACCTGCCCTATGGCACTCTGTGAAAACATGTATAGACTATTCTTAGTCTCAGTTTTAGGAATATTACTACATCTCTGACCTATCCAGAGATTGTGTCTAATATTACTTTTGTCTAATATTATTAAAGTTTGGTTCATTAAGTTACTGGCAGAAACAGCATTCAGTGAGGTGAGAGGCTTCTTTAGCTTTAGGTTGTTCATTAGATTCACTCTGTGGCTGCAGAGCAAAATGTATAAACTGAGCAAGGTGAACAAATCCATGAGCCAGTTCTCCAGGCTGGACAGTATCGAATTAATCAGCTCAGTGGAAAGAGCCACACAGCCCATGACTCACACATGCACAATACATTACAATACATTTTTGTCATTTAGCCGACGCTCTTATCCAGAGCAACATAGATTAGGTGTATCTGTTTCATACAGTTGGAGATTTACTGAGGAACGGGGAGAACCTTCACCACCTCTTCCTTGAATCTTGAAACAGACTGTTGTGTCAATCATTTCTAATTATGTGCACATGTTGGCACGAGAGGCTCACTCTGTCCCTGCTGTTGCCTTGCATTGGCTGGTTTCTTTCTTTGTTTGGATTTTAAAATATATTATTGCTTTCTACCTTTTTGTTTTTGGCTCATTTATGAGAGAGGTGGTGGCCAGCTTCTCTACATGGCAATTGTGGGTTAAGTACCTTGTCCAAGGGTACAGCAGCAGTGCACCAGCAGGGAGTTTAACCAGCAACCTTTTGGTTACGAGCCCTGCTCTAGTGATGGGAATAACGGCTCTTTGAAGTCAGCCGGATCTTATGGCTCCGGTTCCTTTCCGAGAGCTGTTCAAAAGAACAGCTCATCGTTCTTTTAGGGGGCGGGGGTTACTAGGTTTATCTGCGAAATAATGATACTCATATTGCCAGACCTAATGTCATTGTGTATTTGTGCTTTACAACATAACTGCCATGAAACAATTGGGGGGGGAAATCCTCTCCCTCTCTCTCTCTCTCAGCAGGGATCAAACCAGCAACCCTTTAGTTACGATTCCTGCTCCATAACCACTATGCTACAATGACTGAACTTAGGACATGCAGTGAAATTTGGGCGCAACAATAAAATGAACGGCTCTCAAGTACGATCCCTTCGTTCGTGCCAAAGAGCCGCTCAAAAGACTCGGATCAGTCGCGAACGTAACATCGCTACCCTGCTCCTTACCAATACGCCACACAGCGACCTTTTGCAAACTCAGTACTGACATAAAGATTTCGCTGTACCTTTGTGCGTACCATGTTCGGTCTCTGGTCACGAATGTGTTCCAGGGTTGCAGCAATGTCGATTTCCTTCACTCCTGAAACACACAAAATGTATCGTTTGATCATTAACTGGCTGAGAGGAAACATCTACCAAGGGCCTCCAATGCATATGACCCATTTATACCAGCTGTGTATTTAGAGGCAATTCAACTGCTTTGCTCAAGGACAGAATAGCAGTGCCACACCGGGAGGCTGACCCTATACCCCTGAATACAGGCCTGCTATGTCAGAGTTACAGTGCTGTACCATAGGACAAATGCACACACAAACACTCAAATATGCATGTACGCTAAGACAGCTGTTGACAATTAGCAATCCGAAACATCAGCAAACAAGATACATATTTCTTTTTCTGGCTAACCTGCACAAGAAAGCTGTATTTATTTTATATTCACAAACATATTAGCTAGATACCTATAATATAGTGTATATAGCTACACAGAGTAGAAAGATAGTTATATTAGATGGCTGCAGAAGTTCCATTTTCACACTCGCACAACTACAATAACATCAAGTTCAGATAAACACTACTGAGGAACCTGATTTGTATTCAGGTTTGGTTACTATTCGCCAATAGCCAATCTTAATGCTGTTTCAATACAAACATCAGAAATAAGTGATGGTAAAATCAATGCTATGACTCGGCTATATTTTTATCTCACTGTTACAGCTGTACAGCCACTTTTCAGTAATGCCACTGATCTGTTGAAAACATACTTTTCCAGTCCCGGAGCGTGTATCATCACTAAGCCCGTCATTTAAAACACAAAGCAGCAGTACTGCCATGCGCCTTACATTAACACCTCTCACACCTAGGGCTTCCGAGTGAGAAAACCTCAGACACACACATAGCGAAGCAGCCAGACAGAGGTGTTTGCCTGTTGCAGAATGTGACTGACAGACAGAGCTGCTTGACCCTTACGGAATGCAGCAGCCAGACAGAACTGCCTTACCGTTACAGAATGACATGGCCAGACAGAACTGTTTGACAGTTACAGACTGACACTGACAGACAGAGCTGTTTGACAGTTACAGATTGACACTGACAGACAGAACTGCTTGACCCTTACAGAATAAAGCAGCCAGACAGAACTGCCTTACCGTTACAGAATGACATGTACAGACAGAGCTGTTTGACTCACCTTTGGCCATGCGGTTGAGTACCATGTCAATCAGGATATAGGTGCCCGTTCTGCCTGTACCATCACTGCATGTAATGGAGAACAGAGCGCAAACATTCATGTACAATTTCATGTACAGCTTTATAGACTTTACCAGAAGACTTGCTGAAAATTTCTGCTGATAGCACACGCAAATACTACTCCGTGTTCCTGTTCTGTTAAATACTGCTTTCACCACAAAGTTTCCATTGCAGCAAAGAGGTTACCTGCAGTGCACAATTATCGGGCAGGATCGACCCCTGTAGCACTTGTTCACCTTCCTGTAGAGAGACAGAGAAAAGACGGAAAGGAGAGGGTGGAAAGAATAGTGAAGAAGGGGGGAGAGAGAGGAAGAGAGAGAGTCAGCCACAGTGAAATATAACTTTTTTTTTTAAGAAAAAAGAAATTTGATATATCAGCATATTATGAATGTAACTTTCATTTAAACTTCACGTTGCATTTCTGCTTGACACTGGCCCAGAATCAAAGGGTAGACGATGAAAGGATTTTCAAGATTAGGGCTGAGAAGGGGGGGGGGAGACGGGACAGGAGCCCTGATTATGGCTCCCTGATTGGTGCAAAATTAAATCAAGTGTGAGGACAAGCCAATTGGCAAACAGAGAGGCCCCTGCAGGGGGAGCAGTCCTGGAGAGCAAGAGGAGGTTCTGCAGTGGAGGCCCTGGAGGTGGAGGAGGTGGAGGAGGAGGAAGAGAAGGAGGAAGAGGGAGGAAGGAGGGAGGCGATGGACCGCCCAGCCAGCGTCGCTCTTGCTGCAGTCACACCTGCCAATGATCATTTTTGTGACTATGCAACTGGACCCAGACTACTAGCTGCAAATCACAAAAATGACACTGACAGATGTGCAAAACCCCACGGGCCCCGCTGACCTCCATCACAGAGAGAGAGGGGGGGGGGGGGGGGGAGGGAGAGAGAGAGAGAGGGGGAAAGAAAGAGAGAGAGAGAGAGAGAGAGAGAGAAAGAGGGAGAGAGAGAGGTGCCCGGGAAGGAAAGGAACATGGGGGGGAAAAAAAATCTGCCAGTTCCAGTCCTGGAGGAGAGGAACGGCGGAAGGAGAAAGAAGGATCAGACAGAGAAGGGAGAGACACAGAGCCTGCGAGGAACAGGAACAGGAACGTGCAGGAACAGCTGCAGAGCACAGAAAGGCAGAGGTCAGGGTGTGGGCTCAGCCGGGATGGGGCAGTGGTGTGGGGGCAAGCTTGAGGATCAGAGTCAGAATTAAAGCACGTGACAGGCTGAGCAGAACTGACTGGAAATTACAGTGACTGTGTTTTTGCATTTGTGTGTGTGTGTGTGTGTGTGTGTGTTTTGTGGGTGTATAATGCTAGTCTTCTCTGTGTATTTGACTGTTACATTTTGACCACGTTCTGCATGGCAGTCAGTACCTGCGGAAGTCCAGCAGGGGGCGTGTGGATGTGGGGATGCCCTGGGCCGGCCAGCTCAGGAAGTGGAACTGTGTCAGCGTCCGTGTCTCCTGCGTCTGCACGTTCTTCAGGTAGAAGCTGCGCACCAGGAAGTCATTACACCAGATGTGCTCCGAGACCAGGTTCACCTGAGATGCATATGACACACGGTAAAACAGAGCAGGACAGAGAGAGGCGAAGACTTACACAGAACTCCCCACCCACAACCACACACACACACACACAGCAGTGGAAGAAGCTCACCTCATAGATGTGGTAGAGAGAAGAGCCCTCATCCGGCCAGTAACGATCACACTGTTTCTCGCCGTCCTCAACCAGTGCTGTCATCATCACAATCACTGTGCAGCCGTTCTCCCACACCATCTACAACACAATGTGCTGTTACAGACACCATCTACAACACAATGTACTGTTACAGACACCATCTACAACACAATGTGCTGTTACAGACACCATCTACAACACAATGTACTGTTACAGACACCATCTACAACACAATGTGCTGTTACAGACACCATCTACAACACAATGTACTGTTACAGACACCATCTACAACACACTGTACTGTTACAGACACCATGTACAACACAATGTACTGTTACAGACACCATCTACAACACACTGTACTGTTACAGACACCATGTAAAACACAATGTACTGTTACAGACACCATGTACAACACAATATACTGTTACAGATACACTATATGGCCAAAAGTATGTGGACACCTGACCATCACACCTATATGAGCTTGGAGCATACAAGTTGGAAGCATACAATTGCCTAAAATGTCTTTGTATGCTGTAGTATTAATGTTACCCTTCACTCGAACTAAGGGGCCTAGCCCAAACCCTGAAAAACAGCCCCAGACCATTATCCCTCCTCCACCAAACTTTACAGTAGACACTGTGCATTCCGGCAGGTAGCACTCTCCTGGCATCCGCCAAACCCAGATTCATCCATCAGCCTGCCAGATAGTGAAGCGTGATTCATCACTCCAGAGAACGCCTTTCCACTGCTCCAGAGTCCAGTGGCGGCGTGCTTTGCACCACTCCAGCCGTCGCTTGGCTTTGCACATAGTGATGTTGGGCTTGTGTGCAGCTGCTCGGCCATGGAAATCCATTTAATGAAGATCACTGATGTTGCAGCCAGAGACAGTTTGGAACTCTGTAGTGACTAATTCAACAGAGAATAGGCGGTTTTTATGTGCTACGCGCTTCAGCACTCTGTAAGTTTGCGTGGTCTACCACTTTGTGGCTGAGCTGTTGCTGCTCCTAGATGCTTCCACTTGACAATAATAGAACTTACAGTTGACCGGGGCAGATCTAGCAGGGCAGAAATTTCGCGAACTGACTTGTGGCAAAGATGGTATCCTATGACAGTGCCATGTTTAAAGTCACTGAGCTCTCCAGTACGACCCATTCTACTTCCAAGGTTTGTCTATGCAGATTGCTTGGCTATGTGCTTGATTTTATGCACCTGTTAACACTCGGTGTGGCTGAAACACCTGAACTCAATAATTAGGAGGGATGTCCAAATACTTTTGGCCATGTAGCGTACCATCCACAACACAACGTACCGTTAAAAACACCATTACAACACAGTGTACTCTTACAAACAGCATCTATAACACAATGTATTCTATGGCAAACAACATCTACAACAAAAAGTCCTCTGTTAGAAACGTCATCTATAAAGCCATGTACACTGCTACAAACACCATCTACAACACAAAGTACTTTGCTGCAAATACAATCTACAACGTAGCACACTGATATCCACAGCCTATGTAGTACTCACAAGGTCATGTGCACAGCTGACGCCGCATGTACACATCATCTACTGCAAACTTGTAGAGAACTGGCACAGATGTGCCAGTGTAACACATACAGTCACACACATTTCTACAGCACCCCTGTGCAGTGCTGTGCACTTTACCCACAAACACAAACACGGCGTGACTGACCTGCCAGAAGTCAGCGATCGTGTGCGACAGGGGACCCTGGGTGGCGATGTAAGCAGGCATCCGTGGATCGTGCTCGATCTGCGGCCGCAGAAAGGACACGGGTCAAAGGTCGTGGCGTCACCTGGGGAATCCCCCCACGCCTTCTCTCTTCAACGGTCAACATCAGTCACCATCACTGCTACACTGAAAAAGGGCTCTATCCCATTCAATGAATGTGTTCTGTGCTATTTTTAAGGAAGGACAGAAGCACCGCTCGCATGATAATGTCAGTTACTGAGTGATCTGTTGCTTCCAGCAGGGTGGCAAGGATGAACACACGGGCTGGACTGGACGGCCCGTGCAGACTCTATCCCGAGCAATAGACATTCAATATGACAAAAGGAGGAGTGCTTACTATAGTGCTGGCATTGATGTAATCTGCCCTGGAGGGGTTGACCTCTGCCTTCAGCTTCACTCGTGAGTGATCATCTGTGAAAGAGAACGACACATAAATATCCTGCGGCGACGCTGAACAGAGGAAGAAGCCACTGAGGAGAAGAGGAACAGAGAGGACGCGGAAAAGGAAGAAAAAGGAAAAAAAAAAAACGCCCAAAGAGAGCGAGGAGCGAGAGGGAGAGGGGCGGCTCACAGGGGACGAAATCGGGGTTGCGGTTCTTCTTGACGTTGCTCTCGCTCTGGGCGACGGACACGGAGCTGGGCTCAGCCTGATAGGAGCAGAGGGCCTCCCACTCCCTCAGCAGGCGGTCCTTGTTCTTCAGGTGGTCCTCCATGTAGGCCTGGGGACAAGGAGACAGCCAATCAGGAGAGCAGTACACTCTGACATTACATGTTAGCTTACAAGGCACCCTATCACACATGACTTAACACATCTTACATTTTTATGCTTTAACTATTTATACAGCTGTACATTTACTGAAGCCATTCCTTTTTGCAGATGGTTCTGTAAACATTTCTACTAAAAAATTACAGAACCGCTTGTGCAATACTCTTTGACTTTGACTCTTTGAAACACTTTTAATATTTTCAATGCCAGGTTACGTATCTAGCGCTACTGCTGTTGTTCTAATTTAAGGGATTTACTTTTTTAGATTTATAGTTTGAGGTATCAGTTGCACTGCGGAAGCGGGCACGTCTCCCACTGACCAGGATCATGTGACCGGTGGAGATGTCCATGTTGGACTGCGCCGGCTCCTCGCACCAGGAGGGGGTGCTGCTGTGCGAGCTGGGGCTGGGCTGGGGGCCGTCGCTGAACTGGGACGACACGCTGCTGACCCTGGATGTGTCCGTGCCCCCCCCGCCGCCACCCCCGCCCCCTCCTCCGCCTCCCGCTCCAGCCTCCTGACGCCCAAACTTGGCCGCCATGTGCTGGCGGCATAACTCCTGCGAAAGTGAGAGTGGGGTAGGTTCCCCAGTTCATTGTTATATAACATTACATTATGTTATTGCCATTTAGCAGACACTCTTATCCAGAGCAACTTACATAGTTTACATTTTTACGTTACCCATTCATACGGCTGGATATTTACTGAAGCAATTCTGGGTTAAGTGCCTTGCCCAAGGATACAGCAGCAATGCCCCAGCAGGGAATCGGACTAGCAACTTTTCAGTTACGAGTCCTGCTCCTGAACCACTTTGCTACACTGCTACATTACTCTAGTAACATTATGAAACAGATTACACTCATTCATTTATATTTTCCCTGACCTGCACAAACAACCAAAATTTTCTCAGCACGCGCTGTATTTTGTCCCTGCTGTGCTCCCGTACCTGGTAATCGTAATGCGTGTCGCTGCCGCCCTCTGGCCCCAGCCCCAGTTTCCCGGACGCCAGCTGACGGGCGTGGTGGCGCAGGCAGGCAATGGTGAGCGCCGCCACCAGGATCCCGCCAACGCATGCCACGCCCACCAACGTGAGGAACACCCAGCGGGAGCCGTCTCGAACCCGCGTCGCCTGGGGCAACCCCCGCCCATCAGTCCTCTGCAGAGAGACAGAGGCAAGAGGTGGTGAGGGGGTGTGAATCAGGAGTGGGATGAGGGATACCCTTGATTTGAACTCATAATTCTTGCTGTGCACATCCTCTGACATTTGCACCACTGTAGAGTAAAGAGGTGGGAGACGTCTGGCTCTCCTTTCTGCTCATACAGAGACTAACCAAACGTCAGGCAGAAGGGAGACATACTGTATCTGACTCAACCAAGCAAAATAATAAAAAAAAAACAATCTGTAACCAACATAATAAATATGTGAGAGCACAAACACTGCTGTTAATGACAGGAGAGCTGAGTGCTGACTGGCCATTGAGCATTGAAGCAGAGCTGTGTTTTGTGTTGGAGTTGTGACCTATGACCTGTCCAAGGGTTAAAGGGCAGCCCCTGTCTTCACAATCCCTCAACAGGAGGAGAGAAGAGCACCCCCCTCACGTCCGTGGGGTGCTCGCTGAGGGTTTGTCTGTGTGGTCCCTTTGCGTGTGCCCAACCTCACCCTCACTTCCGTGGGGTGCTCGCTGAGGGTTCGTCTGTGTGGTCCCTTTGCGTGTGCCCAGCCTCACCCTCACTTCCGTGGGGTGCTCGCTGAGGGTTCGTCTGTGTGGTCCCTTTGCGTGTGCCCAACCTCACCCTCACTTCCGTGGGGTGCTCGCTGAGGGTTCGTCTGTGTGGTCCCTTTGCGTGTGCCCAGCCTCACCCTCACTTCCGTGGGGTGCTCGCTGAGGGTTCGTCTGTGTGGTCCCTTTGCGTGTGCCCAGCCTCACCCTCACTTCCGTGGGGTGCTCGCTGAGGGTTCGTCTGTGTGGTCCCTTTGCGTGTGCCCAACCTCACCCTCACTTCCGTGGGGTGCTCGCTGAGGGTTCGTCTGTGTGGTCCCTTTGCGTGTGCCCAAACTCACCCTCACTTCCGTGGGGTGCTCGCAGAGGGTTCGTCTGTGTGGTCCCTTTGCGTGTGCCCAACCTCACCCACACTTCGGTGGGGTGCTCGCTGAGGGTTCGTCTGTGTGGTCCCTTTGCGTGTGCCCAACCTCACCCTCACTTCCGTGGGGTGCTCGCTGAGGGTTCGTCTGTGTGGTCCCTTTGCGTGTGCCCAACCTCACCCTCACTTCCGTGGGGTGCTCGCTGAGGGTTCGTCTGTGTGGTCCCTTTGCGTGTGCCCAACCTCACCCTCACTTCCGTGGGGTGCTCGCTGAGGGTTCGTCTGTGTGGTCCCTTTGCGTGTGCCCAACCTCACCCTCACTTCCGTGGGGTGCTCGCTGAGGGTTCGTCTGTGTGGTCCCTTTGCGTGTGCCCAGCCTCACCCTCACTTCCGTGGGGTGCTCGCTGAGGGTTCGTCTGTGTGGTCCCTTTGCGTGTGCCCAGAAACTGCTTGTTCCCATGTTTCTTCCACACTCTTTTGTCTCTCCCTCTGTTTGTGTAAAAAGGGAAGCCGTCGGCACCATCATCAGCTACTAATTACCCGGGCAACACATACACTCGAACCACACACATACACAAACACACACACACACACACACACATCCTGACACGCGCCACCCTCGTCAACCACAAATAATTACCCAGAGTCACTCCCCCCCACTACTCGCCTTGCTTCATTACTGGCATGTAAACGATTAAAGACCCCCCCCCCCACCCCCCACCCTCCTTACTGACTTAATGAGTAGGACACCCTGTCATTCTGCCTAGTGTGTGAGACATTAGGGAGAGAGAGCAAGAGGGAAAGAGATACAAAGAGACTGAGAAAGAGAGAGAGAGTCACTGAGTGAGAGAGAGAGAGAGAGAGAGAGAGAGAGGGCGAGAGGGAGAGAGCGAGAGGGAGCAAGGGAAGGGGTAATGATGCGATGTACCCCCACACCAGCCCCCAACCCCGGCCTGTTGATGTTGCCATGGCAACAGCTAGGAGCCTCAGCAGGGGCTCCGGAGAATGGGCCCTGCCGCTGCCATGGCAACAGCAGAATGCTCCATGTAATCCCTGTCCATCAGAAGGAGAGCAGAGGCACTGCACTCTCTCTCGGGCAGAGAGAGAGAGAGAGAGAGACGAATTAACACTACAGTGCGTTCTCCTGTCTGCTCCCATCTTGCTATCTGCGTCTCGCTGCTCAGATATCTGTGATGCAGGTCTGTGCATGCTGATAAGCTGGTCCCACAGCTGAGAAAAAGAAAGAGGACATTCTCAACCTGAACACAACTCTGTAGCCACAAACAAGAGACAGAGAGGTGGTGTTCTGCGTGCTGCCGTCACACGTGAGGCACTTTCGTGTTTGAGAGACGACAGCTTTCTCACAATACTCTTATAATTTATAACCTACCGAGAGGTCCTTTCCTACTTGAGAGGAAGAAGCTGAAAGCATACATCGCAACCTGGAGGAAAAAACCTGAACCACCTCTCTCCTCCTTTTCCCCAAAGTCACCCAATCTTTTTCTTTCCAATCTGTCCCTCTCGCCCCTCTCTGTCCTGCCTCGGGCTCTCCCATGTCCCTCTCCTCCTCTCAGTAATGCCCCCCCTCCTCCCCAAGGGCCGCTGGAATGTGCGAGAGGGAGTCTTCTCCTGCTAACCCAGCGGGGCCACAGAGGGGAGACTGACAGCCTTTTAGTCCTGAGGGACAGCGTCTCAGAAAGAGGGAGGAAAAATGGGCCAATGCCGGACAGGGGGACGAAACCCGCCGGGGACATGACAGACACGAGGGCAGGGGCAAGGGGGCGAGCTAACAACGGGTTAAGGAAACGAGGGAAGGAGGAGGCGAGAGAGGGTCAGAGGTGAAAGGGTGTGGCCACAGGGGAGGGAGGGCATGAGGTACCGGGAGGGCAGGAGAGCAGGGTTACGAAAGGACGAAGAAGCAAGCGGTGAGAAGGTGAGGGGGTGAAACATTGGCATGTTCTAACTCACAGTAGGTCCTGCGGGCAAAACCATCTCCTCACATACACATACACAAGCACATCCATGTGCATATACTTGAACATACAAAATACACAAGCATACCCACATGTATGTACACAAACACACAAATACATAAGAACATGCATGTGTATGTACACAAATGTACAAATACACAAGCACACCCATGTGTATGTACAGAAACCTGTAAACATACAAGTACACGCATGTATATGTACAAACACAGAAATCCAGAAGCACACCCATGTGTATGTAAATATACAAACATACAAATACACAAGCACACTCATGTAAATATATGCAAACATACAAATACACAGCCATACCCATGTATATGCACACAGATACATGCACACATGGATCCTGACAACAGCTACAGTACTCCCAGAACAAACTGTTCACCCGCAGATACTGATGGCATGATAGTAGGATTAAGACTCAGAATCAGCTTCAGTGCCACAGTGTTAGCTGCACTGCACAGACAGACAGAGAAAATGAAAAAAAGTCTGGAGCGAGTGGATCAGAGAGCCACCAGGCAGCTCCAGGTGAGAGCCTTCCACCTGACCGAGCGCACCTGTCGGCACGCCTCACCTGACAGGTGCAGGAAGGGGGGGTGAAAATGACCAGGAGACACAAAGCAAAGCCGGTAACAGCGCTAACCAGAGAGAAACCATGAGAGAGAGAGTGCATGAGTCACCACTGCAACGAATGCGAAACGCTCACAACAGCGACAATGGCACCGCTGCAGTCTGAGACCAAGATAAGGCAGGATAGCCACAAAGAGTGATGCAGGGTCCCGGGACCTCCACAGCACCCCCAACATCCACCCCTGACCTCCGCTGACCCCATCAACCACCCACAGAATCAGGGTCCACAATAGCCCCGCCCACCCGCTGACCACGCCCACGGAGCCGAACAATGCTGTCCACCCTGCGGACTCACAACACGAGTCCTGACCTCCTCATGCTTCCAAAAACAGGGGCCCCAGTCCTGATCTAATCTAAACCCTCCGTAATCTATCATCAATCACGAAATAGCAACACTATGCTAAAATGAGCTTTTCTGTGGGTGTGTTTTTTTTTGGGGAGGGGGCTGGGGGATAAAGACAGTCAGATTACAAAGAAAGCTGCTATCTGCATCACAAAGGGGATTGGGGGGGTGCAGAAGGGAATCTGCAAGTTGCGGTCTGCAAGTCGCCTCCAAAATCTCTCCTTCGTCTCCTCACATGCCTAGACGCTCCACGCTGCTTCTGTCTGATCCCCTCTCCTACCAGTCAAAACACGCTGCCAGCGTTCCCTCCCATCAACGGCGCAGATCCGTTCCGAACAGGAACGCAGAAATACGTCGCAGCGTTTCGAAACGGAAAACCGGTGTCACTGTGACCTGGAAGGGCCGGAAGGAACAGAGAAACACCCTGCCTTTCCCACACGCTCCCCCAACTGCCTCTTATCTGTGGGCCCATGTAAGGGAGAAGCACTGCACTCTCAGTCACAGTTTCGACGGTCTCAGTCACAGCGCACGCCATGTTTGGGTTTAACTGGAAACAACGTCACTTTCAATTGCAAATGTGTTTTTTTTTTTTCCAAATGTAATTTGAAACATCTGTGAGAGGAGAGAAGACGGTAGAGAGTGGAAATTAAATGATGATTATGGTGATGTCAGAAAGACACTTTGATGCATTTTTTTTGTTTGATAATTGGGAGAGCGCGGACGTGAGCACTGAGACAGACTGACGTGAGATCTGTCGGGGCGGAATCCGAAAGAATGGCGTGGACCGCGAGCTCAGGGGCGCTGAGCCCATTACATCATCGCAATCGTCCAGACTGCACTGACCCCCGTAACCACAGCAACCGCCTCACCTGACATCACTGTCTAAGAGGGGGGACAGTGGCGAGCAGAGTGACAGGTTAACCTTCGGTGAGCATACACACGGACACACACATCGACACACGCACATGACTTCTTACAGTAACGACACAAGAAGAGCCCTCACAGAGGTATTCACCTGAGAGACAGCGCTGAATAACCTGTCTGTCACTCTGTCTGTCTGTCAGAGATAAACCCTCTGGAAGCGTCTGTCCCGCCAGAGCCTCACATCACTAAGAGCGCCGCATTTGGACAAGAGATGCCCAGCTTCACACTCGCCTTAGCAAAAGACTGTTTCTACAAAGAATCAGTTTAAAAACGTGGGCTCATTATAACAAAGGGACATTGGTCTGGTAAAGGACTGTATGATTTTTTCCTGCCTTCATTTTTCGGTGGAGTTGTGAGGGTTTAAACTTTACACAGTCACACACACCTGTGGTAATCCATCTCAGGCCACACAAGGTCACAACATTCATGACAGGGTCTCAAACTCAGTTCGCAATTTAAAACACAACATCGATCATTTACAAAATATTACTTAGGGAAAAAACTGAAAGATCATGTGCATTTCTGAGATTTGTGGAGGAGTGGACTGATCAGACAAAAACATCAAAGGAAATGTCTATTTTCCTCTGGAGATGACAATGTTTATACGGAGGAGTAATCATGCTAAATGTTTTTTTTAATAAGTTCAAGTAAACTACGGTTTAATTTGTATTCGTTTAGGACTTAAGCCTGGACTCAAATAAAGATTTGTAATCAACACTGACTAACAGTGGATTATAAATGCTACGCAGTAATTCAGCAATCACCAGAATTAATGAAACAATTGTGTTAGTACAGAAAAAAGTTTCTTTCACATGTGAATTTTCAATTTGCCAACATCAAAAACAAAGATTCCTCTTGAAAAGAAACCATTCTGATACATCGGCTGTCATTACAGAACCAGATTCAGATTCAGATGATTCATCCAGCAGGGTCCTCTTTAAATGTGAATATATTGATCACATATTACATTACATATTTTTCAAATAATTTAGATGTGCTATGACAACTAACAATGCACAAAACTGAACAATGCTTGTACAAGAAATGATCTGATCTCAAGAACAAAATATGCTTAAGATGCAAGATGTAAAAAATATCACTCTGGGGAGAGTAGCTTTGCAAGATCACCGTTGCAAGTGTGTATCTTACTTTTTCTAATCTGACTTCTTTAGAGGTAGCTGCTGTTCATTTATTTCCATTAGTATACAAACTGAATGCCTACATAACACCGGACCAGTCAGGGGTACACTCTGATGTAGGGTGATGTCCCAAAATGCACCTTTTTGGCCCTGGTGTGGTTTTGAAAATTTACAAAATGCAAATCAAAACAGGCTTTTGTCAACTTTTTTGGAAAAATTTATTTTGGGAACATCATTTGCTGTTCTCCCGTATAATCCATATAGTCTCCCTCAGAGGGAAATGGGATCTCCCCATCCCTCACTCCAGTTCTCTGAGCCCTCTGCTGAGACCCGGTAGCATTTCATATTCACACACTGGAGAGCTGCACACAGTTGGGTCTGCACACCGCTGCACGAGGGGAGGCCCCCAACAAAATGGACACCCCTTGAGTTGGATGCTGTATGACAAATTTCTACTGTACCCCCCTTCGGGCAAGTAATCCCACAACACAGCAGCGCGCAGGACACAGGGCATCTGACCACAACACAGCTCCACACAACAGCCTCACAGCAGGCCAAACACAGTGCAGTCTGGGAGTTATTACCATATTCATCATATTCGTAGCAACAGCAGTTATGGTTTCATAAGGCTGAAGGTGAAAATAAACATGACCGGTGTATTTTAAAATATCTAACCATATACTCATTTTTAATGTCTTATTCTTTTAAAATATCATATTAAATGTTGCTTGAAATAATGTTCCATTGTGAGAGGCAACTTCAAACATAAAAATGTATATCCCTATATTATTCATGCTAGTTCTATATATTATAAACTTCAAAATATTATTGGCAAATACATAGCTTTTGTACTGTTGTGTATATAGGCACAACATAGAATCATTTAATAATGCCAATATTGGATATTTTCAGAGCTGCTTTTATGAGACATTTAATTACTGCTTACCATAGAAAAAATCTGAGATATTTTTATGTTGTATCATCTTAGATAATTAGTGCCCTGGGAATTTCTGGTCGTGGAGTTAAACTGAAGTTGCAACATTTTACCAGTGCGTTACACTTACACTCTCCTCTTTCCCATTTCACACGAAGGAATGAAGAAGTGTCAGAGGAATTAAATTCGAGTTGAAGGAGAAATGATTTTCTGTATTCTAGCACAACAGTTTGTGCTTGTATGTAAAGACCTTAGTATATGTATCGAGTTACAAATTTATTTAGCTTTCAGAGTGTCATGTTTAGGCAATTTCTTACCAATATTAATATTTTTGCCAAACCTACACTACGCTTAGACCAGACTGCTTCTTTTGCCGTTTTTTTAAATTCAGCACTACTTCTTCGGCCATAATACGCAGGGAACAACATTTTAATTCTATAACGTTTAAAATAGCCATTTATGACGTTGTTTGGACTGATACAGTTGATTTTCGAGACCACTTTAGCAAATGAATTATTCTGCGCTGTCCGTTTATAAAATATACCAACCGTTAGAAAAATGCCCTGCAGGATTACAGATAATCCCGTTTGAAATTGGTCTAATCCTGTAATAAATTGGCCTCCTTGAGGTGATTTTGGTAGAGGGAGAGAGTAGTTTTTCCTTTCAATTTTTTTCCTGAATTGTATATTTTTAAAACTATTCGTGCAAATAAAAAATAAATATACGACATATATCTTATTTATTCAACTGAATACACTTTGAAAAGTGGAATTCAAGGAAAAGTTTATTTACTACAAATCCATCAAACAATCAAACAAAATGTGTAGCACTAAAAGTCACCCTTGATACGTCTACTCATGCAAAAATAAATGAAAAATAAATATAATAAAATTCGTCCGACCTGAGAAAATTATATATGTTTTTCGGGTGGTACGTGCTGAAACAGAGGGTACAAAGATAGCCGATTACAACAGAGGAGTTTTGATTATTGTTTTAACTGATTTTCAAGTAGGCCCTGAGAAGTCAGTCGTTTATACAGACAAGTTAGATTACGGTATTCCTTGAGCACCGCATAATTAAAACTAAATCATCGTACCACAAGACTATAAACCACTAGACAATCCAACAAATCACGTTGAAAAATGTAAAATGTAAGCGGGATATATCTAGTGTGCCTGGAACGACCGAAAATTTCTGTCTGAAAGGTGTGAAGCAAAGGAATTGAACTCACCAGCACATACCTCGCGAATCAGTGCAACGGCCGCCCGGTGCAAAAACTGCCCTGTCCCCGGAGTGGGAGAAGGACAAAACGAACCAAAGCAAGAAAAGCAAAAAAGGAGGGATTTTCTCTCGCGTCCTCCTAAATGCATTATCGACTACTTACAATAAAAAGCCCTCAATTTTCCCAGGGAATCACACATTGACAAGTCCCACATAAAAGGTGTTTTTAGATACGGAGGTGGAATTAAATAAAAAAGGGGGGATAAGCGAGAAGGAAGAAGAGGGAGCGAAGAAGAGAAAAAGCTCAGGGTCCGACAAAAAAAATGAAAAGGCGATGTAAAAGAAAAATAAGAGAAAGGCGAATGTGAGAGGCAGCTGTGAAAGCCAGGAGAGGAGAAAGAGGAAGAAAAATGTGCGTCTCTCGGTCGCGCTTCCTCGGCTTGTATGGAGGCCTCTCTCGCTCTAAGCCGCTATCCCATTCACCCACCGCCGCCACTTGTCTCATCAAAAGGCGTTGCCGTGGCGACAGCTCCACATGTTGCTGATGGTGATGGGGGGGTGGTGGTTGGGGGGGGGGGGGGGTGCTCTGGATAGGCCGTCCACAAAAAAGTGGAAGAGAAAGGAAGGAAATGAGGGATAGAATAGATGGCAGAGGAAGGTCATTCTCACCTGGGCAAAGTATTAAAACTGTACTTCTGTACTGGATTAATAAAATACAAAATATCCCAATAGTTCACTAGTAGGGCCGCAGTTTAAGCAAGATGTTGAGGACTTAGGGTCATAGGTGTAAGGAAGGGAGTGGTTTTAGGGATTGGTAAATTAAAAAAAAACAAGCAGTACTCATTGTGCTTATAGCTGTGTTCGTATCAAACTTCATTGATTCTCTTAGAAGGGTTAAAGAGTCCACATCTGGAAGCTTCCTTCTCTGCAAATTGACCTGTGGCCAAGGCAAAACTATTCCAGAATGTGCCAGCCCTTAGAGCTGTGATCCCAACATCCAACAGACAGATACAACTACATGGTCCATTGAAACACTGAACTGCATTGCACAGCTCTTTAAATGATAATTCACCTAGACAGAATATTGAATGCTCATCACTGTGTCTGTCAGAGATATCCTCTGTGCAAAATCATGAGCGTGCCCCTGTCCAGAATGGCTTTCAGATCCCTGACTCCCAGGCTATGTCACACTGAGGAAGTTCCCATTTTCACACATTCCTTCTCCTTTGATATTTTCTTTCAATATAAAATGGCCTTCTAAAATCTGCAATAATAAGTACCTGCTCCCATCAACAGGACCTAGCTCAGTTGTAGCTTCAAAACAGGTGTACAATCAATGCTTAAGGCATGCGTGCGTTTTGTTTATACCTACATATTATCAGTGTGACATTACTGGGCAGTAAAGACATATTTGAAAATAACTAGGTAAGGGGCTTGTTTCTGTGCCGATCTGTGGGGAACAATGGACCTGCATGAAGGTGAATAACAAGCTAAATGTAGGAAGTGTCTGTAGCCCACTAGACACATCCCTAATAAAAACAAACAGATATTCTGTTTTAATATTGTGAATAATGTTTTACCAGCCATCCTGGTCATGCCAAATGCTGCGAAACGACCAAGAGAAACATAGTCCCTACCTATACCCCAGAGCACAGTATAAAACAGTACCTAAATGTATCCTTAAAGTGACATCATAGAAACAAGGAATCCAGGGATCCTCCAATAATGGGGGCTTTCTCCAGGAGAGAGTCTGACTCCCTTGTTTTTTTAACTTTTTGAAACGTGACATAACATAGAACAAAACTTTTTCAAGATAACATAGAACCGTCCAATTATAGTTTCCTCTGTGTGGTGAAGAAAAACTGAAAATTTCATGAGACTGCAGCAACTACAGCATGAGCAGTGAGGAACATACCAAGGCCAGCAGCACTGAACATATCACACCACTATTACAGGAGATCAGTATCATTACACAATTATATTATACCTCTTCATTTATCATAACTCATAATAAATGTTGACAGTATTCAAACAGATTATGTTTAAAAAATATTTTATAATAAATTTATTAGGATCCAGGGAACCACAAATAAACAAACAATCTAACATATGTTGAACAGTCTCTTAGATCAAATAAAAGTAGATAAATATGTCATTTGAAAGTGAATATGTATGTGAAGGGCTTGAAAAAAGCTTGATATCACATATGGAATTCACACTGTGTAACAACAATGACTAGTACCTTCTTGAAAGTGGACTAAGTCAGTCTCTGTCCAGTTTTACACACCAAATACAGCGTGGAAGTAGTCAAATAGTTGCCAGTATACTGGAAATATAACACAGTAGTTACTGTTTATATTTGCAGTGTATTTACAGCAGTGTAGTGGGACCATAAATAGCAAGTACTTCATCCTCCTCTTCCATACAATCAATGCTATGTAGCTATACAGGACTCACCCTGACCAGCAACAGAAAAGAAGTATCCACGGCAGCAGTGGTGGAGAGAGGCACCCGCCCAAGGGAGGGCAAAGCAGAGATGCAGCGTCTCTTTTCGAGAATAAAACATTCTTCCCGAGATCCATCATACACTGCACCTGAACAGCGGCATGGCTGCATACCCTGTTTGTGATCAGAGATACCAACGTGTGTGTGTGTTATCAGAAACACAAGAACCGTGCCGATGTTGAGCTGAGAGTTAATTTCCCATCTTCAATCCAGAGCTAAACAAAAAATTGCATGAGAGACTTTGGGACCCAGTTTCACAGCTTACACCAAACCCAGAGCCGTGTATCTCATGTACCTACACTTACTATTTACTTATATCAATGAGCCTGTTATTAAATTATCACAGGATGGTACCAGCTTGTAACATACCAGCACAAGGTTAGTACATGCCTGACCTCCCAGCGCTATCTTGCTAAGTAGAGAGCTCTCCCGGGCCCACCTGCCCCCACAGACTGCTCTCCTGCTCCGTTATGCCTGAGAAGGGAGCTGACCACTGAGGCACTGATTCAGTGTAGCTCAAAGAGAACATCACTGGTGCCCACGCTTCAGGTTTGGAGACAACGAAGACACTCTTATCAGGCTGAGCAGGGGGAACAAGCAGGTCCAGAAAAGGTCTAGTGTACAGTAATGTCGAAATACGGCCATCGCGTACAAACAATTCAATTATGCGATTTTACAAGTCTGTCCTTCAAAAAATGGTTTCACTCACGGAGAGTCAAATGCAGAACAATTTATTTCATGCTGCCGTTATTTTAAGTGTAAAGTGCACTTTGTGTAAGAGAAAAACAAAGCACATCGATATAGGTCAGAGAGTCCTAGGAAGCCGTGCACACTGTGTTGTGTGTGTGTGTGTGTGCGTGTGTGCCCATGTCTTTTTGTGAGTGTGCCTGTGCACGCAATAGAATATCAAAACCCGAGTAAGGTGCAGTGACCAAGTATTGCAATTAACAAGAGCACAGGATAATCACAGCAGGGGTTCAGAAGGCCAAGCACCTTCTATTCAGCCTGGACTTCAGAGCAGAGAAACGCTAACAACAAACCATAAATACATGAATTCATTAATGGAGAGAAATGAGCGCAGAGAGGCAGGGGGGATTATTCTCAATAATGGAGGGACTTAAAAAGAGGCAGGTGCAGCCGAGTCTCATTACTGAGGCAGAGAGAGAGAGAGAGAGAGAGAGAGAAAGAGAGAAAACCGGGGGAAAAAAATGAACCAAGCTTGCCACACAAAACAGGGCAAGTGCGCAGAGAGCAGCGCAGCCTGCCACACACAGAGAGGGGAATAATTAAAAAATGAGCAGCAGAAAGAAACAAAAGACATTATTCCACATTCAGAGGTCTGCAACAGCTGCATGCAGCCCAGAGAGACAGAGAGAGAGACAGAGAGAGGGAGAGAGAGAGAGAGAGGGAGAGAGAGAGACAGAGAGAGGGAGAGAGAGAGAGAGACAGAGAGAGGGAGAGAGACAGAGAGAGGGAGAGAGAGAGGGAGAGAGAGAGAGAGACAGAGAGAGGGAGAGAGAGCGACAGACAGAGAAAGAGACCAAGAGGGGAGAGGGCTTGAATTTGCTCTGATTGAGAGCACAAAGGAGAGCAGAGAAAGAGGGGAGTGGGGGAGAGAGGGAAGGGGGGGGGGCAGAGACAGAGGGAACAAAAAGAGAGTAAAAAATGGAAAATGACAGAGGAGGAGAATGGTTAGGGACGAGGGGAAGGAGATGAGCAAAATGGGAGAAGAGAGATACTGTAAAGAGCTTGGAGCTGCGGAGGAAAGGAGAGGTAAGAGAAGTCCTCTACGGTCCGTTCTGCACTGAACGAAAGTGGCAAACTTAAATACCGAGCGTCCGCACCACAATTCCGATTCAAGCACCCTTCTGCTGAACCCAGAACGTACAACCAATGCAACAGGAATATGTATTTCATTAATAATCCTAAACCCAGACCAAACCAACACATTCTCAGAGAGACCCAAGTCTTTCCCGTCCTGTGTACAGTCTCACTGCTTCTTAAACCAACACAAACCACTCCCACAAGAGCACATCTACAGACCCCAAAATTACTGTTAATAAGAAACAAATCCCATTACTGAGTGACTTCAGGTCTCTCTCTCTCTTTATGTGTGCGCATGTGCATGTATGCTTATGCATATGTGTGTGTGTGTGTGTGTGTGTGTGTGCGTGTGTGTGTGTGTTTGTGTGTGTGTGTGTGTGTGCAATGGCAATGAATTGCATGCACATAGTGCCTCTGAAGAGCTTTACAGTGGAGGTGAGTGGAAGACTCACCCAAACCACCAACTGTATAGCACACACCTGGGTGATACACAGCAACTAAAATATGACATTAACCACACATCAGCTGCAGAGGGGGAATTATGTATACAACTTAACCTGGAAATTGTTAGATGAAAAAACTGAAAGCAATTGGGAATTTGGCCAAGACATCAGGAACCCCTTACTCTTTGTGATGAGTTTCATAGGATGTTTAATGTCCACAGTGGGTCTGGACCTGGGTTTAACATCTCATCAGAGGCAATGTGTGCGTGTGTTTGTGTGTGCGCATGCGTGTGCAAGCGTGCGTGCGTGCGTGTGTGTCTGTTTGTGTGTGTGTGTCTGTGTGTGTGTGCCTGCATGTGTGCATGCGTGAGTGAGTGTGAGTGAGTGCGGATTTGTGTCTTCAGGACAGAGAATGGAACACAGATTTCATCCAAGCATTTTCCCAAAGACAACGGAGCAGGAGAAAGGAAGGAGAGAACACAGCCCTACCTCTCCGACACCTATCTGAAGGATCTTCAGCCCTGTCTCACCCTCCAGGAAGTTCTTCTCTGCCACTGCGGGACAAACCAAAAACAACAGTGTCAGAATGTTCCTCCATATCAATAAATATCCACCTTCTGCTTCCTGTGATACACCTCAGATCTCACTGTAAAGGCAGGTGATGCAAGGTGAACAGTACCACTTTTCCCAGCACGAAGAAGCTGAGATACCAACACCAAAAGGAGTTATGAAAATGTGTTATTCAGTGTTAAATCACAAGAGCTTCCAACTGTATGTAGATTCATTCTTCACTATTGCAGTTGCCTACAATTGAAGAAGATAAATTTTATAATGCTGTATTTAAAGTTCATAATGACATTGAAAAACTGACTCTGAGCCACCTAATTTGCAAGGATTCTAAAAACATGTCCAGATGCTTTATGGGGCTACTTGACATTCTAGGTATCTTCTGTAGGGTCTCAAAACCACAGTGGCATCTGGAGATGAAAATGTGTGTACCCCTCATCCTCTACAAAGTGGGCGTACTGCACATAAAAATAAATCTAAAAGCTTCAATTTTCAATGTGTTTTTCAGAAGATCTTGTTTTCACCGTACACGGTTTGAAGACAATTAAAATGTAGTCAACGGAAACGTTTCGGATTTTGGCTGTTTTGACGAAGAACTGCAAGCTTTTCACACAAAACAAAGAAACAAACGAATATGTAAATCGGTATAAAGTAAACAGGGGCGAAAGAAAAGAGATTTGGCGCGCTCACTGTAAAACGGCTGGTCGCGGTGTAAAATTGCTTTTCACATCCCTGTCTCTTTATGTTTCGCACTCTCATTATTTGTCAGTGTTCATGGGAAACCTTCATCTCAAGCGGCAAAAAATACAAAAGAACGGGACTAGAGCAGGAAGTTCAGCTGAGTCTCATATGTTTCAAATGCAGTTTGATGCGCGTGGCACTGCCATTGAAATCAAGTCTGTTTGTATGAGTGCAGCCCCAGCCTCGGCCCTCACTGTACTGTAGCGCAGCCACTCACCTGCTCTGTCAGCCACGTCGCTTGCGCTCAGGTTCTGGTTGTTCTGTCTAATCCGGAACGTCAGCGCAGGACCCACCACGCTACAGCCAAAAACAGGGAAACACAGTCACACACATACACACACACACAGTCCAAAGGTAAATCCAGAAGCATGGGCATCATTTATTGCCAGTTCAGGAGAGGAGCAGTGAGGAGCAGTACTGGCTGGTGAGGAGCAGTACTGGGTGGTGAGGAGCAGTGAGGAGCAGTACTGGCTGGTGAGGAGCAGTACTGGGTGGTGAGGAGCAGTGAGGAGCAGTACTGGCTGGTGAGGAGCAGTGAGGAGCAGTACAGGTTGGTGAGGAGCAGTGAGGAGCAGTACAGGTTGGTGAGGAGCAGTGAGGAGCAGTACAGGTTGGTGAGGAGCAGTGAGGAGCAGTACAGGATGGTGAGGAGCAGTGAGGAGCAGTACTGGGTGGTGAGGAGCAGTGAGGAGCAGTACAGGTTGGTGAGGAGCAGTGAGGAGCAGTACTGGATGGTGAGGAGCAGTACAGGATGGTGAGGAGCAGTGAGGAATGGTATGGAACAGTGAGGAGCAGTACAGGGTGGTGAAGAGCAGTAAGGAGCAGTACAGGATGGTGAGGAGCAGTGAGGAGCAGTACAGGATGGTGAGGAGCAGTGAGGAATGGTATGGAACAGTGAGGAGCAGTGAGGAATGGTATGGAACAGTGAGGAGCAGTACTGGGTGGTGAAGAGCAGTGAGGAGCAGTACAGCATGGTGAGGAGCAGTGAGGAGCAGTACAGGATGGTGACGAGCTGTAAGAGGCAGTGATGTCCGGTGTGGGGGTTGATACAGGGCCGTACCTGATGTTGATGAAGGTGCTGGTGGCGAGATGGATCCTCTCAGCCAGGGTCTCCAGCAGACGCACCCCATCAAACAGACTGAGCGGACTGAAGAGAAACACAGGCCTTAACACCGGCCACCACCTCACCTGCACGTGTGTATACATGTGTATACAGGGCACATGCACACACTTACCAATGCAGTTTAAAAACCTAGAGGAATGTACTTCAATTCCTCTAGAATTTTATAGCAGTCAGATATAAAACAGTTACATATAAAGGTACAGCATTCTTATGATAAGGAAGCCACCACCTCTCAAAGACTTCAACTACATGTATGTCTACAGCACACATGTACAGGCTGACAGATGCAGTTATGTTTCAGAAATTCACTGCATTTCCTGTAGAATTTACAGTAGTATCATGTAAAACTGATAGCACTGTTTGGATAAGGAAGCCACCACCTCATAAACACTGCAACTACACAGAGCACACATACATACAGATGTAGTTTAAAACGCCACAGCAGTAACACCCTGGTACGTACAATATTTCCTCTATAATTTTACACTGGTTACGCAGAAAACTATTCGGATAAGGAATGGGGTCAGGGGTCAGAGGGATCTAGGGAGGGGCTTCGGCAGGAGCAGGGTCAAAAGGTCACATCAGAACAACAGCACACGCTGGATGTACCTCTGGTTGGTGACAATGTAGCCGTACTCTTCTCGGCTCTGCGGGCGCTCTGAGTCGGACCCTTTGGAGGTTTTCTCGTTCAGCTCATTCTCCACCACCGCTGGCACAGTCGGCACCTGAACTGTCACACTGCCCCCTGAGGAGGGCGCCACAGTCAGGGCGGGGCCCGGGGTGGTGACAATCTCTGGGGACGGCTGGGGACCTGGGACCGGGGCCGTAGAGGGGGCAGGCACGGGGGCTTTGTCACCCATGTGTGTCATGGCGCCTTCCATGAGCTCCGTCTGCCAGGGTCAGGAGAGATATTAGTGACACTGTAGTCATACACTGTTTTCAGTTTAATTTTAACTGTTCATTAAATGGGGTTTTCAAGTCTGTCTTTTTTTTCTGCAAAACAGTTTCACACAAGCATCTCAGAAGAGGGACGCCAAGCGTGAATCAGGACTTTGTGAATTTCTTTATATGTACACACTGCCACCTATTGGTGTTTACATTAAACAACATCAACAGCACCTATATAATTAAACAACAATTCTACAGATTATATGAATAATCATACAGACACATACATATAAGTCTATATAATTATCTTAAATACATAAATGATTTGATATATTATTCTGCCTTTATGTTTGAACTTACCTTCTTCAGTAAGACAGCACCATCTTCATATTGTTCTGCACAACAAGGAAAAAGAGATTTACTGCTTTGTTACATTTGCACGATAATAATGATAATCAAGTCAGGTTTTCTTTTTGCAGATCTGCATACATTTCTGCTTTATATGTTTATGCGCTGGTTCACAGTCACGTTTAAGGCAGAGGAGCGGCGGGGGGCTGCCTGCGGGGTATCAGGAGGCACCGCTGTGTGCGGGAGCTCACACACCTGGGGTTTCTGGTGCTTCCGTTTGCTGCAGGATGGCAATCAGGCTGTCCAGCTGCTTCGGGGTCAGGTCCTTCACATCGATGCCATACCTGTTCAGCAGCGCAGCGATGCCCTGCAGGGTGACCTCTGCCGAGACAGGGACGAGAGGCCCGCGCAAGGACCAGCTTAAGAGGCGACCTAAAGCAAGCTGAGAGCTGGGGGTGTCTGTACCGCTTTGTTCCTTTCGTAAAACGGACAAGCGCGTCACGTGAACTACACTCACCGTCCACCCCGGGCGGGGCGCGGTGGTTCTGCGGGACCTTCTTGTGCTGCCGCCGGCTGCCGACCTCCTCCTGCGTGACGTAGTCCTCTGCATAGTCCAATGGGAAGTCCAGGTCCTCGTAAAAGGGAGAGGAGGAGACAGGTGCTGCCACCCGGTGGCGGGAGGACGGCTGTGCAGACAGGAGGAGAGACACCAGGTCCTGCAACAGCTCCCGGTCTTGGTCCCTGGAGCGCCCCCGATCCCCCCTTCCGGGGGAGGCCGGACGGGGGTACCCAGGTCCCCCTAAAGAGTTCAGCGATCGCTCCTCTTCCTCCTGGTACCCGTACTGCAACAAAGGAATAAACAGTATGAGAGAAAGCCACACAGGAACAGAATGGTAGAAATGAGGTAAAAAAAAAAACTATAGATACATATGCTGTCGTGTATGTATGTGCATCTGTATATGTGTCTGCACTTTTGTGCACACATATGTTCAACGAAACCTGGTGGTAAGTGTAGGGGTCCAAGAGTGGAGCCTGCATATGGATAGAGGCCTGAGGTGGGTCTGAGAGGATCATGTAGTCCAGGTATCGCTGTACCAGGGCGGGGCTGATCTGGTCCACACCGGCCCGAGACTTGGGGCCGGGATAGGCCAGCCTGGAGGGGGACTTCTCTGAGGGCTGAGAGGGTCTGAGAAAGGAGGTGCAAGGAAGGAACAGAAAACGTCAATACAAGCAGGAACACCAAAACAGTCTGTGACAAGGGTGGGACATACAGAACGGTTCTTACTGTGATGAGGGGGGGTCTCGAGGGCGAGCGGGGGTGTGTGTTTGGGGAACACGGCCCAGCTCCTTGGCAATGATGTACTGGGTAATGTCATCCTCCCAGGACAGACCTACACAACCATCGGCAAACGCAAATGTCAATCAAATCCAAAAATGTAACCATAAACATACATAAAAATATGTAAAAAACTACATAAAACATACATAAAAACATAAAAACTCAGACAATGCATGTTTTAAGTTTGTGTGTTGCTGTGTAACTATGTATTAGACAGTGTAGGGTGTGTGTGCCTAAGTGCCTAAAATACCTAATTAATGACTGTTTCAAACATAATGTCTTCTTAATACGTTATATTCTAAATGTATATGTGCCATAAATAGGTATTTTTATAACATTATATTACATTATATTACATTACACATTGTATACCCAAGCTTTCTCAATTGCTAAATCAATGCTGATGAAACCATTGTCCACAACATCAATACCAAAGCCAAATGCAACAAAGAAGCACTCCTTTTTGTAAAGCGTTGCCCCTTTATGGCTGTTTTCACACAACATACAAATCACACGTATTTTGCAAAACAACAAATTCAAATCCCAATTTATGACACAAACACACATCAACTGCTGCAAGTTAAAAAAATAAAGGCAGCAGAAAGCAGCCATTCTCTCTAGCATTAATCTACACCTCACGTGCACAAATTCTGATTGTTCAGCTTTGTAATCCCAAATCACTACTTTATCATACTGTATGCAGAAGAGATCGAAAATGAATGCACTTTTTTCAGAATGTGTTATGATAGGTGACATGTGATTTGTGATATATAAGCTCCCACCAGCCTCTTGTTAGGGACTGGCTCACCAAACATTCTTTCCATTATACATTCCATCTCCATAGAGACGCTTCCTCTGAGTTCTCCTCTGTGTGGAGATGGAATGCTTGAGCAAGAATTGACCCTGTGAATTAATGACACTGCTAGACACCATGCTGGTTGCCAGCCAATCGCAGAAGATACTCGTAAAGGATGGCTCCATTACACATGGAGGTTTTTCCCTTGGCGTCTAGCAAGGTAAAATATACAGCGTGACGCAGGCAAAAATGCATAGCCTTATGGAGATCAAACAGCCAAAGGCCACCCGGTTAACTGTTAAGAGTCTGAGTGTATATTCCTAACCCATCTTTGACTTCTCTGCTGTACTTCAGTACTTTGATTTTACAGCAGAAGCAGTGTTATTTTATATGATATTTTGGTCAAATATTTCTCATTTTCTGCTTTTCAGTGAGAATTTATTCCTATCATATTTGTTTGTTTGTTTTTTTGCTCTTGTGATGAAGGACTCATGTTTATGCAGTTTATTATCAAATGTGGGCCAACAGAAAACAGCCTACATGAACTAGGAGTTGAACAAATTATACTGATGTCTGCAGTTAGTGTTTATTATACCGTTGTGAAATGGCTGGTTTAGTGACCTTTTCATTACAGGAATCTTTGATGCACCTATTTCATCACGTGGCATGTATTTGATATATTGAATGTATCAGAAAAACATTTCAATTCCGGTTCCAGCTCTTCTGCAAAACACCTGATACACAGCTCTAATTTACAGCAGTTTTCAAAATGGAACTGTTTGTATTCATATCAGACACATATGACTGCAGATGATAAACGGTAATTACTGATCGCTAATGTGTGTATGCATGCTCACCCTGCATCATCAGCTGCTTCAGAACCTCCTGTAGCCTCTGCAGCACAGGCACGGAGACCTGGTACTGCACCCGGTCCTGCCTGGAGCCCTGACACTGTCCGAAGAGCCCGTCTGGAACACAGCACACAGTAAGCCTGACACACCATACACACCTGGGTACTGGCACACATCCCCATTACCACACGTCACGCACACACACACGCACCCGCGTACACACACGCACGCATGTGAACACACATACACACACACACACATATATATATCTTGGCTGCAGGGAAAGGATTATGAAGATTATGAAGATTTTATATGTATGTATATATACAGATAGACATCAATAGAACGTAATACACCATATACACAAATAAATCATAACAGACACACACACACGTGCACACACACATACACACCAACATTCTCATGTTTCATGAGACATGTTTCCATAGAATATCACTATGAGAATTTTATGCTTCATTGATCTCAGAATGCTCCCAGTCTGAACCCTCCTCCTCTCCCAAAAAAAGACATCAAAACATGACTCACTGCTATGTCTAAAATAAGGAGACCATTCGGGATAGTGAATGGAGGACAGAGGGGTGGTGAATTCAGATATCTGGCTGACAGCCACTGACAATGGGCAGACAGGTAAAGGAGCGGCCATTAGCCTGTGGAGGTGGGTGCCTACATTGGCTACACTGTGAGTAGGAAGCTGGGGACGGAGAGTGTGGCACCGTGTGACCGTGTGTGTGTCCGTGTATGTGTGAGTGTGTGCGTGTGTGTGTGTGTGTGTGTGTGTGTGTGTGTGTGTGTGTGTGTGTGAGGGAGACAATGTGAGAGAGAACGGGGCAGGGGGGCAGGAGGGCGGGGGAGCCATGTCTGCGTAAGAGCGTGTTAGTGACTCATCTGCTCTCTGAGTGGAACAATTGTGGGGGAGTCAGTGTTGCTGCCGTCAGACTGATGATGTCAGCGTTGCCAGGGAGACAGCGGGGAAGAGCTGTGATTGGGCTAAAGTGGGAGCAGCAGGTGAAAAGGAAAGAGCCTGTGTTTACACTCACACACTTGCAGATGGGTACTACACACACGCACAGACAAAGGGAAACCACGGTCAGTTACAGTTACTCAAAGCTCCCTCCCAGTGCTGCTGAGTCCCACTCTTAGCGGACGTTAATTAACAGAATTAACTGAGAGACAATATCAAACCTCGAAAACATACCTGAGAGAGAATTCGGGCAAAAGTAAGCACTTTCAAAATGACAAAACAGCTCAGGTCTTTTGAAAAGATCCCAAAATACATACAATCCCAAAAGCAAGCAGGCATCCACACGCATGAAACATAGACACACACAACACATACACACACACACACACACACACACACATTCACAAACTCACAAAAAGAGGGATATAAATAATTCAGCCGATTTTCTTGCTCTGCTGCTGCCGTTCTGTGGCAGGTCTGGGCTACTGGGACCCTGGCAGGAACCAGTAAGCATGATGCAGATAGAGCCTGAACATGTTTAAAACATCGCAAGCAGGAAGTTGGGGCCCGCAGCAGGGTTCAGGGACCGCGGGGTACTGAGCGCAATAGGTAGGTAGGCCCTCCAGCTGACGGCAGCGGAGAATTCTACCATTGACACGGGTTCACCTGCAGGGTATCAATATCTGTCGCCACTCTCCTCCGCAGGGACTCATTAACCTAAAGAAACCGAGATACTCACCATCTGAGCAGAGCTGTTCCCTGGGGCAGAGTCTCTTCTCAAACAGACAACCTGTGAGACAGAGGGAGACAGAGACAGAGAGACCCGCTCAGCATCTGAGAACATGCAGGAGAATCCCTGCTTCATGCTACGCCTCTGTGCCAGTGAACTTATTACTGTCGCATTTCTGAAAAACACATGGCTTAGTGGGTTTGACTGTCTGTCTCCAGCACGCACAGAATCAACTCCACCAAGCACTGAAAGCGTTACTGTTAGAGTTAAAGTGAAACCAGCTGGCAGTACACACCCACATCTCTTTTCTGTATTGTTTTTTTTTTTTGCATTGTAAATATTTCAAACGGAGCACACCAATGTTACAGGGAACAGAACATTCAGCGACGGTTGTCATAGGGACCTCTCAATGCACACCTCACCTACAGACTCACAGTATACATTTATAAGCGACAAAAGGCAAGGAAAGAGTGAATTCTCTCAGCACGAAGAAAAAGAATTACTGTTCATCCACACCCCAGGAGCAGATGTGGTGTATAAGGCCTCCGTGCTAATTTTGCACAAAAACCAGAGCTTACTACCACCCATCGCTTTTATGGCGAGAGCTCTGGACTGGACTGCATTAGCGGTGCCCACCCTACCAAAACAGGACGAAAGTCACAGGCCGGTGCAGGAGAGGAGAGCTTTGGAGGGGGTAAAGGAGAGAGCGGCGGGGAGGGGATTTTGTCTCCTTGCTCCGCACAGCTGGTCAAACACAGACGCAGCGGTGTGGGTGTGAAAGGCACTGCCGTAGCGTGGGAAAACACCATGCATGGCCAACGGCACTGAGGGCCGCACAGGAGAGCAAACAGAGATAAAGAGCCGCTGTGACGGGGACAGGTGAGAGCGAAACCCAGACCAGGGGAGCGTGAGGCTGTGGGAGCCTGCTACACTCCTGGGGTTACAGAGAACTGGTGAGGGGGGGGGGGGGACTTCCTCATGTGAAGACTCTTTCTCTCTTTCTCTTGGGTATCAATCGCCTGCAAAGCTGAGACACAGTGATTCTATCTCCCCGGTTCTGCAGGATCTCCCTTTCTCTCTGAAATGAACTCAAGTGTCGCCCGCATTCAGTTCCTGATGGACTGTCTGGCCCCTAATGTACTGCCACAAGCGATAAAGTCAGTCAATCATGCGTTTCCCAGCAACAGGCACCGCTCCTTGTCATGTGCAGGGATGAGTCATTCAGAAGAACTGACCAGTTGAGAGCTGACTCTCACATCACTGACCACAGACCAGAGGCCTGGGAGCCTTCTGCAGAGACTACCCCCACCCACTTTTCACTTACCCCAACCCCTTTTTTTCACTTCTTAATCTGAGCCTCAGGCATCCACCAGCTTTGACCCTCACCTCCAACGCTTAACCCAGACCCCCAGAACAGAACCAAGCAGATGGACAGGACAGTTGCTGCCCTTACTGAAAACACCAGACCCAGAGGAGAGGTCCCCTCCTTCCGTCTGAAGCAGCGCTGTGTGTGTCCCAGCAAACAACGCCGGTCATGCATAATCTAATCTCGGCCCAAACTGGGTTATCTGAGTGGGTGCTTCCTGTTACCCACGCTGTCATGGCTGTACCATGCACCTCCTCCTGTTTACTGAGAAGCAGCGTCTGCTTGGATACACGGCCTCTTCTGCGGGACCTCGTCAGAGCCGTGGGAGCGGGCGCTATTTTTAACATGCGTTTTTTTTTTTTGTTTTTTTTTTGCAAAGGAACTTCTAGTCTTTCACACGCATATAATGATGACAGAGAATGGGATGAAAGAGCAGAGGAAATACAGGCAGAAAAAAAGAGGAAAACACCTCCGCCCAATTCCCTCTATTTTTAATTGCTTTCAGAGTCATCGATCATGACAAACTGTCTTAAAGGCTGTATCTGCAAAATCCTCCCTGAGAAATTATACACTAAAAGGTAACACAGTGTCTCACAACACCACTATTTCATTAAGGCAGAAATTGAAGGAATAACCTACAATACAAGCAAGCTAGCTGAATGATCCATATCTGAAATGACAACGCTCACACCCTGAAATCTCTCCAGGCTACTCCTGTTCTAAGCCATCTGCAACAACACTGCAGTGAAATTGCAAGTTCAGAGAGCGTGCAAGTGACCTCTTCAAATGTTCAAGCTCCAATACTTGGCTATACATGCATTCTCTGTGCTTTGAAAGGACAGTCAATGATACAATTAACCACAATATTTGTTTTCCTTTTACATTTATGTATTATGTTCTGTTCTGTTTTGTTTTTTTTTTTATTTCTACAGGAAGCCACGAGTATGTCTATGTCTTTCATGAACGCGGCATTGCCATCCCAGGCAATAACACACACACAGAAACAGAAGGCATTCCTGCACCCCATCACTCCTCCACTCCCTCACTCCACTGTCCACGGCCTTCAGACTTCCAGGCTGTGCTGGCAGAGGCATGGTGAGAAGGAGCACATCCGTGGTGAGTCAGCCCTCTCTCCAGCAGGCAGGGGGGAAGACAGAGACAGAGAATCCTGACGGAGAACCAAAATGCTTTCTGCCCCCTCTCTCTCCGGCTCTCTCATTCTCTCGCAGACAGACACATGGGAATGCAGGCATACACATATGCATACACATGCACACACAGTCAGGTTCTAGGGTTCGATTTTTCTCTCAGGACCTGTAGTGAAACAGGTCCAGCAGTGTCCCGGTGATTCTGAGAGAGAAACTGGACTCTCACCTCCATCTACTTAAAGAGTGCAGAAAATCTGTGGGTGGGGATTCACTGCCATGTGTGAAATGTCAAATCACCTGGCATGTGTGTAGAAGGTGAACCTGCAGAAACTATACAGCTAATCCACCAGATATGCGCACCCTTGCCAGACATGAATCATAAAATCCCATGAAATTCTTTCAGCATTCACCGATCTTAAACACTGGTTTAACAACTGGTTTAACTAAAACATGGTTTAACCCATAATGCAATGCATTTTGTCTTATACTCTGTTTTCTCAGCTTTTGGTAACACAACACACCCTGTAACAGTTCCAGTCAACGCGAACGTAATAACAACCTCCACCCAAAAGCAATCTGAAAGGACTGTCTGTGATATGCGGTTGCATGCCACAGCACTGTGGTTCATACCAGCCACATTATCAGAGTCGAAACATTACTGACGTCTTCCAGTTAGATTAGGAGGGTGGATGGAATTCACACACAAGCTCACAGACACGGTCACAAACCATGCGACACAAACAGGCATCACACACAGCCGAATCATTTCTGAGCATTTCTGAGCAAGCGGCAAGAGGCTACAGCAAAAAGAGCTGACTCAAAAACATATTGAGGCGTCTGACCCGAAAAATTAGTCATTCAATTCAGTTCTGACTCAAGCAGGTGGAAATATTAAGATTTTACTAAAATAGCAGCAGTCGCCCCCTACACATGCAAATACAAAGAGGCACTGGTGGGCAGATAATGAATTTATACGCAGACAGACTTGGGGAGCAGCTGACACATACAGGCCTGACTCTCCGATTCTTGTCCTTTAGCATCAGAGTTGTGCTAACTTTAGTATAGTCCACGTTCTACTTTAAGCGGGCAAGGGACGAGTACTCTGTCCTGATTCTGAAAGTAAGAGGTATTTTCAGTGTGGACCTAAAGGGCAAGACTCCCTTCACAGCATGATAAACTTCAGACACTGTACTTCTCCTCTTCTGTCTCACGCCTATGGCTGTTTGGCTTTAGGTGGTGGGCCTTGCTGCGCTGGTATTCCATCTAATTACAGTCCTGAATTAGGTCCATAAATCTCTGCGGACTGTCTCTTCCCCCCCTGCAAATAATGTATTTGGGCATCTGTGTGCACACTTTCTTTGTCCCAGTACAGTCATTATTCTTTCACGCACTGAATGAATAATTTGGAAAGTCCTTTTATTGAATGAATAATCAGGAAAGTCCTTTTGACAGAGGGCAAGCCCAACTTTTTGAGGGTATCTGGCTGACACACGGTGTGAAGTCACTGACACCCAGGGGTACAGTAAACTGCCCCTGCACTAGGATGAAGAGGGCGCCCTGGTCTCGGGTGTATACCAAGGGCAGGTGTCTCCTGTCAGACAGAAGGGCAACAGACTTGTGGAGAGAGATGGAGCAAGACAGACAAGTTTTGAGGTTGCTCTCCATTGTCCTGAAACCCTTGATTGCGCACACCATGTCACTGGAATTCTGTCTGGCTACCCTCAGAGGGAGTGATTCCACCCAGCCTCAAAGCAGTATTATTCATAAAGCACTACTTACTTTAAGGCAGTGTTACAAGCAACATTCAGGCTCAAAATACAAAAAGCTCAATGATCATTTAACTGATTAAAAAGATGAACACTATCCATCTTTTCAGTTGAACTGATGTACTGTTCACAGGTATTCTGGTAAACTTGTAAACAGCCAACAGTGTGGTGTAGTGGTACGGAACAGGGCCTGTAACCCAAAGGTTGCTGGTTTAAGTCCCTGGTGGGGCACTGCGATTATACCCATGGGTAAGGTAATTAATCAGAGCTGCCTCAGTAGACAGTAACTATAAATGCATAATCTGTAAAGAACTGTAAGATTTGTATGCCGCTTTGGATAAGCATGTCTGATAAACAACTGTAGCATCTCTTAAAATTACACACCATAAGGCTATCACTCTTGTAAATACACAACACTGTATCTTTTCTCCACTGTTACCACTACAACATGCAGTAGTGTTACTACTATTTCTACCACTTCAACCACTACTTTTGCTATAATCGCTGCTGTTGGTAAAAGTCTCTGTGAAGTGTATTCAATGAGTATCATATTGATCATCTGAATAACTGAGGTTCAGTTATTATCCTAAAGAATGTATTGTTTACAGTATAAAACGTGACACAGTGTCTGGCAACCAAGAATAATATAAAGTAAATGCCTCAGTAGTTACACAAGGCAAGAATACGCTAAATATACTCGATTACTCTGTCCTTCCAAACAGAGGCCTACAGAAAAAAAAATACACCGGAACTTCCATTTGGTGTCGACATGAATCACATTTCCTTCATTTACTGCGAATTCTTACATACGCAGAAGAAAGAGCGCACAGACTGTGTTCAAATAAAACAGAGCAGCTGTGTCATTTTACAAAGCATCTACATTCACATGCTGATTTTCACTGAAGTCTCTTAAGCGTTCCAGGATTGTACGGTCTTGGAATCGGTAGCCGTGGCAACTTTTCTTCTAGTGGTTTAGAAATTCAATACTTGATCTCGTCTCTCGATATGACAACCTTGAAAACACAAACGCATACCCACACGCACGCAAAGCAACACACACACACACACACACAGTGACAGACAGTATAGTATTTCAGCGTGAAAGCTGGCACAAACTCAGGGAGTGTGGCACGGTTGGACTCAAAAGTGCAGCTTTCTCCAGGGTACATTAAAACGCATTATCACCGCTGCCATTCCTGCCACGACTATCAGTTTAAGTCGACTTATCGCCATTTTCGTTATAATTACTGGAAATGTTACTGCAAATACAGTATATTAGACATACCTACAAAACAGCTTCTTTCACACCGTGACAATATATTCACGGCTGTTGCCTGGATCTACCTTCAATGTTTTATTGTAAGCACTCCACGAAAAAGTACACATATTGATAAACTGCGGTTCTTTCACGATTTCCGGCACATCGGTGCGCAGTGCTTCCACGCTGTAGCCCATTTTGCATATTATTGCGGAGGAGTATGAATTATGTCATTATCGGGTGTTGTTTACAGTGGATAACCAACCCTGTTATTTTCTCCAACGAAAGACCATTCCCGAAACCCCACAGTTCGCTCTAGCTTCAGTCCATCATAACAATGACGCAATTCAATTTCCATATCTGCGAAATTACACACACATAATGCTGCATGGATTCGTGTACATTCCCTTCTTAAATAAAGTAGCTTACCCCGTTGTCTCGTGTTGGGTGGGAACATAAATCTATTCATGCAAATTCGTAACGTGGAAAACATTTCCGAATGCATTACCTGACAAGTGGGAGCATGCACGTTTTATCTGTGGTTCAAACAGCCCGCACGAATCATTTTCTGCATCGACAATGGTATGACTCCGCTTAACTGTTATTATTATTATTATTATTATTATTATTATTATTACAGACACTCCCTATCTGTTGGTAATGTAACGTTCAGCTTGAATCGCACCGTTGACCTAAGGAAACAAGATGAAAATCGTTTTTATTCCGTTCACCCACTGGTTCGCACATTGGAGGTTGTACCTCTACATTCGCTCTTGTGCAGTCTACTTTGGAAATTGTTGCCACCTCCTTCACATTCTGTTCTGCCACGCTCGGCATCGTTTTATTTCTTACCGTATCTGCTTGACATCCCGAGCTGGTAACAGACGGTCATCAAACACAGAACACTCCATAGCCGCGAGCGCTTCATGTTACCTCCCAAATGGTTAATGCTCTTACACACCTTAAGCTGATTTTATTTAAACCTTCATATTGTTCCTTAAGTGTTGGAGGAGCATGCTACTGCATGTTTGGCACTGACGAAAGAAACCTCAGCAGAAGTGCGCTAACGGTGTCAGTGCGTGAGCGGGGTAAACAGGGGGGGCAGAGACATACGGAGGCACGCACAAAACCCAGGACACAGCGGTGCGGATCGGGAGCTGAAAACTCCCGCTGTTATCTCTTTTTTTTGCTGCTGATTTCGTTCGAAAGGAGACCCGCAGTGATGTCATAACGAAAGGACAAGGACAGATGTTTTCAGTGGTACTTCGGAGTAGAATCGAGAGGACAGAAAATTAAGGCAGAGGAGGAGAAAATAAGAAATAAGGGCTTGTTTCAAACAAATTAGCGGCTTCTCGCACCGGTTCATTTTTCGGTTAGCCTACCGTATGTCATAGTTCACTATGGTCAGTGTTTATGCAGCTGCAGAACGCAATAACGTTAGGACAAAGTTACGTGAGCATCATGAAATACGTCACTGGCGACTTTATCCAGCTACATTAAGATATTATGCAGCTCTCTGGGAGATTAATCCAGTCACTGTTTTGTATTTATTAGGGGTCCTTATTGCGAAAGAACCCCATTCTAATTGTACTAGCTATATATAATAGTAAAGACATCAAAGCACAATGAAATAACACATGGAATTATGCGACGACCAAAAAAGTGTTGTAATATAAAAATCAAAACTCTTTTATATTTTTTATTCTTCTAAATAGCCAAAAAATAAAATAATAAAAAATAATAAGATAAAAAATGAAAAGAAATTCATGCATAGGCATCAACTTCACTATTTATATTTGTCTAAGGAACAATTTTAAAGCATAAGCATTTAATCATAAGTCTTTAGATCAAAATGTCTTAGAGTGTTTCCCATTATCTTAATCAGGTGTCCACTGTATGTGTGTGTGTGTGTGTGTGTGTGTGTGTGTGTGTGTATGCGTGTATGTATATCTATATACACATGAAAATCTCATACCCATATATCATGTTATTAGATTAATTCAATATCGCAGCTACGGTTTGTCATTAGAAAAAAAAATGACAAGAAATTCACCATAATGTGCACAGTCATGAAACTTACCATATGCATGTCCCTTGTCATAAGGAACATTCCTCATATATGGATTAGCCGTGTCTATATTGGATTTTCTGCCATTTTGAAAAATTAGCACTTAGCATTAGCCAAAACATTTTCTCATGAATGGTAAAGTCAGTTATGTCATTGACCATGGGGATACAACTTGTTGACATGCAGCAAACTGGCATGAGTTGTATATTGTACAGTTTTAAGCGTTTTTTTCTCAAGGCGTTGTGCCATTTTGTGGGTTTGTGACAGCATTGTTGATGGAGGAAGGAGTTCAGTCAACTGTACTCCTTCCTCCTACTACTGTAGGTTTTGCAAATGGGTCCTGGTAGAGCCGAGAGAGGAGAGTCTCCCGGAGCCCCCGGAGGTCACTGCAGTGCGTGTCTGTGCTTTGCTAAGGTTGTTCGCGATTGCCGTGCATGAGATCCAGAATTAGGGTTGACCAAAATTGCCAAATTTTTAGGCAAACATTAGGCCAAATGAATTACGCTGTGGAAATACTGCTGGCAAAGAAACAGTGGACTTGGTGGCTGTGAACTTCCTGCAGTATTCTAAAATCTGTTTGACTCTTTACACCAGATTTTAGGTAAGGTACTACGTACAACATGACATTTGCATTTTGTTTATCATGATGACGTCTCTGGCATACACTGCTGCTGATGTTCAGCCAATGGGAGCGTTTGATTTGATTAGCTCGCTGAAAACCGAATGTGTAGCGGTCAAGTCTCAGGTTTGAAGCAAACCCAGCCAACTGAAACGTAAGTGACTTAAACTGCTTTGAATCATAATTTGTTTTGAACACATTGTTAAAGTATTGTTAAAGAAACATTTTTCGACGCTTTGTGAAAGTTCTTTGCCTTTAGCTACTCAGCTGTGGCTCCCATGAAACTTTTCCTACACTTCCCTCAGGAGTGTGCAAGTGTGTTATTCAGTTACTTGTTTGTGTTAGAAGTTACAGGCAGATACTGCTATGGTTTACAACTAAGTCCGACCAAAATGTTAACGTTAAATGCTCCGTTAACGTAGGTTTAAAAAAAATAATAATTTATTCGACCTAGCCGTCAACCTGGCAATTGCTGCTGGCAACAATTCTTGGCTTCCGGTTCTAGTTTTTCAAAATAAAAGTTCGAGTTTTCTTTACATATTGCCAAAACGTCAGCTTTAAAATCGGTTGTGTTGGAAAGGCTATTAAAACAATGTGAGAGATTAATGGAAAGTTACTTTTAAATGCTTTAAAATAATGATTGTGAACAATTCTGTGATGTTCTGCACAGTTTTTTGCAAACATGCTAAACGTCTGCTTATACCGAGAAAGCTGTACACAATCACTCAATGAAAAGGGGTAACTTACTTTGTTATTTGAAATTGTTCATTTTTCAGAGTTAAAAGCCAGGAAACTGGCTTTCCAAAAGGAAATCCAAAAACTACAGGGTCTAAGCTATCAATGTCACATTTTTTCCACTGAGTGACTATGTAAATAATCATATATATGCACACGTACTCATAATATGTGTGCAAGATATACAAGTATAGGGTTTGGGATTAAGTCAGATTCAAAATTTTTTTAAAAAATGGTTGAGATGTTGTTTTTCATGTATTCCAGTGCCTGGCCAAATGCTAACACTGGATGCAGTAAGTGTGGTAACTGTCCAAGGTTCTGAAACAAGTGTGACGCTCTCATGTGACTTTTTAAAGTCCATTTTATTTCATTTAAACTAGTACATAAAGGACAAATACATTGCAAATAGATAATTACATTCATATAAGCATTGATATAAAATTTTTCTTAGTTATACATGTATTGAGTACTAGTCATACCTAGAAATATGTTCTGTACCAAGTTACTGTCAATGGCTAAGGATAGCTATGTAATGGAATCCTTTATTATAAAAATTATTAGTACTGTATGTGACCCGAGCAAAAACAAATTCACTGGGTATCCACAAAAGCTGATTTTGCATTTGCAATTGGAAATACAACCATTCGTCTGGATTCTGTGTTATAGGGACTGATGCATGATAGTATTGTTTGCTTCTGTAGACTAATCAGATTGCACAAGTTAACTTGTGGTAGGGCTTGAATAGTGTTATGCTCACACCTGCAGGTTTGGGAGTGTTGTTAGCCTGCTGGGACACTGTTGCTCGTTTAACTTATGTTCTGTTGTGGTAGAAGTTGCTGTGGATAAGAGCAACTGCTAAATGAATGTAATGTAATGTAATGTAATCCTGCTTCTCCTCTTCATCATTGAAAGCCATAGGTGACCATATGTCAACACAAGAAGGTCCTGCAGTTATTGGAAATGAAAGTGTTTTATTTGCGGATGTGGATATTTCTGTAATTTACAAATTCTTGTGTGATTTACTCAGTGCCAAGCAAGAGAGTAATGACCAAAAGACCATAAACACTCCAGCATTTAGCAATTAATGCAATTGAAGACATCTAGCATCAGGAAAGGCATGGCATGATGTATGTGGATTAGTGCAGAGGTCATGCTAGTTGCAAAATGTTCAGGTTTCACATGTTTCACAAAAGAATGTATGTGGAAAAAGTGAGGACATCCCGTATCTTTAACACCATAACGTGTGCAGGTTATTAGTTCTGCATTAAGGCAACTTTGAAATCATAATATATTAAAATAGTTTGAATTATAAAAACCAACAGCCATTCACAGTGTAAAAAGGAGTGACCACTGTCCATTAAAATGATGACTCATGCAACAACTACACCAATCTATAATTCATGTATTGCAGTTTTTAAAGTCAATTCGTAGCACTTTCTTCTTCATCAGATTGCAAATTGTGTCCAATATGATATAATAAAGCTCAATTTAAGGTGCATTTTTGGGATGCTGTGTCAAATGCTCATCAAGATAGACTGTTGAAGAATTTGAAATAATAATTCAGTGTGCAGTATTACTGTGGGCAATTCCATTTAACATGGAAGGTTGTGTCTGAATTTAGCCATTTTAAAAAAATATATAATCATACAAGTTTTTTGACCATTTGATTGGAATTACATGACCATATATTATATTTAATTGTTCAGTATATAAAATCCATGTTAATTTCTTTCCTTACAGAAGTCTTTAAGATTCTGACCTTTAAGTATTATTATTTGGATTATTTATTTTGAACCAAAAAAAAAAAAAACTGACGAAGACCGGAATTTTTGGCTGTTTTGCGGGCCGGTGAGAAAACACTTCCGCGAACTGTTATGACGACAACACTGTTACGACCTCAAACGTTCGACCCACAGTGCATCTCAATAGTTGAGATGGGTCATCGCGTCTCTTCTTCGAATCCTCGGGGGCGACCATCGATGTGTGCACGACATAAGATGTGTGCAATTTTTGTCAATGATATTTCCTTTGTGGTTGTCCTTGTACTCTGGTTGTCAGTGTTTCTGTAGTGACTGCTTATGTTATAGCAGCAATAAAAATGTATGGAATGACGCATGTGGTTTACGTCATAGATCGTTGAAAAACGGTTGTGTATGAGGACATCAGAACCCCTAGAAACCATCAAGTAGCTGCCGCAAATTTGTGCCGTTCCACAATGTACCACTAGGTGGTGTAGTTGTTTCATATGGAATTGTAATTAATATGCGTTTCCCTTTCTAGTACTCTCATTGTGATGTAGTTTCGTGTTACAGCATTGAATATTCTTTCTATAGCCACATAACATTACTGATACTAATTAATACATCAGTCATCAACAATAATAATAGTTATAGTATTAGTAATAATAATGAGTATGTAGCACTTTCCAGTGTGTGACACTCAAATCAAACAATAGGAATACATACAGTATAAGTACCTGCAGAAAGGTAGCGGTGTAGAGTGTACATGCCTAGAAGAAATTAAAGTAACATCTCTGGTTTCATATAGGGCCCCTGGATTTAGGATAATTTGAACAGCATTTTCTCTTACATGGTCCAGGAAACTCAGTAGACAACACTGTGGGCTGTGCCCCGTATGAGTGCTGATGAATTAAAGAAGAGCTGAGTCATCATACACGTGACTATGGGGTACCGCTGGGTGCTCGTGTATTCATGTGAGGTGGACAGTCATTTGAAGAAAAGAACCTTTGAGTGCATGAAATAAAAGTGAACTCAGTCACTGTTCACATGAGTTCGAAGTGCAACTGGATCTTTCCTCAAAGCAACAAAAATAATCGGTCTTACTGGCTCATGAACATAAATCCCCAGACTGTCTAAACATGCACGTATTTACTGACTAACTGAATAGGAGAAAAAGACAAATCATTTTTATTGATCAGTATTACATATACAGCATTTTCAGATCGAAAAGAGTAGCTAGGCCGGTAGCCAATGGGTTTAACTTTGCTGAAGTTATATGAGACTTGCATGTATTGTTTTTCAGTGTGCAATGATTACCAATGACCCTTGAGCTAAGAGTGATGGTATCTCTGAATATTTGGACATTCCAAAGACCATTTGGTGTACAAAGACTGCTCCGTGGCATGTCGTCCGTGACCCCTGGGGCTATTTCTTCTGAAATTCATTATTAGGCAAAGAGGTGGTCCTGTTCTGTGCATGTTCAGGGTTCAAAAATCTTATCTTTGAGCGCTGAATTGAGAAAAATAACTTTGTCTTGTAGCTTATAAAGCTGACAGTCAATTGTTTTCCCTAAGTTTGTTCACTGAAAAAAATTTCTATAATATTACTAATAATATAGTGATTGAATTCTCAATCATGGGCAACCACAAGGCCATCAGACAGCACTCTACGGTCTACGCTGCCGCCGCAGCAGTGTATCATAGTGGTAAGGAGCATGACTCATAACCAAAAGGTTACCAGTTCGATTCCCCGCTGGGGCACTGCTGCTGTAACCTTGGGTAAGGTACGTAACCCAGAATTGCCTCTGTAAATATCCAGCTGGGTAAACGGGTAACGTAATAAATTGTAACCTAAGTCGCTCTGGATAAGAGCGTCTGCTAAATACCAATAATGTAAAGTAACGTCTGGCTACTTTGGTGTCTGCTGACTCTGGTCTGCTCTCTGGTCAGATGTACAGATAATGTTATAGAAATGTGACTAATATTAGTTGAATGAGTGGATGCTGATGAATTAGTGTAAACAGATACAGACGGCATGAGTGAGTATTATGTCAAATGAAGGATATGTTAAGGAATGCGTAAACATTATAAACTGGCATGTTTTAAAAACACATTTGGCTGTGGGTATTCTGGGTGTGGCTTTCAGTCTAGGGCAATGAAGTACATGTTGCGCATATCTATGGGACTGCCAAATTTCAGTGAAAATAGGCACTTTTCTCAAGAATTATGCAAAAAGTTTTTTTTTATTCACAGGCTAACAGACACAGAGGTGATCACATAATCTCCACTCGATTTAATGCTGGTAGAGGTGACAGTGCGCTCTCTGCTACTCTAGTCTAAGTCTAAGTAAGGAACCACTCTTTAACACAAAACAGTAAAAAAGTCATCATAAATGGTAAACATTTACAAGGTTCCTTTAAAAAACGACTCCCTTGAGTGTAACATACAGACATGCTACATTAAAGCCTGTGAAATTGTAACAGTAGTGTAGCCACCGCCCTGTCTGGTAGCAGATATAGTTTCGTTGCAGAGCACACCTGGTTGAAAGCAGACAGTGTATTTAACACTTTTATGAGTCTTCCCCAGTCCAGTCTGAAACTTATTGATGGCAGTAGACCCACTTTGTGCTGAAACATTTATGAGTCAGTTCAATTAATTGTTCGATTCAATAATTAATTCAACTAATTCAATAATTTAATTATTAGAAAAATATGAAATACTTCACATTGCAGTCAGAGTATTTTCCTTTTTTCTCATGAAGGAACGACTGAGGTCAGTTTCTTGTGAGATTCTTGTGTGTGCATTTCTTTTGGTGTCTTGCAATGCAGTTTGAGGTTAGTACATTCCAGATTAATGAGGCACCAATGAAGGTGTTTTTCAAACTACCTATTTATACGTCTTGATTACGTCATACAATCTCCATATTATCAGATCAATTATTTATTATTGGTATTCTAAGGTTGTGAGTTGTAGATTACCGCAAGGGTCATCATGAAATGCTTAAGGATGTAATTTATCATGTGTTGGTAGATTTTTTCACTCTTAACCAAACAGTACATTTCTCAGGATTAGCGTCGTTCCAGAGTAAATTCAGGCTCCACAGACAAAACGTTTCTTTGTGAATCTTCTTTTTTTCTGTTGCAGTGCATTTCATAACAGATTTTGTTTGCATATCCATACACATCATTTCACACATTTAATCCTTCATTCCCCTGCTTTATTCCATTTCTGGTACAGACTGCAAGACAGTCTGGCATTTAACTTCACAGTTCAATGTTTAGCAGCAGTCATAGCTGTTGCATTGTTGCATGCACTTGTTGTCTCAGAATCTTTCCTCCGTTTAATAAAACAGACGAGGACCTGCCATTCTTTACAAAAAAATGAAAGGTGAAAGGGGCTCTCAGTAAGAGGGAATGTCTGGAAACGGCAGGTAAAATAAATTTCTGAAACGTCTCACAGCAATGCAGCCTGGAAAAACTGGACCCTCCCACACCGGCCTAAAGCCAAATAGGGAGAGCTAGGCCACTGCTCTACCCTGGTGCCTTGGACATGCAGCTGCGGTTAGGATTGGGGTCAGGGCCATCATGTTATCAAGTCTAAACAAGTTGGCTTCAGGCAGAACAGTGACCGGTGCAGAGCTTTTTGCATCTGTTTAGTGTATCAGCGTTGACCTCACAAGAACCATTTTGATGGCATAGGAGATTGCAGTCGCTAGTCATGGTGGTAAGAATGAGAATCACTACAGCACATTAGTTTTCCTTGTAAGGGTGTCTAGCCCCCATACAAAGGGCTGCGTGGTCTGATTTGACATACCAAGCATTTATTAGGTCCGTTGACTTGCGCAGTTGGTATACCTCTCCCAAAAACAAGATGAACAGCTCATTTCAAGTTTCAGCTGGATATACACAATAAGGGAACGTTTTAAAGTAAGCCAACAAACACTTTTTGGAAAAGAGCGCAGAGTGCCTTTCAAAGCATCCGGAACCTATTGCCTATATATCGCTGGATCCTTCATGACTTACATAGCCGCTAGATTCCTTTATGACCAGTGTACCCACTGTATATTGACTTACAGCTAATGAGTCTAACCATTCAGCTTTGCTTGTTCTTCCTTCCTAAGAACCACACCCGTCATCCTGTACCTTCAGCCAAATCAACAAGAGAAAGTGGCACTGGCTGTGCAGTGCAATTAAAGTAATGACAGAGAGAGACGGAGAGAGGGAGAGTGCAAGCTCAGCCAATAACTGCGCGGTGTGCATGCCTTCACATGACAAACAGACATGCAAATTACCCTCACAGGAGGTCAGAAATACCACAGAAACCAATCAATCAAAGCCTTTTTGCCCAGAGGGTACCTGATGTAAGATTTATTGAATTTTTTTGCTTCAAACCTTAGAGAGAAAAGAGGGATAATTTGCAGAGAGGTAGAACACAAAACACAGAAAATGTAGATGAAACACTGTTAGAGCACATTGAATGAGACAAAAAATGAATGGTGAAATCTAAACAGTGAGTTGTTTTATGCTTAACTTCATCAGCTTATGCAAGTATTTCATATGTACAGTTTTTAACATGGAAAACTCATGATAGGTAAGATTATAAAACATATAACGTGGTTAAATGTAAGATAAAGTTCAAGAGCCATAGTGGTTAGTCTGAGTGGCTACCAGTGTTTAATCTTCTGAAATTCTCCCTCACCAGGCGTGTACAGGAGTTCTCATTAGTGTCAGAAACGTTACGTTCTCTTCAAAGCAGGCTGAGCAGGGTCAAAGGCGGGATGCCGAATCAGTGTGTCCTTTGGAGGTCACTGCTGCGTGGACCTGCATGGGGCAGCTTGACCAGATGGAGACGAAGGCTGGACAGATGCTGGACAAAGACGTGACAGAAAGAAGACAAAGAACGGACAGACACAATACCAAGGTTAGCAAGAGATTAACACAATGTCCATCAGAGAACAATACTGACAATGAGACAGAGGACACCACTTCTTGTAAAAATCTATTTATTTTTTTCATTATGATTTAGAATCAAGGGAGTGGACAACAGTTGTTTGTCAAACCCCACCCCAGGTTCCATCCCCTTGCAGACAGTCTGTGTGTGTGTGTGTGTGTGTGTGTGTGTGTGTGTACTTTGTGCACATGCATATGTATATGTGCATGAGGAATGCTTTCTAGGAAAAAAACAGTTTCTCAAAAGGTTAGGACTCTGAGAAGCTATACACCGCAGCTCTCTATCACAGACAGCCAGCCACTGGACATCAAAGCAAAGTGCAACAAGATTGTCCCATCTTTCACTCAGAGACCAAGGCCACTTCACCAACCTTACATCAACCTGAAGATTCTGACCTGTCCCTCAATAACACTCATGCACAAAACATTCCAGTAGATTCTGTGTTTGGTAGCACTCCACCCTCAATGAGACAGAGTCCATGAGTGTCAGTAGGAGTTCAGATCTCTTTGTTCCATAGAAGTGGTGCTTAGTTTTCTCATTTGGAGCCCTAAACCTAGTGTGTGCAAAAATCACATCCATACCACTTCCAATACTCAGGGTTATGGTTTGACACGCTTCACATTCATCTTATTTGTGAGCGGTTTATCGGCTCCAAAGACCGGTCATGACCTTCAGTAGGTGGTCTGCATACAGTTCCTGTCTTTTAAAAACTGACATACTGTCAATGGCTAACAGAAAATTTGTACACCATGCCTTTAAAGACCTTTTTTGCCCAATTAGCTGTTTTACACATTTCTAAAGTGACAAGATGGGGCATTCAACCTAATACATGTCTTTAGCTGTGAGAAACAAGTTTAAATGTGTGTTACATTTTTACAAGTTACAGTAGGTAGGTGGTCCCTGGTGCCAATGAAAATTATTGTGAAAGTATCAAAGAAATGGAATACACACTAAAGTGTATTGTTCAGTTATGCTAGAGCAGTGGTTAGGCTGAATGCAAGCCCAGAACATTGTAAATAACCTCACATGTTTGCAGGTTATTGTCATGCTTCAGTTGAACATAGAATAATTTAGGTTGTTTTGATTGTTTATATATGCTCATGAGAAAAAAATTACAATAGTTTTCTGTTTGAACTGTAAGACGTCTTCATTTTTGTTTTGGCTTATAGATCTGATCATAGATCTGTTAAATGCCTTTAGAAATGATGCAGTCTCCTCGTGACCCTGTATTCAAGAATCAGAAATGCAGGCTGAGAGAGAGAAAAGGGGACACGGCTGTCAGAATAGCTCATAACTTTGAGCCTTTCAATTCATCATTGGCCTTAGGGTGTCTTGTGTAAACATACACAGTAGTCCGTTAATACAGACAGAAGACAACATAGCAAAAATATACATGTGAAATATACTGAAAAACAACAGACAAATGAGCTGTCTTGTCTTCTGTGTCATGATGAAGAACAAGCAACAAATGATTTATATCCAAACCTCTTGCCTGGTCAGAAGGAGACAATGTCTTTTTATCATAGGGAGCCCGCCTCTTTGAACATATACATTGTGAGGAGGAATTAAAGAGAGACCTTTAACTAGCCCTGTTCTTTAGATGAAAGATGCGGCATTTCGAGTGGTGCAGGATTTACGGAGATGTTCCGGTTGCGGGTAATTGTATCCAGGTGGTGGCTCTGTGTACCGTTGCACACAGCCGGCACCGTCGGGGGAAAAAAATGATTTATGACTACACATAAACGATAGTCAAAAAAGGAGAACGTATTATATGTGCTCATAAATGTACTAAAGATTTCTCTTTTGTCACAGACAGCCAGACGTGCTTTCCACTGAATTCGTGACTTACTAAGATTCTGTCTTTCTTTCTTCTTCTTTCTGAGCTTCTGAGTTCCTGTCAGATCGTTTTAATGCAAAAGTAATGATAGTCTTGTTTGCTTGTATGATGTGCTTGTTAGTATAATGGGCTGTAGATGTCACTATCATTACAGAATAATGTATGGATACAAAAGGTATATTGCCAGGTTACCACTGTCAGCAGAAGGTAAAAATAGACCCTAAAAACATGTTCAGAATGGCATGGATAGGTTGTGATGAAATTCAGTGGCTCCATTTTCTTGTTCAGTATTGTATACCGTCAGGTATGTATTGCATTTACCACTAACGGTAGATGTAGGACCTTCCTCAATATATGTGAGTGAGTTCAATTGTGTACCTGTTCTACAGTCTTATCTTTCACTGGGGCATTACGGAGCCCTCATGCAGAGCATGTGGTCTATGCCATCCGATGTCAGCTTTGCCGTAAAGTCTCCATATTGCAGGGATGCACCTCCCAGTCAGGTCAAGACCCACAGCACTGTCACCCTCCTGCAGAGTGCTTCCCATGACAAAGTGCGTCAAGGCTGACTAGAAAAGTCATGTGCTCCTGCACACTCCTCAAGCCTCTCAAAGTCATAAGGTTTTCGGCCTAATTTTTTTTTTTTTTGTCGGTCGATGGAGAGAGGGGAGGTCTCGGGCCTGGGCCGGTGTGGGGAGCCATTATTCAGCGGCGCATTCCTGCGTGACAGCTCGGCCCTGATTGCTTTCTGCCCCCGGGTTCGGAGTACAGAGGCCTGTCACCCTCAGCATAGCTGGCGCAGGGCCGCGCGCCTCTCCGACCAGTCAGCACAGGACCGGCTCCACACGCGCCATTCCGGCTTTCGGGTTACCCTGACCACAGCGCCCCCCCCCCCCTCCCCCCCTACAGGCGGGGGGAAGGGGAGCGCACTCCAGCCAGCTCCTCTCCGCAAAGCAAGACAAGCAAGCAAGGCGGGACACAACCACGTGCTGCAACATGCGGAAATGAGGGTGAAAAGAATCAGGCTCCGCCCTCACTTGATCGTCAGGGGCGACACTGATCAAATATTTGAGCCATTAAAACTCCAGCTGCCTACACACACACACACCCACACACACTCTTACAGGCTGTAGATGACATACCTCTGGAGAAGAATAAATGGGTCTCGTCTGAATGGTTCTGGGGATGAAAGATGAGCATGTTTAAAGGTGCACTGAAAGACCCGCCGGCAGACCGGATGGCCGAGCTGATGTTACTGATATCCACTTGGAGGTGGGATTATTTTTTACAGTGAGCAAATTCGTAGCTTCAGGGTGTTGAAGTTTATAGTGAGAGCTGACACTGAAAAGAGGAGACCAATATCCAGAGCTAACAGTGGTTGCATGGCGCCCCACCCAAGTGGTCTCTCTGGGGGGGGGTGAGGGGGTGCAGATCCGTTCCCGCCCCCCCATTCCCAACACAGAACCTGTCCCTGGCCGTTCCTGTCGGTAGGCGGCAGAACACATAGACCTGCACCTCCCTGCTCACATCACAGCTGCGGAGAGCCGACGGTGGCATGTGGCGGAATATCTCTGGGATGACGGTAGGATTCAGGGCCAGCATGCATCAAACAAGACAGGGCACAATCTCCAAGCCTGGCGCCTTCCAGAAGGGTTTAAACTGCCTATTTTTAGCTCTTCTACTTTTCCCTTTCACCACAGTTCTCAGTGCCACCACAGCACAATGGACTATAAAAACCTGAAGCCATCTGGAAGGCTTTTCACTGAGTTCTGCAAGTTACAACATATTCTGCTCATTTTTAGAGTTTGAGGAGTTTCATCAAGTAAATGCACAAGGCTGTTTTGACCATAAGTGATTAATTCCTGCATCTCCCAGCCAATATTCATTGAATCACCAAGAAAGGACACTGAGAGATACATAGCATGTGTGGATAAATCTGTGTACGTTACCCTGCCAACATTTATAATAAGGAATGTGTGCGTGCAACTGTGTTTTATGATGAACAGAAATTGATCAAGTGCAAACATAAGCTTCAAATTAGAAAGAGTTTGTTTATACGTTCGTTTTAGATGATTGCATCTTCTGAATTAAATACGCACCGTGGATCCACATGTTACCCTGGACTTCATTATTGTATTCAAAAGCTTACTCATACAATGAGAACAAATTTCAGACCTTTTGTCCATTTAATGACTTTCCAGATCATTTTAAGACATGCTTATTAACCACCCTAATAAAGCAGGGGTCTCTCCGAATACAAAAGAGAGGCGTAGAGAATGTGCATTTGTGCATTTATGATCACATGACAACTTCTAGAGCTTCCTTTGGTATGTCAGAGGGCAGGTTTATTGGCCTTTAAAATGACAACAGGAGCCCTCCCCCTTTTCATTAAAACACATGGGGGATGAATCCCTGGCAATACAATACATATAAGTACAACACAGAGCTCAGGCCTAAAAAAAAAGGTCTGTAGCCTCTAAATCAGCCCTTATCCATTCTGATAAACATGCAACACAAACAAACACAACATCTTCTTTACAACATTAACTCAGATATACTCGAATTCTGAGGTATTTGAAGGTGTCACATGATCTCCAAACTTTCTGAATTCTAATCCAGTCAAGGCTGTGCCCCCCCCCCCACACACACACACCACCACCACTCATCCCCGCCTTTTTGTGGGCGTGGCAGAAGCCTAGAGGGGTCTGTCAGTCCCTCCTCTCTTTAAAAGAGGAGGGAAGAGTGGCCGGGATCTCACAGAGTTTCCTCCTGCCTCCGGGTGCTTCCTCCTGCACCCTCCGGGAAATAACTCTGCCCCAGCGCTCCGCCTTTCAGCACCTGCACCCCTGCCCGCACCCTGCACGGAGGGAGAGGACCCCCGAATCCGCACCTCACGTCAGAGGCTGTCCACTGTGAGTGTTTTCAGTGCCCGCGCACGGCTTTTCACACTCGGTGCTCTTCAAAAGACATCTGGGATTGTTCTGCCAGAAAATTGAATCCAGTGTTGATAAGTGTTTGGTGGATTTATTTTTCCATAGCCAAATGCTCATACACACACACACACACACACACACACACAGGTGCACCTCATGGCACAGGAGTCTGCAGTGAATTAGGTGAACTAATGCTTTATTTCCTCATGCTAAGTGTGTTGGCTCGTCCTGAAATAATAAGGATTTGACCATTAGCCTGTAAGGGCCATTGATTTAATGTGTGATTCAATTCGTGCATCAATCCAGATAATTCTCTCCAGCTTCATCTTGAAATGGCTCTTTCCAGAAGACTTTAATGTCAAGCTGAAAGGCAGAAATGTTAAATGATCTTCCCAAGGTGAACTATTGCTATTTCTAAAGTTACTTTTGCATTTATTTATTGTAATTTGTAAATTGCAATTTGGTAGTCATAACTATGCAGTACATGCATATTTTTTTAAATTTACTGACAGTACAGTGCACAATTTCCACTTTCCTACACAAAGAGGTCCTGAGCTGCAGATGAATTTCTCACTGTTTAATGGGGAAATTTGAACATGCAGTTACTCACAATTCAAAATGCATTTCAGAGGTCTGCTGATAACTTCCAGTGCTCACACAAGACTTCCCTGATGTCTGTGTAGGATAGGAGAGGGGGAGGAGATGAAAGGAGTTTTGGAGGGTGGGAGTGGAGAGTTTCCTCATTCTGCATGTGTCTCCGCAGGAGCAGCGGTGATGACGCCCACCTTGACCTGGCTCTTGCTCCTCTCGGGCCTCCAGGGCCTTTGGGCGCAGGACTACTTTGAGGAGAGGACGGTGGGAAGGAAGAACAAGAACAAACAGCTGACCACAAACATTATACAGAAGCATGATGGCCAAGGTAGGGCGGCAGTGTAGCATAGTGGTTAAGGAGCAGGACTCGTAACAGAAAGGTTGCCGGTTCGATCCCCGCTGGGGCACTGCTGCTGTACCCTTGGGCGAGGTACTTAACCCACAATTGCCTCAGTAAATATCCAGCTGTATAAATGGATAGCATTGTAAAGAACTGTAACCTACGTAAGTCGCTTTGGATAAAAGCGTCTGCTAAATGACTAAATGTAAGGTAAAAACCACTGTTCCTGCTTAGGACTAGCACCGAGTTTCAATCTGTTGACAGATTATCTGGAATGGGTGGCTGCCTTGATTTGATGTCAAGAGGCCCCCCAAAAACAGTTTAAAGTTTATTTTGATCAAATGAAAGCCTTCGAGTGTCATCCTGATCATCGTAAAATATCCTGGTAATGTAGAAGTGGCACCAAAAACTTAAGAGTTAAAGCCAGACAGCAATGCCTAAAGTTACAGGATTCAGTGAAAATAGAGAGACGTCTATCTTATTTTCATCTGTTCTCCACAGGGTCTCTTATACCTTTTATTTTTATAAAATGTCAATATATCACATTTCTATGGAAACCAACCTGATTTAGCATGTTCTAGAAGAAAGTGTATTCTCATTTGTCACGTCCTCTGACATGAAGTGCAAAGCAGCACATCTCAAAAGGGGGGCATGAAGAGGTTAGGGATTAGGAACACACTCACGTCAGAATCGCAGCGCACTACTGTTTAACTCCATCATTCTCTTGACAGCATCTCCAGAGGCATGTCTAATTTTAACAAGCAGTAGACTTGTATAATTGGTCCACTGAGTTGCATGAGAATCTATCAAGGAAAGCACTGGTCACAGCTTGAACAACCACTCAAGACATAATGGGAGTCTTTAAATACTTTATTAGTTAGAAGAGCACACGAAAACACCTTAACTGTGCCTAGAAGTTTCCAAAATGGCTGAACCAGGCCAGGGGTGTGATTTCAGAAACCTAATTAAGGTCAACAAAGCAAAATTTCCAAAGCTGTCAGCCGTTTTGCGGGTGCAATACCGTGTCTTTTGCTGCCCCTGGTATTCAGCCATCCTGGACGAGGACTGTGGCCTGGAGCTGGCGTTTCTGGTGGACAGCTCCGAGAGCGCCAAGGACAACCACGAGCAGGAGAAGCGGTTCACCATGGACGTGGTGGACCGTCTCCCGAGCATCCGGCTGAAGACCGGGCGTCGGCTGAGCTGGAAGGTGGCCCTGCTGCAATACAGCAGCCATGTGGTGGTAGAGCAGACCTTCAAGCAGTGGAGGGGCATGGACAACTTCAAGGCCCGCGTGGCACCCATGGCCTACATCGGCCACGGCACTTACACCACCTACGCCATCACCAACCTCACCCGGATCTACCTGGAGGAGTCGGGCCCGGCGGGCATCAAGATGGCCATCCTGCTGACGGACGGGGTGTCCCACCCCAGGAACCCTGACATATTCTCCGCCACCGCCGACGCCAAGAACCAGGGGGTGCGGTTCTTTACTGTCGGCATCACCCCCACGGCCAACGAGCCAACCAACGTGGCCCAGCTGCGCCTGCTGGCCAGCTCCCCTGCCTCCCGCTACGTCCACAACCTACAGGACACCAACATCGTGGAGAAGGTCATCAAGGAGATTGTGAGTACAATGACTCTCTGCTTCATTAAATCCTACTAAATGTGTGAGGATAAAGCTGTAACTTACTGTATGTAAGTCAGTCTGGATAAGAGTGTGCTAAATGACAGTAATGTAATATAAGAAGACCTGTCAGATAAGAAGTCACCATTAATATTCCTGAGTTGCTGCTGAAAACTATGGCTTTTCAAAGTTTTAATTTAGCGGCTTGCTCCAAGGTTAGCTAGTTATATGAGGAAGGGTTACACAGCAGTGGCTTTTTAAATCCGAAGCGACTCCTCCCTCGTTAGCCACACCCGCTTTATGTCATCAGCATTAATACATCAGGGGAGGGTGGGGCCAGACTCATAGTAAGATTACATCACACAGGGTTGTCAACATTTTGAAAAAAATTTCATTACTGTTCGGAATTGACCCCTTGAATTCTCTGTAACCCTGAAATGATCCCAGCACATGATTTTCCACTGAAATTCACTCCATCATTGAACAATATCTATTCTCATATTATAACTATATATTATATTATATTATTTATAACTAATATAATAAGTATTATTTATTTAAACATTGTAACAGTCTTTCTCAGATTATATTCATAAGAAAAAAGGATTTAAAAATTAGGATCATAAGATTTACTTTCAGTCAATTTCAAATGCTTTTTTCATTTAGATTTCCTTCAAGCAAACTAAACTATCTTGGACTGAAACATGTTGGAAATGTTTCAGTAGTTATTTGACTCTTTTTTAATGTTACTTGGATCGTTCCCGAGTTCCTACTGACAGCGCGTGTTGAGGTGTGTCATGAGCACAGCTCTTTGGAATTTCTTTTCGAAACGATTGTCATAGCAGCCAAAGTGCAGTTATATCCATATATTGCAATGTTTTAGGTCAGGGAATATTTGCATGAAATATTTTATATCATTGACATACTGTAATATGTAATCAGTTGACCATTACTTGCAAAACATCCTGAAACTCCTCACTGCCACATCCTTCAAGTATATAATTACTAGGTCCATAGATCTTGCATTATCTCGAAGTCCACAGTGTATTTACAGCTGCTGGAAATATTGTGGGAAGACACATGTTGTTAGGATGGTCCATAAACAGAGAAGGCTCAAGGTAAAAATCATCATTAAAGCCTCCCATCACAAATGAAAATGGTGGAATGGTATTTCTGTAGCACTTTTTTTGGTTAATGGTGCTTTCACTGATGGATTGTAAACATGGAATATAGACATCGATATGTCACATTTACCCTGTCATATGCAATGTTTTAGTCTCTGATCGGCACTTGGGTCAGAGTATGGATGTAATCTGCTCCTCAGGTGCAGACAGGTATTATTACAGTGCCTGGAAAATGGGAACAGCTGTCATGTATCAAACTATTCTATGGAAAAAAAAGACTGGAAACCTCTGCAAGATCATGCATGCGCTTTGAATAGTTGGATAACCACAAGCCCAGGACATCCTTGGGCTTGTATCTAGGTGTGACTCTTGATCCATGTGTTGGATGTGAAACATGAGACAGTACTACAGAACCCCGTCTAGAAAGGAATAGGTTGAAATGGGGTAATGTCAAAAAGTAGAATCTTCGGGGCACACTTGAAGTGTATGTCAAAATATTTACCATGTACTGTAATGCAAAACTGTAAAAAATATTACATTGCATTATATAATGGATGAAATAACGTATATGTAAAAGTTGCTCTAGTTTATGTTTTGTGCAATGTATTTCGCATGGATGTTTGTTCTTTTTATGTTATATTACTTTTCTTGTTGGAACCCCAAAGCCACATATGAAGTTACCTTGCAAAACAGTGCTGTTTTACCTGTTCATGGCGAATTTCGGTACCCCCTTTTACTGGTAATCAGTTGGCTGGCGATTTGATCCACTGAAACACCGCCTGCATGTGATAAGTGTGTCAATCCCATGAGACTCTCCCAGTCTTTGGAGTGTTCCGGCCATTACACTCGCTGTCTCTAAGAATAAACAGGCATCGGGAAGGCCTCTGTGAGCAAAGATACTGCGGGTGCTTTGAGCCACACTATCTTTACCGTTGCATATGGTTCGCATTTGTCTCAGGGGGGAATTCAAGGGCGTTTTAAAACATTCCTTAGCGTGGAAAAAGCAGCTCTCTTTCATGCAGAAATGCGGCGAAAGTAATTAGGGACCCAGATGAAGCTCTGGCAGGAAGCGGGTCTCTGTTACCGGTCAGGATCGTTCGGGATCAGTCAGTGAGCCCTTCAAAGCCCGGCTCACATAAAGCCCTGGGTGTGCATGACAGAGGGAGATGGGGACATGAACGCCGAGATCAATCAGGACCAGAGCTGCCAGAGTGCAGACTGCAGACTCCGGGGTGGCGCTCGGATGGTGGCTAACCCAGGGCCCTCATCAGAGGCTAACAAAGGAAAGATGTAGGAAAGCAGCTGCCATTACATTGGTCCCCCAACAGGCAGGTGGTGGAAAGAGTTGTTTTGATTCACATATGACCACATGACAGCTTAATCCTTAACAAGCACCTCACTACCACATACGTCTAATGCTAGCATTTATGTTAAATATAAAGGTTTGTGTGTGGCATATTCCTTCTCTGAAATGTCCAAAAAATCTTTTTAGTTTTGGTTGCTGCTGCAGGATTATAATTGAATAGAAGACTTGCTGTGGAGTTAGCAAGGTCTATTCAGTTGCAGCTGCATTCTCCTGAAAAATGTTCTAATCCAAAACAAGCGAATCCTGCTGTTTCTGAGGAGGAAAGCCATTTTTGAAATGTTAAACCTAGCCTAGTCATATCTGTTGTTGCCACTTTAGGCATTATGTGTTCTATTATGTCTTGTAAATGTATTCTTATTCACTCCTCCTCTCTCTCTCTCTCTTTCTTCTTTTTTGTTTCACAGGGAGAGGTAGCTGATGAAGGAGTAAGTCAGATTCACTCGCTTTTCAAATAGACAACCGTTCTGCTTGCAAACTGAAAACTAAACTAAACACCTTGTGCCAGGTGTCACATAATTTTGAGCCCATACATTATGCACATGGTAAATGATACAAAACTGTAACCTGTGACCTGTGACCTGTGACAGCTACTTTTTTGAGAATACTATATCATATACAGTTTGATTATTTGTTTGATTTATTGATTAGGCCTTTTTGTGCACCAAAGTTCTGATATTAAAAATCAGGGAATGTGTCAGATGTACACACCAGACAGCATTTAAAACCACATGGCAGATTTCTGATTAATAAATCTAGTCAAATGCTTTCATTTTCAAGCAGAACCGCCACAGGTGCCTTTCAAAATTCCATCGGAAACAAACTCTCAGTGACTGTGTGTGTCTCTGAAACCGCTCTTTCATCTGCAGTGTCCCCTGGCCCAGAGATGTGCCTGTGAGAAGGGAGAGAGAGGACCCAGCGGCCCGGCGGTAAGCACTTTCACCCTCGGCCCTCACTCCACACCACACCCCGCCCCCTCTCAGAAATCCGAAAGACCTAAGCAAAAAAAAAAAAAACGCTCCCTCCTCTAAACCCCGCACGGAGAGACGGCACTTGATTCACACTCTGGGGGCAGCTGCTTTTGTTTGGGATGGATAGGATAATTGCACGGTTGGCCAGAGGCTTTCAGCGCTTTCCTGCAGCAGTGCAAAGCTGAAAATTGGGTATAGGGTTCCCGCATTATTTCAAAATCTGCAAGCCAAAACAGATGCAGGGTAAGGGAGCTTTGAGTACTATGAGTGAACATTTGGAACAAGACAGCCCCCAGCATTGTGACTGGCCCAGTGAGCTGGTTCCCAGTTACTCCCCCCACACAGAGACAGGAAAGGGGCATAAGTGTTCAGCCCCTCTCCCAGCGGTTCAGCCTCTGCTTCTAAAACGAGACTTTGTTCCCATCATAAATTACATTAACTGCACCCGCTGTCTGGACTGGCAGCGCCAGGGGCAGGAACGAGGCCAGGGTTATAATAGAGGATGGGAAACATACAGGGTTTCCTTTTTTCAGGTTTTCAATGAAACAAAAGGACTGGGGTTTCATTAACCCATATTCTTCAGGAGTTATTGCTGTTACAGGGTGGTAAACTTGTGCTATAATCCAGTATAAAAAAAAGTTATACGCTTGCATTGTGCGAAAAAACAGTTGTGGATGTGTCTACATGCTTGCAATAGCAGTCATAATTATAGTCATATAATTTTCACTTATACTTACAAATAAGGTCAGCTTTTTCCTTCCATGTGGTTTCTGATAAATTTCCTCGTTCTGATTCCGCTGAATCAAAATCTTTCCTTGACACAGATTTTATGAAAACTGAGACCATCTAAGCAATTAGTCGAATGTTAGCTGCTGAGTATGTGCTTCATTCCTTATCGCTGAATGAGACAAAATGTGCTCAGATGTGTGAAGCAAAATGTTATTTCTGCTGTGCACATATGACACACTTACGACGGCCTCAAGGTGTTCCATTCCCACCGTCTCTCCCCCCCGAAGGAGCTTGGGATACCCCCTTTGAAAAGAATGACAGGGCCGTCAGCGTAAACGCCTTCAGCCTCTGCCACTCATTATGGTGCTGACAGACAGCTGCGCGCTCGCAATCCAGGTGTTTTCTCCACAGAGGGATTCCGTGCATACTTGGCTGTGGGATTTAAAGACCCTTGTAATTACCCCCCCCCTCGTTGGCTCAAATAGGCAGAAAACTGCGACCATACGCCATTCAAGGGCAGCCGCCATACCTGGCCAAGCGTAGGGCTGTGTGAGCATTAAACTGTTGCATCATGGGTGGTTCTTCTCACCTTGGGTGGCAAACGAGATGTAATCGTTCATAAGTAATTTGATCCCAGTGCTCCGGGCTGTCTCGAGTCAGGCTCTGTGCATCTCGCAAAAGGTGCAGCGTGTCTTGTGTTGATTTCCGTGTGTCTCACCTTTATCTCTGTAGGGGAAAAAAGGTCGCCCAGGTGAAGATGGAGCCCCGGGTGCTAAAGGGCAGAAGGTATAGTTTCCCCCCTTGGTTCTGTTGTTGTATTGGTTGAATGAAACTATACACCTGTAGTTCATTTATGTGTATGCGATCTACATCCCGGAGAAAAAAGGAAGCTAAAAGGTTGTTGAATTGTCCTTTATGACATGGCACACACTGAGTGATTATTCTCCCTTTCTTCTCAGGGAGAGAGTGGGCTGAGTGGACTTCCAGGTCGGGAGGGGGCAGAGGTCAGTACAGTGCACATCCCTAGGTGGCTCGTCATTAAACATATATATGATGTATATCATTTTAAGAAGCACACATTGGGTAGCTGGTTGCTTTGAGATTCAATAACATATGACCAGTACTACACCAGTAATAATGACATCAGTTAAGATCTTTTCCTTAGGAGCATCAAACAATATCTTCTTACCCAGCACCTGGACACACATATGCAACATAACTCCATTGCCTTAAGCACTACAGTTATTCTATCAAGAGTGATTAATCAGGACAGCTTCAGGCACGGTCCAGCTGCACTCATTCATAGTATACACATCTTCCTGTATAAGACCGTCTGCCTAGAAGAGTGTGGGTTTGTGTCATATCTCTGCTCTTTTTTTCCAGGGAAAACCTGGCTACAAAGGCGAGAAGGTATGATTCCCACATGATTTCAGTGTTTCTGTCTCTGGTTTGATGTGCAGTTATCTAATACATGGAACATGCTGAATCTTTCTCTGATGTCTTCGATAAGGGTGAGAGAGGAGAATGTGGCACTCCGGGAATTAAAGGAGACAGGGTAAGTATTTTGTGTGGAGCGTTTTTTCTTCTATTTACTGCATAGTTATTCAGTGACGTTAATTTGGATAAAATACTGAGATCAAATAATACATTTGATACTTACTTTAAGTGTAGCATTGTGATGTATGTTGGATTCTGTGTCTAGGGACTATTGTATCATAGTATACTTGGCTTTCATCAGATTGCACAAGTTAACTTGTGGTAGGGCTCAAATAGTGATATGCTCACACTCATTGGTCTGGGAGTGTTGTTAGCCCAGTCTGACACTGTTGCTTGTTTAAATTGAATGGATATATTTTTGTTCTTTTGTTCTGAAAGTTGCTCTGGATAAGAGCATTTGCTAAATGCATGTAATGTGATGTAATGTACATGTCAATCAGTAAGTTGATCCTCTAAATGCTTTCTCAGGGTCCAGAGGGTCCAGTTGGTACAAGAGGAACCAGAGGACTACAGGTGAGTGCCTGAAAACACATCCCACACACACTGAGAGCTGGAGCACTCTGCATTTGATATGATTCGCTTTCTTCCTGGCAAAAACTTGCCCCTGTCAAGTGTTGCATTTTGGGTTTCCCTCACAGGGATTGCCTGGGCCACAGGGTGATACTGGGCCAGAGGGTCCGCCTGGAAAAAAGGTAAGTGTGCGTCTAGATACCTGCATATCTGTGTAGGGCGGAAATTACTATTTCTAAATTACTATTATTATAATAACTACTAGTTGGCAGTATGCAAATGTTAAGTGTTAGATACATACAAATCAAATATGTTCATAGTATAAATGCAGCATATTGGTAAGGACTAGGACAGGTAACTGAAAGTTTGCTGGTTTGATTCCCTGCTGGGGCACTGCTGCTGTACCTTTGGGCAAGGTACTTATCCCAAAATTTCCTCAGTAAACATCCAGCTGTATAAATGGATGGTGTGTAAAATTGTAACCTGTGTAAATCATTCAGGATAAGACAGGATAAGACGTCTAACACATTGCAACCATGACTCATCCCGAAACACTGTATGACTGAGCATCCCCACCACAGCCTTTTCCCGATGTTTGTCCTACCTGGTGGTCGAGGAGGTTGGGTCCTTGCTAACGGCCACTGTGCAACAGCCTGGCTGAACGCCAGGTTCTTCCCCCTTAATTAATTTAACAACAGAGAGCATTAGGACAAATACCAGTGTTCATCCTCCACAGACACCGACAGCAGGGGCTCCAGCCTGTCGCTAGTTCACAGCAGAGTAAGCGCCGTCAGCACTGTCAGCTTTTTAAAGAGAATGTCACAGTGGGTAATAACATCATAACTCTTGCCCTGGAATAAAAATACATGTTTTCATTCCTGGTGAAGACTTGAAACTTGTCTCTAGTAAGAGGAAAAAAAGTATAATCACTTTAGAAAAAAATACAGAGGTTAAACTTGGATTGCTTAACTTTTTTGTGTTTGCTTGTGCATGTGTAAAAACAAACACACACACACTCACGCAAATATATATCAGTCTCTAATCAGTTAGCTCTGAGTACACTTGAGGAATGTTAGTTTTCATCACGTTTTTCTCCCCTGGTTTTGCGGTCTGACTTGTGGAATTGCTGCAATGTTGTGTTAAGCATGCTGCGACGAGAATCCTGCTTGTATTAAAACAGCAGTTTGTGAAGGCACTCTGTCTTCATTAGCCTGTAAAGATTACTGCAGGTATCCCTCATTTGGAGAGAGGCAATTATGTGCTTTCCTCTCGCAGTGCAAAGGATGAGAGAGTGACTCTGCACAGCCGTTCAGAGATTTGTCCACATGGCTTTGCTCTGTGGAGTGAAAGCGGCACGGTCTGAAATGGGCCGAGTGAATGACAAGTGGTTTATATCACAGGGTCGCAGTCTAAACATTGCAATCAGCCATTTTTTTCAGATTTCAAAGGTGTGTGATTGAAACGCCGCGAAGGTCTCTGCTTTGAATTAAGGGTTGGGGGCGGGTGCCGCAAGACTGGAGCGGACAGCGGCGGGTGTGTTCGCAGGGCCAAGTGTGAGAATTCGAGGAAAAGCAGTTCCTCGCATGATGCGCAAAATTCAGTCATACTACATCAGGGTTGAACCAAGAATACCTTTTTGAAGTTTAAGAACCCCACCCCACACCCCTCCCCACACACACACACACACACACACACACACACACACACACACACAGTCATGCTCACATTCACACACACACACACACACACACACACACTCACAAACACACACACTCTCTCACACACACACTCATACACTCCAGTTTTGTCGTATGTTTTATTTTGGTTCTAAGTCTCTCTAATACACACATATCTGTCATATAACTGCGTGCATCATCAGTATGTACCTCTGCTTCTAGTCAAATCGTTATACCTAATTGTTTAGAAGGAATGTTCGCGTCTCTTGTTTCAGTGTATTCCAAGAGATCCGTCTCGCTGCACATCAGTGCCTGGCTTGCAAATTTGTCCTGACTTGTTTGGAATTGTCAGAACCAAAAATGTAACCTCCTCATGCAGTGCAAGGTCCATGCAACACTTCTGTGATTTGTTTAAATGATCATAACCCCTACAGATAACACTTCTGACAGGATGTTATTTTTCTGACACATCCAGAAAGGCGTACAACTGACGGTTTGATCTCTGAGCTGAAGGGTGCTCGTATTGATAGAGAGGTGGCGGAGAACCTCACTGCTCCACCGATGAAACTGATTAGAGGGTGATGATCTCACTTCATCTGGACCTTGAACTCGAGAATCGGATGTGCGGGGCCGTCTGATCTCGAGCCCAGAGTGAATCAGAACTTTGGTGCAGTGCAGATGACGGCCGGGTCCCCCTTGGGCTGTAACCGAGCTCGTCAAGAGGTCAGACTGCACTCTGCAGTGTTAGAAGAATGGACAAGGGGTCATTTTGACCATCCCCGGTGCGATGAACAAGGAGCCGATGCTCTTTTAATATATGTAGGTGTTATGGTATTTATTATGTGGAGTAATGGAAGCAAAGGTTTGCGGTGAGTTTCAAACTGTGGTCATTGACATCCGCACATTGACAGTCAGGTGAGAGAGGGTGCATGGGACTGAATCAGAACTGGATGAGAGATTAGTGTCCTTAGCCAAGGAAAGGAATCATACTTTTTGTGCAGCTTTGTGTGGTTATGTTGTTTTCTGTTGCAGATACTCACACACTCACTGTGTTACATATACACCAAGGAGATGCCACCGCTGTTGTTTCTGCCGCTGCCTGCCTGCTCACCGCTAACGTGTGCGCTTATGTGTGCTTTTATAGGGAGAACGCGGTCCTTCAGGGCCACCTGGAATCCAAGGAGAAACAGGCATTGGGCTTCCTGGACCAAAGGTAAACTGGGTAGTTCGTAGAGGCCCACTGCTGGAGCTCTAAATGTCACCCGTTGTGTTTCATCGCATGCCTGTTTTGTTTCCAGGGTGACGTTGGTTTCCAGGGGCGACCGGGTCCTCCCGGCCCGCCAGGGATTGGTGAGCCAGGCCAGCCCGTAAGTAGCTTGAACGGATAGTCCCCCAAAGTTTGTACACTGGTCACTGAAGATCCATTATTAGTGTCACGCAAATCAGAGGGTTGGTAGGGGAGCGTGGAGGAATGTCTGAAGATTCTAAAGAGTTGGCAGAAGGAATTCTGGGTAATCGTTTCAGCGGTATTTTCAAATTACTGGTGAATTTAAATGTTTCCTTTGAACTTCTGACTAAATCCCCTGTTGGAGGATGATCTCTCCCAACTGTCTGCCCATAGGCTTCCACAATGCCTTGCTTTCAGGCTGATCAAACAGTACTGTTGTGATTTTGCTTTTTTTTCAGGGGCCTCAAGGGCCACAGGGGGTTCAAGGAGAGAAAGGGCCTCAAGGAGAGGGGTTTCCAGGGCCAAAGGTATGACCATGTCCTGAGGAAAACCAGGCTTAATCTGCTTTCTCCCTCTCCATTTTTACTTCTTTAACCCATCTCTGACATCATTCTCAGTGTTGCATTGTGAGATCTGCGCAAGCCCGAGGCCACTTTTAAATTGAGATTACTTCAGATGGTTAGAGCGCTCTGTTCTCAAAGTGCTCTTGCAGACACTGAGGAAATGTGATATGCATTGAATATCCCACACCGAGCTGCAGGCTGAAGACAGAAGACAGAAGATTTAGGCTGATTGAAAGAAAGGGCCAAAAGGAGCATTACTACACCAACAGAGTGAACCGTAGCAGAACCAAGAAAGGCGGTGACCACAAAAAAGACACCACATAACCATGGACCCCAATGTGTAATTACTTCTTATTTCATTGCCACAATTCTTTCAGTACATAGTGTGTGGCTGAGGGTCCTTGGACCATCTGTTCGTACAGAACCGGGTCTGGGAAGCACACTGGAACTGTCCTGAACTTGCATGGGTATAAGTGAACACGCAGAGGTGGGGGTTTGATGTATGAATACATCTGCTTTCATGTCTTACTTCTCATGCGAGCATGCAGTGCATCTGTCAAAGCTGGACTGAGGTCTGCTCCAGCCACATCCCCTGCACTGCTGGAAGTGTTACCGTTTTCAGCTGAAGTGTGCATCTCGGCCCCTGTGAAAACGCTGCCGGCGCTCCGTGCCGTGACTTGCACAGCGGATCGGAGCGGTAAACTGTGCAAACACTAAGTTCAGTCGAAGAAGGTCCTGGTTTACACAGAACCCCACTGTGTGTGATAACTGAATGCTAAGGCGCTAATGGGAGTTGTGCTTAAAGGATAAAAAAAAATCTGCTGTTGTTTGAATAATTACGCCACATTCCACATGTGTTCGGGCATATGTAGTGACAGACAAAGCATTGCGGCAATGATTTGAAATCCATTAAGGTGGCCTTTTGTTAACGTTACAGCCTTCGGCAGTGACAACATTGCCTTCTCCGCTAAATTCTTCATATCTACAGAAAACAGCGACAGTATGTTGTCTGTTGAACATCTTTAATTTATACCCCTTAAAAGCTTCCCTAAAAGCCTTTGGAAGCTTAGCGATTGGTCCGTATTATCTCTGCCTGACTGTTCCTGGAGAAGGAGCAAGCCTCCGTTTCCTTTGTTGAACTTTTCCACCAGATGTCTCTGTGGTTGTATAAATGACCTGAAGGCCTGAATTTTTCCCATGTTCAAGACAGTTCTCAGGGAAGTTGCCTTGATTGTGTGCAAAAGCACTGCACACTCCGGTAAGCAGCAACTTCAGTTGAGCATCGCATGGGTTTATAAACTCTGCTAAGACATCTCTCTCCATGGAAGAAGGCTGGATAACAAATGTAAAGTCATACATTACTACCTTTAATATATTACCGAGTAACACATTTCTACTAATACATTACCAGTAACAAAGTGCCAAGTGATAAATTTCCCCCCCAATGATAAATAACCTAGTGATATCTCAGCTTGGAAGTAGTAGGTATTGTCTTGAATGTTAAGAGGTTTTCCCGGGGCACCCCAACCACATTATACACTGTGTTTATGTATAATAACGTGCCAGCACAGATCTGTGTTACCTTGCCAAAGTTATTAAGCATGCATTCAAATACCATTATATATACCACCATTTGTTGTGTTTTTACCTCAATGTTTTCTTTTTCATTTCAAGCCTAAACTTGAGTATAAATTCAGTAATGACATGTTAGTGTTGTACTGACACTTGGCAGTGGTCCATTTTTGTAAAGGGGGTGTCATATTAAGCATTTCCTCAAGCACTGGAACATCTGTGAGACCCAGGATCAAATGAGGGGACCCATGGGTGGCAACTCCCATACCTTGGAAAAAAAGTGTCTGTTTGGTTCTAAATTAGTGATGGGTTAGCGATGGGTTCCTGTAAATATTTCTGTTTTGAATCATTTTCCAACCGTCACCAGACTCATAAAGAGAGCTGCATTCATACTTCTCAGTGGAGGAACCGTGGTACTGCATGTGTTGGGCACTTTTGGAAACATTTGGAAAACAAACAGGGATCAATCAGGAACGTCTGACAGGAAACTTAAGAGCAAGTGCGGGTCCTCACTGCGTTGTGATGTGTTTGAATGCATCTGGAAAAAAAAACCAGGTGTTAACTTACTCACTACTGAATGAAGTCTCTCCATCCAGTTGGCTGAACAATGCAGGTGCTGCTTTGAGTCTTTGTGAATGCGAGGGGGGGTGGGGTGTAGAATGGGGTGAATGAGTCCTCTTTTGTGTGACAGGGGGACCGGGGGCTGGAGGGACCAAGGGGACCCAGAGGACAGGCGGGAGTTGGAATCAAAGGAGAGAAGGTGGGCTGTAAATACATCAGCTAATCAATGCCATTCCCACAAACGCACCGCGTTTCCCAGACAAAGGAGTTAACGAAGTGCACAAAGAGCGTTGGGGGGTGGGGGGGGGAGTGAACCCTGGATGTCCTTTTAGGCGGCAATTATATACGACCGGTTCCCTGGTGCACTGAGCTGAGGAATCCGCGCAGCCAGCTGGGGGGGCTTTGAAAGGTCTGCCTCCTGTGGGAAAGTTGGGGATGGAGGCAGGGTTCCATTCTGCCTCTACCTGCAGAGTATTCAGTAAACTACCTGCTCGGGTTGATGATGTCATGCGAGGGACAATGGGGGTCAGGTCTTCCCACCATCTTTATTTCAGAGCCAAGCCCATCTTGGTAATCCCCAATTTTACTCCTCCTTGTGAGGAATTGTAATTTGATAAGAGCCACCATTGCAATTTGTATTGACCATAAGGGGCCATCCTTGGCTGTATGTTAAGTTGGTTCTAGCTGAAATTATGATGTACTAATAGGTGTTCATTTAACTCTTTTCAAAGCAGTGCACCGGTGAAAGTAAAACCACACATTTATTCCGGTCAGTTGAAAATGTGCTTTATGAGGTCTGATTCGTCAGGAAAACACATGTTCACAATGGGGTGGCTAGATAAGAGTAAGATGTTCATGTTCTAATACCACAGCCTATCCATCATGATCCAGGAAGCTAAAGGCATGTCTGGGTTTTAATGTAACACATGCCATCTCCCCCACTGAGAGATTCTTTTGTCTGCTGATGGAATGTATTTATAACCTATGCCACTTTAGACCGGATAAAAGGTTTTGATTGTGAAGTGGTGATAAGTCATGTAGCCTGTCCGCAGGCACCCCTGTGAGAGGTGTCAAAGGTTAACCCTGCGTATCCCAGCCTCTGTCTGACTCTCTTTCTCTGTCTGACCTCCAGGGGGAGTTTGGGCCCCCAGGGTTTCCAGGACCCACTGGCCTGCCAGGCGTGGGGATTCAGGGGGAGAAGGTAGGCCGAGACACCCCTCTTCTACCTTAGCACAGGCTGACCTGTAAGATTTCAGTGAGCGTCACGCACGAGATCGAGTCTCAGTGTGTAATTTGTGCAAACTGATCAAAAGGGTTTCAGTGTGTAATATGTAGACTGAACTAAAGGATTTCAGTGTGTAGTGCAAGCAAACTGGTTTGAAGTGTTTCAATGTGTAACATATACAGACTGGCATAAATGATCTCAGTGTGACACAAGCTGGTTTAAGGTGTTTCAGTGTGCCACATATACAAAATGATTTAAATGGTTTCTGTGTGCAGCATATGCAAACTGGTTTAAATATTCTCAGTGTGTAACATACAGACTGACCTGCGCTCAATGCGTATCATAGCGTTAACTGACCTGCAGAGTTTCAGTGTTGTGATTTTGATTTCTGCCATTCCAGGGTGTGGAGGGGCCTCGGGGCCCACCAGGAATCAGGGGGCCACCAGGAGAAGGTCTCCCAGGGCCCAAGGTTGGTCTCACGCAATCTGTGATCTCTCTGTGATCGTGGTCACTGTGATGAGTGTCTGTGCTGTGAATTCATAGCGTGAATGTGAATGTTATAGTCCTCTCTGCATCTTTGCTGTATGGCTTTGCTTACCGTCTCCTCTATAGGGCGATCAAGGTTTACCAGGAGAACTTGGAGCTCCAGGAGAGAGAGGGGTCGGTGAACCAGGACCAAAGGTGAATTAAGTTAGCTGAATCAGTTGATCATTGGAGTTCATCACGGCACCTGAACAATTAATTCACATAGAATAACAGACTGATATATTTCAATATTACAACTGACAGTCAGCTGCAGTACTATATTAGTCCAGAGGGTAGAGCGAAAAAGCATTTTAAGAGTTGTGAATGTGCAACAAAGTCGGTTAATTAAGGACAATGGAAGTTGTTCACCCAACTAGATATGGTAGAAACAAATAGAAAATTTCATAAAGTAAACTGATTTGTTTCCTATGTCCAGGGAGAGCCGGGGGCAGCTGGTTTGGCCGGCCTACCTGGTTTACCTGGAGAGGACGGCGCTCCAGGACAGAAGGTATTTTCAACTCTTTCTGGAAACATCTCAGTTCTGATGTACCACACTGCTGCTTAGTTTAGTACAGTTTCAGCAGCGGTACATAGAATTTGTAGTGCAGCAGTGTAGCAAAACAGTAAGGAGCGTGGCCTGTTACTGCACCCTTGGGCCCACAATTGCCTCAGTAAATATCCAGCTGTAAAAACAGATAATATGTAAGAGCTGTAACCTTTGTGAGTTACTCTGTATAAGAGCATCTGCTAAATGACAATAATGTAATGTTATGTGTTCACATTACCTCTTTAACTTGCTTACCTATTTTGTTACACACTGTGGGGTTAGGGGCGTGTGTGAGTCTGTGAGTGTGTGTGTGTGTCTGTGTGTGTATGTGTGTGTGTGTGTGTGTGTGTGGCTCATTGTATCCCATGCACCTCTGCAGGGTGAACCAGGTGCAGCAGGTCTGAGAGGATCAGAGGGCCCAGCCGGAGTTGGCACCCAGGGTGAGAAGGTAAGAGTGTGTCCCCCATCCTCTCTCACACCATCTCGGCTTCTTTGGTCTTCCAATGTGGGTGACTTGGATAACTCTCTTACAGGGCGATCAGGGCCAGAGGGGTATCCGCGGATTACCTGGGCCTCCTGGGATAGCTGGGCCCTCTGGCGCAAAGGTGAGAACTTCAGCTGTATTAATCATTACTAACTTCCCTAATTACATTAATAATCGAGCATTACAGGGCTTCATTGTACAGGACGGTCACTGCAACATGCAAAATTGCCACTGTGACTGCATTAAGCATTACTTCCTTATGTAGTAAGACTAGTTCTGAGTCGCTCTCTTAATTTACTGTTTATATTTAAACTGGCTACTTTAAAAAATGAAAAGAGATCAAGTGCAATAAAGTACTTTCGGGATAGAACTATTGTTGCTAAAGGATGTCACCTTCTGTGATTTTAATCAAGCAGGAGACAGGCATATTGGTTTCACCTTTGCCAAAATACCTGCTATTCAACAAACTTAGACATCCACAGGTCATTCTAGTCTCACATGAACAGACATCTCTGTGTTTTCGTCAAATTTCATATCTGTCTGTGTCCTTCATGTTTTTATGGAACTTGATATTGTTGTCATGATATTTGCACTGTTGTTGTGCAAATCTCCTTTTAATATGTCAAAACAACTTAATTTAAGTAAAATTAATGAAAATACTTTTTAACTCTTGCCAAGATCGAAGGCTGAGCCTTAACAATGACTGAAATGGATTCGCATTTATCCATCAGGAACACTGAACACTGACAAAATTACAAACTTCAAAGTAACTGTTAAACATGGAGGATGACAGAACAATGGACAGAGTTGAGTCAGGAGTGTGAAAGCACATTCCCGCTTAATCACATCACAATGAAAGAGAAGCGGTGGATCCTGTAATCTAGGCTACCATAATTGTGATGTCATCACAGTCCCAACTGAAAAAAAACAGCTCAATCTGTTAAGAACCTTGTGATAACTGTCATATGTGAATTGTATATATTCCACATCTGAGAGAACTCAGGCATCCTCTGTTTCTGGTAAAACAGTAATTTCATGTGAATAGTACAAGAGAGAGGATTGAATGCATTTAAGAGACATGTTGAGGCAGAAATCCTGACTAATTAAATATAAACACCATTTTTATCCCTGCAGGATGAGAACACAATACATCTGTAGCTATCTCATCCCCTCCAGGGATAATCATGGTGTTAGCATTTTTCTTCATTCTGTAATTATGAGCCATATGTTTCTAATTTTTCAAGTTCAGCTTTATTGAAAAATGTCCTTGCACAAGAAGAGTTTTTCAAATAAGAAACAGAACTGTTTGTTAATAATAAAACATTGCTGACTTCTAAAAAAAAGCACACACACAGACACACACACAAACATTACAAACACAGCTGTTTGCCATGGGCAAGAAGGACATCTGATCCCTTTCAGTCCTAAATGGGATATGCAAAGTGCCCTCTACTGCATAAATTCAACTGTCTTGAGTTTGGGATGGGGGGATTGAGCAAAGGGCTTCAGATACTGTTTGACTGGAGAAGGAGCTAATCAGTATTTCAGACAGTCTGGCCAGGAAGAGAGCCAGTTAGTGTCCCAGCTACAGTTTGACCAGAGAGAGAGGGCCAATCAGTAATTCAGACAGATTCTGACCAGGTCGAGAGCCAATCAGTGTCTCTGACCATCTGATGAAGCTAATTTGAAGGGTGCCTCACTGGATGAGAGTACATTATCAAGCATGTTCATACATACTCATTAGAACATCATTCAGACACATTGGAGATGATGAAATTCAACCATGTGGAACCAATGCCAATATTTCTGTGATTTTGGGTAACAGCTGGCCCACTTCACTTTTGCTCTGTGCCCTCAAGATAATTCTGGGCTAAGTGCCATGAAGGTTGAGGATGCAAAGAATGCTACTCTCTGTGGTTCATAGCAGGTTTGAAAGAGCCTGATTGGGAATTTAGCCAGGACAACAGGGAACCTCCTCCTCTTTGCATTAAATGCTGAAGAAGAATAAGATCTGATTATTAATAAGCAGATCCGTTCTCCACAGATTTGTGCTGACAGCGATAAAAAAGAGATGACTGACAGCCATGAGTGAGCAGGCCTTCAAGAGAGAAATTTTGAGTCAGTCATGTGGAAAGTGACACTTACTTCTCTTAAGTACAGGGCAAATCATCATGTTTTTGTTTGGTTAATTGTAATTGAATAGATGAGTTTAGACAGATGTTGGTTTTCCTCACTGTACAGTAGGTCAGAATCCACACTTGTATGTTGTCTGAAGGTGATGACCAACATCTTCAGATCCCATTTTTACCTTTTTCCAGCTGTACTGGACTTGCCCAGTGCTGTAATCTGCTTGTGTTCTACGTGCAAAGCACAGTCTTCTAGTTCCAAGGCTGGTAATTCTGTGGTCAGTAGTTTAGTCCTTGTGTGACTGACCCTTGTGAGAACTCCCTTCAGCACCAGCTGTGATTTTTTTCACGAAGTAGAATTAGTTGTTTGATCGCAAGTGGGTGACTTCATTTTGATAGCATTTCTTTTTGGCATGTTGGAGTTTAGCCACTTTAGCTCAAAGTTTTTTGATTCTGGCTCTGGCTCTCTCATGTGAGACTAAACAGAAGTAAATGGCACCAAATGTTGCCTTTATGGCATATACTTGGTTTTGATATTCTAGAACATTTAATAAGGCCTCTGTGCTGATTTGTTACTAGAACACACATTTCATATATACTCATGGTCTCGATTCTGTGAAAGCGTGGATTACGTTTAATTGTATGCTAAGGTTCATTCCGCATCCGGTGTGGCTGTTGCAGCAAACCTTGCATCGTTTCCTTAACTTCCTAGTGAGCCTGCCAGAATCACTATCTAATATAATTGCTATTATTGTGATAATTACTATTCTTTGGCAGCATGCAAATGTTAGGCACTAGATACATGCAAATAAAATGCGTTCAAAGCATAAATGTGCCACAGTGGTAGGGACCAGGGCTAGTTCCTGAAAAGTTGCTGGTTTGATTTCTTGCTCAGGTGCATGCTGTTGCCCAATCACAGGTGCTTAAACCACATCGCCTCAGTAAGCATTCAGCTGTGTAAATGTAGAGAATGAATAAAACTGTAACCAATGTTAGCTGCTTTGGCTAAGAATGTCTGGTAAGCAACTAAGGGTCCAGTGTACTTCAGAGAATAAGAACAAATCAAGAAATGAAAAACAATGTATTGTTATATTCATCAATTATATTAGTTATTAATTATATTGTTAATTATTAGGTATACATGTTTTGTGCATCTCTACAGCATTCCTTACAGACTATAAGAGGAGCCCAGCTCTCCTTGCATTCAAGAGGTCAGCTGCCCCCTGGTGGCAGGGATGTGTCTGTGCAGGCAGCCAAAATGCATGGGCATGCACACACCTTAATGCACTGTGCTCTTTCAGGGGGAACCCGGAACACCAGGCCGACTCGGTCTTCCTGGCCTGCCGGGTCGTGCCATTGCGGGACCAAAGGTAATACCCCCACTTCAGTGAGACTGCCCATTGCCTATAGTCATATCCTGCTCAGGTAAAGAGGTGTGGTCATTTATTACCCTCATTGTCTGTCTCCAGGGTGATCTTGGCCCAGCGGGTCCACCGGGGCCTATAGGAGAGACAGGGTATGGGCTACCTGGTCCAAAGGTAAGGGTCACCGAAATAACACAAAACATATGAACTGCCAGGAACAGTGGGCCACCAGCCTGCAGCACCTGTCAGTCCTAACCTAGTGGTTTTTCCTCAGGGTGATCGTGGAGGCCCAGGCCCACCTGGCCAGTCAGGGCCTAAAGGTGACGGCTTCCCAGGGCCAGTTGTAAGTAAACCTCTTCTGTTCAGTGCTTCCCCATACTTACCTTACTGGAGTGTCAAAGCTATGTCTCTTCCAAAGAGGAGCTCATGTATGATCCCTAGATCTCTGGTGCTGACACGCCTCTTCTATCTCCGAGACTGAACACACTCTCGTCCTTGTTTTTCCCAGGGTCCTCCAGGACTCCCAGGCCTTCCTGGAGAACAGGGTCCAGAGGGAGTGGGCATCCCAGGACCAAAAGTATGCAGATAAAACCCCGGCATAAAACTGTGACCAGCGTTTGATCCAGATGTTCTCTATTCCCAACTTTCTTCATGAGATTTCATGCTTTAATCTTTTCCAAGACAGCAGTGGTGTTTAGTCACTTTGTTGCTCTATTTATGATGCTCTAGTTTCACGCGCACATGTCACATCTAAGCAGTAATGGCAGGCAACCGCTATACATCTGTTACACAACGGCTTTTGTGTAATCACAGAACAATGTTTATTAATGATAGACCGTTTTTGGTTTAGTCTTTTTCATCTTTCTCTGTGTGCATGTATTTAATTATTCTCCTTTCTGTGCTTATAGTTGACGTATTTGTGGGTGTTGCTGATGTGTGTGTGTGTTTGTTGCAGGGGGACGTCGGCTTCAGGGGTCTGCCAGGTTTGCCTGGCCCGCCAGGGGAAGGCCTTCAAGGACCACCGGTAAGCAAACAGGCTCAGTAATCAGGTAGTTCGCCATTCTCTCGGCATTCATTAGCCCTGAGTTATTTGACGAGCACAGAGCCGTTCCATCCTGCGCTCAGGCCTGGGAAATTGCATAGCTGTGAAAGCCACTGTCTTGCTATGATTAAAACCACAGGGGTGCTTGTACTTACAGCTCCAGTAATGAACAGCTCTTCCATTCTAACAGAGTATTTATCATCGCTTCCTTTCAAGTGTCACAGACAAGAATCTTTTACACTGATGTGGCTATATGAGCTGTCAGACATGTGTGTTTTACTGAGAAAAGCCATTCAACATTTTAGGACCTACAGCCTACTGAGGTATCCCAGGGTGCTTTTTATGTATAACACGGGCAAAGAGGGGCAGGCCAGTTAGAGGGAGATATTTATAGCTGAATATGTCACAGGCTGAATGGGCTGTTAATGTACAGCAGGCACAGGGAGTGAGAACTCAGCCAGCGCTGAGAATGGAGGAACGAAAAGTAATCCATCCAAATTCCATCCAAAGGGGCGGCCTGTCCTCTCCTAATTAACTCCGCTGTCCTCTTGTGTCAGGGAGCAATAGGACGACCAGGACCACCCGGACCGGTGGGGCCACCAGGGGAAGGCCTTCAGGGTCCCAAGGTAGACCAATCAGTCACGGCCTCATCGTCATCTCATGGTCCTCATTGATGGGGCTTCTACTGCTCAAATACATACTTGTTGGATCATAAACAACCTGTGTGTGTGTGTGTGTGTGTGTGTGTGTCTCTGTGTTGTGTGTTTTGCCTTTGGAACAATGTAGGGCGAGCAAGGATCCCAGGGTGTGACAGGGCCCAGGGGACCATCAGGGGAAGGTCTGCCAGGACCTAAGGTGAGAGGGGTGTCCTGTCTGTGTGCACCAGATCCCAGCTGAAAAAGGCCTCTGATTTTGATAGTGAGAGGGTGTTGCCCTCAGCTCTAACAGCAAGCCTTACCTCCTTCTGCTACAGGGTGACCGGGGCTTGCAGGGCGAGCGGGGATTGAAGGGACTGAAGGGTGAATCTGGAGACCCAGGAGTTCCCGGCCAATCGGTGAGCCTCTTCTTGCTCTCATCGCCATATGGCAGAGACCCAGATCATGAGCAATGATGTGGGCTGTTTCATTTTAGTACTTGGAAGGAGATGGAATATACAAGACAGTGAATCTGTCCTCCAAAAAAAAATGTGTCCTCCATCCTGAAATGCATTTATTTGTAATTTTGTAATTTTGTTGTTGATATGCCAGTCACCTTTGAAAGTAAATGAAAATAATCTTTTGATGTCATTTCAGGGAAGGCCAGGAGTCAAAGGTGAAGCAGGTCTCACGGTACGTCTCCAGCCACTAAATGATGTCTTACCAATAATTTCAATATCTTTCAAATACTCTGTTCAACTAAGTGTTGATACTATAATTACTTTCAGAGAGAAGACATCATTAAGTTGATAAAGGAAATTTGCGGTAAGATATTTTTGACATTTTCAGTGATTATTAGATACAGAAATAATGACCAACCTACAGATATTTCAATGCATGTAAATAAAACATTGCTTTTGTCTTGTTCTCAGGGTGTGGTATCAAATGCAAAGAGAGGCCCATGGAGCTGGTGTTCGTCATCGACAGCTCGGAGAGTGTGGGGCCCGAAAACTTCGAAATCATCAAGGACTTTGTGACGGCGCTGGTGGACCGGGTGACGGTGGGCAGGAACGCCACCCGGATCGGGCTGGTGCTCTACAGCCTGGACGTCCACATGGAGTTCAACCTGGCCCGCTACGTGACCAAGCAGGACGTGAAGCAGGCCATCAGGAAGATGCCCTACATGGGCGAGGGCACCTACACGGGCACGGCCATCCGCAAGGCCACGCAGGAGGCGTTCTACAGCGCCCGCGTTGGTGTGAGGAAGGTGGCCATCGTCATCACCGACGGGCAGACCGACAAGCGCGAGCCCGTCAAGCTGGACATCGCCGTGCGGGAGGCCCACGCCGCCAACATCGAAATGTACGCCCTGGGGATCGTCAACACCTCCGACCCCACACAGGCCGAGTTCCTGCGGGAGCTCAACCTGATCGCCTCCGACCCCGACAGCGAGCACATGTACCTCATCGATGACTTCAACACCCTGCCAGGTGACGCTCGTGACATGTCAAAGTTACAGGCTTTGACCAGCCACCATATATAAAATCTAAACCCTGTGAGAAAGATTATTTTGATAAAGGAACACTCCATGTTTTTCCCATGAGTGGTACTGGCTGTGATTCTTCCCTAGTAGATGGCCTTTCCCTGGGAAGCTTACATAGGTTACATTTTTCATATGTGTAGCTAAGCTTCAATGTTTGCTGAAGCAGTTCGGGTTAAGCTACTTGCTCATTGGTGCAAAAACAGAATCTTACCCTCTGATTCAAACCCACAGCCTTTTGATTAGAAATGTCATTCCCCTACCAATGCTCATCCACAACTAGAGATGATCAATAGTCTGAATTTTTCCTTGTCTCAGCACTGGAGTCTAAACTTGTCAGCCAGTTCTGTGAGGATGAGAACGGAGCCCTGATCTACAACCGCATCACAAATGGCTATGGCAACAATGGCTATGGCAACAACGGCTACGGCAACAATGGCTTTGGGAATGTCAGATACGGGACGACCTACAATGAGGGGGCTTTGGATGACAGACGTTTCAACACCCACAGTCAGAGTCATGGCAGGGGAGACAGCCTGCCACTCCCTGTCAGACCTGACCCTATCCTGGTATCTCCACACAGCACTCACTCAACCAGGACATACAGTACCAGTCAAAAGTTCAGACACACCTGATTAACAGAATGGGAAACATGCATACAAAGATAATTGTGATCTGAATGCTTGAAATTTGTTTCTTAGGTAAATGAAGTTGATGCCTGTGTATGAATTTCTTTCCAAAAAAAAAAAAAAAAAAAATATATATATATATATATATATACATATATATTGGCTATTTTGAAGAATCTAAATATAACACAGTTTTGATTTGTTTATAACACTTTTTGGTCACTTTGTGTTATTACATAGTTTAAGGTCTTTACTATTATTCTAAAAATAGAGGAAACTAGTAAAAATAAAGAAGGAAGAGTGTGTCCAAACTTTGGTACAGTACTGTACTGTAAGCCTCTGTACGTGCAGTGTCCATAACATATACATACACCCACTATTTCATCAGTGCATCCACAGTGATGAAACAGATTGGCTTCATTCCATGGGGGATAGGGGTGGGTAGGGTAGGTAAGCACTGCCTATCCTCCAATTGGCACCCACTTCACTGTGAGGCACTGACTTGTGGTGTGAGAAAATGCCTTTAGCTGCATGCAAGTGTTTTGGAAGATTGACTTTGACTTCAGCACTCCTGTACGTCTGCAGAGGCTGTGGTCAGACAGGCCTGATATACAACTTCCAGAGAGGGTTGCATAAGGGGGGGAAAATCATTACAAAAAGAAACTCACACACCCTCAGTACCAAGTCGTACACTGACGTTTTGTCATATCCTCATGGTAGTGTAGGTACCCAGTGATGTATCCTATTTGTTTTGTAAAAGGACTGTTGGCTGTTTAAATCTGCATGTCAGGCAAAAAGATAGGACAGGTGTGGCAGAATGACATACAGTACATAGTTACTGTGACCCTTCCTGGTTAAATTGGCATTTGACTACGTGTGTTGATGTCATCACATAGGTTGAAGAGGTAGAGGAGGACTACGATGAAGGTGAGGACTTGATCATAAAGACCCCTGTGCGGGGTAGCAGCCATGTGGTTGTGGTGAGCAAGCCTGTCACGCCGTCTCCTCCAGTCATCTCCGTGAGAGAGCCTTCATCCAATGCGTCAAAATCGTCATCTTCATCCTCATCATCGACGTCATCATCAAACGCCTCTTCAACAGTCCGGGTTCAGCCAGCACCACGCCCTAGTTTGCCTCAAGGTAAAAAAAAAAGAATATATATATCTATTACTGCAACAAGCAAATTAGCTCTCTTACATGACATGTTATTTGCTTAGCACATATCTTGTATAGATAGATAGCTAGATCGATAGATAGCACTAGATCTAGAGTAGCTTACATAGTTTACAAATGATCCATTAATATAGCCAGATATTCACTCAATCAATGCAGATAAAGTGCTTTGAATAAGTGTACAGCAACTTGTGGATCTGAACCAGCAACCTTTGAGTTGCAAGGCCTATTCTTAAATAATACCCTACACTGAATCTGCAACCTCTACGGGCAAACTTTTTCTTCTTTGCTGGTCTCCCAGAGCTTGCACCCCTGGACCCACGCTGCAGTCTGACCCTGGACCAGGGCCCCTGCCGCGAGTACGATATCCGCTGGTACTACGACAAACTGGCCAACTCCTGTGCTCAGTTCTGGTACGGAGGCTGCGACGGGAACAAGAACCGTTTCGAAACGGAGGAGGAGTGCAAAAAGACCTGCGTGCTCTCCAGAGCAGGTACATAATGCATGCTCTGTTTCGGCCATTCCTTCAGTGACTTTGTGTTTGTGTGTTCAGGTTCATCTGTATCCTCTTTACTAATTGGCCCCTTTTCTCTCCCCCTTTGTCCTCACAGCAAGCTAAAATGGACTCAAGAATAATACTGCCTTTAAACCTCAGCGATTTTCCATGGAGCCAATCAATATGGAATTTATGCCATTTTCTGCAAACAGTATTTTGTTACTCTGGTGCTTGATTTTACCTTCTCTTTTACTTATCAATATTTAATTCAGCTCATAACATTTCAGTAGCAGTTTAGCTATGTGATAAAACCTAAGCAACTTCCCTATTTTTAGAGAGTTGCTAGAATTAAAATGCACATTGTCTTAAATCTCAACAACTTCTTTTAAAATGGAGGACAAATGCTATTGTGAACAATTTACTCAGGCAGATCAAACTGCTTTTTGAGCTGTGTTATTTGCCACTTTTTGCCTGTTCATGTATTCAGGCAAGTCTCAGGGTAGATTTTTCTACAAATGTCCAGTCTCACTGTTTGAATCCAAGGGTCCACAGTTATTGTCCTGAATGTGACTTCTCACTACAGTTAAGCTCCTCATTACCAAATCGAGGTAATTAGTTATTTGATTGAATAATTGTAAGGATTTATGTCTATATAGAGAAAAGATATATTACAGCTCTGGTGAGCTAGAGCTGTTCAGCACTGATTTAGTTCCTCTGACAAGTATATAGCATATCTATAAATGGATGAACTCTTCTCCATTGACTGTGGTATTTATATTGCACAGTGTGAAATACACTAATTTAACACCTCTGTCACACACTTATATGTCGTGTCTTTAGTTTATTTTCACACTGGGATGTCTTCCATAAAAGACAACAGTGTAATTTCAATTATGGGTTTGTGGTGACACTGGGCTAGGAAATTCCACCAAATTCAGAAATTTTTACTGAATGCAAAAACCACCTGTTGGGCCATGATCAGTCATGTCACCAAACAATTTGGTTTCATTTACTTACCATTTTCTTGAGCCATTGGTAGTATTACTAACATAGTTTCAGTTTCACCCAGTGAATATTTCTCAAAATAAGAGCTATAAAACTAAACTGACACTATTTTTGTAGGTTTTTAAGTTAGAACAGAATTGGTGCTGTAGTTCTTTGCGAGGCAGACGTAGACTATTGATCATGTAAGTAGTGAGATCCTGTGCAACAGAGTAATTGCTGATGTTTCTCCACAGCAGACCAACGAGGAAAGACAGAATTAAAGAATTCCACAGCTATTCACATTAATATCATTCAGATCTCTTCAAATCAATGTTATATGAATCCACATGCTTAAAAAATACTGAATAAGTAGTGCCCTCTAACTGTACATAAATGGGTATATTATTTCCTCAAATATATTTTCATGTACATTAATTTACCCACTTTAAGCTAATAAATGAACATACTTGTTCAACGATTACAGCTTGGTGCTCTGCAGTTACTCACTCTGAAGCCATTTGTTTGAGACAAAAATAATTTTGTGTATTTGAACATGTCAAAGTGTATTTTATTTTGTGTTTTAGGTTTGCTATGGATTGTTTTGTACTTTGGTTTTTATAAATAAAAATGGATTTGATGTGTTTGAGTTGAATTATTTATTTTTATTTTTTATTTTTCCTGGATTACAGTAGAAGATATTACACAAAGGTAATGCACGAAAATAAAATATAATCTAAAGTCATATGAAATACACAATAGTACAAGATCTCTGTACTCTGTAATTCATTAGGACGTGACAATGGCATGTACCTCAGCATGATTAGTGCCTGCTGAAATTGCAGGAGCAAAACCTGGAGAGATTACATTTATTTATCACATCTTCATTAGCCAGTAATTTGGGTTTCAAGATCATTGCAGTTGGGAATAAAGATTAACGAAACGCAACACGCCATCATTGCGGTGTCTTCGGCATGTTTGTTCTTTGCTGCTACCCGTAGTGATGTTGCCAGGGTGAATTAAAGCCGCGTCGGGGCTTAAGAAAATTCTCAGGTAGAAGTCCTCCATCACTCCACATATAAGCAATATTTAAAACATACGATGACCATGGCATCAGTATTGGATGCTCTGTGGGAGGACAGAGATGTTAGATTCGACATCACTCCACAGTAAGTATCAACAGGTTTGCCGTAGCAGCGACATCGTAGCTACCACAGGCGTTAGTTGTTCGTAGTATAGCTATTTTACAGGTAAAGGTTAGCTATTCAGGTTTATCCTTGTAAAATCTTTACGCAATAGTAATGCTAGCTAGCAAGTTAATTACCTAGTTAGATCTAACCTAGCAAAATGAATTTGACTAGCTATCACGACTAGCTAGTATTCTGCACGCGTAAATATAACTTGGTGAATAACATTATTAACTGCCTACAGGTCGGCTAGCTAGCATCTCAGCAATCGATTAGTTTGCTAGTCTAAGTATGTACGGATGCAAACCAGCTTGCTATCTTGTTTTGCTGTATCCAGCGAACCACTGACATTGTAGCTAATTAGCGCTACCTAATGCAGATTGTTAATTTACTTAAAGCATACCTTAGGAAGACTGCCTTGCTATCTTAGTAAAAGGTATTTACGAAAGGTAGTTAGTCTAGATTCTAGCTGCTAACCAATGTTGACTTTTCGTGGAGGCAAATGAAGACGAGACCCGGTGAGGTGCTGATTGACTGCCTGGATTCCATTGAAGATACCAAAGGAAACAACGGGGACAGAGGTAAACTGATGGAAATTCAAATTGGATAATTTGATAGATAGATAATTAGCTAGTAACGAGCTAATCACCCTTTCATACGTTAGCTAATGCGTTCGTCTGCGACAGTTTTGATGCCAACCAATATACTACACTGCTATGATATCACATCCAACGAAACGTGTAAAAACGAGATGCTCGAAACACGACACTCAGCTTTTTGATAGCTCGCTTGCTCAATATGTAAGTGACTGTGAATGCTCTCTTTTCCTTAACCTTCCTTATACTGTTTTGCAGGGAGGCTCCTGGTGACCAATTTAAGAATCATCTGGCACTCGCTGGCACTACCCCGAGTCAATCTTTGTAAGTTCATCTGTGAGGAACAAGCCATGTGGCAAAACCTTTTGTGCCTAGTATTATTTTCCCAACACTTCTTTCAAGAAAGAAAGACCCCCAGATACATACAAATCCCGGTACTCTAAACAAAAATCTGAGATTTACGCAGATTCGTACAACTTCTAATTCGAGGGGATACAGTTAGTTCAAAACACTTTGTGCAGTTCTTCTCCACTTGTTAACACTCAGAGTTACCACCAGTCTGATCCCCTACGCAATTAAAGAGCAGAGTTGCTCTCTGCTGGATATGGATTTGTTACTGTGTCTCTCGGGGAATTAATGTGTCAATACATCTTTTTGCAGGATGTGCTTTAGGTAATGCTTATCATTATCATCTCTCTTGCAGCTGTGGGATACAATTCGATCATCAACATCACAACAAGGACTGCAAACTCTGTAAGCACACGTAAAGCCCCGTTTTATTCAAGTGGGACTTAAAAGATGACAATGTCTTGTGGTTTCTTTCCTGTATTTGAATTGTTTTGATGCTTTCTGTTTCAGAAACTGAGGGGGCAGACTGAGGCATTGTACATTTTGACCAAATGCCTCAATACCAGATTTGAATTCATATTCACCAATGTGGTTCCCGGAAGCCCAAGACTGTTCACATCCGTCATCGCAGTCCACAGGTATGCAGGTTGTTTCATTTAAGGCAACCACCATTCACTGTTGTCTTTCCCATGTGACTTCAGATGGTTAACTCACCTGTGAGATTATGCTTGAGTGTAACTTATTACGCTTAACAAAGTAGACAGGTCTGGTTAAATTTTCTTAAAATGACACATGCTTTTGGGGAAAGGAATATGATGTGTGAGTTCATGCTGTGTTCATGTGCATCTTTCAAGTGGCTTTCGATACAAGCGTCTGCTAAGCAAAATGTAATGTTGTGGTGTTTATCCTTTCCTTGCAGAGCGTATGAAACCTCCAAAATGTACCGTGACCTGAAATTAAGAGCGGCTCTTATTCACAACAAGCAGCTGAGACTCTTACCACAAGAGCAAGTGTATGACAAAATTAATGGAGTGTGGAATCTGTCCAGTGACCAGGTATTATGGTTCTAATAAAACTGTTCTATAATTGAACCACATGCAACACTATACAAATGTTTATGTATATATTAATGAGTCCATACACCCTGGAAACCAAATACACAATCATGCAAGAATGAGACTAGGCAGTAGTCCATTGAAATAGACCTTTGGCTTATTTGAGGAGTGAAGTACTTTTCCTCTCTCCTCTGGGACACTGTGATTGACATCTTTTCTGGTAATATTAGTGAAGAGATCTGTCTCTTTAATGCTCTGACTGTTCCTACACTCTTACTTAAATTACATGCAAGATACCCCACCCTTCCCTATTGGTTAGGCCTGGTTTATTTTTGGTTACTATCATGACAGGTATTTACTGCTACCTAATCCGAAATACTGCCAGCCTTGTGCCAGATGTAAAAAGCTTTACGTGTTTCTGTAGGCATAAAAAGTTTATTTGGTTGTGGCTGGAGGAAGCAGCCCTAGAATTTAGGGTCACTTGTTCATTGAGTTGTTGGTTTGACTGACGGGTGAAAATGATCTTTGTCTTGTCTCCCGCAGGGTAACCTAGGAACATTCTTTATCACCAATGTGCGAATCGTGTGGCATGCCAACATGAACGAGAGCTTCAATGTCAGCATACCTTACCTCCAGATTGTACGTATGAACAATAATATTTAACACACTGAATGTTACAGTGTGCTGTTATCTGTTGATTTATGAAGGAATGGCCCATGACTCATCATACATATTCAACATTCTATTTTGAAATTTGTTAGTCGAATTTTATTCTTTGATCATTGTATCTGCATTGCATTTTTACATTAAATGATGGTATGATATACATGATTATTGAAATGGTTAAACAGTGTTTGGACTTACCTACCTCTTTTTATTTTTCATAAGCGCTCCATCAGAATAAGAGACTCAAAGTTTGGTCTGGCACTGGTGATAGAAAGTTCTCAGCAGGTAATTCTGATAACATTTCCGATGCCTATGTAAATGTGTAAATGCATATTATGGTTTGACTGTTGGCAATACACTTGAAGCAGACTGGCCTCAGATCTGTTACGTTTCTTCAATGACTGTATAAACCCAAGGTAGCCTCCATACCGGACAGCAAATGGTCCAGCTTTTGTAGCTTACTACAATGGAGCAGTGTCATGAAGTAAAAAATAATACCAATACTTTCTCAACGTGTTTTTACAAGTTTGTTTTAAATGTAATGAGACATTTCTGCGTTGTGAGCTATGGTCCTGCAGGGAAAAGTGGTCATTTGAAATAAATATTCTCGGGGATATTGAAAGAAGTGATGAAATGAACTATAGCATGCAGATCAATAGCATGCTAGGTAACAAATAAAATGGTTTCAAAAATCAATGTACTGTGGAGCTTAGCTAATGTCACACACAGTTCTGTTCACATCCTATGTTGAGGAGCGGTGTTTGTAGTTGAATGGTGCATTTCATGTACCATTTCATGTTGTTTTTTTTTTTATATTCTTAACCTTCCCAGACAGGAGGATATGTGCTTGGCTTCAAGATTGACCCTATGGAGAAACTGCAGGATGCAGTGAAAGAGATTAACTCACTGCACAAAGTCTACTCTGCAAGTCCCATCTTTGGAGTGGACTACGAGATGGAGGAGAAGGTGTGTCTTGTTTTAAAGAGACGATAAGAACTCACTGGTTATCAGCTGCCCCAGCCTGAGCAATGTCTTTCTCACCCCTCTAAATATCCCATAATCTTAAAACTGTATTTCTAGTGTGTCTTGTGATAGGAGTATAACAATGTAAATAAAGATAAAATTGATTAATTCCCATTACAGTAACTTCATTACTTTCTTTTTCAAAGGCACTTATTCTGAAATCAGCACTTGCTTCTCCACATTCTGGTTAGACAAATTTACTTATTTCCAAATGTCAACCCAGCAAGGGTTTTACTTTACATTACTGTAATTTAGTTGACGCTCTTAATCCAGAGTGACTTGCATTCGTTACAGTTTTTACATGTTTTTCTATTTATACCGTTGGATATTTTCTGAGGCAATGTTTACCTTCAGGCCCAAGGGTACAGCAGCAGTGCCCCTGCAGGGAATTGAACCGGCAACCTTTTGGTTATGAGCCCTGCTCCTTACCACTACCCCATACTGCCACACATGTGGGGTTTGATTTGAGAACGCTAGTGGGGTTGCATTATTAGCACTGATTATGTCCTGCTGTAATTCCAGCCCCAGCCACTGGAGGAGCTGACGGTGGAGCAGCCCCCTGACGATGTGGAGATCGAGCCTGACGAGCAGACCGATGCTTTCACAGTGAGTGTTTAGCGTCAAAGCTATGAGTGGCCTCACGATGTCAGAGGGAAGCTCTCCTCTCCATCAGGGGACCTCTGTTTGTTTTTCACACTCTTAAAAATAGCAGCTGGCTAAAGCATTGTGCCACAGTGTACCGTAAACAAACTGGTGTTGCCTGGCTTTTCACCTGTTCGTGAAGTCAGGTGTTTTGTTTTTTTGTCTTTTTCTCACAAATGCATGTATTCTGGTAATTGAGCTGCACGGATCCTAAATGCTCTTTTTTGTTGTTTTTTTAAGGCATACTTTGCAGATGGAAACAAGGTAATAACCCCATATGAATTGTACAAAAGCAAATGCACGTCCAAAGGTCTTCAGGTTCATGGTGATAGTCAAAAATGACAATAAATTGAAATGAAACAATACTCATATGCTGCTGTAGAGCTCCCAAAACGAGTAGTTATATTAACATGGATGGATGTTTTTGTCTTTCTCACTTATAATATTTAGGGAACTATACATCAGTGTGCATATTGTATCATTTATTGTAGTGATCCCATATGATGCTTTTCACATCACTTGAGAAATATTGTCCTCCAGTCATGTGACTTTTAAAATATATTTTTCTTTCTCTTTCAAAGCAACAAGACCGGGAGCCAGTGTACTCTGAGGAGCTTGGTTTAGCTATCGAAAAACTAAAAGACGGCTTTACTCTTCAAGGGCTTTGGGAAGTTATGGCTTAAGAAATATCCGACTTGCTGTTGTCACAAGGGTTTTCTGACGTCTGAATAGCGTGAATTAAGAAGGTTGATATTTATAGTTGTTTATAAATGTACAAAGTATTTTAGTATCTTTATATCTTAGTGATATAATATTTACATATAAACTAATGATGTGTAAACTTGCAGAATGTCAGAGGAGAACTTTCAGTTGAGAGAATAGTTATGTTTTAAATAGAAAGCTTGTATATTTTGCTCTATATAGAAATTGTACATGTACAGCGTATGCGTAGAATTCTGTGGTTATTTTTGAAGCATTAAATGACAAGAAGATTGAACAAGTAATGATGTTTGTTGTTGTTTCTGTTGAAGTCTAAAAAATTCTCCAATTTTTTTTTTGTAAATGACAAACAGGTGAATGATTATTTTTGTACATACAGGGAAAACTGACTCATTTGTTTGGTTTGGAGCTCTGTGATCCCACATGAACAATGAGCCAATGGCTATTTACAAATGTGTCAGAGGAGCTGATGTATTTTACAAATGGGTGAAGGGGTCTTACCGTCACCTGTTGCAGCAGCTGGTCTTTGACCCCTTTCCACTAGGAAGGCCAATCTCTGGGGAAATGCTATCATTTAAATATTAGTTTCATCTTCTGAAGTGGGGGGGATATGAATTAACCGATGAGTAATGAGACATGCTGACCTCTCTTCTGGAGTGATCTGGGGAGCAAATTGTTCCTGGGATGTCATTGCTGCTTTGAGATATGTGGTGGTGTCAAAGGAAGCTCCCCCCGCCCCCACACCCACCTCCACATCCAATCTCTCACACCCACCCCCTCACTCCCATTCCTCTCACTCCTGTCTTACACACAAAGTTATTCACTGATCTTACAACATTTTATCCCTAGTCCTTTCACATCTTTTATATACTGATTTTAAACAAAGACAGCTTGCATTCTTTCTGTGTCTTTTTATAACATTGAAAAAGGTGTATTCAGATATGGAGGAAATGCATGTAAACAATGATTTATGACAAATAACTAAATATTCAGTAAGTGTGGCCACTAACTAGCCAGTCAGGACTGACACTGACTACCTGGCAACAACTATATGCCAGGCAGTGAGAAGAAAGAATCTACACATCTATGGTTACTTTATTACTTGCTTCATCTGCTGGCAGCCATGCATTACTGGTTTAGCTAAATACCCACAGTGCCCAAGGCTCACAGTTGCTTCTTTCAGTCTGTGACAGCTGCATGAGCCAAGGACTATCTTTCCGATTCGGCTAACCTGAATTCCTGCTGGCTGGGGTGGGGCGCTATATTTAGAGGCACAGGATTATATTGCAGGGGCTTCAGGCTGGGCTCTCTACATTGCTCAGCCCTTTCCTGCCAGAACCGTGAGCCAGATAAGAAGTGCGGTCCCCCTGTCTCCCCTCCACCCGGACACACACTTCCTCCGCAATGGATCTGAAAAGCATGAAGGAAGACCTGCGGCTCTACCAGAGCACCCTGCTCCAGGACGGCCTGAAGGAGCTCCTGAATGAGAACAGGTTTGTGGACTGCACCCTCAAAGTGGAGGACCGCAGCTTGCCCTGCCACAGGCTCATCATGGCTGCCTGCAGCCCCTACTTCAGGGAGCTCTTCTTCTCTGACGACGGGAAAGAGGAGGAGGGAAACCAGGAGATTGTCCTGGAGAACGTGGACCCCGCGACCATGGAAATGATCGTTAACTACCTGTACTCGGCGGAGATCGACCTCACCGACGAGAACGTCCAGGACGTGTTTGCCGTGGCCAACCGCTTTCAGATCCCCTCCGTGTTCACGGTGTGTGTGAACTACCTGCAGAGGAAGCTCTCCCTGTCCAACTGCCTGGCCATATTCCGGTTGGGGCTGGTCCTCAACTGCCCTCGGCTGGCAGTGGCTGCCCGGGACTATATCGCTGACCGCTTCGAGACCCTGGCCAAGGAGGAGGACTTCCTCCAGCTGGGTCCCCACGAGCTCTTTGCCCTCATCGGCGGGGATTCCCTGAATGTGGAGAAGGAGGAGGTGGTGTTCGAGGCTCTGATGAAGTGGGTCCGCTGCGACAAGGAGCAGCGGGCCAAGACCCTGAGCGACGCCTTCGAATGCATCCGCTTCCGCCTGCTCCCAGAGAAGTACTTCAAGGAGAAGGTGGAGAAGGACGACATCATCAAGGCCGACCCAGAGCTCATGAAGAAGGTCCAGGTCATCAAGGACGCCTTTGCCGGGAAGCTCCCCGAGAAGACCAAGAAGAAGGGCGAGTCCGGGGAGGAGGGAGAGGGCGAGGACTTGCTGCCCGGCTACCTGAACGACAACCGCAGGCACGGTATGTACACCAAGGACCTGATCCTGATGATCAACGACACGGCTGCGGTGGCTTATGACGCCAACGAGAATGAGTGCTTCCTGGCCTCCATGGCCGAACAGATCCCACGGAACCACGTCAGCCTGACCTCGAAGAAAAACGAGCTCTATGTCCTCGGGGGCTTGTTTGTGGATGACGAAAACAAAGAAGCCCCATTGCAGTGCTACTTCTACCAGGTAACCAACCATACCTCTTTTATTTCATTTCAGTTAAGGATGATATGCTCCATTCAGTTTCTGTAGGTTGGAAATCTTATATTTTTAAAATCTTAATAATATGCTGTAGAGGCTCATTTCTCTCTGATACTAACTAGATAGTTACTAACTATCTTGGAACAGAGTGAAATTTGGACTGTGTGGAGTCCAAACAAGTCTTCTTGACCTTAACTATGTGTTCCTGTTGCAGCTGGATAGTCTAGGCTCTGATTGGATCGCCCTCCCTCCCATGCCATCCCCCAGATGTCTGTTCGGTATGGGAGAGTACGAAAACCTCCTCTTCGCAGTGGCTGGAAAAGACCTCCAAACTGACGAGTCGCTGGAATCTGTCATGTGTTATGACATTGGGTAAGCGAGAAACACCATGCAGCACAACACATCCGCTCAGCGCTTGGCAGGGGATAACCTGGATGTCATCCCTGATCTGAGGAACTTACTTCCCCTTTGAGGCGTGGCTGTAACCGTGTGTTGTCACTTCCGTCCGTGTGTCCCACAGAAAAATGAAGTGGAACGAGACCAAAAAGCTGCCGTTGCGGCTCCACGGGCACTGCGTGGTCTCCCAGTATGGGCTCGTGTACTGCATCGGTGGAAAGACAGATGACAAGTAAGGCCCCTGTGTGAGCATATGGTCAAACTTCCAGCTGTCTGTGCCTTGTCAGTCTGCAAGCTGAGGCTTGTGCTGGGTATTCTTGGCTCTGTTGGCATTACGTAATGCACAGAACCACATAAATCTTGGAAAAAAAAACACATATTCAGGCATGCTGGGAGGTTTACATGCTTTTCTGTCCTTTATACCGGTGTGTTTCTTAGTACTGGTTCTGATGGACATCTGTACTTACTGCTATTAGTTCTAGATGGGCTACAAGGATTAGGTCCAACTAAGGTTTTAACTGGACACTACTTTCAATTTAACCTCACTTGAGAGTTATTGACTGTAAATCCATTGTGAAAGAAAAAGAAGTCAGAGATGTACTGGTGCTACTAAAAGAATAGAAGTGAAGGTACTCCTTTTTTAACATTTTTAACACTGGCTGTGAAAACCAATTAGCATTCCTAGTTGCTTAAGCTTAATTAAGTGTTGTAGGTCCCATAATAGTTGATCAATGCAACACAAATTAATAATCATCAATCAATTACATTGTATGTAATCTGTATTTCATTTTTAAGAGGCAAAATGAGCAAAGCCTCAATCAAGGAATACCTTTAATTTTACTTATTTTTTAGCCACATAAACCTTTTCTCACCTCCCACATCTCCCACACATTGCTTCCACAAATAGATTAGTCCGTAAAATTGTCGAAATGTCAAATAAAGATCTATAGCTCAGTCAATACTGATACAGTGAGTCAGCTGGAATCAAAGCCAGCATTCACAGCTGTCCGAGAGGAAGGGCTTTGGGCAGAACCGCTTTATACCGCAGCGTTAATGTTACAACCCTGTTGAAATATCTGTGAATTCTTCAATCTGTTCTCTGGGAAACAGCAAAGCCATCAACAAGATGTTCGCCTACAACCACAAGCAGTCGGAATGGAGGGAGCTGGCTGCTATGAAAACGCCAAGGGCAATGTTCGGAGCGGTCATTCACAACGGGAAGATCGTGGTGGTCGGAGGGGTCAATGAAGAGGGCCTCACGGCCGGGTGTGAAGTCTACGACTTTGGAACCAACAAGTATGTCATAAATCTTGTCACTTCTGTACTTCTGGACTAAAAATAACTGTGGTGCACATGAAATTATGTCATCTTATTCCAGACACTGGGCCAGTACTCTGCCTTGGCAAAGCTTACAGAATGACCATTACCTAAAAAAAACTTATCATGGATAAATTGAGTATAGGAAAGAAGTCAAATGAAGGTAATTTGCCATAAGTGCATATACCCTCTGTGAGGCTTTTTGTACCCTTAGTTTTTCTTGCCCATGAAATAAAGGCTTTTATACAATTCCCCAGTCACGATTGCCTTAGAATTTAAGGCACAATTGCCCTTCTTTTCATGTCAAGAAAGCTTCACAGGAGGTGTAGGAAACTATGGCAAATTGTCTTCATTGTATTTCTGTTCGATAGGTGTTGCATTCACTGTGGACCCTAGAGTTGATTCTCATTTTATGGGAATGATTTGTTCATGCTGAAATGATAATATCAGTTATTAGTGAAGGAAACCGCTTGACTTCCTAATGTCCCAAGTCCCATTTAGGCCAGTTAAAAGGACATTCCTGATTGGATCACATGCTTTCTGTCTCAGGTGGGAAGCCTTCCCAGAGTTCCCCCAGGAGAGGAGCTCAATCAACCTGGTCAGCAGTGGAGGCAGTTTGTATGCTGTCGGAGGCTTTGCCATGGTCCAAATGGAGAACAAAGAATGTGTCCCCACAGAGGTCACAGATGTCTGGCAGTAAGTTCTCACCTCAAAAATTCTCTGGGAGGGGTTATGTCTTGCTTATGTCACTATTACTCGTAACTGCTTCATTATTTATGTAGACTCTAAAAGAATCTAAATCTGGTGTTGTGCCATTCTCTTGCCACTGGAGAGGCCGTTTCCATTGAACAATGTCCACAAAGAGGAGAGTAATACGGTTTGCTCTATTGTCTCCTAGGTGCCCTTAGACATGTATTTTATGTCTAATACATAAAATATATTTTGAATTATCTTTTACGTATTAGAACATACATCAAAGTAACAGATAGAGTTGAGGTCAGTTCCATTTCTGCGCAGTGAATTTAGGGAATTTATTGACAATCGATTCATGAATTGAGAACTCTCCATTTTCTATGAAGATTTATTGATTAATGAATTGACTTTATTTTCCTGAATTGACAGAACTGAAATGGAATCGAGCCCAACTCTGAACAGATACCAGGCAGCGCAGGGTTTAGTTTGATTGTAGAGGTTATGGATGCGTTTTTCTGCATGCATAAAGCCCTCTTGGGGGCCCTCCCAGTTTGGGTATCCTGCTGCGTTAGTCAGCGAGAGAGCCTCAGCTAACGGGTCGCCTTCTCCTTGCTCCAGGTACGAGGAGGACAAGAAGCAGTGGAGCGGGATGCTGAGGGAGATGCGCTACGCGTCGGGGGCCACCTGCGTCTCCATGCGGCTCAACGTCACCAAGATGCCCAAACTCTAAAGGCGGGGCCTCGCGCCCGAGTCCCGGCAGACGCACCCCGCGGTCCCCGGTCCTCTTTAGGGCCGCCGCTGCCCTTCCGGATTATAAATAGGCTTTCAGCGCACAGGCAATGGTGCAGACAGATAGAGAGCCTGAGTGAGAGACAGGACTGTGAGCAGCCGTTTGCACATTCGGATTCAGCCGTTTCTGCGGCCTGTGAACAGCCGTGTAACCACCTCAGTAAATCACCACTTTGAGCTGTGTTATTTCTACTGGAATTTAGTTATACACACAATGTATTTAATTTTTTTTTGTTTTGTATAATAAACATTTGTAAACTACCCTTGTCAATTCTTTTGTAACACTTGAGATCTAAGACATGTCCACTCATGTACATGAAGGTTTTCATTTTTACAAAGCACTTGTAAAAGGGCAAGACTGGATTTACTGAACATATCAGATATAAGATCAGAACAGAGCAGATACCCACAGAACAGAAACCATACACATTAAAGCTGTTTTATTACAAACCTTTTTATTATTTGCCAAGCAACAGTAACACTTTATATATACATCCAAATGTAAAATATAGGGCATTGATATTGGCAGTCTGTGTGTGAGGTAGCTCCAGGTTCACTTAGTGACACAGCAGAAGCTATAAGGAGCACTTGATTGACTTGACCCATCCTCTCACAGCTGTTGCTAAGAGGAACCCAATAAATATGCTTATTTTAGTGCACTGATAGTGTCCCTTCTATATCATTTCCCCAAGGAACACCAGCCTTTGCTTCACTATGATAAATAACAAAAACACCTCCCTTTCTTTGAGACTTTTAATATGCACATTAGGGTAGCACTGCAAAGATCTTTTTCCTCAGGTAATCTTTCCAGGCGTCTGTAGTGGAGAGCTCCATTGAATTCCATTCAAAGTGAGGGATCTGTTTGGATGACACCACTGTTAGTAAGTGCTGGGTAAGTAACCCCCCTCATTTTCAGTGTTCCTCTCTCATCATGTGCGGTTTCCTTGACATCAGGCTGAGGCAAATTATATTTAAAATCAATGGTCAATAAGCAGGTCATTAACTTTTGTCTTGTAATGAAATATGAATCTGAAAAGTACCGAACTGCCGTTTTTTGAGCGTTAAATATGTATTAATCTGGATCTTTCACATCACATCATCAAAATCGCTCTTGTATTTGCCTGCAAATTGGAATATTTGTACTTTGCTTAAATTCATCTCTAACTGAACATTAAACCTAATTGAGAATAATGAAAAGAAATATTATCTACAGGTATGCACTTCTGAAGGGGTCTCATATGAACCAATTAGGGAACTGATAATGCGAAATGTTAAAACAATTAACTGCAAGATCACAGATGTAGGTGCCTCTAAAAATAGGATTTGAAGAATACTGTGGTGTTTATAAAGAATCCTGCCAAGCATGTTGTTGCTGGGGATCAAGAACTATTAACATGATGGGGTAAACAATTTGTAAAAAAAACAAAAAAAAAACAAAATGCCCATTATGGGATTATGGGAAAAATGAGAGTAAAAAGAAATCTTCCACCCACCTGGGTGACGTGGTACCCCAGAATCTCCAGGTGCCTCTTCCTCATCATGGCTTCTCCTTTCATGTGTCGGGAGTTCTTGCAGAAAGATCTGGAGTCTAGGAAGTCCACAGCGATGCTGGATAGATGGAAGACATGAAGACACTTCTTTAATGACCTCCTTAAAAAAACTTTGTTCAACCTCAAAGGGAACAACATTTACCTCCCTGTGGATGGTTTGCATGTAAAAAAAAACAAAACAAGTTGGAAACCACCAAATGTCTCAAAGGCTACAGTGTGGATCCATACCACCTTTCCCATTTAACCCTGTCCTGGCAGCCACTTCGGCCCCTTACCGCTGTGCCCCTGGGGGCAGCTCAGTCCTGTCCTTCTCTGCAGAGCTTGGCCACCAATGAACTTTCCCCTCCTCTGAGATGTGCAGGTGGCTGGGCTCCACGTAAGGGACCGGCTGCCCATGTCTGTCCAGCACACACTCAAAGTCTGCAGAGGCAGAGAACACGGCTGTACTCACAGGCAGCAAAACCCTCACAGGCAGCACAGTACATGTAGCCGCTTTAGTGCTTAACAAGTATGGAGGGCAGTTCTCAAGAATTTCCTTCATTATAATTTTTTTTTTTTTTTAATGTGAATTTAACTTGGAGCTTAGAACTGAGCTGTTTGAAAGAAGTTGTTAAGTATCTGGAAAGTAACTTGAAGTATTTGGTTTGATGGACAGATGTTTGGATCAACAAAGCACCGTCTCAAAAAGAGCTGTCCTAGGTGCCTTTGTGAGCCATCTCTTCAACAAGGAATTTTCCTTCGCTGCCCTTCAGATGTTTAACGCAACTAAATGGAGCACTTGCCAACTGTCACCCAAACTCATCATATTCTACGGTTCGAAGAAGGCCCCATGTGAAGGCCCGAAGAAGGCCCCATGCTTAACTCACCTACTGTATAGAAGTAAGGAGTGCGCACAGCCACTCTGGCATAATTAATCCCTCCGAGGACGTCTCCCAGCATTTTGTGAATCTGTTGCTGGATCGGACTGACGGAGCCATTGCCTATAGTCACACACAGACCATACAGTTAGAAATAAAAGAATAAACAATGGAGAATGATGTCTAACACATGCTGCCCAACTTAAACGGTAGCTGAATTGTGAATACTGAAAAATATGTTCCCAAACCTCTGTTCCCTTCTGAAATATCAATCAAATTGTCTTCGCCATAGTGCATTTTTGCAAAAGAAACTGCGCAGGAGATTTTCTAGACGTCATCCAAAAACCCGAAAACCCCCAGCCTACTGATACACTGGTCCCCAGGCTCCCCCCGGGGATGAGGTCGCTCTCTCACCCCTTCTTTGCAGCTGCTGGCAGTAGCGCTCGTGGAACCAGGGCACCTGGAACTCGGGGCACTCCAGACACACGGCCCGGTTCAGCTCCATCAGACGCAGACGGACCCGCATGTTCAGGGCATCCGGCATGGCTGTCGGAGGGAGGCGGGGCACAGGTGTCAATCACCAGGGAGGGACGGCGCTTACAACACACCCTGACCAACTCATTACAACCTTTCATTCTCTCTCCGTGTGGAGGCTGTGTCTTCTTGAACTAAACGGAATTAAATTTTGATAAATGGCAAGAGTTCCTTCACTTTTGACACAAAGAGGCGTTTCTGCTACAAGCTAGCTGGTAGTAACACAAGTGCACTGCAGCCACTTTAGGATGTTTAATGTGGCAATATTTGTTGTTGTTGTTGTGTTTAAATGTTATGTTTTTGTTATATATGTCTGTTATCTATGTGAAACCTTTGATGCCATGAGATGCAAGACCAATTTCAGAACAATCTGACAATAAAGTGAAATCTTAATCTTAATCTTAAATGCATTAAACCATGATAATTTTTTAAAAGAAAAACAGAGTTTAGGACGTGAGGAACTGACACAAAGACGTGCTTCTGTGATTACGGAAAACTCATCGTTAACTCACTCTCTAGCTGGCAGTCCAGCTTGGCCAGGAAATCCACGCTGAAGATTTCCCGGATCAGCTCTGGAGGGAAACACTCAGCCAGAGCCAGGGAGTAGGCCAACAGCACCAGCAGGTGGGGGTCAAAGGAACCTGGTGTGAGGAAGACACTTCCACTGATATCTTCATATTGGATGCCACACAATTTGTCTGACCTAAACACATATACTGTATCCCTGGGGCTCTCCAACAGAACCAAGGGTAAGTCCTGGGATGAACCAGGTATCTAGAACTCAGCCTTGTAAAGGTGCATTTTTAGTATATCCACTCAAATATTTTCCTAAGTCTGCATTAGCAAATGAAATTCTTAACATACCTTATCACACGTGCTTTATATATCCAACTTAACATTCTCCCTCTGGATTTACAAACTTAAAGCTTCTACCAGAAAACTAAATTAATTCTTTGACAAAAACAATGGAAACTAATCTGACATACCAAGTACCTCTTATAGCAGACATCTACAAAATTACGGTACAGTGAACTAGTGAGCAAGTGATAGAGAGAAATAACAGAGGTGGAGACTCAATGGTTTCTTTGTAAGGGTGTACAACCGCTACCAGAACACTTACTGATATGAGGAGTGAAGTGCTGGATACAGGTGTCGAAAAACTCATCTGCTCTCGGGGGATCGTAGTTCAGTACAGAGAAAGGTAGCAGAATGGCGTATGTTGCTGAGTGGTGTATCTGCAAAGAAATCCATTAATTGTCAGCACTGTCAGTTTCATTTAGACGTTTTCTGGATCTGTACCATTGTTCATACAGCCTTATTACATGTAATAATGTACCTTGCTTTGTAAGTGCCTCAGGGTAAGAGCGTCTGGCAAATGAGAAAATGTAATTGGTTTCGCACCTGACTGATAAGTCCCCTTCTTCCTGTCCAACTGCGTCAGGCCAATGAGGTCAAATCGAAAGCGCTAAACTGTGGAACACACCCCTGGTTGTGCTGACCTCACAAAACCTCGGTCTACACTTGCCTATCACTAAAGTTGCCTTTTGGACCATTATGACCATATGACATTACTTTTGCTAGGAAACACTCTCCACCACGATTGCCTAATTGCTTTTACGTGTTATTCATTCACACAGCTAGATACTCACTGAGGCACTTCTGGTTAAGTATCTTGCCCAAGGATTGTACCTCACCTGGGAAGTGGCCCAGCAACCTTTCAGATTACATACCCTGTTCTTCGCCACTATGCCACACCGCTGCCAGGCGTATCCCGCCTCACTGTACCTTGTCTACGTTCTCCACGGTGACGTCCGCCACGCGGTCCAGCAGCGGGGTGCAGACGTGGTTGGTCTTGGTCAGGAAGAGGGCCATCTCAGGCACGTTGGTCCAGGACACCTGCTCTCGCAGCCGGAGGAGGGTCTCCACGGTCTCCTCCAGGAGCACCTCCTCGAACCACTCCCCGGCCACGTAGCGCGTCTCCTCCAGCAGGAGGTCGAGCCGGTCGGCCTTGCGCAGGCGTTCCAGGCCGCAGCGGTTCAGCGTCTGCAGCAGCCGCACGTAGCGGCCGGGCGTGCTGTGCCGGTGGGAGGGGTCGTTGCGCGCCCACCGGGCGATGGCCCCGGCGAAGCTGTGCAGGTCGGTCAGGCTGCACTGCGGCAGCATGGCCGCCGCCCGCGCCGCCGCCGCCTCGTCCAGCCGCGGGTACGGCAGCATGGCCAGGACCCGCGTCAGCAAGGCCACCTCCGAGGGGAAGATGCTGACCTGCAGGTGACTGCGGGCGAGAGGGCGGCACACGTCAGTCCCGCCTGGGCATGGAAATGGATTCCACAGGCCTACACTGAAGGGGAACTCAGTGGAAGAGAGGACCGGGAGGTATAAGAGTCTCCACTCACCGTTCCAGGACGTTCCTCAGCTTGGCGAACAGCTCCGGGTTCTGGTAGTGCAGCAGGATCAGGGCCATCGTAACCCTGGCCACCTCCGCAGGTTTGTACACGGCCAGGTTCCTATGGATGACCGAGGCGATCCTGGAAAGAGGACAGCCGGTTTAAGGGCATGAGCCAGCAGAGGTTTTGAGAATAATGGGGAGCAGGAGACTGACTGACTTGCTTATCAGCTGCAGGTTCCTGCTCTGAATCTCCTCCAGGGTCTCTACCATGGCCAGTGTCTGCTGGGTGTTCAGATCGTCAGCCAACAGGAGTGCGGCACTTTCCAACCTGTAACGTCAAAAACTTATTATCAACGTGCCATTCTATCACACAATCCTATCACCTCCTCTATGGTACCACTCTATTTACCACTGCAATTTCTATGCAGTCATAGTGAGTCCACTGCAATGTGCGTGGAGAGACTTCTAGGTTTCAGAGATCAGGATTCGTCAGAGCCTTTAGGAAACTTACATCAAAATAAAAAGCCTCAGTGCAACTCTTTGATGGGTCTATGTAGACAAACATAAATGTATGAGGCTGTTAGGCCATTTTTGTTTTTATTTTAAACTAACAAGCAGTGGGCAGCAGTGTAGTGTAGTGGCAAGGAGCAGGGCTTGTAATCCAAAGGTTGCTGGTTCACTTCCCCACCAGGGCACTGCTGTGGTACCCTTGGGCAATGTAGTTAACCCAGAATTGCCTCAGTAAATATCCAGCTGTATAAATGGATAACTTCTAAAAACTGTAACCTATGTAAGTCGCTCTGGATAAGAGCATCTGCTAAATGACATTAATGTAATGTAATGTAACAAATGTCACTTGGCGCTAACCCGTCTCTGGTCTCCTGGCTGGCCATGGGTCCGAGGGCGGCGAAGAGCTTGGTGAAGGAGGTCGCGTCGGTGCTGGAGTCCACCAGCTCGGTCAGCCTCTGCTTGGCAGCCAGGCGGAAGTCGCAGTTGTTGAACTGCAGGGACTGATAGAGGCCGAGGATCATGCCGATGTTCTCGGCATCCAGGCTGGCTACGTTGAGCAGGAAGATGCGGTTGCACTTCTCCAGCAGGGGGCGACAGGTGTGCCTGATGTTGCGCAGAAACTGGACCACCCTCCTCGGGTTGTTGTAATGGGAGGGGTCCATGGTGTCCAGGAGGGTGTCCGCCTTCTCAAGGAGGATGTCCCGCAGGCGAGAGGAAACCAGAGGGGATACGCTGATCATCAGGGTAGAAAGGACCCTGCAGAAAATAACAAGATTGATGTTGTATCTGTGTGGCCACCTGCCTAACCCTATTGATTGCACCTTTACTTTGTCACTCTGGTTAAGAGCATAAGCCCAATTCATAAATGTAAACGTAGATTTAAAACACAGTCTAAAGATAACATGTTAGCCTTTGTGCTTTAATTTGCTACATAATTCAAAGTCATTATTCTCTTTTGTAATGCAGGAATGGACACAGCAGTTCCAAGGCAAAGCTGTCTGAGCCATTCATGGCTCTGTTTTAAGCAGGCTGGTGAACTGAGTACATCAGGCCTGCCAGTAGCTTCCACTCAGTGCACTAACTTTGAAAACCCAAAAAGGGTCAAACTGCTGTGCAGGGGGAGTGCTGTTTCTATCCCTGCATATTGCTCTTGGTCTGACGCTACTGCTCATTCAACTTCAAAGGATACACTTCTGTTCTTTTGTGCTGCATTTCGCTCTGGATAAGAGTGCATGTTAAATGAATGTAATGTAGTGTAGTGTAGTGTAATATCCTCACAGTGGTAACTGTGAGTTTGCATGGGTACCTGGCATCTTGAATTGTGTCGAGTTTCTGACTTAAAATGTCAGTTATTTGCCCCATCAAGGGACTATGCTGCAAATGCTGATCACTCAAGCACACAGAAAACTTGGACAGCAATGGCATCTGAAGACTGCAAAAAAATAAATAAAACAGGTCAGAAACGTATTTAAGACACAGTTTCGAAATGTTACCACTGCAAATAATTTCTAAACCACAACGTTAAACAAAAAAGCCAAGGCTTACCTGTCTAACCGATTCCAGGCTTCTGTAACCAGCTGCTGTACAAGAGAGTCGTGGTGTTCCACACTGAGCCTTTGGGAGAGGGAAACACACAGCTGTCCTTCAACAACACAGAAAACTGAACAAAACAGGACAGATCAGCATAGCGGTCACACAGCATGGCAGATGGCCTACTTCCTACCTGTATTTCAAACCCCACTGTATGAAACAGGAAGCACTTTACATTACACACTTAGCAGACGTCCTTAACCAGAGAGACTGTTTAGAGACAGATTATTCACTTATCCAGCTTAATATTTTCTCTAGCAGTTCAGGTTCATGGGTCCAACAGCAGGGCACCTGGGAATCCAACAGGCTTACAAGACACTGAGGCGCACTGCTTGAATCGCCTGCAAAACCCCAGGGAGAAGCGTGTCCGACCTCACGCCCTCCTCCTTCCCGCCGGTACCTGAGGACGTTGTACAGCATGTCGACCACGGTGGCGTCGTCCATGAGGGCGATCTTGTTCTCGGCCAGCACGCGGAGGGTGAGGAACTGCGGGTGGGCCCTGACCTGCTCCACCGTCCGCAGCATCTGCGGCCTCTCCTTCTGCAGCTGCCACAGCATGCTCACGGCCCGGTCCACGTGGCCCACCGACAGCTTGGCCTTGTTCTTGCCCACCACGTCGAACAGCTGGTCCTCGCTGACACAGGCGCTGAGCTGCTCCATGACCTGGTCCTGCGTCGCCGGGCGTCCGTGGAGGTGCCTGCATAGCCGGGGCCAGAGCCTCAGAGCCCGCAGCCGGAACAAAGCCATGGGGAGGTGGCCTTACTGACCTCACGTGTGAGTCGGGAGGGTGTGTGTGCAAGTCCGCATTTCAAAGAGAGAAGACACACTCCAGCTTCTCCAGCCGGCTTCAAAAGCTGAGAGGACACAGTTGCTGAGGGCACATTCCTGATGTGTGTATCCGCAGAGGGAAGTTAATGCTTCTACAGAGACAAAACAAATGGAAATACAGATGTTCCATATGGTTAATGTTAATGGCACTGAAGTTGACCAAGAAGAGAGGTAAGTGGTTAAAAATCGGATGTCAGACACCAGTAACTTTAGAAGCTGCAGTCAGGTCTATCTCAACATCACTTCACTGAAATCACTTAACGAGCCTGCAGTTGGTCTCCACAAAAGGACAAGTAACCACGATAAGCTACCACAAGAAACACGGCTTACGTCTACTCAGAAAAAAACAATAATAACCGAGGAATTTAATATTGTTTCACTAACCATGTACTTGAATTTTACTAATCAATTGAACTTTGCATGTGACAGGGGTACAGGTCTAACTTTATGGTGGAGCAAACTTAAGGTACATTAGTGAAATATTCCCACACATTGAGCTGCTGAAGTCGCTCCAATGTATCAATGAAATTCCTGCCCACTGAATTACTGAACTCACTCGAACAGCTAGCTAGCGAGCTACCGACCCACTTCACTAGCAAGCAAGCTAACCACCCATTTAAGTTCGGACAGCTCGTTCTGGTCAGTCTTCAGGGCTGCTCCCTACAAAGGTGGCGATTAGAAAACACTGTCGTGCATGTAACGGAACACACATTACATTACCTATTGTGCCGGATCTTTCGAAGCTCACTCGATTTTCTCCGTGGCCCTGCGCTGTGCAAATGTCAGTATGACTTTCATGCTGCCTCTTCTGCTAGCTACATTACAAAATCATATCCGCGCTGCTCCCCACGTGGAGACGTTACGCTCCCGATCCATTGAAAAACATTCAGAACAACAGCTGATCTAATTGGGTTGCTGAGAAATAAAACGACCTCATTTAATTTCTTTAATTTTTATTATAATGAAACATTAAACTTATACAGATCACTGTTACCCTAAACGACAACCCTTCGTGCAGAAAGTGCATTTTCTGTTTCAAAACTGCATGTGGCTAGCAAGCTAAGTAAGGGATCATCTAAAGCTTCGTACGTACTTTCACAAAATGGTACGGGATAATTGATGGTATATTGTTCGTTAGCGAAACGCGAAACAGAAAAGTAATACAATAAAAACTATTCTTCACTATAAATTATAAGTGCTTATTTATGGTAACTCGTTCACTACAGATATATAAAGTAAGTAACATCTTTTACTTGGTCCCCGGCACTCTACCGTAGACCTTAGATTAGAGAGGCATGTCCAAATTTATCAGATACATACGCGTTACTACGGTTTGGGGGCGGGGGTGCGCATCTAGACCATTTCTTTTAATGGCATGGCATATTTTGTTACCCCTGTTGCTAATATAATGCATGCATTTGTAAATAAGTTGGACTATAATTTCTTAGCAAGCATGGACCAGTATCCCTTAAAAAGAGATTAGTCAAACAACACTAACAGTGACATTGTTGGCGCTTGTGCTGAAACTGAATGGCATTTAGAGGTGAAAAATAAATTATGGACAAACTGGGGATTCTTATTACTTTACCGCAAATTTGGTTGCGGAAAGTGAGCCGCGGGGCACGCGCCGATGAAAGGCAGCGCGGGGTGACTGTGTGACCCCCCGCTCTCGCGCGCTGACTGGCGGATTTTACCCGAAATGCATTGACGTTTCTCATAGCGCCATCTTTAGAAATATAGTGAAGGAGAAGTCTTGTCAGACTCGTCTTTTCTCGGCTTTTGAAGAGCGACCCAAGGATACCGGTCGCAGTCGAACTGTTGAGGTATTAATATAGCTCGGTTTTGTTCGCACGGTTAAGTATCGTGTGCCGGTGAGTTGGAAATGTGTGCGAAGTCGGGCGAAGTTTGTCTCCGTCCCCGCCGCCAAAATGCAGGCCACGATCCGGGAACTCCGCTGTTTTGGAGACGCCGCTGGCGCTGAATGAGACCTGGGACCTGGCTGTTGCGAAGCTAGTATCGACATATATATTCCTGTGATTAAGTGGGCGTATGCCGTTTCAAAATTGAATTTATCTTGGCATACAACAGAACTACAACTCGCCTTTTATTTAGACAGATAGCATAAGGGCCTGGTTGAAACTGAAAGATCTGGCGCGACAAGAAGTGGCACACACTTAGCTAACCAGCTAGTTAGCTACATGCTTAGCTCGCCACCAATCAATGAGTCAAAGAGTAAAGCTACTAGCTAACGTTATTTAGCTCTGTTCTTTTTCGAGAGTCCAGTACATCTCTACTTATTTGCATTTCCGTCATGAATAGTGTTTACCCTGCATGTGTGCACTAGTTAGCGTTAGAAAAGCAAACTTGCTAGTTACATACCTCAACTCGGTTACTAGCTAGCCACCTGGTGTCTCCAGATGAAGAGGAAGACATGTATATTACATCCGGAATGTGTTGCTGTTTTGTGTAGCTAGGTCGGAGGCACGTTACCTACGTTGCTGATGCTTACTAGTGCGTTAGGGGAATCTTCACCTGAGTGGCTGGGTAGCGTGCGAGGTAATAACTTATCATTGTAAGGTGATGCCTCTTTTGTTTGCTAAAGTGTACCATTTTGTTGCGTCTCAGGGAGACACTGAGTGACCATGGGGGTGAAAGCACAGCGCCCTCGCTGCTTCTTTGACATCGGCATCAGCAACGTTTTCGGTAAGGAGGGCAGTTGGTCAGTACTCTGCACACGCTGCATCGAGGAGGACTCTGGCTTGCTGAACACACAATCTCACGAGTGACACTCATTTCGCACACACATAGCCGGCTAACTGGCGCGTTTGCCGTTTTCATCTAACACGATTTTTTTCTCTTGCTTCTTAATCTCTTCCAGTTGGGAGAGTTGTTGTCGAGCTGTTCTCCGACGTGTGTCCGAAAACATGTGAAAACTTCCGCTGCCTCTGCACAGGTAATTGCAGATCTTAGATGCATGGATTTTGACATGTGACAGACAGATGAGGAGTCATTCAAAAGGACTGAGAATGAGAACCTTCCATGGGGGCTCGAATGGTCCAGTCACTTTAGCCGATTTCTTGAATTTTGGCAGCGTTTTGTCTTGAACAGTACTGGAGGGACAGTTGTACAGGACACGGAGCAGTAGACGTGAGTCTGTAACAGAGATCTATGTAGGAAAAACTTGATACAATTCATCTCCCAAATGACCTGCAACTAAAATGCGTGACACTAAAACTATGTATTTTCAAATGCAGCTAAGACAGTCAAAATAGGCCTTAGATTCAGATATCATTTGGGATATATCCACTAATCAGACTTTACTGATACAGCAGTACTCAGGAGGCCTGACACTAATTGTTGGCTTCTTTTCCTTAAGGGGAAGAACAGCATGGGAGTTAATTGTCGGGCTTCACTAAAATGAAAGTAAACTGACGTGGGTGCAGCTATGTGCTGTTGTCTCCTGGTGGATTCTGTCTTCTGTTCACGTGCTGATGTATGCCGTGTGCAACTTTAGTTTCTGCTTCGTAGTTGTCAAGACTAACCTGCAACTTTTTTTTTCTCGTCCAGGGGAGAAAGGAGTTGGGAAGGGAACCCAAAAGCCACTGCATTACAAAGGATGCTTGTTCCACAGAATCGTAAAGGACTTTATGATTCAAGGGGGAGACTTCAGTGAAGGTAGGAGACGCTCACAGTTCACCAATCAGACTGTTAGCAATGTATGTTAGCCAATGTATTTCTCTCTGTGTGTTACATGTAACTGTCTTTTGATAGGCAACGGCAGAGGTGGTGAATCTATTTATGGGGGATTCTTTGAAGGTGGGTGACCTACTTATCATCCGCTTCAGTAAATAATCTTTGGCAAGAACAGAACGTGATGGTTTTGAGAGAGACTGGAAATGGTCTTACTCGTTTTGTGTATGTCTGCTGCAGATGAAAGCTTTTCTGTCAAACACAATAAGGAATACCTCTTGTCTATGGCAAACAGAGGCAAGGATACCAATGGATCACAGTTTTTCATGTAAGTACTCATAAGTAGTTTTTTAATCCTTACCATTTAAATGGAAGTATTTCAATCCAGTTGTGATGAATGTGTCATTAAGCAGTTTTGTTTAAAAAAGATCTTCCAATCTTTCCATTTTATGGTTCAACTTCCTGTTTTTGTGACGTGTTCCGATGAGTAGAACAACAAAACCTACACCTCACCTGGATGGGTAAGTAATCTGTCACTAGCACTGGCCGAGTGTTAATGTACTCAGGAAACATTGTTCTGTGTTGTACTATTATGGAGTTCAAAATATTTAGAAGAATGATGATCAACAGGGAAGTTATTTGACTGTTGATGAGAAATTACATGAACTAAGTGATGCATTAACTGTTTTTGTAGTTATTTCCGCATTTGATGTATTTGACAGATTGGATATGCATTTTGTGTCCTAGTGTTCACGTGGTCTTTGGTCAAGTAATCTCCGGCCAGGAGGTGATTAAGACCATTGAAAGTCAGAAGACAGATGCCAGCAGTCGGCCCTACGCTGAAGTGAAAGTGCTCAACTGTGGGGAGCTTATTCCAAAATCTAAAGGTTTGAATCTGTTTGCTAAAATTAGACAAAGTGCACGTACAGCACTGTGAGCATGTCTAAACACGAGGACTCCCAGTCTGCTTCCCACCACACACACACACACACACACACACACACTCGCCCCTTGTCTTGTGTAATGAACTGAAACTTTCGTCCGCAGCTAAAAAACAGGAGAAGAAAAGGCGCAAGTCGTCGTCCTCCAGCTCCAGCGAGGACTCCAGTGACTCGGACTCGTCGGCTGACTCCTCCTCCGACTCGGAAGGCGAGTCCGAGAAGGAGTCCAAGAAGCGCAAGAAGAAGCACAAGAAAGAGTCCAAGAAGAAGAAGAAGGAGAGAAAGCAGAAGAAGAAGGACAAAAAGGGGTTTGTGCTCATGTCTTTTGTATGAGCAAGTGCCACCCCGGAGTGGGGATTTGGGTGACATCTTGTCACATTTGGTTATGGAAACTGAGCTTCCTCGAAATTAAATGCTTAAAGCATTTATTCCCACTCTGCTTAAGATGCAAATAAACATTAGTGCTGCATACATTTTAAAGTGTTTGTTAGAACTGCTGACAAATATTCTCAAAGGCACAATTACAGTTTTCCTGTAATGAAAGCAAGCCCTTCGTGTGGCTGTCAGCATGGTGGCTGACCCCAGCTCTCCCTGTGTCTTTTGCAGCTCGGAGGAGGACAGCGAAGAGGAGAAGGGCGAGGCGGAGCCTGTTTCCACGGTGCGACCCGAGGAGATCCCGCCCATCCCGGAGAACAGGTTCCTCATGAGGCGGAGCCCCCAGCTGCAGCAGAAGGAGGAGGTGATGGGGAAGGAGAAGGAGAAGAAGAAGGAGAAACCCAGGGAGAGGTTAGCTTGGAAGAAATGGCTAATATCTCCCAGGGGGGTGCAAAAGTGTGCAGGTGCGAAATCTCTTCATGAAATGTTTCTTCTCTCCCCCCCTCTATTTTTGGCAGCACCATGTTCAACTCCCAGCAGTCGTCGTACCAGAGAAGACTTCTGGTGACGAGGTCTGGCAGGAAGATTAAAGGAAGAGGGCCAAGGGTAGGTATCTGGAATGAACACACCATTTAACAGCTGCCTCTAAGTGAGGGTGTTCCAGTATTTCTCTGAGTTGCCATACAAGAGAGACACTGTTCAGGGCCTACTTGGAGATGGAGATTGGAGATGCTTGTCAGTGCCACCTAGTGGTAAAATGAAGGTACTGTCATTCTTCTGGGGGAGCTGCACTCTCAGTCTGTGTCAGAGACACTGCTGTTTTTTGGGCTGCTCAGTCGTAGTTCAGAGTGAGCTCCCAGAGGGTCCTGAACCAGGCATGTTGTTTTCGCAGCGCTACCGGACTCCGTCGCGCTCCAGGTCCAGATCGAGGGACCGGTTCCGGCGCAGCGAGACGCCTCCGCACTGGCGCCAGGAGATGCAGCGGGCCCAGCGGATGAGGGCTCCCAGCGGAGAGCGCTGGATCAAGGGAGACAAGTAAGGATCTGTGGGCGTACCGTCCCCATTTTACATTTACATGCATTCATTTGGCAGACATTTTTATCCAAAGCGACTTACAAGTGAGGCAGAGTACAGCACACACAAAAAGCCAAATAAGGAGTCAACAATATTAGACATGCTGCATGACCAGGTTTCGATAGCTGGCCAGACAAGGTCCAAGCTCAATTCTGAAAGATTTGGAGCTAGTTTATCTGTTCTCAGCTCAGTAGAATCATTTCTGCTTTACAGTTCAGATTTTTTGACTCTTTTAGTTATTGCTTTGTTGCTGCATCACACAGCCATGCCTCCATAGGCAACTGATATGCATCATAAAGAAACTGAAGGCTCCTCTGGGTTGGTACTGTAAATTTGTGCCCGGATTGTAATGAAACTTCATCAGTCCTCTTGTTTGCAGGAGTGACCAAATGGAAGGCAAAAATGAAACCGCAAAGCCCCCAGTGAGAGGGAGGGAGAGGAAGACCTCTGAGAACAAGCAGGAGGCTCCCGACAGCCCCGGCCGAAACCGCGAGAAAGAGAAGAAGGGCCGCTCCCACCGCTCTAAGAGCAAAGAGAAGGACGGCCAGAAGACGGCCGACAAGGAGGAGAAGCACGACAAACACAAGGCCAAGAAGAAGGCCAAGTCCCGCAGCCGGAGCCGGAGCAAAGAGAAGAGCGGCAAGTCAAGGAGCAGGGAGCGGGACGGCAAGCACGGCAAGGCCGAGGAGAGGAGGGCCCGCTCCCGGAGCAAGGACAGAAACCACACCAAAGGGAAGGAGAAGGCAGCCGAGTCCGCAGCAAAGGAGAGGGAGAATAGCAAAAGCAAGGAGAGGACCAAGCAGGCCGAGGCAGAGGGCAAGGAAAAGGACAAGGAGAAGGAGAAGGACAAGGACAAGGACAAGGACAAGGACAAGGACAAGGACAAGGACAAAGAGAAAGAGAAGGAGAAAGACAAAGACAAAGAGAAAGAGAAGGAGAAGGACAGGGAGGAGAGGAAGGGCAGGAATGGTGAGAAGCCCAGGGCAAAGTCCAGGAGCAAGGAGCGGCACCGGAGGTCCCGCAGCAGGAGTAGGGAGAGGGGCAGGCGTGCCTCGTCCCGGGACAGAGACAGAGACAGAGACAGAGACCGGGAGAGGGAGAGGGACCGGGAGCGGGAACGGCAGAGGGACCGGGACGACCGGCGGAGGGGCAAGGGCAGGTCCCGCAGCCGGGACAGGAGGCGGAGCCCGGACAAGAGCAAGAGCAGGGACTCCAGGAGGGGCAGACGGTCCCGGAGCAGGAGCGGCGAGCGCGAGCGTGACCACAGCAAGGACGGCTCCTCCCACGCCAAGCGCGGCCGGGCCAGCGAGGAGCCCCGCAGGAAGAAGAGGTCCAAGAGCCGCGGCGGCAGCAGCAGCAGTAGCAGCAGCAGCAGCAGCAGCAGCTCAGACAGCGAGGGCGAGCGCGGCCGCCAAAACAAGAGCCGCCGCAGCGCCAGCCCCGGGTCCAGGAAGAAGACGGACAGCAGCAGGGAAGGAGAGCAGTCTCAAAAGGCCAAGGAGAAGGAGAAGGAAAAGGGGTCGTCTGCCAGCCAGGAGAGGAACCAAAAGTCAAAGAGCCCAGAGAGACAGAAGAACCACAGCAAGGACAAGAAGTACAACTCCAGCCCGAGCACAGACGACAGCGATTGACCCTGTTCATAACCGGCCTCTCTCGACCCGCGAAAAGACCTGCCCCTCCTGGACCATCTGCAGCAGCGCAGCGAGACTTCCTACGGCTGCGGACGTATTTGAGACATATCTTTTTAAAAGTGACTTCAGTTGGCTCTTCAAGAGAATTGGCAGCCAGGGATATTTATACTACTGAAGTTTTGTTAAAAACTTAAGAAGAGCAGTGTGGAATCTGGAATCTGGTTTTGTTTGTCTGGTTTGCGTCTTTTTGTTTTTTTTTTTTCCTTTTTTTGCATTTTGTTTCACAGAGATACGAATCAGAGGAAACATGAAGAGCGTTGTATGCTAAGCTCCTGTTTTACTTTAAAGAACCCCCTTTAAAGTGACTCAATGACTGACTTGTCTCCTAGCCGATGCATTTGTAGTAGGAAAATGATCTTCATTCAGTGTGTACAATGTTTCAAAAGACTATCCCAAGGAAATTCTTATGCCCCCCCCCCAAACCAGTCACGTCATACTCAGGATTCTTCAATATAAGATTCTACTTTTTCCATGTCTGGAGGAGAGCTTTTAATTTAGAATGTCTTTGTAAAGGATGTTTTAATTGAATGGTTGAATCAGTGTCAACATTGTGTAACAGGTTAAAAAAGAAACAACCATTGTATGTCTTTTTTTTTTTTTTTTTGGATGTTTTCATGCTGCACAAGAAGTTGACACGTCAATATGACTGTTAAAAGCCTGTGGAGGGTGGTGGTTGGGCCATTTAAGCCTTTGAAGCGTAAACAGAAATTTTTGAAGGAAATACTTAACGAGGCTTGTTTGGCTGTAGAAACCACAAGCCACTGGCAGTTCCTTCCTTCTCTGATGGGTCTGAAGGAGGCCACCTTTGAATCAAATGGATGTCAGTCTCCCTGTGTAAGCTGTTTTGATTGAGAATGGAAAGTGGTACTCATTGTTCGAGATCTTTTCTTTTTTCCCCGCTAAAGTTCATAGTTTGAAGGGCTGTGGCGTGTGTTTTTATCGGTTCATTGGAAAGAGGTGGACATGTTTGAGGAGAGTACAGACTAATGTTTGGAAATTGAGACCCTTTGTTTTCGTTTACGGTCATTTGGACCATGGGAGGTGGTGGTCTACAGGTGAAAGAATTGCCCCTGATTGTAACGGATTGTACCTGTCTTTGGGTGTTGATGATGTAGACCCAACACAGTGAGAAGTGCTGCCACATCTCTCCAAAATTAAGAGCATCATTTCATTTGGGAAAATGCCATTTTATATTTTTTACTTGTTTCATTTGGTTGCCATCCTGAAACGGTTGTTTGTGAACTAGAAGTTTTTTTGTTATTATTGGTGAACCCTTATCATTTGCAGATAAAGCATTTGCTTTTCATACATGTTCTATGCTAAAATATCAAAACATGTAGAGAGAGTGTGTGTATATGTATCACCTGACAAACTCATGTTGTGATTTTGGTTCGATTCACTCCACTGGGCCTAAAACCCTAAGGGGTGTTTTTTTTTGTCCCCTCTTGTAAATGAAGACCCCTAGCTTTATTAAAAAAACAAGATATAAGAAAACAATATTCATAAGTGCGACCTGTTTTAAAATAAAAATCTAAAGTCACCAGTATAGCATGGGCAGTAATTGTTGTATTGCATTATGTTTTGCAATTTTTTTTCTTCATGAATTGTGGAGATGAGGTTGGTTTGCAGCTCAGAGCAAAAAAGGGAGATGAGGCATTTGGCTTTGAATGTGAAGAAGCTCATTAGATGCACCTGATTTCACAGGAGAATTTTAACTATCCCTGTGTCATGGGCAGCACATCTTTTTGCTGCTTGAAAATGAAAACCACAGTAGGCCAAAAAAATAATTTTAGTAAAGTTGAGACTCCCAACTTCAAAGGTTAAAAACGCCAGCCATCCATTTCAAACAGTGTTTTGACAAGGAATGTGTAACGGATTTGCCAAAATCTAAACATTGTCCGTAGAGGATACAGTGAAAGGGCTATAAGCATGTTACTGTGTCACAGGTTGTGTGGCTTCAACATGCAGTTGTCTGCAGTGATGGTCTGAAAATATTTGCTTAATGGTTGGCTTTACAGCTTTGCACGCTTGTTGTGCTTGGGGGCTGTAAATCACAATAGCATTTGTTAGTCTTGATGTCCAGCTTCAGGTTTTTTCCCCCCACTTTGCCCCTTGCCATCATACAGGCTAAACAAAAAATGGTAAAATTCAAAAACTTCAGAGGCACTTCCTTCTTGATAGTCACCTGAAACATATCTTTAGTACTGTCTGAAGAAAACGGTGAGAGAGTGTTCCAAGGAAAATGTGAAGTTTACATCTGTCAGTTTTTCATTAACACTAGATTCTTAACACTAGTTTGAATGAAGTCCTCTGATGCCTTCGTTACGTTGTCTTCGTTACGATGCCTTCGTTTTTTTTTTTTCTCTGAACTATGAAGTATAAGGAGCTGAATTCAATTGTGAGTCGCAGTGGCAAATATTGTTTGAATTCTGTCCTTACTTTACGAATGACTTCAAAAGCACATTTTTGAGTCATATTTAGGAAGTATGATTTTCAAAGGGCGATGTCTGGTTTGTTGTCGGTTCCTGTGTCTAGCAAGCAGACTGTCTATAGTCACTGTGTCCTACAGCCTCCCTTACAATGCTTGAGCCCTTCTTCCATTTGCAGGTCTGCACCTGAAACGGCTTAAATCACATTGTAGTTTGACATGATTTAAAATGTGCTTAGCTACTTCATTCTTCAGTTCCGAGTTTTCAGAGATTTTTTTTCAAGGCAGCATTTATGCAGAAAATGTCAAATTGTCTATATGGTGGGAGTCGGAATTTTAAGTAATACCTTTGAATGTGCAGAACAACAATGGCAAGAATAGGTTGCATGCAATCACAAGGCTTTCAGTCTGAATTTCTGGTGACTTTGGGCTAGGGGCAAGAGTACAGCTAGAGGTGATAATTTAGCGATATGCATATTCATTTGATTGATTTGTACAAAAATAATGCATAAACTGTCTGACAGACCTGTTGTGCATGGCCTTGGTCCAAAGGCCAAGAAAGCCAGTAACACACATCTAGAGGTTTGCTGGATGTGTCAGATTGGACAGGGAGAGAGGATGTGCGAAAAACACATTTGGCAGCCATTTAATCGGTGTTTGCAGCCTTCAACACATCATATGCATCAGGTCATGGAAAAACAAGTGTGCCAAATTCAGCTGTAACATACCGTCATGAAAAGTTTTCACTCAGTCAAAGGCTTTGACTGAAGAGTGTTTGCAATTTAAGCAGGATGGAATTACGTGAGATAGGAAAAAAGATGTTATTATAATTTGTGTTTATCTGCTGTTTTCCCTGGAAAATGTAAGACTCTTTCAAGGCTTAAGTCCTCTCGTCTCTGTCGATTCGTATCTTCTGCTGCTGAAATAAAACATGGTATACAGATAAGGCCTCTGCACTGCAACGTATCTAACTATTTCTGCATGACTTGGTTGGACTCCTCTGAGTGTCAGGCAGTCATTGGTTTTATCTAATGGAGTACTGGACAAGCAGAGCTTTTTTACACTTCGAAGGTATGGTGTCTTGGACTTGAAAAATAACTATCTTCAGAATGGGAGGAATGTCCATGAAGGTACGCCGTTCAGAGAACACTGCAAAAATGTGAAAAATGGGTCTGCTGTTCAAATGATTGAATCATGATGAAGTCACACTACAAAATCTGGCCAATATAACATCATAATGGCCATCGAATTCAAACTAGCAGATCAAATTATGAGAGATATGAAGGAATAAAGACATTAGTTAATATACTGCCAATGACCAAGCAGACATCATTTTCCTTGAGTTACTTTCCTTTATGTTAACATCTTTACAGGATCCAAGTTGGATCTCTACCCCATATTTATAAAGTCAGAAAACTGTTAGAAACTAAGAGATATGTTGCGACTGAATTAAACATAGATGGGGTATGTATACTGTATTGAATACTTGATAGTTAAATGGGTCTGTCACACTCTTACAAGATTTAGTTGAGGGGCTACAAAACAAGCAACACAATCCAAGACAACAGATCAGCAGCTGGTAATATTGATCTGACTGAGGGGTAAGCTGCCTGATCCTATAGTATAGGCCATGTTCATTCATAAAACCTTTGTGGCGTGTAGTAATATATAATTTTGTGTACATCAACATAAGCAAGAAACGAACGGGTTGGTCCCCGCTGAATTACTGGGCTGGGTTAGGAGTCAGCTCGCATCTTCTTTTGAGTATTGTCTGTAACAAAAAAATGATTTGTTGTGGCATTGCATTGTGCATTATCTCGAAGACAGTACATAACGCCAGTCTTTTAAATTTAATCACAATAAATGGTACATTATTTTTAATGAAATATATGCCTTCAGCAATGAACAAATTACACTGTCGCCTGTTTAGTCAAAAGCTATGCAATGCGTCATTATAAGGAGCGAGAGAAAGTAAACGGGGAGCAAGTAAATTATTGCATGAAATTAAAATGTTTAACAGCTCCCGTGGCGCTTGCATTTCTGGTTTTACAGGTTATATACTTATCCTGTTTTAGGATGCGATCAAAGTGGCGTTTTCACGGCGGAAGGACCTTCCACGAGTTTGAAGGCGGAGTTTTCACTCCCGGCAAGGGGCTGTCCCTCCCGTGTGAGGTTCTCTTCGGCAAAAATCTAGGACGTTTCCCAGTCTTTTGCGAGTCAGGCAAGTTACGCAAGAGAGTGCCCATTCATTCGGAAAGCTGTCTCCCCTCTATTGAGAAGAGCAACAAAATGGCCCCGGTTTCCATCAGACGGATTTTGATCAGTGAAAGTGTCGATCCCTGCTGCAAGAAGATTCTGCAAGAAAATGGCATTCAGGTCACGGAAAGGCAAAACATGAGCAAGGATGAGCTCGTCGCTGAAATTAAGGTAAACTTAAGTCAAAGTTACATCGAATGCGTCTGTAACTTAGCTAACGCATTTCTTCCACATCGAACGAGCCGGGCAACTTAATTAACCGTTTGTGTAATCTTTTTAGAAGTAAACCCACTTGTGCAAAATCAAGACATCTTGCTTGTTGTGATGCTTTAATCAAAATGGGAGTCAATTGTTTTCGCGTGTGAAAAAATAATCATTTGCGGCTGGCATCTTAACTCGATAGTGCATTAATTCGGTTTTCGCAGTTGTGAGTGTGCAGGGTTTCTTTAGTAATTGTTTAAATTTGTATTTTTAAAGTATAGCTTGTTAGAACTTGTGCAGAGCACCTCGCCTGCACCACATCGACTGTCTGATGCAACAGTAGGGGGAGGCTTACAATCTCTCCAGCGTATCACTCGCTGTATCACTTAACTTGAACTCAACCTGAACTGCGTTGTACTGAAATAGCTGTTATCTATTTGATTCATAGTCTACGGCTTCGCATTTGTTTGAGTCATTCACTGTTTGAATTCACTTACTGGGAATGGCGCACTCAGTCATTTTCCAACTCTCACGCGATGGGCACAACGTTTAGCGTGGTGTGCTTAATTATGTAACTAGCACAATTGAGCTCTTAACAACCATTACGGTAACTTTTGATGTTGACATACTTAGGTGCACTAACAATTGTTAATTCCAAGTAACTTTTTATGAGTTCACGTAAAGAGGTGCAGACAATACTGAAACATTATTATTATTAATAATGATAATAATATTATTATTATATTTCTGTCTAAACAGGACTATGACGGTCTTGTTGTTCGATCTGCTACAAAAGTAACAGCCGAAATCATCAATGCGGCTGACAGCCTCAAGATAATCGGTAGAGCTGGGACCGGCGTTGACAACGTGGACGTGAATGCAGCCACAAAGAATGGCATTATCGTCATGAAGTAAGAAATCAAAACTTCACAATGCAAAGGAAGGGGGAACTATGTCGCTTTAAAATAACAGTTAAAATAATATCTTTGTTGCTCAGTGATAAAAGATTTTCCTGCATAGATGCAGGCTGCGAACTAGTTATGTATTTTACCATAAACTTGGTCTTTGCCTTTCCCAAGATATCCCTCACAACTAATAATAGTCTTTGAAATAGCTTCGAGTATGATGGTTCAACACTACTGCTCTGTACTGTGTGTATAAATGATTTTCTTTCCTTTAGCACTCCAAGTGGCAACACTATCAGTGCTGCGGAGCTGACATGTGCCCTAATAATGAGTCTCTCCAGGTAAGACACACTGACGCTGTCATTACTCTGTGGAAGTGTGGGCCGCTACATACACTCTGCATTACATTACTGGCATTTAGCAGCTGCTGAATTTTTACATGGTATCCATTTATACAGCCGGATATTTGCTGAGGCAATTCCGGGTTAAGTACCTTGCCTAAGGATACAACAGCAGTGCCCCTGCTGAGAATCGATCCAGCAACCTGTCAGTTACAAGCCCTGCAACATACCACTATGCTACACTACCGCCCCATTTAAAATTTATAACTGCAGTCAGACTGATGCTCCGTTCTGTCCTCAGGCACGTGCCACAGGCGGCCATGTCCATGAAGGCGGGGAACTGGGATCGTAAAAAGGTAAATGGGGGGGTGCATGTGGGATTGACTGTATCATCCCCCGAACAATAATCAGATAAAGCGTTAAGATTCCTGAGGCTCTAGGTCTTTGCTACGCTCACTGAGTCTGGACTGATGGGGTCTGAATGTTGCCACGGCTGTCTGGGTCTGCTGCTGAGGGACTTCTGCCAGTGTTGGTTTAACGCTTTTGCAGTTCATGGGCGCGGAGCTGTACGGCAAAATTCTTGGAATAGTTGGGCTCGGACGGATCGGGAAGGAAGTGGCCACCAGGATGCAGTCGTTTGGAATGAAGGTCAGTGTGCCGGATCGAGCTTAGGCCGGGTCTTCAGCCGAGAAATCCCTCACTGTTACAGGGTCAGGCAGAACCTATTGGTGTTCGTCTCTGTGTCAGCGTAATAGCTGAGATGAGTTGGCAAATGTTGTTGCGTGTTTGTTTGTCTGTGACAGACCATTGGCTACGATCCCATCACCCCCCCTGAAGTCTCCGCCTCCTGGGGGGTGGAGCAGATGTCTCTGGAGGAGCTGTGGCCTCAGTGTGATTACATCACTGTGCACACCCCCCTAATGCCCTCCACAACAGGTAACGTGTGAAGCCCTCGCCAACAGGTAACCTGTGAAGGAAGAGAAATGGCACCTCAGTTTCTTGTGTCCTTTTTGGGTGCACTTTACTTAATAGAGGTCTCCCGTATTTCTTATTTCTACTTAGGTCATATTGTTGGAGAAGCCAACGCTGATGTTGCATTAATTTCTTTCAGGTATATTTTTGTTTAGCATAATGCCATTTATATCTAAAAGTCTCCATGAAGCTGCGCTGTTTCCTCAAAGAAAATAGTCTTCAAAGATGCTTCACCTCCTTCCCACCCTCAGGCACAGACTGAACTTTGCTCCCATGACCCGGGCTGCAACAGATGGCATCATAATAGTTCACTGCACCTTGCAGTTGCGTTTCCTGCCGTGGTTCATTGCTGCTTCTCCTGAGAGCAAACCTATGACATCATGTCCTATTACTGAGGCTATGCTCGGCACATGCCCCCTGGCCCTTTCTCTTCTCGTGACAATGAATACATTGTTGAATAGTGTAGTGAAGAAGGAAAGCAGAAATGTTCTTTTGTAGAACATGTTTCTGAGCCGCATGTGACCTTGTCTGCTCTGTCCCTCCTCGTCCTCAGGGCTGCTGAACGATGCCTCTTTTGCCAAGTGCAAGAGGGGAGTGAAGGTGGTGAACTGCGCCCGCGGGGGCATCATCGACGAGGCCGCGCTGCTCAGGGCGCTGGAGTCTGGCCAGTGCGGAGGCGCCGGTCTCGACGTGTTTGTTGAGGTGAGGGCACACGACCACCTGCACCAGATCCTTTATGAATTGGGCTGCTTTTGTACAGTCGGCAACTTTGAACGTTAAAAAAAACCTGCTAGTCTCTCCAGACTGGAATTATCTGACTGGCCAGAAGCTTCTGGGTTGTTATAGTTTTCAGTGAGGTGGAATTTAGGAGCAGTGTAGAGGGATGTGCCTACTCTGGCTCCATGGATTTATCAGAGTCCTCTCTCTCCTCTCCACCATGTGAAACAGGAGCCGCCTAAGGACCGCGCCTTGGTGAACCACCCCTGCGTGATCAGCTGCCCCCACCTGGGGGCCAGCACCCGGGAGGCACAGGCGCGCTGCGGACAGGACATCGCCCTGCAGATCGTCGACATGCTGAAGGGCAAGGCCCTGGTGGGGGCGGTGAGTACCAGCCCAGTCCGCTGGCACTGCGGGTTCACACGCCTCGCTCGGAAAGGGTCACGCTGCTGACGTGCTCACATTTTAGACCTGGTCTCTGATTGGTAGTTGTTCACACGCTTCCAGGAGGGGTTCAAAAAAGGCGGGAAATGGCTATATGCAGCCTTTGTGATTGGATGGTGACTCAGAAATGCCATCCTATCACTGATAAGCCATGCCCCAGAGGCTTTACCATGAATACCTAATAGTGTAGAAGGCCAAAATAAAGCAGGGTGACCCTTTACCAGGCTGACAAGTAAGGCTGACAAGTAAGCATCTGTTTCTGCGTGTCTGTGTGCTGAGGGGCTCATACCCAGCCAGCCTCTCCACCTGAGCACCTACACACTTGATTCATTCAGTTAGCACTTTACACAGTACACTGAACTCCTGTAACCCCCTTCACTCAGTTCTGTGATTAAGGACAGCTGGAAAACATGCTTTACGGTGAGCCTTATAGGAAAGTCTTCACCCCCTATAGCTATGTGACCAGGTTCTTTGCAGATTCACACAGGCAGAAAAAAATGGAAATTTTCCTGACGTTAATTTTACACTTTACCACAGTGTGCCACAGGACTGAACTCCCAAGGCCATTGACAAAAGACTTTGTGTTAAAATAATTGTTTCAGACTCAGTGTAGTGCTTTCTGTATCACACTTTATGATACATACTGTAATGTGCTTGAAGCATGGCTGAGCATTCCTTTGTCTCTAACATTACAAGCACATAGGCTCAGGTCACATTTAATTAAACTAAAAAATTAAACAGTGTGTGGAGATGCCTCTGTGCCTCCAGGTTGTGTTTCTTTGCGACATCAGTGTTGAATCGGTCCAGAAGTAAACTGACATCTCTGATTGGTTGAATTGAACACAGTGCAGGGAACAGTGTTTATTGATCCAGTCCATGTTGGTATGCGTGATGAACTTGTTGGCATTTTTTGATGTAGCGTCTGTTTTTGATGCGTGAATCCAGGTGAACGCCCAGGTGCTGGCCAGTACATTCTCCCCCGAGTCCCACCAGTGGATCAAGCTGGGAGAGGCCCTGGGCTCGGTGCTGAGGTCATGCACCACTTCAAAACAACCCTATGGTCAAGTGCAGGTCACAACCCTCGGTAAAGGCTTTTTCTGACTGAAGGAATATAAACACAGAGGGGCTGTGTGGTTCTGTCAGTGGCATTTATACAGATCTGAATATTTACATTACATTTACATTTATTTATTTAGCAGACGCTTTTATCCAAAGCGACTTACAAAAGTGCATTCAGTAAGTACAGCGACAGTACGGGGACAGGATGTGTATAGTTCCACAATGAGAGAGTTCTCAGCTGAGAGCAAGGTTTGTTTGAGGACGCAGTACTATCAGATTTGTACAATTACAGCCTATAGGGCAACTTATACGATCCACTTTCAAACGGCAAACTTCAACAATTTCAAACGGCACAAAAGGCGGCAACAAGAGACAAATTTAAAAGCACAAATATGTTGCCTATAATTTTAGACATCAGATATTTTATGTAGAAATGTGGTTTAAAGGCTTAACCCTAAACATATCTGAAATTTGTCCCACCCTAAACTTTTGAGGCCAAAGTAGTTGAAGTCTTTTAGATATGCACAGATTGTGTGAAATGTCTCCCTCTGGTGTTAATCTGTTCATATTGCAGCTGTGATTCAGAGTAGTCACAGTAGTCTGTGCAGGGGATTCATTTGTATCTGTTCATTGAAGATCACAAATTTTCATATCAGCACTGAAAAAATAACAATATAAATTTCAATACTATGTTATGCCTTTCTGTTGTAAAAAAAAGTGCTATGTTAAAAAAGTGGTACCTTGAATTGTAATATGGATGTTTAAATGTCTCCCCCTGGTGGTCATGGTGTATTTTGCTCTTTTCAGGATGGGGCATGAATTAAAGGGCTTTGAGAACAATAGGGAACAAATGATCTCAGAACTGTATGGATATTCCCTTATTGAGACTGTTTCTTTATAAGCAATGCAAATCATGTAGTCATATTTTACTACTTTCATTTAATGTCTAAATGAATTCTACAAAATTTCAACTAAATATTTTGCTCTGAAACAGGAGAATCCCTGAAGAATTCCTCTGGATTCCTGGGCTCAGCTGTTGTGGTGGGATTGCTGAAGGATGGCTCCAGGAGCAGCCCTAACCTGGTCAACGCCCTCACTCTGGCTCAGGAGACTGGAATCACGGTGTGCTATTCCTACAGAATGCACTCTCCATCAGCATGACCTACTGTAACCACTGTACTTTTAAATCAGCGCTCTGATTTGTGAAATAGAAACTCTGCCATTCTTAACTGCTAGTTTTAACAGAAAGCCATTGTTTGCCCAGACACCACTGCTGACTCATAAATCTTATTTTTTTGCCCCACTTAGTATGATGCTTGTCTCTTGTGGTACTCGCATGCACCAAACATGCATTCATTGTTGGTTGGCTGTAACTCATTTGTATATTGAGAAAAATGCAGTAATACAATGAATAGCGTATGATTGATGGTTGATATTATCCTTCAAAGCCTACAACACAAAGACAGGCCGTTGTGTGGGTGGAGATCGTGATGCCTTTTTATGTTTGACTTGCAGGTCACCAGAAACCATGGCGACGGAGGCCAAGGGCAGGCCCGGGGATCGTGCGTGGTGGAGGTCTCCACCAACGGGTCCAGCTGGAAGGCTATTGGCTCGGTCCAGGGGGACGTCCCCGTCCTTCTGGAGCTGAATGGCAACGTCTTCCGACAGCCTGTCCCTCTTCTCGGGAACCTGCTGTTCTTCAAGGCCGCTGCCAACCCCCAGCTCCTGCCCGACGTCACTGGTGAGACAGCCCCGCCCTCTTCTCTCGCTTCCTGTATCTTCACCTTTGACCTCTGCCCGTGGGCATGACCCTGGGAGAGACAATGGGACCATTCTTCCTCCTGGCTTGATTGTTCGGTGGTGAACACGAAAAGCCACGTTCAGGCCGACCACAAAGGTCAGGGCATACGCGAGATGGCATTCAGCTGGCCTGAAGCAGTGCTTAACAAATGTCCATTAGAATGAGCCCTGCCTTCTCCTGTAGCTGGCATACATCTACAGAATATTTGTCCCTATTCCAGTTTCTCCCTCTTTTTGTCACAGGATCAATGTGTTGTACTATAGCTAGATGACAGTCTGCTATATTTGATTATAATATATTATGAACTGTACTACCGATGTTAACTCTTGCAGTCCTTTCTTTGTCTCACTTTAAGTGATAGAGGCATGGGTGAGTATCTCTTATGTATATTTACACACATGACAAACACATAGGCATCAGGTTGCATTTAATTGCACCCAGCAAAATGTGTGGACTTGCGTCTGTGTACCAAGCTTTGTGTGCATGTTGATGTCCTCCAGGCATTCTGCCATCCTGTTATTTACCTCCCCTGAATCTGGCTGCCCTTCCTCTCTGAGGGTTTTTTTTTTTAAAACCTGTGACTGACAATAAAGCCTGAGGCTCCTCCCTCTCGCCGACTGGCAGATGTGAAGGTTGGGGGTCGGTGTTATGTGAGAGCGGGCGGGGTGAGTTCCTCAGCTCCGCCTCCATCTCGTCCCTCAGGTGTGCTGGCGGCCGCGGGCGTGGCGGTAGAGTCGTTCAGCGCCTCGGCGGCCCGCGGAGGGGACCAGTGGTGCTGCGTGGGGCTCTCCTCGCCCCTGAGGGACCTGGGCACCCTGAAGCCGCTGGTGAAAGAAGCCGTGCAGCTCTCCCTGTAGACACCTCTGAGGGATTTCACTGCAGACCTGAGGGACCTGCCCTCGTATGCCTTAAACCCCACCTTTAAACGTGGCATTCAGCGTTTGGACCAGCCTCTGCTAACAATTCACTAATAAACATTCCCCTTAGTCTGAGTTATGGAGCGTGTTTGAGATAGAAATTAAATGATTGTTAATGCAAGAAAATACTACTTTTTTTTTTTTTACTAAATCTGCTTGTAAAAATGTTGGTCACACATTCAACCTAATAAAACCATTTGAAAATCAATTGCATGTGCAATGTATTCAAGGCAACTTTTGCGTTTTTGTTGTATTCAGTGCATGAACCAACCAAATAAGTATTCCACAACTTACCACTAGACTGTCCAGAACCCAGGTATCAGTAACATAGTACTTGTTGTTGATGTCTTTTAAGACCAGCTCTTGTCTCCATGGCAACCATTAAATATTTTGGACTGTTCCATTGTGCTGTTTCCCTGGTGGGTGCTTCAGCCTCTTGTCTCCCTGTTAAAATTAGGATGACCACTAACAGTGAATTCATTATCTGACAAAATCCAAGAAGGATCTGTATTTTAATGGTTGGAGGAAACATTGACACGAAATGTATTAATTATTAGAATCTAATACATTCATAATAAGTATAGGCAGCCCAAACAAAATCTTCCACATTTATTGTTCTTGGTTTGTGAATGTTTATGTTTGAATCAAAGGTGAAACTGTTGGAATTTGGCTCTGGGATTCGCCATGGCTTAAGAAGCCTATATATATCTTACTAAATACTAAGAGCAATGCTGTGGTCATTATAAACATTTTATGTTAGCTGAATCACATTTTCCATTCTGAAAGGGGAGAGTCTTGATGTCTTTTTTCATCCATTCCCTTTGTTCCTCATTGCTAAGGACTTAAAGTTAGTTCATACTACGCACACAGACTTAGGTTATGTGTGACTGCACGATGTCTTTACTTGTTACATAGCATGGACTATGAGACTGGCTGGCTCATTCATATTTGTGACTATATACTGTGTAGCACGTATTGTATCTGTATTTAAAACTATATCTAGATATTTTTTGAGATATTGAGAATCAATATTGATTACTAGTGTAAAAGTGTAAACGCTGACCAGGAGACATTTATAATAAATAGTTTGTCTTGTTGACACACTATTGACCTTTTTTCATTTCATTTTCTGTAGAAGATAACACTAGTTTGCAATCACATGAATACGATCAATGTAAAATCTGTTACAGCAAGGAGATCAGCAACCTTGTCATTAACAGATGAGTTACAAAGTCAGTGGTCAGTGAATCATTGGTCCTTTATCACTCAATGCTTAAACTTTGCTGTTGTAAGAGCAATGAAGACCAGATATGAAACAATTGAAAATGATTTTTAGATTGGAATTTCAGTTTCATTCTAGGCTGAGCCAGTCCTCGGCACTAGAGGTCTCCTGTTAGATTATGCAATGAATTTAATCCTTATTAGGATTAGACTGAAAATGCCATGGCAACGAAAGGGAAAGACCGGCGTGCGGTTTACAGGGAATCACTGGCCAGCTGTGTTTTCCTAGTGCTTCACTGATGCGTTATTCTGCAGAATGATTACATTGCATTGCATGTTCGTCTTTGACGCTCGTTGCGCGGTTGCCGCAATTAGAATCGGACGCAGCACAAATCACAACGTTTCTAATGTGAAGCGCCGCACGTGATTCGGCGCTGTGTCTGTCTCCTGTCGCTTTCTCTCGCTATGGCCACGGAGCGCGTCCCCCGGGGGAGACGCGAGCGATGGCGTTGATTCGCCACAGCCTCCTGTTCTGCTGGCTGGCCGATAATATCATCCGAAGGGCTGCCCGTGGTCTGGGGAGGCGAGGTGACAGCTGAGCGCCGCTCCAGCCTTCCGCGGATACCAAAATAGGACAGCGGTACTCGCATTCTCAGAGCTAATTGGAGTCCATCTGGCTGGGTCAGCGGAGACAGGACAATCCGTGCGCCTGGGAATCTACCGAGCTGGACTGCAGCGTGCTTTTTTGTTCCCTTTCCAGCTCCGAAAATACTATTGCCAGAAGCGTTATGTCCATGTACTGAGCAGGTGAGTGGAGCTATTGTTTGGCGAGGACTATTATCTAGCCACCTAGCTGTGTTCGCTCCAGTTTGTCGTGCAGTGGCGAACGAAATGAATTCGTGCACGCTGCGAAGAGATTTTTGCATTTTATTCTACTAATTATTAATCGTGTTGCATTTAACACCAATAATAACGACAATGGTTATAATAGATTTAGAATGTGGATGAGGAGAACGTTGTCAGTAGTAGCTGTGTAGACCAACTAAATAATCACAATATGGAATACCTACAATAAAAAGCCCTGTTGAAATGTGTGTAAAGGTCAGTTCTTGTTATTATATTTAGATATATAGCCTCTTTTGGATACATGTTTTGCTTGCTTTTGCGAACAAGGTTTAATTTTGTTGCCTTAATACCAACTACGTATATTTATGTAAAGTAAATCAATGGGAAATTTCGTCCACAGTGTAGAGTTGAATTCCATCCGTAAGGGGTACAAGTGTTTGGTATTAAATGTGCTTTTTTAATTTTAAAGTAAATTTAGGTAATTGTAATTATGTTCACATTATTGATTACTGTTACACTACACAATTAAACCAACAGGTTGATGTATAGCCTAACTGGAGAATGATAAAGCACCAGACCTGTAGTTTATTTCATGGGTGCTGTAATAGCATAATACTGTAACAATGCCACAAATCATTAAACACTAAAGGTCAGTCAGTAATTGAAAACATCACACAAGTGGCAAATGTGTAATGATATTAACCTTTCAAAAAAAATTCTTGCAGCGACAATGTCAGCTAAAGGGCAGGAGAGCTACACGTATGATTTCTACGACGCTGACCACCCGACGGAGCTCCTGGACGCCCTGAGGGAGTTCTACGTGGGCGGCCTGTTCACGGACATCACCCTGCAGTGCGCCACGGGGGAGACATTCCGCTGCCACAAGACGGCGCTGTCCGCCCGCAGCTCCTACTTCAGGGTCATGTTCACGGCGGACATGCGGGAGCGGTCGGGTGACGCGGTGACGCTGACGGGCGTGGAGGGCGACGTCCTGTCCGCCCTGGTGGACTACGTCTACACGGCGAGGGTGAGCATCACGCAGGCCAACGTGCAGAGCCTGCTGGAGGCGGCCGACCTGCTGCAGTTCGGCGCCGTCAAGTGCGCCTGCGAGGAGTTCCTCGTCCGCTTCCTGGACGTGGACAACTGCCTGGGCATGCACTCCTTCGCTGAGCTGCACCTGTGCCCGGCGCTGGAGCGCGAGGCCACCCGCACCCAGCGCTGCAGGTTCGAGGAGCTCGCCCGGCAGGAGGAGTTCCTGGAGGCGGGCTTCGAGAAGCTCTGCTCCGTCCTGTCCGCCGAGAACCTCAACGTGCGCGGGGAGGAGGTGCTGCTGGAGGCGGTGGCCCGGTGGGTGGCCCACGACGTGCCGTCCCGCGCCGACCGCATCGGCGACCTGCTCCGCTGCGTCCGGCTGGAGCTGGACGAGGCCTACCTCGCCGCCGCCCTGGAGGTGCAGCGGCACTGTCTGCCGGGCAGCGAGAAGAAGGTGCGGGCCCTGATCACGCGAGCCCTGAAGCCTGGCTCCAGGGAGGTCTCTGCAGCCTCCAAGAGGCCCACCTCCAGCATGTACATCATCGGGGGTTACTACTGGCACCCGCTGTCGGAGGTCCACGTGTGGGATCCGGTCACCGACGCCTGGGTGAGTGGGAAGGACATGCCGGACCACACCAGGGAGAGCTACAGCGTGGTCCTGCTGGGGCCCAACATTTACGTGACGGGGGGCTACAGAACGGACACCATCGAGGCGCTGGACGCCGTGTGGATTTACAACAGCGACCGGGACGAGTGGGCAGAGGGGTGCCCCATGCTCAGTGCCAGATACTACCACTGCTCGGTGGCCCTGCACGGCTGCATCTACGCCATCGGGGGGTACAGAGGGGGCGCTCCCGCGCGGGAAACCGAATTCTACGACCCCCTGAAAAGGAAGTGGTTTCCTGTGGCCGACATGATCCAAGGTTACATTACATTACATGATTAGAGCGACTTACATATGGTGGGTTACAATTTTATCCATTTACACAGCTGGATATTTATTGAGGCAATTGTGGGTTAAGTACATTGCCCAAGGATACAACAGCAGCGCCCTGGCAGGGAATAGAACCAGCAACCTTTTGGTTACGAGCTCTGCTCCTTACCACTACGCCACCCTGCTGTCCCGGGTACGGGGAGGTTTGACTTCGGTTTGTGAGACGTGTGACTGTTGCTCCTCCTGCCTCCAGCATGAGCAGGAAGCTGAAGGGTAACAGGGCAGTCACATAATGGAGGGGGTGTTACACACACCACGTGCACTCAGCTCAGATAAATATTTATAACACAGAGTGTGGTTCGCTGCCTGCTGTTCTTTTATAGTCATCAGAACAGAACTGTGTGCAGAACACACACACACACACACACACACACACTCTCTCATACTCCACACCTCCACTGGCTCTGACTTTTTGGAGAAATAATAATAGTTTTACTGAACCTGGCCATAGTGCCAGGGTATACTGACTGTCTCTAACGTGACACTAAACCAATGCTGTCTGTGCTATGCAACTCCTCCACCCTGCCAGTGTAACTGCACATGGGTGTCTCCCACTGGCTGTGAAGGCCACTCTCCCTGTGGATTGGCTGTGAATGGTTGTTTGGAATGACTTGCAAATAGATTTTTTGTCATAACAAAAGTCCATATCTATATTTAAAGCATATATTAAAAGCATGTGTATTCCATACTGTGTAGCAGGTTTATATCCTGTATATGAGCATGATTGTGACATTTTAATTTGATTTGATGGCTGTTTTCCTGTATTTCAAAGGTGTGGGAAATGCCACCGCGTGTGTCTTGCATGACACAATCTACGTGACGGGGGGTCACTATGGCTACAGAGGGAGCTGCACCTATGAAAAAATTCAGACCTACAGGGCAGACATCAACGAGTGGAGCATAGCTACAATTAGCCCCCACCCAGGTACATTCCAGCCATCCACTTATTTTAAATGGGATATCACAAATAGTAACAATGTAATTTAACAACAAGTACAGCACACATAACTCAACAAAATAGCATAAGCTCATTTTAGTTTGACATCATCATCTGATTCATGTATTTACTTCATATTCATCATCTGTGAATTTTTACATTTTTCTCTTTCACTTTTCTCACAATTTTTTTAATGCTTTTCCCCTTTCTGCAATCCTATTCTGCAGTCCTGCGCCACACGCTAATCTCTCACGTTCTCCCCACATTCCTCAGAGTACGGCCTCTGCTCAGTGTCGCTGAACAACAAGCTGTACCTGGTGGGCGGGCAGACCACCATCGCCGACTGCTACGACCCCGATAGGGACGAGTGGCGGCAGCTGCCGGCCATGAAGGAGCGGCGGATGGAGTGCGGCGCCGTGGTCATGGGCGGCTGCATCTACGTGGCAGGCGGGTACTCCTACTCCAAGGGCACCTACCTGCAGAGCATCGAGAGGTACGACCCCGACCTGGACGCCTGGGACATCGTGGGCAACCTGCCAGGCCCCGCCCGTTCTCACGGGTGCGTCTCAGTCTACGCCGTTTAGGCCCGGCGCCTGACCGGCCTGCAATGCTGCCGTCACAGTCTTTGCCACGATCCCAGAGCTCTTGGGCATCGCCGGCATGGCAGTGACTCACGTCTGTGTGCCCCATGCCATTAGGCGCTGGTGACGAACTGGAGTTCCGCCAAGCTCATGCATCCTCTGAGGTGCTGCACCTGTTAGTACTTTCCAAAAAAAAGATAAGGAACACGTCATTGTGTTACATGGTAATCAGTGCATTCATGTGGCTTTTATTATTAAACTGGCCCACATAATGAGATGAGGATGAGGTGCTGTCCGACAACAGCAGATGGAAATCTGATAAATGAGTTTCCCCGTTCATGGTCGAATTACAAGTTTGATCTAACAAAAAAATAGACAATGAAAAAAAGCACATTGTGCACAAAATCATTTGCAAGGTAATGATACACTTAGGGATTTTAGATTAAGATTTTTGATAAATCATATGGTTGCATTTTCAAACCAGTGTTTCTATGCATTGAATGTGATAAAGGAGAGCTCCAGTACAGCCTCTCTGATCTACCAGTATGTTTTTTTATTTCTGTCAAAGGATGAAGTCATGTCATAATGTATTAGATGACTGTTATAAATATACTGTGCCATGTGACTTGGCAAAGTCGAGCCAAGAAAGCACAACCTGCAGCACACACTGTTAGACTGTTTATTTCTTAATGCTTCGTATCATGGGTATAGGAATAGTATTCCAAAGAGTGACTCATTGATTCATTGTGTGTTGCTATGGTGGGAAAAGTGTTTTGATTGGTTCATATGAATGAGTAGTTGAAAGAACATGGTAGCTCTACCCTTGTTGGTAATTAATGAAGCTTTAGTCCCCCATCAGTAACTTTCAAAGGGTTTGAATGGAGAGGAAGTTTCTTGTGCCAGCACCATATCTGTATTTTACCTTACTAGCAGAAAGAGGAATTAAATAAGTAGTGTTCATCAGAAGATTCATCCTTGAACACATTGATACATTTCAGTTTCTTATGAAAGGGCAGATTGAACTGTGGTAATTGATTTAAGGTGCTAGTGCTGGAAAGTGTGTTTAAATATGAACTATATTATGACATGATGTATGCCAACTTCATAACAACTCAACAGTTGGCAAAGCACAAGGAACTATTGAAAAATACTTGTGGTTTGGTTGTAAATAGTTTATAATGAATCACATTTGTATTCAAACCATATTTTGAGTATCTTTTGTATATTGGTTATCTTTTTTGACATTAGGCAAGGACATTTAACATTAGTAAATATTTTTACATGTGATGATAACCTTTCCGGTCACTTGTATTGTAGATATTTCCATAATTCAAAAATAATAACCTTGGAGCCACACAAGGAGTTTTATGTTGGGTTATTTATACTGATATCAAATATCACATTATTTATTTGTCTAACAAGAGGTCTTATCCAGCGATATGTACAATGCTTACATGTTGCCGCTTACACTGTATGTGACTTATTTATACAGCTGTAGATTTTCTACAGTTCTTTAGGTAAAGAGAAGTATCTTACCCAGTGTTGGATATTGACCAACTTAAGATCCAAGGTGTTGTTCTCTCAGGCTCAAATACAATTATCGTAAACATTTATTTATTATCATTTTCAATTTATCATGTGTCATTTTAATATTGTATGATTTAACTGTATGACAGTTTTATGAATTGAGTTGAAAGGCAGCTGGACAATCTTTCAGACAAAATGACAGAAGCTCAATGAGATCAGCAGTACCATTTAACTACCATCAGACTTGTATTAGATTGTGAAAATTTGTATTTATTCATATCAATATGAGCCAGTGTTTAGTATTATTCTGAATGAAGTTCAGATTCTATTGCCATTTTGTAAGCCATTGTGAAAATAAAATTTGGAATGAATGGACTGTATTCTTGATTCTTACAAAAAGGAAACCATGATCAACACTGGACATAGCAGGTGGGTCGAAGTTAAAAATAAACATGGTGCAATGTTTATGTTATTTTGTGACATGTGCTTTGGGTATTGCCTGAAATTATATCCAGCTTTCATGATAAAACTGTCACTGCATGAATCCATGTCTACTTTCTCCCTCACTGTTGCATTCTTTGCCTGTCTGAATACATTTTAATGACTCCACTTCTTTCAACATGCTACACTGTGGTTTCACATTACAAAAAACCAATACAGTAACATCTTTTCTGGTGGCATGTGTTGTGTGTCTCTAGGTTGAAGATCTGTGTTTGTTCCTGTGTATTGCGTGTCCGTGGGTGTCTTGTGGAATTGTCTCGGTTACAATGGTTGAAACTTTTTTTTGCAATAATACAACATTTATACATAATATTATTACGTATATCTGTGCAGCGATATGCACTACTGATCCAAAGAAACAAGCGTAACGAGTAATCTGCTTGAAGTCTGCGGCGACAGGTTCATACAACATTGTGCCCAAGAACACTGCCCAGAAATCCAGCTCTCGAACAGATGACTTTTGGCCCACAACGCGCTCCGTACCGGCGCACTGATTTGTGGGAGAACTCGATAGCTACAGACCGTGAAGTCTTTCGGTGCGTGAAGGAGTGAACAAGTCGCTGTAGGTAATACTTCTTACTTGCTGATTAACTTTGCATTTTACTTTAATTTCAAAAGCTGTGCAGTTACGTGTTCGCTAATGGCTGTAGTTTGGCCATTTTTCGGTTGGTCTGTAGCTGTAGCTTGATAAATTGTAACTGCCGGTGTAGTTAGCTTGTAAGCCGTAGTAATACAAAACGTTTGCTATCAAAACTGGAACACGTTCTTTAACGTCTAGAACATGTAGTAAATACAATATCAAATCGTTATATAGCTTGGAATGTGTCCTGGAATGGTTGTGTTTGTTATTATTTAAAGGAAGCACGGTCAAGCTAAATGATGTAGCTTAAAGTCCTAGCGGTGCACGTTCAGGCAACGGCGACGCATACACGTGGGTCGCGTTTTCGCCGCCTCATGTTCCGGAGGTGTCGTACAGCGTGCGTTTGTATGAACACGTCGAATGAGCTGCTCGTGTCTGTATGCTTAGTCTGTGATTGCAGAGGGTTACAAGTGGATTGCGAGTGGATGTCATATAATGGTGCTTGGTGAGATATTTTGCAGTTTAGAGTAGTAAGCTAGTAAATCACGATAGCTATCTTTGAAAGTGGGATTAAAAGAGGTCTGCACATTAGCTGGTCAGTCGGCCAGTTGTTTCTTGTATACTTTCTTATACGTTATTGATCAGCTCTTTGTCTAGCTCCTGCCCGCAGCACTTGGTTGAAGTGACGTGCGTAGCAGCATTAAGGAATAAAGCCAATTCTCGTATAAGTTCCTAGTTGGCTAGCTAGCCAACTACCAGGCATTACCAGACCCATTGTACAAGCCGTTGTGTTGTTTTTCCTGCAGACATCAAAAATGGCAGAGAATCAGGAAGTCACTCCGCTTGAAAAGAAGGTGGCCGAGCAAATTGAGGTAACGATAAATGCGGATTTCACTGCAATGGATTTAAGCACACCATTAAAAAATTATGACTTGACGAGTCTCCCCTTCTCTCCATAGTATTACTTTGGCGACCACAATCTTCCAAGAGACAAGTTCCTGAAAGAGCAGCTCCAGTTGGATGATGGATGGGTGACACTTGAAACCATGATCAAATTTAACAGGTAGGAATTTCCATAGTCGTCAGTGTACCGTAAGATGGTATGTTATTAGTGTGCAGCTTGGTACGGTGGGGATAACGATTTAGCCTTCAGTCAAACGAAAATGGAAATTGTATGCTAATGGAATTACAGCAGCTATCAGGGCTCAGATTGAAAAACTGATCAACTTTTCATCACCTCCCTTTCAGACTCAAGTGTTTAACAACAGATTTCAACATCATTGTTGAGTCATTGAAGAAATCAAAAACCGGCCTTCTGGAAATCAGTGAAGACAAGACGAAAATCAGGAGGTCTCCAGACAAGCCCCTCCCAGAAGTGAATGACGAATACAAAGATGCCCTCAAACACAAATCGGTCTACATTGTAAGTTTAAAGGAATTGTGCTTTCAGATCCCAGTCAAACTGAGTTTGCACTCTTTTGTTACTTATGCATGAACATCATTTCTGATTTCCTAGAAAGGCTTTCCGACAGAAACCACACTTGATGAAATTCAGGACTGGCTGAAGGGAAAAGGCACAGTTGAAAGTATTCAAATGAGAAAAAATCTACAAAAGATGTTCAAGGTAAGTTCATGGAAAGGCAAGAGGCTCTTACGTCCACATGTCTATTAAACGACTGTCTCTTACATTTGTTTTACCTTTTTTGCAGGGGTCTGTATTCCTTGTTTTGGAGTCGGAAGAATCTGCCAAGCAGTTTGTTACACGTCCTGACCTGAAAAAATTCAAAGAGAACGAAATGATTGTCCTTCTAAAGTAGGTGCAATTAGACTCGTGCTGTTACTAAACTTGCGTGTGCTCGTTGATTCTAAATTTATGTATAACCTTTGAAATGATAATGGTTATTCTGTTTTCAGAGATGAATACATTGCAAAGAAAGCTGAGGAAAGGAAACAGTTCCGAGCAGAGGCAAAGGCCAAAGCCAAACAGTGAGTATGGCCCTTCGCGTGCAAACGTGGCACCACCATTGGTATTGGAATTACAGGACATGAGTATAGCCCATACAAAAACATGTCATTCTAAGTATACAAGCAAGTATATAAGTCCAGACAGTCTTGATTATTTCATTCTGTACAACTGCTCAAAGTAGTCTGTGCATAGAATTTTACTGTGCCCTGCAGAATGCCATAATTTCAGCAGCTTGGTTTGCCAACTTTGTTTGATGAAAATGCACTACATCATTACTACGTGTACTAACTCAACTATGTGAGTGAAAGTGTAAGAGCCACAATGTTAGATGCTGATTTCCCTGAGGTTATACTAATTATTCGTGCTCATTTATCTCCTGGATTGGAAAAAAAGAAATACTTGCGCAGGCTGTGTTGGCTCACCAGATTCTAAAGGCAAACGCAGAGTCAGGAAGGAATGTTTAAAATCACTGTCAATGCACCGCTCGAATAACTAAAATGACGAAAGGCACTAGAAACGCAAGTAGTAAACATGTACAACATAGATCACATGTAAATATAGAAAAGTGGGTTAAATTGTAAGTATGATGCCCCTTTTGAAAACAAATTGAGGTTTTTTGTGAGTATTTTTAGTGTTGCCTTTTGCATTATGATGTTTATTGAATGTACTGGGTAACAACAAAGATCATAATTTTGTGCAGAGTCATGATGTTGTTTGCTGAAACTCCTCTCAGGAGGATTATTGTTCCTTTAGGAAAAAAGACATTGTGACTTCAGGTGAGCCATGATTTTGTATACCTTTTTAATCTGGCCCTTTTTCACAGGGAGAAAGAGGAGAAGCAAAAACGGGCAGAGGATGAGGAAATGGTAAGGCACTTAGATTAACCTTCCTATTTACATTCAAAGATGCGTGAATACATTTTAATTTCCTGCAACTTGATTTATCTGGGGCAGTATAAATTGTCACACAAATGTCAGCACATTCAATATGTTGTGGTAGGAATGGCTGGAAGCTATTGATCAACTCCTCTTCTCTTTCGTTCTGCAGAAGTCCCTGGATGAACAGACGGGCTGCCTGCTGAGATTTTCAGGCGACCTTCAGCAGACCTCCAGAGAGGACTTTCATGAATTGTTTTCAGGGCATGGTCAAATCAAATGGATTGATTTCACTCGGGGTGCCAAAGAGGTGAGACTTATACCTAATTTCGTTTGTTTGCTTTTTAAGTCGTAGTTGCTGGTGCTACAAGATGAATGTTTAACCTGTGGTAAATGTTACCATTTTAATTTTACGTTAGTTAAAGGTGTTCCGAAACACATTTGTTCGTGACACGTTCAGTATAGATTGAGATGGATTGTGAAATGCAAGCAACACATCCGGAACTGTAGTAAACATTTTACATGGACTGATAATTGCACTTTTTATTTGTCAAATGTGTCTTTAAGTTTACATTACATTGTTGTCATTTAGCAGAAGCTCTTATCCAGAGCAGCTTACATAGGTTAGTTTTTACATGTTATCCGTTTATACAGCTGTACACTTACTTAACCCATAACTGCCTCAGTATCTTACCAAAGGATATACCAGCAGCACCCTGGTGGGGAATTGAACCGGTGACCTTTTGGTTTCAAGCTCTGCTCCTTACCACTATGCTGCACTGCCACCCATAGTTAATAATTTTGCTGTAGAATGTACAGATTCTTATTAATAGTGAATGACAGTACCTACAAGACAGATCATGGTTTTTGGAAAAACTGAGCTCTGCTCTAAACTGCTTTTGACGTGAAGCCCTTTGACGCAAATACCTCTATTATTCATTTCTACATTTCTAAAAATGTTCCTCTTTTCTACAGGGCACTATTCTTTTCAAATCGAACGCTAAGGAAATACTTGATAAAGCCAAAGAGGCCAACGGAGGAGACTTGAAAATAAACAACAAAGAAGTGAAGTGGGAGGTGCTGGAGGGCGATGTGGAGAAGGAAACCCTGAAGAAGATCATTGAAGACCAACAGGAATCGCTCAACAAGCGAAAAGGCAAAGGTAGGCGCCTGTCAGCCGACATCCATACTAGACTGCCAACTTCTCCTAATATGGTGTATTAACCCTATATGCAAAATTCTTGCTTGTAGGGGGCCGGAAATCTGGAGGTCGAGGGAGAGGTGGACGAAGAGAAAGAGGCGGAAGAGATCAGGGCAAAGTACAGTACCAGGGCAAGAAGACAAAGTTTGACAGTGATGAAGAGGATGAAGGTAAGGCAGCTAGAACTGCACTGTGAATGACATATAAGGATTTCCCATCCTTTTAATAAGGTGCAGTGTTTCTCTGCATTTCCCCAACTTGACAGTCAGTTATCTGAAGGTACTGTGCTGTCGGGTGTCTTTACCTCTATTTTCTTTCACCCTCAGCACCTTCAAGCCCAAAGAAGAGGACCCTCGAAGAAGGAAATGGGAATGATGCTGGAGAACCAGCCGCAAAACAAGTGAAAACTGAAAACGGCTCAGAGAAATGAAGCCCTACTGCACCATCACAGTAAACTTTTATTTGAAATATATGTATTTTAAACACTGCTTGAATCCATTCCAGTTATGGCTTCATGTAATGGAGAATCTTATGAAGTCCACCTCGATGTCAACCTACAATTAGAATGTAAAGACAGATTGTGGTCATTTGTCTCCATTTGATTTGCTGTGCATGTCAAAATGCAAAAATGGCAAATATAGAATTAACTCACGATATATGATAGATTTGTTTTTGGGTATTTGGCCAGATTATAGGTATCTGTAACAGCAGTGTAAACTCTGAGAACACATCCTCTGTGGGTGTAAATACATTCTTATTTCTGTTTTGCTAGGCAAATATTGTATTAGGAAAGCCTCTAAATTTTAACCCATTGGATTCAAACCAAGAGCATCAGTGGTGCAAATCTGTTGTAACTGCTTTCTTTCAAAAGTGTGCCATTTTCCCATTTCCATGTATAAATATTTTAAATTTTGTGTTATGGTTTTGCTTTAAAAAAAACATTTGTTCCTTTCTCTACCTTCTGCCTTGTGTTAAACAAATAAAATTTGATTTTTAAATTAGTAGTTACTGCATGCTCTCATTACACCAAAGCATACTGGACAAAACGGTTCACTCCCAACAACTGTGTGCAGCAAAATTCTTACCGATTTCTTCTTATGGAACTTGTATGATGCTGGTAAGTCATATCTCAGCTCTGTCAAGGAAACACAGTGTGACATTAGCTGTAATAACAAAAATGATCTTGCACTGTATTATTACAATCCCTTACCTGCTACTACTTCCATTTTCACCTTCCAGTCAACGGCCTTCTTCTGTATGTGCTGCAAAGTAAAAGGAAGACTTTTCAATATGGCTGAAAACGTTGAGGCACTCAACTGCAGAACCTAGGCTAATTCCTCGCACTGTCTTACCTCTCGTGTTGACGTTTTGTGAAGAGAATATACTGCTGTCCTTGCCATATTTAATGCCATCCTCAGAAACTGCATATCCATACCTAAGACATTAGACCTCAGTTATTTTAGCAATATCTTCTCATAATTTGACGTATGCAAAGAAGATTGCAACACCCGAAAACGTGTACAACTATTTTTCCATTTTAAAAAAAATCCATGCAAACATAACTACCCTTGTTGTGTTTGGTTCCAAACGGCGGGTTCATGATCACGGTGTCAAACTTCTTGGTATATGCAGCTGTTTCCAGCTGGCACACGTCACACTGAACCATGTCAATGTTTTTGAGTTCGAATTCTTCAGCGTTCATTTTGAATGTAGCTAATGCGTCTTCATCGATATCAAACCCAACACACAATCTGAAAACACATGAGGACAATTTATATAATTTACCCAAGGAAGAAAACAACTATACGTAAGTAAAGCCACGGAGCCTAAACATAATTATCTCACCCGGCATCTAACATCGCGGCTCCAATGCTCAGAACCCCACATCCGCAACCGAGGTCCGCTATCAATTTATTCTCTATGTCATCGAATGTGTTGTGTATTGTGTAAAGCATACATGCTGGGGAAGAAGACAGAAAAATTAACAGCTGTTCCGTTCCTTGGGTTTTGACTACCTTCAAATAGCATTGGCAAGAGCTCTCATTTATCATTTGAAATGACAAGAAAGCGGAGACCTGTTGCATGACCTAGCTGACTCGTCCGGCTTGTAAATGTGCACAATTCATACAACGTCAGTGTGCTAAAATCGTCTTTCACCTGCGATGTGAGGGCTGGTTGGATATTGTTCAAGAAGCAGCTTTGGTTCCTCAAAAACGTCCACTTGTTGGAGGCAGCTCTCCAGCTCCTTGAGTTTCATGGTTCACCTTTGCAGTAGGCTAGCTGTCGCTTACAGCGGGTTCCCCTGACATACAGAATAGAGATCAGATTATTTTACAGTGCTTTAACGACGTTTTTTCTTGCTAAACTCTGATTTCACAATTCCACAACCTCAAAATAACATGACAACAGAAAATGCAACATTTGCTTGTCGGGTAGCTGGGGTCTACGGCGACAGGCGACAGGCAACTGGCAAGCAAGCTGGAAAAATCAATCCACGTGGGTACTTTACCTGTACTGCTTCCCAAGAAAGCACACGAGGAGGTTTCAGATGGACAGCTGACGACTGGCTAATAACAATAACCAGACCAGAATTTGCCAGTTGGCTAGTTAGCGAGTAACGAATAGTGCTATCGCTCGATCGCTAACTCTGCTAGGCCATCGATAAAAAGAGATACTTTCCTCTGCGTTTCTCTAAGGTAAGGTGTGCACCTGCTTGTCCGTGGCATTAAATGTGCACTTCGAGTTGACATAGGCAAAAACGTGGTAGGAGAAAACACAGCTGCAAAATAGTATACACAAATGCAACATTAAAAATTAACACAGCTTGTTACTGTGTTGAAGTGGCTGAGACTCCAACGTTGTGTTTGGACGCATCCGTAGTGGGGGGAACCTGAGCACCAAGTCCCAAACAAAAAAAATCCTGGAGGAAACAAACTCAATCACAAAGTTCCGAGGCGGGTTACACGATAGTATTAAATAGTTCAGCATGAAATAAAAATTATATCTGTATTTCAGATAAGTAATGTCCACAATGCAATCCTTACTAAAATAGGTTAGTAAACGACACTGAACGAAGTACGTATTCATATTAAACTGTATCAGTTTTATCTTTGAGTAGAGCACAATCTCATTCGCTCCACTTCACATTGGTTTTATTATTAGAGTTGGATTTATTGTGCTTGTATAAATATGTCTAGCTATTTCTGTATGTTTCCGAATATCGGTTTCTCTTGTTTCCTTGGCCAGTTTTGTTGACATTGCCAACCAACTCTAATTAAATGAGGTAAAACAACTCTAAATGCTAAAATTGGGCTCCTTGTGGGGAAGACAAACAGTGTTGCCAGTTTACATTTAAGTGGAGAAAGTCAGCCTTTAGCTACGTGCTAAATTTCACTTTGTACAGTTGGCTAGTTGGGTATTTAGCTAACTAGCTGGCTGGTTTGTCAAATCTAGCTGACATGGCAAGGGAGGAGCATGATGTTAGTTATCCCCAGTTTTAGGCTTAGGGGCATTGTAAAAATATAACTTGTTCAGTCCACGAAAATGCTTCGTCACACCACAACCTGCTAATGACTAATATTTTCCAGACATACAGATTCCTCCTGCACAAAGGGTTTTTTTTTTCCTATTTCTGTATAGTTGCTACCTGTAGTTATTATCGAGTTCACACCGAACAATAACCCCTGCGCTGACGTATCGCGAGAAAACCCGAGAACATAGCAACAAGACAACAAAAATAAATTCTGGACAACAAATCCAGAGTGCATGATGGCGGCGTCGCTGCTACGCCGGGACAAGAAATCCACAGCCGCCCATCTGAAGGCCGACCTCAACCGGACTGACAACAGTTCGGGTGTCCGTCAACTTCAAGAGCTGCTGGATAGTGTTCTGAACCCAGAAAAGCCAGCGGGAGACACCGAGGCCCTAGACTGGTGCAAATACCTGCTGGCAGGAGGGGAAGGGTTCGAGGAGTTCTGCAAAACGGTTCGGTCCTATGACAACGCGACTTTGTGCGGCTTGGTATGGACGGCCAATTTCGTGGCGTACCGCTGTCGGACCTGCGGCATATCCCCGTGCATGTCACTCTGCGCCGAGTGTTTTAACAACGGCGATCACACGGGCCATGACTTTAATATGTTCAGGAGCCAGGCCGGTGGGGCCTGCGATTGTGGAGACAGTAATGTCATGCGTGAAAGTGGGTAAGTAACTTAACGTTACCTGTAAATGTACACAAAGGTAGGTAGCTAGCTACTCGGTTCGGCAACAAATCCCACAGATTAGTCTAGTTTGTCAACTAGGTAGCTAACAGAGAGCTAGCCAGCTATTGACACGACATGGGGGTATGGATGGGAGGGCTGTCAGTTCGCAGTATGTGCTGACTAACCTAGTTGGGGAGTGTGATGCTACAGCGTCTCGGTAACGTTAGCAAGTTTATTTTTAACCCACGCCTGTGACTATGACGAACCAGAACTTTCAACTGTTTGGACAGGTCATCGACTCTTAATTTACTGTTTTTCACACAAGGCGGTGTTCGTTTTGGTCCTAGAAACCGACCCGCCCGGATAGCTACCCTCCAAGTGTTTCTTTTAGCATGAGCAGTGAGCTGATACAGCTCAGTAGCTAGTTGGCTAGCAAGGATGATTTTTGCTGACTGGGTGTACAAGTTATCATCATCATCAAGTTCATCTTCACACTTAATAGAATCGAAACTACCTTGCTAGGTCACACCAGATTAGTGACACCCAAGAGGCGTATTGGAAAGGGAGGTTGCCATACAGGAGCTAGCTAGCCGTCTTGCTAGCCAGCCAGTTTTCACGTTCAGTACACCAAAGAGAGAATCAACAGTATTTTTAAACGATTACAAATTCAAAACGGTAACAAAAAACGGCCTGACTGTGCTTATCTGCTACGAAGTCAAGGCTCCTTTTTGACTCTGAACGTTAAGTAGCCAGTCAGCCTCGTAACATCCGTGTAGTAACGCTGGTAGAGATTTAGCGTTACTATAGCAGGTGCTAAATTCCCTAACACAATGAGGTGCAACGCGATCGAGTCCTGTTTGGAGGAGATGTAGCAGGGGCCCGTGTTAACGGGGTGTGTAACTGAAGATGAAAGCCGTTTCCCCCTAACTGTAATAGCACTTGAGTCATGCTGGCAAATGGGCAACTTTGGGAGAGTTGGAAAGAAGCAGGGCACACAAGATGAATGCCAGTTGACGAATAAAAACAGCTACTATAATATTGTGCACTCTGGTCTCAGAGTTATTTACGCGTTTTGGGTCTCACGCTGAATAGAACAGTGCTATTGTATTTTTATTTTGTAATCTAAAAGATGATTATTGTGCTTTTTTTTATTTTATTTTTTTACTTAAAATAGTAGGTTTTCTTGGGTAACAATAATTGGTCCCAAATCTGCATCATACGGTGAATTATGATAGGTGAATAGTATAACCATTTGTTTAACCTGTATGGACTGGTGTCAAACTCGAGAACGTTGTAGTTAAGGCAAATGTTGATATGATAATTTTTTGATGATTCGCCCTATTCATAGGTTGTTTCCCCGTTGCCTTTTCCCATGACTTTATTTAAAACTCTAAGCCATAAAGCAGCACTTGGGTTGACAAGTCCAGAAAGCTCACACTGTTTGCAGCGTGAAATGCAGAAACAAGAAAACCGAGCAGCGACTCCTTCCATATCATTTTGCGCTTTCGTACACTGCAACGCAGACTCTAAGGATCAATTTCTGTTAGGGCCCTTTATGCACAATGATAACCTTTATTACAGTTAGATGGTTACATCTTTTGAAGGAAGGTCTGTTGCGTTAGCCAGGTTGTGAGGATTTCATTCAGAGACCTCTGTTGTGAGAATAAGTCAGCCTATAATTAGTACATGAATGGGAGTGGAAGTGAGGGAAGAAAAGTTGTAGGATGAACCACAGAAATGTCGTTGTGAATGCCCTGTGCATTACTAAGATTTTTGCCGGCAGAATGAGTTGGCTTTCTGTCAGTAAGTTGTCAGTCTTGCTGTCTTGTCTGAACAGACAATGGTTAAAAACAGTTCTGTGCTGGAAAATATGCATCAGGATGCCTTTTGCATCTGTTGAATTTGGTTTTTGTTTGCTTGTCAAGTACTTTTTTGTTCATTTAGTTTGCTCTTTGAATGCAGATTGTCCTGAATTCTATTAAGTGTGACAGCAGGCATGGCCAAATGGTCTCAGATTGTTTGTTACGTGTTCAGTGGAAATGTGCTAAGGAACTTTCCCGTGCCATTATGAAAGCAAATATGTAAAAAAAAATTAAATCCATTGGAGGGGGGGGGGGTCCTTTAATTTTTTCCTGATTTGTCTCTTGGAAAATAAGATGATGTTGCATCATATTGCATGTACATTCACATGAAAGGAGAGACAATGGCATTAAAGTTAGATTTAGACTTGTTTTTGTTGGACTTAAAGGGGGGGGGGCACTTGCAAGAGCAGTTGTAATGGCAGGTTTGCATTGGTGAATGCTTGCACTTTGTTGCATAGGTTTTGCAGGCGGCATCGATTAAAAACTGGAGAGAACATTCCATCGGTCCCCCGAGACCTGCTGCTGATGTCAGAGATGGTTCTCCCTCGATTCATCGTCTGCATCATTCAGTACTTAAGAGACGGATATACTGAACCAGGTGAGGAACGATCTGAGTTCACTCAAATGAATATTTGTCATGTTGACTAATGAATCTTTGGTATGGCCATAACATCCATGATGTTTTGTGAGTGGGTGACATTAGTTTGTCTCTGTTATGTACACTTCCTGTCGTGTCCTGCTTGTTGATTTTTTTTTTTTTTTTTCAGCGGCAAGGGCTGGCAGTTTCGCTCAAGATCACATCACTGACACCGTCCTCAGGTTATGTCAACAGTCTTATCTTATCCCTTTCTCACAGACTCGTCCACAGAGAGGGATCTTCAGAAGGTCCTGCAGCAGCTGGTGCCCCAGATCTCCTTCCTGGAAGAGCTAACCAAGATGGGAGGGGCCATGCGAACTGTTTTGACGAAGATCTTAACCAATCAGCAGACGTTTAAAGACTTGAGCATGGGTAAATCTTGACTGCTGCTCCATCTGTTGAAGTCACTGATTCAAAGCATTTTTTCCTCTATGTATTGGTCAGTAAGAAAATCAAGTAGAGGGTTTTCTTTTAGTCATTTGATGTGATGAAGGTTGAAGATGGCAAAATAGCCATCACTAGCATGATGCCCTGTCCTTATCAGAATCAAATTACTGAGACATAACATTTGTTGTCTGTAGATTGTACAGCCTCCAGTGACCAGGTCCTCTTGTGTTCCTGTTTGACTCATAATTAACCTAATCAGGTTATTGCCCTTCCTCTTTACATTTATTGCCATGGACCCCTTTGTGGCTTTCAGTTTCTGTAAGTGTGGTTTGCGGCTTTGAGAGCTGAGCTACAGATAGGCAATGGAGGGGAAAAAAGCAAATCAGCATTGAATAACATGGCGTTGTGCACTTCCTGTAGGACAAGAGGAGAATGTTTATGCAAAGAAGAACTATGACAAGTATCTGTCGGCCCTGAAGAGCTCTGGCCTGGTGCCTGCAGAGGAGAAGGCCACGGAGCCTGCAGCCGGAGCCGGGCCAGGTGCCCTCAGCCTGCTGGGTGAGAGTTCACGGCCTCCGCTGCCTCTCTTGGGGACAGTGCTGAATCCACTTAGACTACCGCTGGAACTGAATCAGCCACTGAGCCAGTCCGAGGTCAATAATCATGAGAATCGGGGAGCAACTTCTACCCTTTCTGTCCCAGTGGAGCAGAAGGCACCGAGAGAATTTTGCAGAAACCAGTGTGGGGAAACTGTTTAGCAGGGAGAAAGTTCCATTGCAACATCTGGGCCAGTGTGAAAGGCACCATTGACTATAATTGAATGCAGCTTTAAAACCTAATAAAACAATCACTCCAAAGTGTAGGGCGCTTGTAAGGCAAAGATACCACTTGCGATCTAACCATCATAATGAGTGGGTCTGAGCTGTGATGTTATACAACTGTACAAGATCTATACAAGATCTTTTCCAGTATGGCTGATAAGACTGATTGTGGAAGTGCTGTGTGTTTTATGCAGTGTTGTATATCTGATGCATGAAATTGAATTTGTTGTAAAACTGTTCCTTGTTGTTGTGGACGGTCTGCGTTTCACTCTAGGAGCCGCTGCGGCAGCCAGCCCCGATGAGTCTGCTAAAGAGGTATGTCTGCAGGGGGGGCCGGCTGAGATGGTTGAAATATCATGTTCATGTATGTATTTTTAGAGCGTTGATGTGTGCCTCTTGCAAGCAATGCGACACTTAGCGGCACGTGTCCGTGATGCTGATATAAAAATACATCCATTATTCCTTGCAGGATTTTTAAAATTGAATCCCACCAGACTGCTGAGCCAATGAGCTGGTGGCATGATCAGTATTCCTTGACATGTCATCGTGCGTATGGCTGCACATGCACAGAATACCGATGAGGCAGGCAGTGTCATCGTGACTGTAGTTGTTGCAGCTAATATGACACCCCCCCCCCCCCCCCCCCCGTTTTTTCTACCACAGGAGGAGCAGGACGGAGGCCAAAGTGTCGGAAAGAGAAAGAGGGTGAAGCTAAGCAGCAGTACCAAAGGTAGTTAACATGGGTCACTTTCACATCTCATTTTCTGATGGGAAGTTAGCTTGGACTTAAACATAAGAATGGACTTAAAGCTTGAGGGAAAAAATGTACTGAAAAGTTCCCCAAAGATTGTATTCATAACACCCCTAAGATTTGAGACTGGCATGAGTTCTTTTATATGGTAGCTCAGAAATCCAAAGGTTTTATATACTGACCGATATTTGGGCAGCTAGCATTTAATTATCTTTGCCAATATGTTTTTAAAGCATTGGATTCTGTGTGATAATATTATCCTGTTGAAAATTATATGTTCACTAGAGAAACATGAATTATATATTAATGTATTAATCTAACATGTGAATGTGCTTAGCTAGACTGTTAAGTCCATATTTAACGTATTGAGATTAATACCAATACGCCAAATCAGTTGAAGTCCTGATTGAGGGGAAGTCACTTAAATCACTCATATGACAGTCCCTATATCGAGGTCAGGGTTCATCAGTTGACAACTACTCCAACCTTCAAAATGGCCTTCAGAATGTAGATCAAATTGAAGTTTATTTGGAGGAGGGGAAAGAAACTTTGTATTATAGGAAGTTTGGCCCTGGGGATGGATCCAAATACCTGGCAGATTTTGCTGTGTACCTTGACAGTGCCTTCCCTTGCATTCAGTGTACCAGATGAAATGTTCCCTTTTTTAATTTAAGAAGGGAAGCTTCAGCCAAGTTGGCAAGTAAGAGGTGAATCTCTGTCTTACAAATTAGTCCTAAAATCACTTGATTAGATGGGGACAATGGCCCTTGAAAACTATTTGTTACCATTGGAGTTTATTGTGCAAAAGTTGTATGTTTAATTCATTTACACTCAATGTCCCAGATGGTCACTGGTCTGTCGTCTTCCAAATTGCCAAATAACACAAAGTCATCACAACTGTAATTCGAGGGAGAGGTGGCGCAATGCCAGGATGTTGACTCCCCATCCAAATCTGCAGCAAACATAAACCCTTCCCATTCCATTTCGCACCTTCTCAATATTTCCCTGTCACTACATTGCTCCAAAACCACCTTCCTTTCAAGAAAACCGCTAACTCTGCATTTTCATTGATGACCCGCAACAGTCATTTCCAAGACCTGAATTTACTCCTTGATAGTTTGCAGTTCTTATGAGGACTCATCCTTTCCCTGTTGTAAGAGTACGTCTGAGTCATGAAGGCATGTGTAAATTACTTTCTGCAGTAGTCTTAAACTGAAGATTAGTCTCATCTTCATTGTTGGACTTTTCCTTAGTGCTACACTAAGAGCAGTTGTGAATGAGGGGCACAGGTACTTAGACTCCCTTCTCTTATCTAATTGCTTTGTTTTTTTCTTGTCACCAGATCCATCCATAATGGATACTCTGAAACACAAATGCTTTTTAGAGGAGTTGCTGTTTTGGACGATAAAGTACGAGTTTCCACAGAAGATGGTAACGTTTTTACTGAACATGTTGCCAGATCAAGACTATAAGGTATGTTTACAGGTTTTCTGCTGTTGTATGTAAATCTGAAAACGAGTGCATTCGAGTCACAATCAGCAACTCACATTCATACGCCCACTGTGTTTACCCTACTGCTTAGTTAGAATATGTAGCCTCCTTTTCAGGTTTAAATTTCAGTTCAGTTTGAATCTCAGTGTACATGCAGAAATTACCGATACCCGATCAATGTTTGCTGACTTTGAGAGTTCTGTTTTGTATGAACAATATGCAATACACAGGCCCCATTTTGAGTATTTTTTTTTTTTTTTGCTTTTCCACGAAAGCAAACAATAGAGTCTCACTTTCTTAACCCTCAGTTGAGAAATCGTGTGAGTCACTGCATTGCTGTGTGGTGGCCTCATCGGCAGCGAGCACATTTGAACTTGGTCACAGTCTAACGCCTAAGCGCTCTCACACCCCCCCCCCCCCCCCCCCCCAGATCGCCTTCACCAAAACGTTCGTCCAGCATTATGCATTCATCATGAAGACGCTGATGAAGAGCCACGAGTCGGACACCATGTCCAACCGCATCGTGCACATCAGCGTGCAGCTGTTCAGCAACGAGGAGCTGGCGCGCCACGTGACCGAGGAGTGCCAGCTGCTGGACGTCATGGTCACCGTCCTCCTCTACATGATGGAGAGTTGCCTTATCAAAAGCGAACTTCAAGGTGAGGGGGCGCCCGACAGGGTCCAGGATTGTCAAGGTCCACAAAGGCACAAGCCAAATGCGTCCCTCTACCAAACCTCTTTCCTGGAAACGGAAGGTTTCTCCAGGGGGTTTTTTTTTGGGTCTTTCTGGCTTCCCGTCCAGTGTGCTTGCCCCCGAAGGGTGTCCGCCCACCTGCTCCTCGTGAAACGCAGGTCTGGCCTGGAGTTAAATCGAGACTTTGACCCACCCGCTAATCACAAGTTGCCAGGGGTGCCGGGTTTTGCTTCATATATCAGAGTCCTGCTGGGCCGGTGCCAGCAGCCAGTCCCTCTGCGGGAGGCAAGCGTAGTGTGTAATTAGTGGGTGAGTCAAAGTTTCGGTCATGGCCCATTGGCTCTCTTTATATAGTCTCGGGTGGGAATTATAGAGTAATCCTGACCCATTTAAAAAATTAAGAGTTACAGCCAGTGGGGATCCCTTGGCGTATATCCTTCGGCCAGTTTCTGTCACTAGCATGAGAAATACAGTCACCACCAGAGAAGCTGCTTCCACAGCTATATGTACTGACTCGATATATGCAATGACCAGCTATTCAGCTCCACTTCCTTCACACTGAAATGCCTGCCTCTGCCACGTTTGAAGCTATATGTTTTCTGAAGTGACACATTTTGGGGAAAATTAATGAAGGGTCGTGGTGTATAACAGAACATCCATACCATAGCATAGCAATGCATATAGCACCTCAATCTCTGGTTAAGAACTAGAATCTGAGAAAAGAAAATGAAGGCCGCAGGAGAGAGAGGATCAGGTTCAAGTAGCCAAACGGAGTCCTTCATAATGCAGGCGTGTCCCTTTTGCTGTGGTAAGAACACAGGAGCTAAATATCTGGTGATAAAGTAGAATATCTGTGCAGCTGCTCTGACGTACTCCCATCATTTTAAACGCCTCACGCCTGCTTTCCTTGTCGGTTTTCAGATGAAGAGAACAGCCGCCACGTGGTGGTTAACTGCGGGGAAGCTCTGCTCAAGAACAACACCTACTGGCCTTTAGTTAGCGATTTTATTAATATTCTCTCACACCAAAGTGTAGCAAAGAGGTTCCTGGAGGACCACTCCTTGCTCGTGCTGTGGATGAGCTTTGTGTCCTTCTTTCAAGGTGAGGTTTCCGTCCGTTAACTTTCGGTGGAATCGACACCGCTTCTCTCAGTCACGGCAGCCGCCGTGGGATAGCTGTGCCTTTCTACAGATGTGGGTGTCAGACCCCTGGCCTTTTCCTGCGCTGATGCTAATTAATGCTTCAGTGCTTTTCTGAAATGCCGGCCACAAAAGGCAACTGTGGAGGGGAAACGGTAACATAATTCACTTGCCTGAAACGTGCATGTGCGGAATGTTATTCAGACTGCACTCCCTTCTGCTCATCCTCTTTAACCTTAAAAATAACCCCAGGCCCAGTTTCAAAGGCCTGGTTTATGTGGGTCATGATATCCTTTTCCTGGGACGAGCAGGCCTGTGCTCCTGCCTAGTTGCAGTTGTGTCAGTGTAGAAATGGCCCAGCGCTTCTTTACTTTCCCAATCCCACAATCCCACAGTCCCAGGGGCCAGGTCGATTGGTCAGTCTTAAGTGGCCAGGGCGAGTGAGATTTCTCTCCTAGCACCTGGCTGTTGTGAGCGTGTCTGGCACACGTATGAATGAAATGACTGCAGTGATGGGAGGGGCGGCCTGACCGGTGTCACCTTTTGCTCTTTAGGAATGAACTTGAACAAGCGGGAGCTGAACGAACATGTGGAGTTTGAGTCCCAGACTTACTATGCAGCCTTTGCAGCGGAGTTAGAGGCCTGCGCGCAGCCCATGTGGGGCCTCATCACTCACTGTAAAGTCAAAGTAAGGCATGCTATTCCTGCCTATGCGTGTGTGTAAAAGATCCTGCTCTGTCTGAAAAGGCTGCAGGTTAACGCTCCTCGATGTGCACACTTTAAGTGCGCAAAATCATTTCTGCCAATGATCAGCGTTTCAAGAAATGTTAGTGATGTCGTTTCCTTGGCAACAAATCTGTTGCATAACGAGCCTGCGAGAGCAAGAACTTCATGTACTGTCAAAAGACATGAAATGAAACTAATTGGATTTTTAAATTTGTTTTGTTTAGGAGACCCAGGAGTACACGAAAACAGTGGTGCGGTATTGCTTGGAGACCCTGGAGCTGTGGTTTGATGCCATTGGCTTCGTGGACGAGGTGTGTTTGTTGAATTCAAACACAGCCGTATGTACTTGCATACGCTGGGGTGAATTCTCTCATGGGAACGAAGAGTTCTGTCTGTGTTTGTCTCTTCAGCCGGCTCCCAATCAAGTTACCTTTCACCTGCCTCTGCACCGCTACTACGCCATGTTCCTGAGCAAGGTAGAATGGGCCCTCTGACCTCAGATCAGCCATCTCTTTCCGGTTAAGGGTTTGCCCCTGATGAGACTTGAGTATAAATGGAATTATAATTGTGTGACAGTAACAGGGAGTGTTCCAGTGCTCAGGTGAGTGGGGTTTTCAGCCGTAGTTCCCAAAATCACTTTGAAGTGTTGTCGCCAGGTAGATTTTCACTTCTTGCTCTGACCCCATTGAGAAAGTCTTACATTGCAGTTATTGCGTAAACATGGGCTAAGAGAAACTCAGTCAGAAAAGGCTTTTCCAAATGGAGCTGAATGTTGTTCAGAAACACTTTAAAGTTCAGCTAGGGCCCGGCAAGCCTCCCCACACTCTCCTACTGAAAGAATCTTTTGCGGAGGCGATGCCGAGGCAATGCTGCTTTTTCGGCGAACTGACTGCCCAGGGTGATGTCTCTCCCAGGCGGTGAAGTGCCAGGGGCTGGACCTGGACTGCCTCCTCCCGGATCAGGAGATGCTCATGAAGATCATGGTCCACCCTCTCCAGATTCAGGTATAGCGTAAGGGGGAAGCAGAAGTGCTAAAGCACCAGATAATCAGTTCCACACTCCTTACAGGGCATTGCTCTGGGGGTGGATTCACCTCGGTCATTTCAGAGAGATTATGTTCTTGCAGACAGATTCATGCTAATTAATCTTCTCAACAAGGACGCCCACTTAAAGTACATCTGTAGTATTTCTTTTAGAAATTATTGCAGGCGTTTTGCATATTAATTTGAGCTTGGAATTGCCTCTGAACTTAACTGAAACAATTCAGTAAGTTTTGAGTAAAATGAAACACTGGGAAGGAGTTTGGTCACACAAAGCTCATGACAATTAAAACGCATCTGAAAGTCTGATTTGTAAATGTGTCTCACATCCATCCAAACATTTCCTCTGGGGTTTGCTTTTTTGGAGAACTCTAGCAAACCTTTAATGCATTGTTTTCATTTGGTGTGGTATGTTGGCCTATTTGCAGTGAATCCTAGCTGCTCTGATTGGAGAACGCTCCTGGTGGTGTTTTTTTTTTTTTTTTTTTTTTGCAGGCGAGCCTGTCAGAGATCCACAGTAACATGTGGGTGAGGAACGGCCTGCAGATTAAAGGTCAGGCCATGACCTACGTGCAGTCTCACTTCTGCAACTCCATGATCGACCCCGACATCTTCCTGCTCCAGGTAAAGGCCGCTTGCCCATGCTCGTCACAGCGGCAGGAGGGGAGTGCGGCTCCTAGCAATGTTCGATCTGGCTCACTCTCGTCTAATTATTTTAGGTTTGTGCATCGAGGCTAGACCCAGACTACTTCATCTCCTCCCTGTTTGAAAGGTACAGCCACGCCCTCCACAAAACTTTTGTGCAGGCATAGTAGCATAGTGGTAAGGAGCAGGGCTTGTAAACAAAAGATTGTTGATTCGATTCCCTGCTGGGGCAAGGTACCAGAATTGGGTGTGTGACCTCAGTAACACATCCAGCTGTATAAGTGGATAAAATTGTAACCTGTTTAAATCACTCTGGATAAGAGCGTCTGCTAAATGATGACAATGTAATGTAATGCCATGCATCTCAGGCTTGTCAATAATCAGTGGTCATCCGTGATCTATGGAGGTCATGCAGCTAGTGTTGTATTGGGGTTGTATTTGAAGTGGGCAGGATCAGCACAGGTCAGTGGGTGTAATCCAGGGGTAGTGATCTGAGTTTCTTCCACAGGTTCAAAGTGGTGGACTTGCTGACCATGGCGTCTCAGCACCAGAATGCATTGCTGGACTCGGAGCAGGAGAGACCCATGCTGGAAGGAGCCTTAACCTTTCTGGTCATACTGTCAAGCCTGCGCATACATTTAGGTGAGCGCAGTTAAATGAGACAAATCTTGCACGAACAGGTTCTGTGTCTAAGCTACCCTGCAAAGGTGCCCATCTCTCTCTGTTTGTACTTTGTGCTGTTGTGCTTCATGGGGTAAGTTTACAGTCATATGAGCTTGCACCCACACACACACACTCATTTTCACTTAAGGGCATCAAAGGCTGTTGTCTGGAAAAAGTATTTGTAGGTTACCTCACAGTTTGTGTAATTGGAATGAATTTATATTAATTATAGAATTTCTGAATGAACTGAAAGTCTGTATTTGACAATTTAACATGTTAAAGTTGACAAATTATCCATATGAAGTCAGTGGCAATTAGACGGCGCTTTAAAAAGTGTTTAGAATGACAAACCAACCGTTTCCCCTGCCTTTCTTGAAGAACAGGCCTTGGAATCTTTTAAACCAAGAGGATGATGGGAAATTGATTGGGAATCGCTAATGAACTCTGCTCCCCTCTCTAATGAACTTCTCTTCCCCTGTCTGACAGGCATGGCTGATGATGAGATCCTCAGAGCAGAGATGGTATCCCAGCTGTGTATGAACGACCGCACCCACAGTTCACTGCTGGACCTCATATCCTTCACTGCTTTTCCTGTGTGTGTCAGAGACCTCGATCTCTTCACTGTAGCAATCAGCGGCGTAATTGGCCTGTTAAAATTCTAAAATGCGGTTCTGTCGTTTGTTCTCATGGTTCGGTTTTCCATGCTGATTTCCATGTGGAGTAAATTTATCAATGCCCTAAGACCACATGAACCATGAACCACAGATCAGATTCAGCTGACCAAACAGAGACCTTCAGAGTGTGGACATGTCTTTTTTCATGTGGCATTTATGGTGCAATAATTTGGCCTTCTATATTTTTTGATATCAGTCTTTTTTTTTCTTTTTTGGCTCTCTGGTCAAAGTGTAGCACATGAACCACTTGCATAAAATGAAACTGTGCTCTTGAGAAAAGAGAAAAGATCTTTAGCAGAGCGTTCACATCCCCGAAAACCCGAACCCCAAGAGCGGGATCGTCCCGGGCAGCTGCAGCTTCGAGGAGATGCTGTCGGCTGTGGCTGACTTCAAAGCCCCGGTGTTCGAACCCGGGGGCTCCATGCAGCAGGGCATGTACACTCCTAAAGGTAAGTCGGGCGGACCCAAGTTCATATCTATCTGAACAACTGTGTCATGTTTTGATAGGCGCCACCGCCTGGCCATTTCACCCACTGGCCTATAGATGGCACTCACGCTCCACTGCAGCCCCAGTCTGGGACTTCTTGTCTAAATGTGCAGAGAGTTGCATGCTTGCTTTATTCTTTGTCTGAAGGCTGCACCTCATAATCTGCAGTTGTTTTTCTGAAGGTGTCTGTTTCTCTGTCTCTTAGAGACCAAATAATTGCCTGCAACTGTTGATAAGTAACATAAGCTTGAAGCATTCAATTCTCCCTGCAGCCCTTTGTCTGCTGAGTTTTCCAGTGACACCATTTGCAGGGCATTATTTTACATACAGTTGTAAACACATGCCAGGTACTTAATATGTGGCTTTTTCTGCTATTTAGTTTCATCTCCACATGAGTCATAATTGGGCCTTGTTATAGGAAATGTGGGATTTTCTTTTTGGTTAAAAGGCTTTTATTAAAATAAGACTCGATTGCCATTGCTGTAGATATCATGTCATATCAAGGTCTCATATGTTATAACATTTTTGAACGAAAATCCAAATGGTCAAGGTACAGATGATTAACAATAGCCAGCAACACTGTGGCTTTATGATGTCTAGGGTGTCCACACAAAACAAAGACAAGCACCACCTGTTATTTCAGTAAGGTGTGGCTTTTCTCTGGCCACACGGGGGCAGTCTTTGACCACATTCTGTGGACAGACCCCAGCTTCTCTCTAAGGAAATCATGACTCCTTTACTATTGTGTGAGGGTTTTTTTTTTTTTTTTTCCTTTTTGCCTTCCAGCCGAAGTTTGGGAGAAGGAGTTCGACCCCATCATGGTGATTCTCAGGACGGTGTACCGCAGAGACGTCCAGTCGGCGATGGACAGATACGCGGCGTTGTGAGTGTCGCGGTGACGTCAGCGCCTCCTGGTGACGGGCGTGACGTAGCTGCCGCCGCTGCAGCTGCTGACGCTTTGCATAAGAGCGCCACCTCCTCTTCCTCCTGGCTCCTCAGGGTCCCTCTTACGCAACCTGCGTGTCACTCGCTCCTCACGTCAGTGGAGAGCGTGAAAATCCCATTCCGTTTGGAGGAATTTAACACCGAGAAAGACGAAACGCAAAGCAGGGACGGCGGATTAGCATCTTCCTGCATGCAGACCCAGCATGCTTAAAGAAAGAGGCTACCGGGAGCGAGCGGAGATATGCGCTCTAACGTGCCCGAATAAGACGGGCTTGTTTTTCCCTGAGATCTTTAGGAAATCGCTGTTTACACCTGCCCTCGGACAGGTGCAAGTGTAGGGGTGAGATGGCGATACGGGTTCTTCTAATTAGCTCCGTGTCAAACGTGATCAATATTTCAGGCCTAACCCCTAATGGGCCAGGGAAGTCTCTCCGTATTGAACAGCATCTAGAGTCATCTGAAGATAAATGCAGAGGTTGGGGTGAGGCAGATAGCATAAGGTTAATTTCCTGTGGATCTGTGCGAGATGTGAGCTGGCTGGAACACGCCGAAATGTCTTCCTCCAGGCAGTTTTCGCTTGATAAAGCATTTGAGGGGTAAAGGAATATTACTACTGTCTATTGGGTGCATTCTTGTTATTTCTGGTAATTGGGTGGGAGTTTTTTCTGTCTTTCTACTAGAGCACTGAAGTATCTACCAAACAGAAGAAAATCAACAAAGCAGTTTCACTACAAGCATATATTTCATATCATACCATTTTTAATTAGCTCTGTTTGTCTTGGTACTTACAATTGGCAGCATGGTTTAGGAGTTTATTATTAACAATAGGGTTAATGCATCCCCTAAATTGTAGGTAATGTGTCAAGAGAGAAATTACAACATTAATTGCTGTTGTGAAGAAAACGTACTGTAAGTGTCATTTTTCCCTACAGCCAGTGAATGCTGGCTTGTGCTGCTTTTTTACACGGTCAGAATATGATGGATCACCTGTCAGATGGGCTAAATATTACATCATGATTATCCTTTAATTGCTAATGGAGCAAATTATTCCCCAGAGCCATTTGCCATGCTATAACTGGACAAAAATATTTGGTTTGGTTAATTATTTAACAAAGCGGCAATTTTCTCATTTGCATCTTCTTAAAAGTCACACCGTCGTCAGTTATTCTATGTGTAAGGCTGGGCAAGTAATGAGTTAAAACAAAAAAAATAAATAAAACAAGCGTAATTTAATATTCTAAATTAAAAGGTAATCAAGTGTCCTGCAGAGCTGTAATTTAAAAGGGCTTTTGCTAAGCCCAGAAAACCAAAGGCAAGACTGCTGGAGTTGAACTTGATTAGAATGCGGTGCTCTTGATTGCCTTTGTCGCTATCTCGATGACATTGTATCAACGATCAGAGCGTAACCGAAGCCTCCTCTTTTGTTCCCCCCAGTTTGAAACAGTCTGGGATCCATTCAGGCAATCCGTGGCCACCCTACAAAGAGAGGACCCCCCTCCACCCCTGTTACAGAGGCCTTGTCAAGCTGCTGCACTGCAAGACATTACATATCGTTATCTTCACCCTCCTCTACAAGGTGATTCACGTGTCGGTGTGTTTCGCTTTATCTGACTGCAGCAGAGTGCCCTGTTGGATGCGCTGTAACTTCATTACCAAAATTATTTCTGTTCCTTTTTCAGAGTAATATTTTTGTGTGCCGCATCTAAATGGCAAATTCGAAATGACCCAAAAATACAGCGATTTCTTCTCTTTCGGGTTTGTTGTAGATACAGCACTTTCTGCAATTCAGTTTGCTTGACTGAGGGGAACGAGCTTGGCAATTTGACACACTGAAATTGCATATTCACAAAACAAAATTGCACATCAAAGAAGGATTAAGACTCGGCTCTAAGGCTTTTTAATTGTCTGAATAACAGGCGCATACTGAGCGGCAGGGATTTTTGTTGGTGTTTTTTTTTGGTCAGCGGAGGTAAAGGCTTTAGCTTTCGTCAGGACTCACCTGGAGCGTTTCGCCCACAGATCTCGATGGATCACCAGAACATGTCGGAGCACGTGCTGTGCATGGTGCTGTACCTGATCGAGCTGGGCCTGGACAACCCGGTGCAGGAGGAGAAAGAGGAGGAGGTAGGGGGGCCACGCCCGCCACTGCAGGGCCCTGCGCTGCGTGTGCAGGACTCCACAGCGGGCATGAGGACTGGAATCCCGTTACATTACATTACATTACTTTATTGTTATTTAGCAGATACTCTTATCCAGAGCGACTTACATAGAATACAACTTTTACATGCTATCCATTTACACAGCTGGCTATTTATTGAGTCTCTTGTGGGTTAAGTACCTTGCCCAAGGGTACAGCAACAGTGCCCCAGTGGGGAATCGAACCGGCAACCTTTTGATTACGACCCCTGCTGCTTACCACCATGCTACACAGCCACCCCAGTTGTGGAACCTCAGTCACTGTTAAATATGCTGAAGTCAAATAGGATGGGGTGTTTCACCCTGTTTAGGGAAGAGTAGGGGAGTTCAGGGTTTAAGCCTGTTCTGACTCTCTCCAGCATCACATAGTCTCAATGGCTTTTGCAAGCTCACCATATTAAACTCTGCACTTTGAGAGTACTCTATAGAGCGTGGAATGGGTGCAGTAATGTTCGGAATGGTTATAGAGAGTCCGCTGTCTCCTTGCTGCCCTCTGAGGAGTGAAAGGTCTTCACTGCGGGCCCTGAGGAGTGCTGTGCTGCACCAAGGAGCTGGTGCAGCCCTCTGACCGCACCTCACGATCCACACGAGACACATGCTGTTCCATACACCAATCAGACCCACCTGTCATTTGCGAGGCACCAATCAGATCTACGCATCACGTGCAACCCCACCCACCTTCATTTTCTGTACAGCCTGCAACGGTTCTGCCTCCGCAGCATAACGGCTAAAGCACAATGATCAGACACGTTTTCTGAGCACGGGAACGTGGTGCTGATTGTCAGATAGAATCAGACGCTGCTTAGAGACAGTACACCCTCTGCTGACAGTTTAAACATCTGCCTGCGAGTTCTCGCTGAGCCTCCACAACACCCAACACTGAACTGCGATTGGGTGTTTTAATATTGCCCGTGAAACTTTCTGCGGATGATTCCAGGATTGGTACTCTGTGTTTCGACCTCAATCGTGTCTGTCCTCAGCAGTGAGCAGCGAGTACGAGCCGTAGCGGTTACATAACTGATTTGTTATTCAGATTGTGGTTCGGTTATGTAAGAGTGCCTGGAGGCAGGCTATAATTTTGTCTTTTTTTTTTTTTTTTGGTCATATTCAAGAACAAACAAATCTAACTCAAAAAATCAGCTCTCTCCATTATCAGCCCTAATTAGATTTGTAAACTTCAAAGCAGCTTTATGGTAGCGGCTTCCAACCGCTTGTGACTTCAAGTCAAGGATAAAATGAAATCATGTGTAGCACTCAGCACTGATGATGTTTTTGTGCGGTCAAAATGAATTGAAACTGTGTGGCTCTCTCGGTGGGATTTCTGAGGTGATATGGGACTGGCGACTCAAGGTCACATGACTGTATTGGGTACTTGAAGTGGCTGTGTCACTGTGTCCCTGACCCCCCTGACATGGCATGTCTCTGTGACCCAGGGCCCTCGAATTGAGGAGCACTGTCAGGACAGCTGGTTCCCTGGCACCAGCCTTCTGTCCAACCTGCACCACGTCATCAACTTTGTCAGGGTCAAGGTGCCTGAGACGGCCCCTGAGGTGAAGAAGGAGACCCCTCCCAGCACCAGCTCCGACGCCTCTACCTTCGGACAGGTCAGACACCTCAGTCAGCTACCCTGGGAAACCAAGCCACAGGACATGCTTATGACATCACTTCCTGTACTGCAGAGTCAATCAAATCTGTGTTCAGATAGCCTTGCTCAGCCTGATTCAAATAATATTCAGTGATATTTTTACCCTAACGTACATTGCTTCTTCATTTGATTGAGTTCAGTAACAGCCCGCAATGTGACCGATATGTCCATAGTGTATTACATACCTTACACTCTCAGTTCTTATTTAACTGAAGAAGTCCTCACTGTGGTGTCACTGAGCGTGTCACATCGTGGCTGCCTTTCGACTGCAGGTGGAGTTTCTTTATCGAGAGGTGAAAGGTCGCGCCTCTGTCCTGAATGCCCATCTGTTTGTTGTCTCTTAGAGTTCCAGACGCCTGCTTGGGAATTGGCGGGAGGTAGCTGTCTGCGTATGAACGTTTCAGCATTAATGTTTATGTGGAGATTATTGGATGCCTTGGTCAGGGGTTTGTTGGCGTGTTCTGCAGCTGTTTGTTGGTTGAGTTCAGTGGGATTCCGTATTCCACCTCCCCAAGTGTGTGCATTTATATTTCAGTACTGAAGTGCATTTGAAGTTTGTGGCAGCCTTGGTCTGTGTACAGTTAAGTGCTGTCTGGTTTATCTACTAACAATAAGTGTTTACACCAGTTACAAGTTCTTCAACGGCACGGTAAATTTGATTGACAAATATTTCTTGAACTGTTGACGTGATGGGTATCTGTGCCCAGAAAATGGGTATAAAGAGGCAAACAGAATGAGGCACTCACACTTGTCTTTCATGTCCTCGTAGTCCCGGTTGACATAGACCACACTGTGACTTCCTACAAAAATAAAGCAACAATAGCACTCATAGCTCTGAGACAACTGATTGTCTGAGCACAGTAGACTATTGCTTGGCTGTCTCCGCAAAGTACACGCCATAGAAAGTAACTCTACGAACCCTCCAATAACAAGTGTTGTGGCGAAGCGGCCAGTCTCACAAATCAAATTGGAAAAAAGTTGCTAATTTAGTACAGCCTTGAGCAGGAGAGAGGGGCAGGACCCATTGACTGACACAGGTGCATGGTAAAACGCAGTGTTCTGCGTAGAGCTGCATGCAAGCTAGCTGCAATACTGCTCTGTTGCTGTAAACAACGGTTCTTGCAACAGCATCTGAAAACCGGTTACCTGAAGCTTCCTCTCCTCGACCAGTTTGTGTCTAAAATGAAAACGGTGATTGCTGGGTGGCCTTGGTAAGTTACTCTTGGGGTTGATTAATATTTTTTTGCTAATGACTCCTGGAATAAGAAATAACATACTGTAAAGCCTCATGGGTTAAGTAGCCATTAACCATTCCTGGACCCTTGATTACCCTACAGCCATTACTCTCTACAGGAGTTTAGATGTATATTAAAACAATGTTAATGTCCCACTAAAAGGATCATATTGAACTGTTATAACAAGTAGTTCTTAAATCTCGAAGGTGATTTATTGGTAAGTGACGTTCACTGATGTTTCAGAGATTTGTCAGTGTACATCATTGCCAAATCTATTATGAGGATCAGGGAACATTTTCAAAACGGTAAATGAATGCAACTGGCAGACATTTTCTCTCTTTATGTTGGGATGAATTATTTCTGAATCCTCAGCGGTGCATGACCGTAAACTCAGGGGAAAAAAAGACAATATCTCATCACGCATGACTAAGTATATTCATTGAATTTCGGCAGCTCTCGGCTGCCATGTCTGCATATTCTATAGACTGGAGTGAGAGTGGGCTGGAGTTAGATGCTAGTTTGACGAGTACGAAATAATATGTAGCTGTGCTCACTTCATGCACAGAGAAGTAACCAGCTGACAAGGGACATTGATCCTGTTTCTGTCACTTAAGAGCATTGGCAGCCGGGAGCTGGCAAATCCACAATGCAGAAGAGCCCGGCCTCGTCTCCAGGCAAAGCCAGCCTCATTTACACTCAGCTGAGAAGGCAGTTACTGTTGTCTGTGGAGAAATAAATCCCACACAGTGCGCAGTGCATGTGCCAGCCAGTCTTGTAAGGGCTATCGACTTATTGTGCGCTCGATACGGCCAACTAAACACTTTCACTGGGGTTCACTTTTTGACATTTAGGGACCATTTGCCAGAAGACTGCGCTCCAGTCTCATCCATCTCGTGTACTATGCGAAAGATAGACTAGAGGTGATTTAGGTGCATCTAAACAGGGCTGAACACAGCTGTTGGGTTTTTGCTCCATAGCGTTTTCTGTGTGTATATAGGAAGTGAGCTGTACATGCTGGTTAATGCAGACCTCAGTGGCAGCGCTTTCCTGCTCTCTGACTCCGCTCTTTCCTTTCTCATTGGCAGAATCTGCGGGAGGCGCAGGTGTTCAGCCTGGTGGCGGAGCGCCGGAGGAAGTTCCAGGAGATCATCAACCGCAGCAGCGGCGAGGCGGGCCAGTCAGGGGCCGGGACAGGGACGGGGGCGCGGCACAAGCGCCCGCCGTCCCGCTGGGCCCTGCCAGGGGGCGGGGCGCCGTCCTCCCCGGCGACCGAGGTCCTGGAGGTGCGCAAGAGCATGCTCTCCCTACTCATCAAGCTGCACCGCAAGCTGTCGGGCCGGCAGAACTCGCTGTCGGCCGAGCGGCTGGACGAGCCGGCGGCCGCCCGCTACGCCCACGGCGATGGCGTCACCGCCATCGAGCGCATCCTGGCCAAGGCCGCCGCGCGGAGCCGGCAGAGCAGACGCAGCATCCAGGAGATCTGCGCCGAGGCCTCCCCGCCCGCCCCGCCCAAAAAGAGCAGCCCCGCCGACAAAAAGACCATGGACAAGGAGGAGAGGTGAGTGGGCCGGCCCCCTCGCGGAGCGGACCCTGCAACCTACCATACACGCCAACGCTCACGCCCGCCAAAGCCAGGCTGTTTTCAGTAGGCCTCACAAGCTCAAGCCGTCTTTCAGAACGCAGTTTACTAATGTTTCCAGTCAGGGCGATGAGTCTGCTCTATTCCCGGACTGTAGACATTGTTTTTTTTCCCCCCACTTTTCACATGTGATTAATGGCAGTGTAAAAAAAGCAAACGCTATATAAAAACTGCGTCTGCCCCTAACCCAAGCATCTCCTCTGCCACAGGATTAATGACTCCCGTGAACTATGTTGCTACTTGACAGAAATGAATAGAAATGTTATTGTTATCTCAAAAACAATAAACATAAAAGGATATTGCATCTAAAGCGGTGTTACGCGTGGCGATCAGTCACTGCTGGGACGCGGAGGCCCTGATCGGGAGCGAGGCGCGGTATGAGAAACGGCGTTTTATATTCTGAGAGCGCGTTCGCTGCCAGCAGGGCCCCCTCTGACAGGCTGAAATGAAGACGAATCCGGTCCAGTGCAGGAATGCCGCTCGCCTACGCTCTCTCTCTGCACCAGGCTATTGTTTCCAGGCCTCCGCCCGGCGCTAATGAAGATGGAAAGGGCTATAAGCTCTCCATGATGACCTATTTTTGGGTTGACTCGACCCGCAGACAAAGACAAAAGTGGCATCTCCCCCACCCCACCCCCCCGCTCCCCGGAAGGGTGGTTGCCACGGTGACGGCCGTCCGGCAGATCCCGGGGAGGGTCTCTCAGCCGCGGCGTCTCCGGCCCCTGGAGCTGTCAGCGGGGATTACCGAGCCCTGCCGCTCCTGTCAGCATTTGTTTGCGTCTTCCTATTAGGGGTCTCTATTTACCGGCAGCCCCGGCTCCTAGGAAGTCAGTGCCGGGGCCAGGCCCTGCCTCAGCCAATCATGTGCCGACCGGGAGCCGTCGCTCTGATTGGCCGGAGGCACTGCGTGTGCCGTGATAAACAAGCAGCATGCGATGTAGCGCTCCGTTAGCAGTTTATTTCTGACTCTGTTTGTGCTCATGTTGACATGAGTGACATGGTTATAAAGGAACTGGGCCTTAAACTTGGAGGCTGATGGATCCGCTCCTCATTGGAGGCCTGCTGTTGAACCCCTTAGCCAAGCGCTTAACCTGAAATGGCTTTGAAAACGGTTAATACGAACAAAATATATGCTGTGTAACGGTTTCTCCTAAACAAATAATGTATCTTTAGACTAGAAGTGGAAACAAGCAATTAAACATTCAAGGTGATCTCGTGATTTGGGTGCGTGATGTCACAGACGGCGCGTACAGCCTGGACGCAGAAGCGTTCCCGGCGTGAAACGGACAGGCGAAACGGGGGAGCCTGTAAACGCGGCCGAAACGTGACAGAGCCGCAACTCGCGGGAGCACCGGAGCCGCGGCGAGCGCCGGGTGACATTGACGGTGATTGTCTCGGAACGGTAATGTGCCGTAGAGGGAGGGATGCTGCCTAATCGCCTCGCCACGGTCGGCGGGCGGCGTTCAGTCCTCAGCCGTCTGAAACCACCCCTTTCTCTCAATATTCTCTCTCTCTCTCTCTGTCTCCCCTCCATGCGAGCGCCTTCACACCCGCACCCAGCCGTTGCCATGGAGATGATTTTGTGGGTTAACGCTTTCGGGGGAGAGGAGGGGGTATCTTTTTTCAAGGACTGTTGCGAAACCAGTCTCACTGGTGATATTCTGCTAAAATATTTGTGACGTCAGTGACTCCTTTAAGAAGTAAATTTCTTTCATCTGCCTTGTCGTAAAGCAAATGTGTGCTCAGTGTCCTATTGATTAGCACCACTCATTTCCAACATTTTTATGTGTCATTGACTTTTTAGTTCTATTTGTATCCATGAAAAATAGTCATTAAAATGGCCCTTATGTGCTTCTTCAGCCATTAAACCTTGATTGCCATATTTCACATCAAATGTGGTAAATTAGTTTATAATCTGATATCTTGGACTGTGACACACCCTTAAATAATGCCTTTGTGGATATTGGATCAAACTGATCAATGCTCTCACAGTGATTTCAAGCGTGACTGAACTGCAGTCAGTCAATCTGTCAGACTAATCGCACAGCTCAATGTGTCTTTGAGTTGTCAGTTCCCACGGACAGGCTCCTGAATTACGAGGAAGCGATGGCTTGCCAACATGAATCCTCAGAGGGTTGTGTGATTAGTTTAAAAAGAGAAAGGTCTCACTAATTTTTTGCTGTCCTTAAACTGATCTCTGAAAACAGGCCTTCGCTCGGTGGGTCTGTGACGGTGTGTTCCTCGTCTGTGTGATTTTTTTTTTTTTCAGGCGGCAGAAGGCCAGAGAAAGACAGCAGAAGCTGCTGGCTGAATTTGCCTCCAGACAGAAGAGTTTCATGGAAACGGCCATGGATGTGGGTGAGTGCAATCAAACGGCCATGTGGCGTAGTGGTAAGGAGCATGGCTTGTATCCGCAAAGGTTGCAGGTTTGATTCCCCAATGTGGCCCTGCTGTTGAACCCTTAACCCAAAATTTGCCTGTAATGCCTGTAACAAAGGAATTGCTACAGAGTGTGAGATGTTTAATTGCGTTCCCTTTCCTAAAACTGTAGAGGCCCGTGTGCAAGGATCACATTTGGCGCCCACTTACTCTGCAGAACAAAAGCGGCATTTTGCTTCATTTGGGATTGATGCAGTAAGAGTATGATCAACAAAGCTTTTGTAAAGGGCATTATGCAGATGGCTCTTAAAATAGCTTCTGATGGAGAAACGGCGTGTTAGCAAACACTCAGAGCTCATCTCTGCACCTTCCCCCTAATGCAGTGCTAATTGCACGTAAGGAACCGTTAAGCACTTAAGACACTTGCTCGATGCCCGTTTATGCCACGCTCTGTGGATTGTGTAACACTTGGAAACACAGGAGGTTGCAGCCGTTAAATTGTACACTGTGTCTGAGCTCAATCCAAAAAGTGCAGTACCTTTCCAGGTTAGGTTAGATTGACGAATGACGTTAGTACCAGCTCAATATTATGGGTTTTACACTGTGTCTCAGCTGAATCCAAAAAGCACAGTACCTTTCCAGGTTAGGTTAGTTTGACTTTAGTACCAGCTCAGTATTATGGGTCCATCTTTGTTGGGGTCTGTGGGGTACAGTAGCTAGCCCTGTTCCCTCACACCTGCAGGGTTTTTGGGCCCTGGCTCAATTTACGCCCTGGCTGTGGACGGGCCTTTGCTAATGAAGACTCTGAGCACATGCGATGTGGGGGCCAATGCGGCGTGCCACGGTGCAGCACACTCCCCGTTACACCTCTCTCTCTCTCTCCGCGCACGTTGTTGCGTAATTCACCGCCAAACGACGCAAACGCCCCCTCGCAACGAGGACGCCGCAAACTCGGACGAGTCCTTGAAGCAGGAGACCTGCAGGCAAAAAACGACGCACACAAAAACACGTCCGATTCCCCCCCCCCGTTTTTTATAAAGCAAGGTGACATGCGCTTCCGTGCTCCCTTCATCTCTCCAGCCCTGTTAGGAGAGGAAATTAGTCTGAAGTGGTCCCGCGAGGGGCCCCCATACCGGCTCGGGGCGAACCGGATCAAACCGCTAATAGCTGGGCGGACTCACGGGGGGCTGCCTTGACACACGGTGGTTAGCGAATGAAAAATGTCGCCCACGATCGGGAAGTTAGAGGTTATGTCGAGCGCAGCCGTGGAATTCTCACAGAGAAAATGGAAAAAAACCTCCCCGTGTCTTTTGGGTGAGATATAAGCGGGCTCACCCTCGCTGCCTGTTATATAAACGTGAGTCAGAAAAATGCGTAACCACGCTTGGATTATTTTCGCATTATTGACATTCAAGGCAATTGAATTCAATCTGTTACTATGCCGGAAAGGAAGCTCATTTTTTACAACCCTAGCTTTAATCGTGATAATCTCAAGACATTCAAATGGCAAAGGCTTTATAGATTCATAATTTGTGCATGTATGGGAAAAGTCCCCAGTTTTTGCAGCTTATTGTCTGTCTTTTTTTGGCTCCCCACTGTGATGTTCCCTGTTCTTTCGGAGGTGTCGCTGCCCGCATTCGACTTGCGGTTATTTTATGGATTAGACCTTCCTGTAGGAGCTTATCGGTGTAAAGAATGATCCCGCCGTGTGCGCTAACTACGGTTGCTTCACAAATTGAATCAAAGGTCACCGAGCATATAAATATTTGCTCTGGAATTTTAACAGGGCAAATTGGTGAGATAGGAAGAGCATCTGTTCAAACATAAATCTCCCTGTGCTCGTTAATACCCAGGGCAAGTCACGCCACACAGAAATATAACCACAGGTGGAGGCCAGATTTCTCTGGGAAATGGCACACTGTCCGTTAGTTCTAATGCAAGACCTCCCTCATGTCTTTCTCGATCCTGCTTTTGCTGTAATTATTGTGGAAGAGACTTCCTCATATACTGTAGCTGAGTATCTTTTTATTAGTCTTGGCTAGATCCAGGCCTTCTGTGTTTGGCAAACCTGTGTTTGTACGCCGATTTGCTCTGAGTCCGAAAGCAGAATGGCTTTAGTGGCATTAATTCTGGGAATGAAAAGAACTTCAGGCTAATTTTTTTTTTTTTTTATTCCAAGGATCCTTCCATACTGATCATAATCATGTTTATCCTGATAAACAGAGTTGTTATTGACAGCTACATGGGGTGGGGCTTCTTCCTCTCCTCAAAAATATTACCGCGTTTTACCGCATTTTGTTTTCCAGTGATCGATCGCACTGACATGCCAAAATTTGGAAGTCTGAAAAAGACTTTTTAACATAAGCAGCTTTTTGTGGTTAACGGATGAAACCTAATTGATTACTGTGTTGTAGGCCACTACCACTCTGATGCTACCTGGCTTCAGAAGCTCACAATCTTTCCTGCTCAAAGAAATTAACTGTGGTATTTGCATTGAAGCTCTTTGAAGATTTCGTCATCACTTTTCTGTAGAAAAAGGCATTGACGATTTAATTTGTGCACGTTTGATACGATCTTTTATTTGACTCGCAGCAATTAAAACGCTTTGAAAGATGGTCTTGCAGTAAATTCTACCACGGCTGTATGCACGTGTGGTCTTTCCTATGTGTAAGAACACCTTGAGCGTTGCCACATTGCTAGAATGCACCATTAAATCGAACTTCATAGCTGCGGTGAATTTCTCTGTGGGTTTTTGTTAATCTGTGCATAACATATCATTCAGTGCTGCTCTCATGCAAATATGCAGTCTAATTAACCTTTCTGAATGAACTTTTTAACAGTGCAAAGCCTGAGGTGATGTAGCACAGGGGGAACAGGACTCCAAGGCTGCCGGTTCAAATCCCAGACGGGTGCTAGCCGTCGTATCCTCAAGCGAGGCACTGCAGCTGGTTTAGGATGAAGCACACGTCCAGCTGTACGAGGGGAAAATATGTGAAATGCAAGCCGCGTGTGGCCTGGATGTGTGTCTGCAGCGCGGAATATGAGGCGCGTTGATGCAAAAGTCACCTTGTTCTGTGCAGCGGCGGTGTAGCTACAGCAGGGCCCCTGTTCGGCACCCCAGCCTCGCGCTGCAGATTAGACCTGCTTGCTCTGTGTGGCCCTGTTCTCCGGGACGCCCGGGGGGCCAGAGCTGTTACATTGACTTTCTAATGTAAACTGTTTTCCTTTGCCTTTGGAGGAGCGACCTCCCCCGGAGATCATATCTGACCTCCAGCAATAAATCAATTCCAACACGGGCTGACATTTCTCCTCAATATTTACACTTAGAATTGAACACGGTCTTTAACATTTAAAACTAATTTCACGAAAGTAATTAATCCGCGGCGCCCGTGTCAGTCACGGGGATGCGGCGAGCTCAGAGCCGGCGATCAGTAAATCGGTAATGCCAGAACAAATCTGTTCCTCTCTTTCTCTCACCCCCCACCCAAAAAAAGGAAAAAGAAAAAAATATCAGAGTAATTTTCCAGGGCACACAGAAAAGTGGGCGGTGTGGGTTGTCCGGTTACACATTGTGTGTGTGTATGTGTGTGTGTGTGTGTGAGTGTGAGTCAGTGCCTGTGTGAGTGTGTGTGTGTGTGTGAGTGCATGCTCACTGGAAGAAACGCTGCTGATGTAACCCCCATGAAACTCTCTGTGCCTCACCCCCCATCCAATCAGAAACCGGTACTGCTTTCTCCTTGGCCCACACACGAGAGGCTGACTATTGTAAGGACATTGGCGCTGTAAAGCCATGTTCCATTCTTCTCGACAGCCGAACGTTTACGCCAAAACCGCACAGACAGCATTACCTCCAGGTTGTGGCATCTGCCCTCCTCTCCCATATGGTGTTCTCTAGTTGTTTGTGCTTTGGTGGAGAACAATGTGAAAGCTCTGGTGTCATTGTTATGTCACGTGACAAAAAGTTGAATGTCAATCGTCTCTTGCTCTTTAAGGGTTGAAAGCAGCAGTGAGGATGGAACTTGTCATGGGTTATTTTGCTAGTAAAATATTTGTCTTGTCTCACACCAGCAGCTGGGCATAAATGAATCTATTTTCTTTGTTACAGTGGGGGCAAACATACATTTCCAGTGTGGCCATTCTAAACTAATGCAGGTGGCCACAGAATGGGAAAGAGGCCTTTGTCTGTTTAACTGCAAACATTTTCTAAGGATATTAGCTCCAAACACAGAACTGTGACTGACATTTTCAACAATTGAATGTCCTTTGTGTAGGTGAGGAGTTGGGCTATTATAGCAAGCTAATTATAGGAAGCCAAACTGCTATCATGAGGCACTCCTGAAATGGACGCATTCTTCCTTTCTCCACTGAGGGGGGTTACGAGTCCTGTGTGTTCCATATGCCAGGAGCTACGGCTGCGGTTGCCATAGTGACATGTGGCATGTGATGGGTTTGCCGCTGTATTCTCTGAGAGGTTCGTGCGTGAGATGTGATTTAATGCAAAACAAAACGTCACCGCGCTCTCAGAACCCACCCTTCAGGTACCCTTCGCGTTTACTCAGCCCCTGCTTGTAATTGTCAATTTCTCAATTCCTTCCAGATATAGAAGCCTGAATGGCGTTGGCTGAGTACATTGCACAGCACCGGAAAGCACAGCAGAATGTGCACAGCACAGCAGAATCTGCTGTCCTGTTCAGTTGCGGACCCCTCTCGTCCACGGGACACACCTCTCTAACTGCATCTTACTGGCTGCCATTCATCTTTTTCGGTTGCTTAGTACTCACTGATCATCCGTTACACCCTAATAAAGCAGTACGGTTCACGTACCTAGTGTCCTTCAAAGGATCTACAGCCCGTTAGAATATATTAAGCGTCTATTCACACGTTTCTGAAGGCTCCATTCCCGCAGTAAGGGCTAAGTTTATTTTTATATTCGTTACACAAAACTGCGCTTTGCCCCTGGGGCCCGGGCTGGACTGATGTGAACTGAAGGATGTCCACAGGAGTTTACAAGTCTGACCGTGAACATGTACCCTGGCTATTTCCAGTGCGTTCAACACAAGACCCACTACCACAGAGTCACCGCTGTGATGAATGGGCAACCTTCAGAGCTATACGCTGCCACCGCACGCTGATCAGTTCAGCGGATACGTCTGTGTTTGGCCAATACCCTACCTGTTTTTAGTTGTCCGACGGAAACAAATGTACCTACATCAGACACTAATGAAAAAAATGCTAGGATTTACACCGCTAAGCTGTTCAGCATTTTTTTAATGACACAGTAGACATTCCCCCCCTTATAAGACTGATTACAAGAGTCTCTCAGTAAATTTTTCCTCTGAATGCGTGTTTCTGCCAGTGCCCTGCTCTAATGGCATTGTACCCCTCCCTCTTGTGAAGGCGTTTCACACCACATTACCCCCCTGATGTTTGTTTTTTTACACATGGCTAGCCAAACCCTCCAACCCTCCACATCCAAACGTCTATTATTCCCTATTTGTCTGCTAATTCAAAAAAGGCTGAAGGAGAGACATTTGAATAATTTGACTGAGAATACGACACATACAGAACATAGGTAATTCTGATTGAACAGATATTTTATTTTGATGCTATTTCGGCTGGTTCTCCAGGTGTTGGTATCTGCTTTGAAAGGAATGGTGGAAATTCAAAAATATATGGAGGCTTGGAATAGAGGCAGGAGATATAATAATTACTGTACTGCCCCCCCCCCCCCACCACCACCCCCCACGCTACTGAAATAGCATCTGCTGTTATCATTACTTTCATAATGAAAATGGATGCTCCACTTACGAACAAATTGCATAGAAATCAAAGCGGATCTTGAGAATTGAAATGGCCCGCACAGTGCTCATTCTTAGAGGCTTTAAACATAAAAGGAGAGGGGCAGACCGCGCATCCTTAAAACTCCTACTTCTCTCCTTAATGCAAAAATAAAAAAGCACTTCATTCTTTTCAGCCTGCCATTGGTGGGTGTTTACAATTCTCCCCGGCCTGCTTTTTCTCTCCGCCTGTCCGCACTGTCTCCGAGACAACGGGCCCGCTGATTTTTTAGAAGGTCATTTTAACTGCCGCTCTCAGCACATCAGACCCAAAAAAACAGTGGAATCCTCTGCAATATCAGTTTTTTAGGATGAAAAGCGTGCCGTCAGCAGTAACGTTTTTCTGTCAGGGAGGCGCCCATTCTTCATCCAAGGGGCCTTTTTTTCAGGAGGAGAAAAAAGGAGGGACTTTTATTTTATCTGCGAATGGACAGAGACAGCTTGGTGGGCTCACCCTGAGATGTGCTGATGGGAGGGGGAAGGGGGGGCGGTGCTGTCAGCGTAGGCGGACCGGCCTGAACAGACAGGCCTGCTGCGGCGAGAATGAACTCGTAACTGTCCATTCGGATACGGCTGCCCGTCTGTAACGAGCCCTGACTGTTGCCGTGGTGTTGTGTTGGGCAGAGTCCCCGGAGGCCGACGTGGCCATGGACCTGGGCGTGGCCGAGGTGCCGGAGTCGGAGGTTCTGTACGACTGCGTGATCTGCGGGCAGAGCGGGCCGTCCACCGACGAGCGGCCCACGGGCCTGGTGGTTCTGCTCCAGGCCTCCTCAGGTAAGACCTCCCCACACTCCCCACCCCCTCACCCCCCCCCAGTCCCCGCTGTCACCCTCGCGAGTGACAGACGCGGGTTAATGGCCCTGAACAGTCACGTCTGCCCCCGCGCTGGTGTCACCTTGGCCGCCTGCCTCCCGCGCGCCACTCAGACGAAACAAACAAACACAACGGCAAGACGGCTCTGAATTTAGCGGGGCCCGCGGAGTGTGTCGTTAACGGTATCTCCGGAAACATCTGACTCCGCTCCGCTCCCACATGCTCCCTGCCTATTAAACCCAGCCATTTATTCATGGCAACTTAACTGCACCTTATTGAATAGCTCATTCTAATGGGCAGGCATGCCATGCTTTTAATTGGTTCATTTGTCATTCGTGTTTGTCCCTGGGCTGGGGCCTCATAGGCTGCCTGTGAAAGGGAGCAGCGCTTACAGGCGCTCTGAGGACACCGGGGGGGATCCTTACTGTCTGAAAAAATAAATACTCCATTTCATTAGTAACGTGTTGGGTAATGTTCATCTGTGGGGAGTGTGCTGTTTAAAATACGGTGGCAAACTTGTAGCGTAGGCCGAAAAGCTCTTCTCAGCTCTGCCCTTTTAACTGATATTGATCTGCCTCCTGCCAAAAACGGTGTGAAAAACGAAAACCTGTTGTCAGTTGAAAGAGAAATAGAATAAGCATTATTAAGCATTACCATACACGACGGGGCTTTGGTTAGGGTTTGCTTCACGCTTTGCTTTTTTCACTTCACCGTTGTCCCCTCACGATAAATCGAGGTTTGTTTGAGGAGGCAGTTTTTTTTTCCTGCGTTACCTGCTGTTCTGATTACAGAGATGATAGGGGAGATTAGCTGTCATTTTTATTTCTAATTTATCAGTCATCAGCCCCCCCCCCCCCTTTTGATGGGAAAGGAGAGAACATCTGGGTAATGACTCTGCGCAGGGTTAAACATGATTTATGCTCACCACAAAAAAAGCCACCGTACTTGGTTATTTTATGTAAATATTATGGCGTGCCGTAAGCAACGCTGTTGACGGCCCATTAGCATACGTCTGTCAGTCCCTGAGCGGCGCTGTCGCTCTGTCATGTGTTGCAGTGCTCGGACACCGGTGCCGGAGCGCCCAGGCGAAGAAGCTGCCCACCAGCGACGAGGAGCGCATCTACCCGGCGGACACGTGCGGAGCCACCCACGACGTCAGGCTCGCCCTCCTGCAGCGCTTCTTCAAGGACGTAGGTGCCGCCGCCCCCCCCCCCTCCTCCCCCCGCCCACGCAGGCACTAACGCGCGCTCCGGTCTGCACCTAGTTGAAAGCCTGAAGTCTCTGTCGGGTCAGCTTTTTTTAAGACAGGATGGTTTTGCTTGCTCCGTGTGACTGGCAAACAGCCACACTGTGTCACGGTGGGGGGGGTAATTCGGGGGGGGGAGGTGGCGGCTGTCAGGCCCCAAGGCTGAGCAGCTGCACCTCTGCCACTGTTCAACTCCTTTTGGCTCCTGCTGCTAGAGGATGGGCACGGCGTGGGTCTGACACCACCCCCACCCACCCCCTCGTGCTCGGGAACACTGAAGCGTTTTGTCACAGCGTGACGGCGGACTGTCACGGTCGCTGGCCCTCAGCAGCACGCCTAATCCGCCAATTCACTCTTTGCTTCCCGCAAATTCACTCTTCGCCTGCTGCCATTACCTCGTAAGCATGAGGCTGGTGCTTCACACGGCATATTCGGGTGTTTTTCCCCCCACTCACGTTTTTAGCAGAAAGCTGCTTCATCTCTGCTCTTTCCAGCCATGTAGATCCTTAACATATTAATTTACATTCCCAATCAGATACGATTTCTCAGTTTCTCATTAACTAGCCCCTGAGGCTAGTCATAATAATGTAATTATTAAGGTTGGCATCAGCACTCCCAAAGCATAATTATAGATGAGGATAGTTTCACTCCATTTGTTGCAAAATACTTGGATCTTTTTTTTTTTTTTGCTATGGTGTGTGTCCTAACTTCAGCTCTTTGTCATTTTTCTCCAGAGCTCGTGTCTGCAGTCAGTATCGATAGGCTGGGATGGAGGCGTCTATGTCCAGACATGTGGCCACACGCTACACATAGACTGCCACAAGTCCTACATGGAGTCTCTACGGGTAAGAGGGGGCCATCGTCATGTGACCTCGTCACTGTGGTAATGTCTCAAGGCATCATGTTGCACTGATGTTGTGGATCGGCTAGAGTGGGCGTGTCTACTATTGCACAGTATGGTGTCCCTAAATGCATCCTTAATGCCGTCTACTGCGCATGTGCCCTTGTCCAGACTCCAGAGTGACCTTCAGTGGACTACTTGGATAAGCTGTGGGTCTGATATGGTTCTTTTTGACATTCCTGTAGCTTGCCGTGCGGCATCACTCGAGGTCAGATAAAATGAGCTGCTGGAAATTGGAACAAGATTCCAAGTTTTGCTGCCGGCTGACCTCCCTTGACTTAAAGCAAGGGCGTTCATGTGCCGTTTAACATCGAGCAACTAATTGCAGAATGATTTCATTATTTCTTCCCAATGCACCCCCAGTTCACTCGGGTTCCTCAGCTGATAGCCGTGCATCGCTGTAGCCTTCTGATCTGCTGAAACTTACTTTCTGCAATACAGAGATTAGACTCTGAGCATTGCATTGATAATGATCGTCCAGTATTATGACATTACATTAACACTGGCTTATTAACTCCTATTGGTGACATTAGCTTTCTGATAAAGTTCATCCTCTTCCGCTACTCATTGATAAGAGTTGGTGCTAAGGAATGGCCCCATTAAACAAGGACAGGCTACATGCAACACCCTATTACTGTCCCCAGCGAAACCACTGAAGCTAATTGGAGCTGGGCTTGCTTTGCACTCAGATAGGAGACCTCCTACGTGCTTCTGGAAGTGGAGTTGGTGGGCTAGCGGGCGCTGTCTTCTTTTGGACCAAACAGAAAACCAGTGGCTGCATGCATCAGAAGGGACACTGTGCTGTAGGAGATGCTATCTTTGGGATGAGAAATATAACCATGTTCCTCAGTCCTCATTCACTGTGACCTTCAAAGGGTCCATTCGCTGTGACCTTCAAAGGGTCCACGCCGCTTGTCGTAGAGAGTTGGCTTCCCCCTCGTTTCCTGACGGAATCGGGCTCTTCCAGGCTGGTCATGTAACAATCCCCCCGGTCTAGCTGGCTAAAATAAATCCCTCCACCTCAGCTGATGTGCGGTGGGAGTTCTGGCACAAAATGGCTGCCGCGTCGAATGCATTCCTACACGTGCAAAATGCGGCAGCTCATTCTCTGTCAGCTGCCACTGTGGTTCCATTCCCTTCATGTGAGCGTTTAATGTCACGGGCAAATTGAAAGCGGTAAAGCTTTGCCTTGGGCCACCTCACAGCCACTGTAGTAGTGGTACATTTCCATAGCGCTGGCCAGGTTGGGGTTTCTTACTTATTTAAAGCTACACAGCTGTGATTTCAGCCCACTGCTTTTACTGTAAACAATGAGTTTGCTTTGCTAGACAACATTTTAAGGAGAAAAATGTTTTCCAATAAAAACATTTTTTTCCTGTGTAATCAGGTGTATGAATAAACGCGTAAGGCGCTGTAAACGTTTTCTGATTCCCGTCTGTGCGTTTGCAGTATGTGTCAGCAGCTCACTTCCTGGTTTGGTGCCAGTCAGGCTTTCCGTTCCCTGTTGCTGTGAGCGCAAACCGCGACGAGCTTAATCCCACCGGGTGGAGCTCCACCGGGAGGCCCTTGCAGACTGCCTCTGCAGCAGCCCTTCTCACAGAACTTCACAGAACTGCCAGAGATCTCTAAAGAGGCCGCCTGGGCACTAAAATGCTGGGACTGGGATTTTCATTACACAGAGAGGGACATGAACGTGACCCTCAGTTTTTTTTTTTCCTATTTAGTTTACACCATTGTTTGGTAGTTCCTTTAATTCTCGTGCATGTGATAATATGACCTTCATCTTTTTAAGGGTAAAGTTCTGCGTTGGTATACATTAGTAGAAGGTTTTTATTGAATTGAATTTCCAGGCTTTTCCGAAGCCCACACTTTGACGGCTTCAATCTGAAATGGGCCAGTTTATTCATTCATTAATTCCATTGAGGACCTATCCGTCAGAGAGGGAGCATTGGTTTCAGGAAGAGGCGTAGTGATGTCAGAAATATTGTACATGTTGACAAGTCATTAGTGGCCTGTCCATCAAAACGGCACGTTTCAAATTATTATTTCACAATTGCTTGGTGCACCAATCCTGTGGGTTGGGGAGTGTAGTATTAGAAAAGAATAACCTGTCATTCTTTGCATTTAAATGCTGTATTGAATGTGTGGGTTGTCTATGTACAATTAGGTAGAGAAGCCACAAGGTCAGAAGTCATTTTGTGTGCTGATACCCAGAGCAACGTCACAGCATGCATCTGCTGATACCCGAGGCAGGGTCATGGGGTCAGGTGTGGCTTCATGCGTGCTTGTGCGCGAGGGTCAAAGGTCACCCTTTGTGCGCATGCTGTTTCACAGAACGACCAGGTGCTCCAGGGCTTCTCCGTGGACAAGGGCGAGTTCACCTGCCCCCTCTGCAGGCAGTTCGCCAACAGCGTGCTGCCCTGTCGCCCGGGGCGAGGGACGGAGACGGGCGCCCGGCACACCCACAGCAGCAAGAACGCCGCGGCGCTCGTCAGGGAGGTGGAGGAGCTGCAGGACCGGCCGGGGCCCTTCCCGGTAAGCCCAGAGGCCTGGCACTCATTTCTCTGTGATCAGTCACTGCACACGCTCACTTGCACGTCTCACCTCCGATAAGGGTAATCACCTCTGAGGGGCTTCGGCCACATTTACGGGGAGTTTAAATAGGATGAGACGGAGAGGAGGACAAAATTGGAGTCCAACCGTCTGAAATCCGAGACGTCGCACGGGTAGCTTCTCACGCCCAGCCAGTTCTGTGCTGTCCGGCGGTTGCCATGGCGATGACCGGTCCAGTCTTGCGGCGTGCAGATCCACACATTGCCATTAGCCATTATCACCATCATCAGCATCATCATCATCGCTCCTTTTCCCTTCCTGGATAAAAGTCAACTGTCACTATCGTTCTCTTTCAGACCGAATCCAACCTGAGCAAGGAGATGGAGTCTGTGATCAAGGACATCAAGAACACCACTCAGAAGAAGTACATGGACTACGGCAGGAACCCGGGCTCGCCGGACAACGACTTCCTCTTCATGTACTCCGTGGCCAGGTGAGAGAGGCGCTACGCTAAACCGCGGCACCGTCGCCAAGGTTACAGCGCCCTCAGCCAATGAGGGGCACTCGTGGGCCAGGCGGGGTGGGTGAGAGATGGACTACCTGGCGCAGGTTATCTCCCGGCCGCAGTGGGGTCAGCGTGCAGGAGGGAGGCCTGCCGGCTCCAGCACCGACCCCCCCCACACCCCACCCCACCTCCCCCCCCCCACACAATGAATAACGCACAGCCTCCCAACACCAGCGCTTCCCCGCAACGCAGCTGCCCTGCTCCGTCACCCCACCTGCTCTGCATGCTAGCGGCTCCTCCAGCAGCCCGCAGTGACCTCACTTCATCCGCTGCTGTGCCACCCTTACGCCGCGGACGTACAGGAGCTGTTCCTCCCCTCAGCGAGTCCGCTCGGCACCCCTCCCCCGTCTGGAAGGTTCAGCTCCTACTCAGAGTTTATTGATTAGCTGGCGTTTTTGTGAAGTTTCGCAGCAGGTGGAGGCGGTCTCTAACGGCAGTGTTAGCGTCTCTGATTAGACGGCGGGGCGGGAGGTCCGGTGTTAAAAGATGCTTTCTAAGCAGCGGAGCCGTCCGCAATTAAGGCTGCAGTAAAACCGTATCGACGGCGTGGTTCTCCTGCGCAGTGTAGCGAGTGTATTATCAGCTCGTACTGTATGGATTTACTGCTCTCACCCTTTGCCTTTTATTTGCCTCAGAAGTGCCGTTTCTCCGCATTCGTCCCCTCGGTTTCATTACCTGAGTGTTAGAGCTGCGGTGGGCCCTCTCAGGGGTGTGTGCTGTGAGGCTGGGGGGGGGGGGGGGGGGGGCAAGCTACAGACTACACAGTCATTTACTACTGTCCCAAATTAGCCCCGTCAGAGGAGGGGGGTGACGGAGGCGCTCCGCTCCGTGGTCCCTGTCAGTGTGTGACGTCACTCAAACGGCAGGCTTCGCCCCTTCACCAACCCACCATCCCCTTACCTCTTTGCTCCCTCTTTCTCTCCCCCCCCACCTCTCCTCCACTCCCTCACCCCACACCCTGCTCCACTGCCCCATCCTCCCCTTCACCTCCTACCCCTCACTCCCCTCCCCTCTCCTCCGTTTTTGCCACTCTCGCTCCTTTTCTCCCACCCCCTTTCTCCTCCATCCCCTCTTAACCCCCACCCCTCCGCCCCCGCAGCACCTTCTCGCCCACTCTCTCCTCCACCCCTCACCCCCCCCCCCTCCCTTCCTCCCCGCGGTGTGAAGCCTCCCACTCTCTCTGTCTGGTGTGCCTGCTGGCTTTCAGAAGTTCAGTGAGCAGCGCAAATTGCCTGAGGAGTGGAAAATTCCTCTGTCACACGGCCGCTCTTATCAGTGGCAGCCAGATGGAGCTCGGCGTGGCCGCATTATCAATGTGAAATTGCTTTTTCTCCCAGGAAGAGGGAGCGGATTAGCCCCTGCTTCCCCTGCCCGGGCAGAGTAAGCCGCTATCCTCAGGATAGAAACAGCCCCAATTTAGTCTTATTTTAAGCAACGCGCGAAAAAAAACCCTTAACGTCTTCTTTTAATCACATAAGACGGGGAAGGGCCGACGTTTCGAAATTTCTCAGGGTGATATTCGGCGGCGGGCAAACTGAAACGTGACGGGAAATATTGGGGACGTGCTCGTTAGGCGGCCTTGGGTTGGTGTGGGGGGGGGATTTTCGCGGCAGGCGATTGGACGATCCGGATCACACGCCAAAGCAGACGGGCCGCCCACGGAGCAGCTCGCCATGCTAATGAGCCGCGTCGCAGTCAATCGGTGGCGTTTGAAAATTTCCACCGCGCCGCGGTTTATTAGCTCCGGGGCCCCCCGGCGCAGGAGGAGAGAGAGGACAGGATGAAGAATGACGAGGGGAAGGCGAGGGAGAGGGGGAGAGAGGGAGGCGGGGACACGGGGACGCGGAGGGCAGCAGGTGGTGGGACCTGTGGGAGCGAGGCGCTCTGCAGAACGATGCACCCTTCGTGCGGTGTTCTGCGTCTCCACTCTCTCAGCGCTGGCAGAAAGCAGGCGTCCATCTTGCTTTAGACTCCTGTCCAATCAGTGCCTTACCCTCCAGCTGTCTCCTTCAGTTTGTCATGCCTTTAGATTATTTTGTCAGCGACGGGGCCGGCGCATCCTGTTATTCTCCTGGCAGATAACCATAACCAGCGGTCTCATGTTTTTAACTTCTTGCACACTATCCGTTTAGACTGGTGTACGTTTTCAGAGGAAGCTCAGATTACGTTTTGTGGTTATGGTTACAAGCCCGGTGCCCGAACCACTAACTCATCATCCTCATTCCCAGCCTATCAGATCGCTTGCATGTAGGTAAGTGTTTCGGGTGCATACGTGGATGGTGGTTTGAGAGCACTGAAGCACATCACAGCGCACAGACTGTGTAGGAATGTTCTGGATTCCAGCAGCGTATGTTGGAGGGCATTTCTTTAACAAACATCCATACTGCAGCTGCCCCTGGCTGGATGTAGCCTGTTGGATGTGTGCGCTGGCTCATGGTGATGGAGGCTGATCTCTCTCTCTCTCTCTCTCTCTCTCTCTCTCTCTCTCTCTCTCTCTCTCTCTCTCTCTCTCTCTCTCTCTCTCTCTCTCTCAGGACTAACCTGGAGCTGGAGCTGGTGCACCGTGGAGGAGATCTGTGCTGTGGAGGAGCCAGCGCTACCGCCAAGCGCTCCTGCCTCAGTGAGTTTCACTCTGTCTGTCTGTCTGTCTGTCTGTGTCTATGTGTCTGTCTTTCCGAGCACTCCCTTCTGTCTCGGTCTCGCTGTGTCTGTCTGTCAGCCCGTCTGCCTGTCTTTACAAGCACCGCCACGAAATTTCTGTCTCACAAAGTCCATACTCTCATACTCTCAGTGTACCTGTTCCTTTGGCCATGATCTGTCTGCCTGTCTCTCTGTCTCCTTGTCTTTCTGGCATTTGTTTTACCCCTCTGAGCACTACCGCAGTCTCGCCTGTTGGAGTAAGTCAAAGCTCCTGAGTGTAACTGTATCCTCTGTTCTGGAGGAGGGTGATGCCCTTATTTGGTATGAAGTGAATCGCCGCAGCGGTGTCCTTCTCATATTAGCTGCCCAACCTGAGGGCCAGAGTCAGCCCGCATCCTTCCAGTAGATCGTAACAGTAGAACCAGTCCAGATGGGTCAGGCGTAGGTCTCGCTGGTTCTCCCGCCCCATTGACAGCCATGTGTGTGACATCACTCGGCGACCCCTGTCCCCTGTAGGTTGAGTGCTTCCTGCCCCTCTGTTAGGCTCCACCCCTCAGTCACATCTCACGCTGCCCGTGAACTTACCACCACCAGTGTGTGCAGTGGGCGGCCTCTGGTTTCACCCAGGGGTCTGTCAGACCTGCCAGGTGTCCAAGCTCCCCACAGATGCAATAATCCCAATGCAGGCATGAGACTCCTTTTCCAGTCCAGACTTGAACGTAAGGAGTGTAGTGACTCCTCCAGGGAATCCGTCACGATGTGGCTGCATTTGTTTCCCGAACGTCTTAGCCCTTAGCGACTTGAATGCTAATGGAGAAAGCGCAGGTCTCGGGGCAGCGTTGGGGGGGTTGGTGGTGGTGGTGTGGGGGGGGGGGGGGTGGGTTGTTGTGCTCGATTGTTCCGTCACAGTTTGTGTAATGAGCTGTCTGCCACGAGATTGAAGGCACCGGTCCATACTACAGGTGTACCAATTGTGAAATTTGTCGATTAGAAGCAAGAAGAGAGGGAGGGAGAGGGAGGGGGTGTTCGGTGAGAGGAAGGGGGTGGGGGAGCTGGCGTCCCAGGTGAGCCGGCGGAGCACGAGCCGTCGGGAGAGATGACGGGAACAAATAGGTCACGCGCTGTTTTAGTAGATTGTGCAGCGAGGCCGGCCGCTCGGGGGGAATGGAAATTAGCCGTGATTGATGGACCTGTCTCTGGCCTCCACTCGGCCCCTGTGACAGGAACACTAAAGACGGGAAGCTTTAGCTAATGTTAACAGCGCAGAGGGGGTAAACTTTAAAGGGGAGAATTAGCCAGGAACACTGCATACTGGCTTTGGCGGCCTGACATTTCTTTTCCTGAGTTTGTTTTATTTATTTATTTCGTTTGTTTGCGCTGTGAGAGAGCAGGTAGAGTAGCCGTTGTGCTTGCTCTGGAGGCTAAGCGTTGTCATTAGTGTTGCGCCGCCTAACCAAACAAATGCTACTGACTCGATGTGACGGTCAATTACATCGGCACCGTTAGTGGGTTTTCTGACTCAGGACCTGACCGGACTGCAGAATGGGTCTCGTTGACAGCTGTTCTCTGTGTGCTCCTTCCTCTGACACTCCCATGATGCTGTCGGGTGTTGAAGGAGAACAGGGGGAGGTGGCATGTTTTCAGCAGGAGGACGGGGCCCCCATGCGGGTGGCGGTGATGGTCTCGGGGTCGGCCGTCCTCTCCCGGTTAATGAACCCATTTAGTGCGAGTGAGGCGTGGCAGCTCGTAGCCGGGGTGGACGTCGCCGTCATCCCTGATTGGAGCACGAGGGGGACGTTTCACGCTGAGGGATCGTCACTTTCGCGAGCCACGTTGGACGCCGGCAGCCAGATGCACTCTGCTGCAGCGCGTTAGCGCTCTCACGGGGAGCCCGGAACTTTCTGCCAAACGCTCCCTCCTCACAGGGCTCGCGCAGATACTTCCCACAAGGCCGCTGTGCCTGCCTGCCTCTTCAGGCAGGATCGTGAAGCACCCGCATAGCACAGTGAGGCTTCAACAAGCTTCTCCTCTGTTAATCTGCTGAGCGAAAGAGTCGTTGCACAGTCGTGGCAGTAAGACCACACGTCCAGGAACACAGCAGTAATTGCGAGATGGCACTCGCCAACCGAAGAAGGGGGGAGGAGGTGGGGGGGGTGCAGTCCTCAGGTCACCCAGGCATCCCAAATCTATCTCAGAGGGACGGCAGGGGCAGGGAGGAGAATCATGGCAAATGACTTCAGCTTTGATGGAAAGTGGAGCGAGATCAATATCCGCAGTCAGAAGGCGTCTCCATTCCGGCTGTCAGTGCGGAGAGAGGCGCTCGCACATCAAGGGCCTGGGTGCCTCTCTCTCTCTTTCTCTCTCTCCCTCTCCTGCACCTCTCTCTGCGTTTTTTTCCCCCCTCCACTCCCGGATAATGGGGTCAGAGGAGCCCCGCTCGTTTCAGACCCGGCCTTTTCCACTTAGCCTGTCCCTCTCCTCCATCACACTGCAGAAACTCGCTGCTGTGGGGGGAAAAAGCACAGCGCATCAGAGCTTCCGCTGTTAGGAGAAAGCCAGGAGGGATGGCAGGCCCTGGTGAGGAACGCGTGCCTAGCACAGGGCCTCCCAGAGACCCGACTCCCACCCCGGTGCTGATTACAGCTGTTGAGTGATCTGATTTGGGGAGATTCGCCCAGCCCACACAGAGCGGGGGACGGCAGCTTAGCTGACGATGATGATGAGGATGATGATGACAGTGGCGGTGATGCAGATGATGATATAAGAAGGTGTCGTCAGGGAGATTAGCGGGAAGGCGGTCCTTGCATCTGCGGCTGTCACGAGGGTAGGTGGGTGGAGGTTCGGCTGTCGCTTCACGGGGTCCGCCCCCCCTCCCCCTCGCCCCCCCTGCCGCCCCCCCGCCCCGGCAGAGGGGCTGTCACGGTCCTGATCCAGCCGACCGCGTCCACACCAGCGCGGCCTGCTGAGTCACCCCGTCCCCCTCGGCGCGTGTGTGCTGCTGTCACTTCACGGCACACATCACACACACACGCGCGCACACACACACCAGCCCCTCTCACGCACAGTGCCAGCCGTCTGAGGCACACGAGCATGCGGCGTGCATTTTGAAAAATGAACGGCCTGCAGAGGGCAGTGTTGCTCCAGTTTTCAACAGCCTAACCTGAATCTGCGTAGTCAATTTCTGGCGGCTTCGAAATGCAATATTTTTGCTGCAATACAGCTGGAGTACATCATTTAGAACTGCAGCCACCAAGAGAAAGTGAGAACTGAGAGATGTCCATTTCTGTCTGGCAGGAGATGTGGGATTTTTCGGGCTGTTCAGAGCTGCGTGGGCTCTGCGTGCCTCATTGGTTCCATTTTGGAGAGCGATAACGAAATTGTGGTCCTGATGTATCCTAAAGTGTATAAATACTCACAATCAAATGTTTTATTAGAGCCTTCCATGCATTTCGCTTACAGTTTATGGTTATAAAGCAGACTGCTCCGTTTGGGTCATTTTCAGGGCTATAGAATCAGGATTTTCATTGTGTCTGGAAATGTATTGTTTCTCCATTTTGGCCATGCTTTAAAGAGTAGTTTTCATTTTTTCCAACAAAGGAAAAGCTTTTAAAATCCAAAATCCAATTTTGAATTATGGTGTTTGCGTTGGGCAGAAGTAGCACAGTGTAATTGAGGCCATAGCAGGGAGAAGTAGGTTAATGAGTTTCTGGCGCTAATAAGATTAGTGGTGGAAATTGTCCCAGAAACAGTTGACATTTTCCACTAAAATGTCCTTTTTTTATGCATGTGTCAAATGGCCTTTGCCGCAGGAAGAGGGGCCAGCCTAAAAAGGATCAGCACCAGAACGCCCGCTCCTTCATGAGCCTGCAACATTATACAATAGATTTGAACCCTCAGCACACTGATTCACGACTGCTGCTGTCCACTCGCATTCAGGTCTTTCAGCTGAACACGAAGGTCACCTCTTCAGGCTGGTGTTTGTTCCCAAAAATTTCAGCTTATGAGTCATGTTCAGAGCTGCTCTTTTAAAAACAATGCACTTCACCACATTTTTCCTCAGATTCAATGTGAAATTAAACAGTTTTTTTTTTTTAAAAAAAACAAAACATTTTATTAACGGTTGACATGCTAAATGATTATGGCCGTTGTACGGTGAAATTAATTTGGGGGGGGGGGGGGTCGATAGGGGTTATGTCCCTGTTGAGAATGCGCTAATATGAAAGTTCTTGTTCCAGTGCAGTCTGCAGTGACATTTAGTTTTTGGATTTTGGAACCCCCGCTGTGGGAGTGTCTCTTCTTCTGGTCGGATCAATGGAAAGTCTGCCTTGCGCCTCTCTGCTGGAGCTTCCCGCTGAAACCGTCTCCCGTGGTTAAGGGCCTCTGCGATTAACTGGTTTGAGGAAGGATTTGTTTGTTTACTTGAGGGAGTCTGTGGTATTTTCATAGACCTTCAATTTCTCCTTCTTTTTAAGTGGTAAATTGTGTCCTATTTTAAGCTGTGCCCTTGAATGTTTGCAGTTCTTTCATTTTGGGTAATTTTTTGTGAAGTCAGTGGGTTTAGAGAAACATCTCTCTCTCCAGTGTATACACTCACTTGTCTGTGCCTGTGATTTCATGAATTGTACATCAAAAATATCACATATTCACACTGACAACAAAATGAGTCTCCTCCCCCGATGATATTGACTGTGTGGGGAATGGAGTAAATAGTTTTACAGCTGAGGGGACAGGTCTTTGAGCTGTAAGGCTGTGAGTCATTGGCACTGGTCGATATAAAGATTACCGCACAGAGTTTTACAGGCCTCTTGTTAATTATTCACGGAAAGGCTCTTATCTGCCGTGCTGTGTGAAGAGCAGGGCTCTGTCACAGTTCTGACAGGAGGGTCTTTGTGTGTGTGGACAAGGCCCAGGATTTCTCACACCTGTTGGCTGCAGGCCTACTAGCGCACAGACACACACAGACAAACAGACACACACAGACAAACAGACAAACAGACACACACAGACAGACAGACAAACAGACAAACAGACACACACAGACAAACAGACAAACAGACACACACAGACAGACAGACACACAAACAGACAGACACACACAGACAGACAGCCTGTCGGCTGCAGTCCAGCTGGTTGTCTGTGTGCCAGCATCCATCTCTGCCTGGATTGAAAAGCCTAACGGTGTTCATACGTCCGTGTTGTGTGTACGTGTGTGTGTGCGTGTGTTTGTCATTCAGATCAGCTCTTCCATGTGCTGGCCATGCACATGCGTCTGTACAGCATCGACTCTGCCTACAACCCCTGGACCCGGCTGACCCAGATCACCCCCAGCAGAGATCCAGAGTGAGTGACACACCTCGCTCCCCCCCCATACCCCTCTCCTAAACCTGCTGTACCCTACACCCCCCCATACCCCTCTCCTAAACCCGCTGTACCCTACACCCCCCCATACCCCTCTCCTAAACCTGCTGTACCCTACACCCCTCCCCCATACCCCTCTCCTAAACCTGCTGTACCCTACACTCTCCCCCATACCCCTCTCCTAAACCTTCTGTACCCTACACTCCCCCCCATACCCCTCTCCTAAACCTGCTGTACCCTACACTCTCCCCCATACCCCTCTCCTAAACCTGCTGTACCCTACACCCCCCCATACCCCTCTCCTAAACCTGCTGTACCCTACACCCCTCCCCCATACCCCTCTCCTAAACCTGCTGTACCCTACACTCTCCCCCATACCCCTCTCCTAAACCTTCTGTACCCTACACACCCCCCCATACCCCTCTCCTAAACCTGCTGTACCCTACACACCCCCCATACCCCTCTCCTAAACCTGCTGTACCCTACACTCTCCCCCATACCCCTCTCCTAAACCTGCTGTACCCTACACCCCCCCATACCCCTCTCCTAAACCCGCTGTACCCTACACCCCCCCATACCCCTCTCCTAAACCTGCTGTACCCTACACCCCCCCATACCCCTCTCCTAAACCTGCTGTACCCTACACCCCCCCATACCCCTCTCCTAAACCTGCTGTACCCTACACCCCCCCATACCCCTCTCCTAAACCTGCTGTACCCTACACACCCCCCATACCCCTCTCCTAAACCCGCTGTACCCTACACAGCAGTCTCCCTTTCATAAAGCAGACTGAAAAAGAGGCGAAAGGAAGCCAAGCGTGGTCACCATAGATACCGGTGATTGCTGCATCTGGCAAATTACAGGCCACTTTGCAGAGAGCAAAATGTGCCCCCCTTTACAGCTCGCTGCAAAGAGCCCTCTTTCTGCACATATGCGCCTCTCATTCTGCCCAGAGCTGCGATCAATAGCCGCACAGATGCAGAAAATTAACAAAACAAATACCACTCCGCAGAAATGATTTTATTGGTTAAAATCAATGCTAATAACTTTTTTGTACTGTTTGATATATGTACTTTGAGCTGTTTTTGCGCTTTTTAAAGATGATTAATTCAGTAGTCCCATTCACTGTGCTCCTTGGCCATTGTGGAGGCACTGTTTCTCTCTCTCCCTGTAAACCGTATGAGGGTACTTTTTTCTTATGATTGTTTTTGTCTTTCTGATTCCCCTCCCCTGCAGCTTCTGCAGTTGTTTTTATGTCATCTATCTTGCCTCTCTACAATATCTTGTGTGTTCATGCCGGAACACTGAAGTGCAGCAAATGCAATCCTTCTATACACTCGCATGCAGCCAATGGCTATTTTTCAGACTACAAGTCCCATGGTGCATCACAGCAGAGCGAACACAAGACTTTTTGTCACTGCAGCTTTTATCACCTGTCCGGAAGAGATCTTTAGGCAGCAACTGAAGTTGGCTAGAGGCTAGACGGCACACTCAGGGGAGCGGCTCTGTGCTAAGACTGGATTGCAAGACCTTGTTAACTCAGAAGAAAGCACTGACACCCTGAAGCACCCATTTCACACTATTTAGATATCAGGGACAAGGAACAAGTGAGTGTTCCATGAATACTATGGCCTAATGCTACCAAATCCCATGTCTTGGTGACATTATTAGGTCCTTAGTGTTCTTTAGAAAATGGCGCACCCTTCCCAGTTATCCTGACTGGAGCTGCCCAGTCGGTGTGTTCAAGGCTGGCTTTGAGGAGGAGATTGTGACTTACTGTAGATAGTGAGCATTTTCATAATGCCAGGCCTCTCCTGCGAGAGACGGCAGCGATTTTTTACAACCACAGTCACAATCTCGTGAAAGCCAAATGTACGCTTTTAACAGAACCAGAGTCAATGAAACCCTGCCGTAAGGGGTAATCTCCTGCAACCAGGTGAGTCTAACGTGGCCTCGGGCATCAGAGGTTCTCTATTAGATGGAAATTAACAAGCAGGCGCCTTTTAAAACGGAAGCCGCTATACCGTGAGCACTGCACCCGGGGTCTGAAATCCCAGGAGATTTTCAACATTGGGATGGAAGGGAGGCTGAGTTATGCTCAGGGCAGCCAGGAGCGAAGCCTCCGTTTAAAACAAGACGGGGATCTCTAGAACAATCTCCAAAAGGTGTGGAATAAGCTGCGCTGCGGATTCGGGTCGCTCTGAGCAAAGCGCACACGCTCCGCTGTCCCTAAACCGTGTGAATATAACTCTCCTCCAGGGCAAATACGGCACGATTGTTTGACTAATTTTAACGAGCAAATAGTCCGGAGGCACTTCTCACCGTTGGGGGAGAGTGAACTGGAGCCGCAGTGTTTGTTCTGATACCCATCTGTGTGATGGTATGGTGAGTCAGGGTCTGTGTGAATCCACTGTGAACCATGAGCAGCGACGTGAGCAGTAGGCCACAGTAACCGCTTCTCTCATCAGGCAAGTCAACGGCACTGTTCACATTCAGACTGCAGAGCTTAGGTTAGTGATCAAACCCAAATCAAGAAACTATAACATAGCACATTCTGTAATTTTTTTTTACATTACTACATTACATTTTTGTCATTTTAGCAGACGCTCTTATCCAGAGCGATTTACCCAGGTTTCGGGTTTTTACATGTAACCCGTTTATACAGCTGGATATTTACAGAGGCAATTGTGGGTTAAGGACCTTGCCCAAGGGTACAGCAGCAGTGCCCCAGCAGGGAATCGAACCGGCAACCTATTGGTTACGAGTCCTGCAGTTTACCACTAGGCTGCACTGCCCCCCTCAGGTCAGGTTTTGCAGTGGGCAGCATCAGGGTGCAGGTGGAGCCTCGCACGCAGGTACTAACGCCAGCATTCCTGTGTTTCATCTCCCTGCAGCCCCTGCGATGACGAGAGGCCGGAGGTCCCCATGGTCTTCAGAGACGTCCCGTCCCTGCTGATCATCTTCGTGCTGACCATGCCACAGCCTCTGCGCAAAGGTAAACCCCCCCACCCCCCACCCTCTCCGCCTGCCCGCCTGCCCTGTGGCCGCAGTGAGGTCAGAGCAGACGCAGTGATGTGTCAGTATAGGTGTGAGTTGGCGCCGGGCTGCAACCGTGTTTTGTGGATCTCTGTGGGAGCCCCCTGGTCTCATTAGCGTTCCCCGCCGAGCTGAGAGTTCGTGGGAGGCGTCCCGCCTATAAGGGGACCCCCATCCGCCAGCAGGGGTTTGCAGGGTTTGGGGGGTGGGGAGCTGCGTCTCAATCTTTTCAAGATCAGCTGAGCACTCAGGTTGGGGGGTCGGGGCGAGGGATGGGGGGGGGGATCAGTCATTCACGGAGACTTTCAGCATTGAAAATTGCAGCAATCATGTCAGGCGGGGGGTCTCGCACAAAGACGATAATTACGATAATGCCCCTACTCGAGGCGGGCGCAACGGAGGCGCGAGATTGGCCGTAGAGCAGCGGGGGGAGGGGGGTGGTGGGGGAGGGGACAAGGGAGGGGCGCGCACAAAGACCCCGGAACGCTGGCTCCTCAGATCGGCGCTTTTGTCTGGTGCAGCTGCGGCGCTGTTGGGCGGCACGGTGGCTCTGGCGAGGAGGAAACGCTGTTCACGAAAGCACCGGCGCCGTGCCGCTTCCCTCTGACCGCCCGGCCGAGCCGTCACTCACCCGGCCCCCTTTCATCCGCCGTATCTGTCATCGGTGCATCTGCCGGCCCGCGCTGCCCATTGCAGCAGGAGGAACAAAGGGCCGCGCTATAAATACCGCTATTTACGTTATATAAGCTGTTTATTTCTCTCAGGAGTAGGTCAACAGCAGGACAAAAAAGAAGAGATGTGACTTCTTTCCAGTCATCTGAGCAATAAGGCCAAGTCCACCCGACACTGTGGCAGCAATTACACACCATTATACACACATAATAGGCTCTCGTGTTGGAAGGCCGGCGCTGGGGAGAGAGGAATTCGGCCATACTTGGATTGATCAGTGATATGGCGCGTGCGGGATTGCAGTAACGCTCTGCTCTATCTGGGTTATCGAGATGCGGTCGGCTTTGATTCTTTGATCTTATCACAACACCTCATCCCGTGCTGGTGGCCTCGTCCGGTCACTCGACATCCTTGGAAAATAGTCACTTGGGCTCACATTTTGGCAGTTCTATTCATACCTCCGCCATCCATCCATTGTTTGATTAATAAAAATGCCAAACCGGATATATATATACGTCAAATAAGAACTGATAATTGTAACTGCAAGCAGGACTGCAGGGAACCAAGCACAAAATGGCTGCCATAGCTGAGTGTGGTGTGTGGCGAGTAAAACATCTCACCAATGTCAATTGTAAGAACTATAATAGTCTATAATTCATTAAAGTATTATTTTATTTATATGCAGGAATTTCGCAGTCCTACCATATGACCAAACATAAGAAGACCTCACACATTGGTACCACCTAATGCAAAGTGGCATTGATCAACTGTGAACAAACAGCCCAGGACGAAAACAGCCAGCTAATTTGGTTTTTAATTATCCTTGCCTTACCTTATTATCTTATTGGCTTTTACTCATTACGTTCAAATGACTGCCTAACCCTGCCATTCTGTGTGAGGGGATGTGGTTGATTTTAAATGGAAGGGCTGTGAGCCTCCTCTCTCATGGGGTGGCTCAACGCGTGGCTCGTGATTGGCACAGGGAAAACTGCTTTGCGGCTTTAAGAGGGAAAGTGTGGCTGTTGACACACCTCCTGCGGATGCCCTTCAGTGCAGGCCCGGACAAACAGCTCTCAGTGCGTTATTACCCTTTAGATGGGCTTTGTATCTCTTTCAATTCCGCATTGATTACGCCAAAATAAACGTCGTTACCACGCTCATTGTGAGATGGAGAATTGATTTTAACACATCTCTGAGAGAGAGAGAGATGGGCGCAAATGAAGTCTTTTATTACGGCGCGGGGGCGTGGGGATGGAGGTCAGGACGGCCGCGGGTCTTTGGGGGGGGGGGGCATCAGGTGGGGAGGGGGGCACGCGTGTCATCTGCGACAGTCAGGGTGCTTGCGCGCTTTCAGTGCGGTGACACATTCTGGGGCACTTGTCACCGAGGGGCCACTCCGGGGCAGGTGCATAACGAAGTCCCTTTGTGTAGCCGTCCACTCTGGGACCAGACTCTGCTTCAAATCTCAGCGCGCTCGTCACCACCCCGCCTCTGATTAGCTTCCATAAGCCGACAGAAAGAGCACTTTCTGCAGGGGGGGAAAAAAAAGTCCTTTGGGGATGTGAAAGAGCATATTGATTCCAGCAACCCAATAAAGGGTTTTGAGCCTTATTTAATGAAGTGTGACGTTTTCAAATTGGGGAGGGACAACTGTACGAGTGGAGAATGGGATGTTTGTCTTGTTACTCCCAAAGTCAATTTGCCCTCTCTCTGTCTCTCATAAGACGTTCCACACAGAATACTTGCAAGGATCTTGTAAATAAGCACTCCGCTTAAACATAGTATATATTTTCTCATTTTAAATTGTATAGATGGAAGATTAAATGACTATTTAATGATTTAAAATGTGTTCCAGCAGTGCATATAGCTGCAGCTGCAGGCCCCTGGAGAAGCCCCCAGCTGTTTCTGTGTAGTCCCAGTCGTCTAAATGTCATTGAGGGCACCGTTCTCAGCTCTCCCCTCCATCACTTTTGTAAATGTCCATGCTAAAGTAAATAATCAGCTGTGAAATTGCACTGTGTCTACCAGTGTTCAACAAAGCCTTCAAAGTTATTCACAAGAGTTCACCTCCAGCTCAGCGGAAAAACCCCCCAAAAAAAAGAGTTTGGAGGAACACCTGTTGGTACGCGAGTGTCGATTCTCAAGTGGAAGTCAAAAGGTCAGCATGTGTGCGGTTCAGTTTTAGCGCTCTTGTTTTCTCTCTGTGTCTTGTTTGCCTGCTGTGTGGGGAGAGCATTATTTAAAATGAGAGGGAAATTTGCAAATGAGGCGTCCTCCGTTCTTTAGCTGTTTTGCCCTCCGTTTCCCAAAATAATTAACATCATCGCCAAGTTGATCTTTTTTCTTCTATTTTTTTGGTAATTGGTAGATTTACATTTTTCCATTAAATATGCGAGAATAGCAGAAAATAGTCCCTTTATTCTTTTATTCCAGTGAGACCTTCAACAAAGTTATGAAATGAGACAGGATCAAAAATATGCGTGTTGGGGCTTTCTCAAAATATTAGAATAAAATAAATGTAAAAAACCCAATAAATCTGGAATGCCATGTGATTGTAAATATCTGCTTACGTTATCTATATAGAAAATGGCCTTGTGCAGAATGACTTGCATAGCATCCACTTGTACAGCTAGATAGTTATTTGAGCAGCTTAGGTTAGGTTACGGTACAGTTGCTTAGCAAGTGTTGTTATCCACAGAAATTAGGCATGTTTTACGAGTTTTCATGTTATTGATTTATACAATTCAGGTTGTGTACCTTGCCTAAGGGTGCAATGGCAGTGCCCAGCTAGGGAAGTGAATGGGCAACCTTTGGGCTACAAGCCCCATTTCTTGCTGCTATACCCCATTGCTGCCCAGTGGTACATGTGGATGTGATGGTGCTGGGGTCAGCTGATGTGGACCCGCCTCCTCTCCTCTCCTCTCCCTCCAGAACACTTCACCTGCCTGGTGAAGGTGCTCTACACCCTGCAGTACGTCCAGGCCATCGCCGCGCTGTCAGTGAAGTTCAGCCCAGAGGAGAGGCAGGCCTGGAACACCTCCGGAGCGCTCAAGAAGGTAAAGAGGGGCAGGGCAGGGTGGGGTGGGGAAGGTGGGTGGCTGCGTTCACACCTGTGGGTCAGCGGGGACAGGACGCGCACCCCCCAGCTAGCGAGGGGAGACCCCCGGAGAGCACACCCCGGCGTGAATGAATGGAACGGCGCTCTCCTCTCACTCCTTCCGACTGATCCCATCAGAGCGGCCTATCGCCTCAGAGCCACTCTGTCATCATTCTCAGAAACCTGCCTGCAGACTCCAGCAACCTGTGAAAGATGATATTCTCGCCTGCCAGGGGCAGCGTTCCAGCAGCCGAGTCTCACTGTCCGCGCTCGCTGCATGGCAACTGCGAAGCTGAAACGAACGGCGCACTCGAACAAAAACGCCAATATGCCGTTTTTGTTCAAACCCTATTTGGATGCAGACAGTATGTGCGTGTGTTCAATGTCTCTCAGCCCTACTGAAGGGTTAAAGCAGCGCTCCCCAAAGCCTGTATGAATTACTGTCCTGCTCGGTGCATCAAATCCAGGAATGGAAGCAGCGATTAAGTCGTCGCTTAGTTTATTTCCTTAAGCGCTTCTCTCTGTAAACGGATCCATCATCATTACCCGCCGGTGTCATTTATAATGCCAGATCGCCAGGGAGTTTAGCCGCAGCCCTTTATCAGCAGCCTATTAAAGCTATATTAGAGAAAGAGTTGTTTGAATATAAATTGGAGCCGGTGGACAAACACAACATTATAATGCTAAATGTTTCCTTCAGGATGTTTTCATCCATTCAGGAAGAGCAATTAGCTCCCCCCCACCCCAACCCGCTAACAATGGCTCGCTCACTCAATCCTTTTTGTTAATGCACTCAAACTCCGGTCCATTTGAGGAGTGGTGCCTTCGTTTCCTAAATTCCAGGGGATTGGGGGGGGTGGAATAAAAACGACTGAAAGACTTAACAAAGGAGAGCCTCGCCTGGGAGAAAGCGATCCGCAGACGTGAAATTCCTCAGCTATAAATCTATGACAGAGAATGCCTGCGCAGATAAGAGGCCCTGCCATTTTATATTCTCTTACCGTCAGCGTGATGAATGCCGGCGGCTTTACCCCACATGAAATATTAGTCAAACCAGTTGGATTTTATCTGAACATACATTCGGTAATGTTTCAGAGCTTATCAACAGTCAAATATTTTATTGTGTAAAAGAGTTATTGCGGCCCCCGGCGCAGTGCACCTAAATTATAATATTACATAGTGTGTTGTGGAGTTGAGATTAAGAAGAGCTTGGAGGACAGTTGTTAGGCAAGTTGGGAATTAGAACTCATGCTTAAAGGGCCCACTCATAAAGTAATATCAGTTTCACCTTCTCATATCATATGGATGGTCATTTCAGAGCTATCATATCGTCATATTCAAACATAGTATTTTGGAGGTAAAATCTGCAATGTCAGCATCAGGACTGTCCCTGTGTTTCTGCTACACTTTGACCTTTGACCCACAGAACACCTGCAACGCAGAGAAGTCCTGGGAGGCCCTCTTGAGTCATGTGATCAGCGAGCTGTCCAAGGGCAAGAGCGTTTATGAGGCGGACGCAGAAGAGGTGTCAATGGTAAGCCACACAGCATGCAGACCAATCAGGTTCTGTGCCAGAGGCTCTCAACCCAAGCTCCTGTCCTGGGGAGGTAGCACTGATCATCTTTCCACAAGGCATGTGATTCAGCCAATCGGAGACAAAGATATACATCTGGCCTGCCCCTCCTTGTTATGTATTATCTGGACTTCAGCTGCATGGGACCTTGATTTGACACTTGTATGAAAGTAGTTTCACCACAGATATTCTGCATTATGGCCAGAAATTCAGCTCCTGTGTTGCCTCTTTCCTGTCTAGGAGGTGCTATTTGGTAATGGGAGGTCACAGCTAAATGTGTTCTGCTAGCCACAAGCTTCAAGAATTATTCAATTTAAAAAAAAAAAATGAAAGACTACAGTCTTAAAAAATACCAATAACAAACCTGCGAATATGGTATAGCACTTACAGCTTCAAAAACGGCACACATTTCAATGTGAAACACGCCGAGCTGACTGTCCGGTTGATATATAGGAAAACCTGCTGTTCTGCTCTCCTCCTCCTGTGTTAACGGCGTCCTGTTGAAGCCTAATGTTACTCTCCCTGTGTGGTCTCTCCTGGTCTCTCCTGGTCTCTCCTCAGCTGAGCTCCAGTGTCTGGTCTCCTCAGTCCATCGAGTTCAGCCTGCAGCAGTTCTGCTTGCCTTTCCTGCGCCTCTCCAGCCTGCTGCAGCACCACCTGTACGGGGACGACCTGCCAGGCTGCCCGGTAATGCCCCGCCCTGCCCCCCACCTCCCTGCACCTCCGACTGCCCCATCCCTACTGCTCACCCACACCCTCTCTCTCTCCCCCACCTCCCTGTACCCCTGCCCCGCCCCGCCCGCTCACCCGCGCCCCTCCCCTCCCAATCACCTGCACCCTCTCAATCGCCCGCTGCCCTGCCCTGCCCCACCCGCTGACCCTGCCCTGCCCACTGCCTTGCCCTGCCCGCTGACCCCTCTACTTCCTGTTTCAGAGGGAAGAGGAGTTCTCCGTCCTGGCCAGTGGGCTGGGACTGCTGCCGCAATCCCAGCAGCCACCCTGCAGCCCCTTCACCAGCGCGCGGTGTCTGGAGTGGGTGGTCTGCCCCTTCGAGCTGACCTCCCAGTGGTGCGCCGAGGTCACGGGCGTCACCGAAATGCAGGCGGAGCAGACACTGGTAACAACAGAACACTGCCACACAGCACACCACTCGCTGTCGCACACTGCCATATAATAACAACTATACCGCTCAAGCGCTGGCGCACAGTGACAGCCCAAATGATTATGTACTGTCATACCACAGCAGAGATCTGAACTAACAATCAAATACTGTCATATAGTAACACTTACAACCACATACTGTCACACAGTAACACTTGCAATCAAATAGTGTCACGTAGTAACACCAATTAAAATCTAGTGCTGTCATATAGTAACGCTACTTACAATCAAGTTGTCACATAGTAAGAATATTAACAATCAAGTACTGTCATGTAACAAGAACGTTATCAAGTACTGTTATACAGTTACAGCGAAAATGATCAAGTATGGCCACACAATAACACCTCTGATGTACGCCACTACACTGAAAAACACCAATATTCATGTGTTCATGTTCACGGGTCACAGTAGTAACATTACTGCAACTACCAGATAACGGCACATGTATTCTGAGACCGAGCTGGCTGGCCTGCCTGTGTGTCAGCTGTGCGGGTTTGTGGAGGATATGAGAATGCTCTCTCGCTGCGGCGTCCTCCAGATAGCTGTTGCCAGAGGGCTCCATTTGCACCCGCACTCCAGTGCAAACCATTCACCCCTGGAGGGAGTGAGAGCCAATCGCGTCCCCCCATCATTCCCCCTCTGATAGACTGTAAAAACTCAGCGCTGCCCTCGGGCGGGCTCAGTGGATCGTTTGCACAGGTCCTGCAGTAACGTAGCTAACACATCTCTTATATTACAGTCTGCAGGAAATGAAGCACATGGCACAGCACGCAATCACTCAAATGGCAGCGTGCTTTTGAGACAAGGTACAGATAGGTACTGTGGGTACAGCATCATGCTTTTCAGACACAGATACTGTGGGTACAGCATCATGCTTTTCAGACATACTACTAGATGTGTACTGTGAGTAAAGCAGCATTTAAACGAGTTGCCCGATTGCATCTCCTGAAACCTTTTTTTCTGACGTCAGTGCTGTCCTGAGATGCAGACTTTTTGTAGAGAGTAGGATTCAGGTGGCTTCACCTCCGAAACAGAGGCGTGATTAAGTGAAGCCGCAGCCTCCACCTGGGGCCCGGGAGAGGGGGCTGCGTTGCCCTCCAAAGCCGCCAAATCCAGGGCGCTCCGCCAGCCCTCTGCAAAACCAATCAATGAGAGGGCAGGCGAGGGGCGGGTGCATAGAGCTCGGGGTGGATTAGCGTGGCTTTGTCCCAGATTGATGGGGAGCGGGCGCGTGGGCCGCCACCGCCGCCGTGCTAAATGAAAGATCTTAACAGCGGCAGGTGCGGAGGGCCCCGGTGAGGGGGCGGAGGAACAGGGGCCACAAATGGCCCCATCCCTGCGAGCCTGAGCCGTCTGCCGCCAGCGCCTGGGCTGTCACACGCTATCACACTGTAAAATGTCACATGGGAGTTTCACATTCTGTCACACTATAAAACATCACGTGGGATTGTGTCACATTCTGTCACAGTGTAAAATCTCACATAGGATTTTCACACTACCACACTAAATGTCGCATAGGATGGTGCTGGCTGTTCCTCTCATGGATTTTTAAAAAATTTTGTTCTAGTGTGGCTTCACAAAAGGGAAACAAGAGTGACTGCAACAGATTCTGAAGTGTCGCTATCTTAATGTAATGCGTAAGACATTTACGACTTACCGGCTATGATCTGAATCGGTATTTGAGATCTGTTATATTTTCTAATAGATGTCACCTCGTTTCATTTAGAATACCGTTTCACAATCTTAAAATAATGTAATTTGGCACACAGAGTATGCAGGAGTAAGCAGGTCTGGAGTGCCAGATTTTTGTTAGTTTTACAAGTCTCACTAAACAGTAACAGTATTTAAATTGCGGGATACCTTGAGTACATTGTCACCTGTGTTCATTCAGCCTGATCCAGTTACACAATTAAAAGGCTTTGGATGGAACCAAAGCCAGGAGTATCTGTGGTGCTCCAGGGCAAAGGTAGCTCATCCCTGGTGCACAGTATCAGAATTATCACCATAATACAGAGTCCATAATGGCTGGAGTTACGACGTGCTGTCAGTCAGTTAACACTCTGAACCAATTAAAAAACTTTGCTCTCTCGAGTTGAACACAGTGGCTGGTTCATATGTGCTATATGTTGATAGCCCCTCCCATTTTGGGGTTCATAAAGTCTTAACTGTCCCATTGCTATTCATATGGCTTTTCAATTCACTGATAAATGATGCTTGACTAACATCGTCCTGATGGGAAAAGAATGGAGCACATTTATCCCTGGCTTTTACTGGAGATCTCCTCTCGCGAGGGGGCATTGAAATGACTCCCATATGGTGGGCTGAGAGAAGGGGGGTTTCTCACCTCTTCCCCGTTTCCCCTCAGACCCTGCTCGTCCAGGACCCGCAGTGGGCGGCGCCCCACCTGCTCCAGCTGCCGGATAACTACAACACCATCTTCCAGTACTACCACAGGAAGGCCTGCACGGCCTGCAACAAGGTGCCCAAGGACCCCGCCCTCTGCCTGGTGTGCGGCACCTTCGTCTGCCTCAAGGGCCTCTGCTGCAAGCAGCACAGCTACTGTGAATGTGTTTTGGTAAGTGGGGTTCGAGGGTCTCCCCGTGTGCCAGCTCGGTGGTGAGGTCACTGAGCTGGGTCACTCACCGTGGACTCTCCATAGTGTTCATTCTGTGTTACTGTGTGGAAGTTTGGAAGTTTTTTTCATTTTGTTTTTTTTTTCCCCTCATTTCAAAGCGACTTGAAGGCTAACACAGACCTGTCTCAAACACTTGTCACAGATATGTCTCTTGGCGAATGTAGTTCCTCTATAACAGTCTGTTCCATTACATTGATCACACTATGCTGATCACAGAGCGGGCACAGGGAGAGGTCACAGAGCTTAGTCTTTCCCAGTCCTTCCATTACAGACAGTGTGGCTAGTATTTAGCATGGAAAGATGTTATAACTTAGCGAGGCTTGAACTGGGTGTTACTGATTGTTTGACCACAGCCCTACCTTCTCTTTGATGGCTATACGGTGGGGTGTGGTTAGATTCCAGCGTCGGTGTAATAGTGCCATTTTGGCCGCGTCTATCTCCAGCACTCCCAGCACTGTGGAGCAGCGACAGGGATCTTCCTCCTGATCAACGCCTCCGTTATCATCATCATCCGAGGCCACCGCTTCTGCCTGTGGGGCTCCGTCTACCTGGACGCTCACGGAGAGGAGGACCGAGATCTCCGGTAAACCTTCGCTCCACCTAGCCACGTGCAGACAGATACAGCTCTTACACCACATCATACAACTCCCAGACCTGTCTACCCAATACTTCTTACACTGCATCATACAGCTAATGCACCAGTGTACCACACACCTCATTACGCAGCTCTTTCTCCAATACTTTACACATCACACACTTTCTACACCAGTGTGCCATATGCCTCTTACACTGCATCACACCTGTAATGCACCACTGTACCATATACCTCATTACACAGCTCCTACACCAATGTACCCCCTACTTCTTACATTACATCGTACCGGTAATACACCACTGTACCATATACCCCATCACACAGCTCCTACATCAGAGCGTTATACCTCTATAAGTGACATTGCATAGCTGCTGCCTCATTGCTATACATCTTTGTCACCATATTGAACAGCCCCTACAGAAGTAGTTCACACCTCCTACACAACATCACACAGCCCCACGCATCAATATGACACACGTTTTTCACCACATCACACAGCCTCCATGTGGAAGCACCTCTCACACAACTGGGTATAGCACCTACATCTGAACCACACACCACATCATCCCTCCAATGCAGTCTTTCCCTAGCCACACCCCTCCTGCACCACCACCCAGCCCCTACCTCGCCAGGCTGGAGTGTACAGTACATTAACTAGTATGGCCTTTAAGAAGAGTCGCAGGCAGTTTAGAAGGGCAGCACACCGTGTTTCTCTCAGTGTTTTCTGAGTTCACCTTATTGGACACCTTATTCGATTTCAGGTTTCTGCAAGTCCATCATTTTAGGTTGAGCTGTTCTTTTTTTTCGGTGAGCACTGGGGTGGTGACCTGAGGAAAGCCTCTGTCTCTGTCAGCGTGAGCGGGAGGGGGAGGGAGGCGGGGCGAGGGATGCAATTACACGTTCCCGAAATGTCCTCAGAAACACAACAGCAGGGGCTCCACGCCCCCCCACCCGCACCCCCCCACCCCGCCAGAGACGGTGCAGAGGGGGACTCTGCAGGCAGTGTTAGCATTCAGCTTTCAAAACAGAACAGGAACGATAGCTTAAGCCTTAACTGCAGGGCATTCTGTGTGTGATAAAGCTTTCCTGCCTTGAGGTGATTTCACAATTAACTGTTAGATTGCTGTACGTGATTCCAGCCTGGTAGAAAATGACAATTAAAAAAATATTCTAAATAAAGTAAATAAACCTTGTTGGTGATTGGTGTGTTACAGTAAAAACCTTTACAGGTGCTTTGTGTGATTTGTGACAGACAAGAGTGACCAGCATGTGCTCAGTATTCACTCTGCTATATGGATAGATTTGGGTACAGTGGTGTATTACATTGGTATTGCGTCTTTTTGCACTGAGCTTGAAAATCGAACAGAAAATAACATGAATAAAACTAACAATAGCTGCTTTTTGTTAAATGCTCCAGGGGCCTCATTTAAAGGTTCTTTTTAAAATTCGATTCTAAATTTGTGCGGTCACATGGAGCTTGATTCTGCGTATGTTCTAATGTTTTCAGATTTATCTGGCATGCTTATGACACCATTACGCAGATATGTTTGGAAGGGTTTAAGGAAACAAAATAAGGGGAAACATTAGAAACTTGGGGGAAAAATAAATTGGTCTTAAGGCTTTTCTAACTCTTCCAGGTAATGTTTAAACAGAGGGAAAATGTTACTAAATGTAATTATCTCTGTGTAAACACCCATTTTGTAGAAGAAAAGGAAAGCTTGTGTCTGTCTTTTACTGAATGAGAACAAAGCATTGTTACTCTTAAGCTGGGGGTGTGATATTTATGTCATCACTTGATCGAGACAGTGGATGATGATGTAGATTGAAGTTTGGTGGTGTGGTCCTTTAAAAACCGCCCATAGACTTTGACATGCTACACCACGTTGCTTAACATAGGAGCCCTTCTGCTGGCTAAACCTTTCCTTTTAAAAGGCCTCACTGATGGAGATAGCCAAGGTTCATTTCACATGAAAACTCGTGGTCACAGCAGGGGGCTTGTGTATAAAGCGCGAGTCAGAGGGTTGGGATGGAGAGTCACTGTGGGGACACTGAGGGGATGCGTCCGCCTGTCTTACCCTGGCTGTGTTTCTCCCCTCCTTCCTGCAGCCGTGGCAAGCCTCTGTTCCTGTGCGAGGAGCGCTACCGGGTCTTGGAGCAGCAGTGGGTGTCCCACACCTTCGACCACATCAACAAGCGCTGGGGGCCCCACTACAATGGACTGTAACGTACCCCCTCCGCCCACACACCCCACGTGTCGAGGGGGGGGACCCCGAAATCACACCGGCTCACGTGTCAGCCAGCCTCCGGGAATCCGGCCTGGTAATCTGTCACGCGATTAAAGTACAAACACAGACACGCACTGGAGGAGCTGCCGGCACGGCCGAGATTCATGTGAAATTTGGTGTACAATCATGCCTGAAGACTAACAGTGTGTTTCATGAATATATCATTTAAAGTGTATATTTCGAAAGGGGAAGTTTGTAAAGCTGAGCGCTTTGGAAAGCTGAAAGCACAAGCCATGGGGGCCGACGTGTTGGAAGAAGGGATCCTGAAAAGCGAGAGGTGTCACTCCACTCAGAACAGTGCTCTGGAGATACCAACACCTTGAGAGCAGAGAATTCCCCCCGCTAGGTATGTGTTCACTCGAGGACGTCCTTAAGAAGTCCGAAAGCTGTGTCAGCAGCTGTTTGAATTGGACGGACGACAGCAGTTTTCCCAAAAGGTGTTCATCAGTCAAAGAACACCTAGAAGTGGCTGGGCTCCCTGTATGTACCGGATGACAATACTATGGCATAATCATAATGATAATAACAAGCACGATAAACCCCTTTGACAAATATGGTTAAAGGAGTGGTATACATATTTTGCCACCATGAATAAGTTGACACATATCCCTCCTCTTTCATATTACAGGCTTGTAACGTTTTCTTCCCCAGACCTTTCTGTAGATTTGTATAGTGCTGTACCCGTAAACCGTGTTGCAGAAGCGTGTCTGTAAAGTAAGCTTAGGCAATACAGTTCCCGCTCATCAATGCAGAATCCACTGCAAGTAAACAGAAGCTCCACTCTAAGGTCTAGTTGCAATTCATCCTCAGGAATGATTTTTTTTTCTTTTTTTTTTTGCTGTAGATTAAAATTAAAATGTTAATATTTACATACATGCTGCTATTCATTGTAAAAGTATAAAAAATAAATTTACATTTGTATAAATAATTTTTTTTCTCTCTCTCTGGAAATTAATTCAGCAAAAGGTAAAAGCCTTTGTGCCGAGGGTTGGTGGCAGGTGATGAATTTGCAGGCTTGAAGCATGTTGCAGGGTTTACAGATAAACACACCCCCATGTTTGCAAAAAAGATAAAATGATTGAAACATTTATTTCCACATATAGCGTAGAGATAGCATGTTGTAAGTTTTAAATCCAATGCATTTTGGGACATGTATAACAGATACTAATTTTTGTAAGGAAACTGGAGTTGCTCTAACTTTTATTTTTTTGTCATGAGTCCTGGTTTAGATCTTAGGTCATCACTTGAATAGGTTTTGAAATTCCTTGTGCACACAGCTTGTCTTTTTCTTTTACTTCAATGAGTTTACAAGTTTTACTCAGTTTGTCAGTTTGTACAATGAAGATGACATGCAAATGTAGACAGACCTACTATCCATGTGCGCCTCTTTATCCAGTTGAAACATTGGAGCATCTTCATTTATGTTTTACAATATTATCATTTTAATTCTATAATTTTATTTCTGCATGCTCTAACTTACTCAAAAGATCATCTGTTACAAAAATATCATAATTTCCCTGGCAGTAGAATTCCTTTGGTTTCATTTTATTTGGTGAAGATGACTTTGAAATTTACATTAATGAAACAACCAGGCAATCATATTGTTTTTTTTCTTTCTGGAGGCCTGTATATTTCTAGCTATTAAGAATAAACTGTGTATAATGTATTTTAATCTCTCTGGAAAAACCCAGATCATCTCATTTGATTTGATATCCTTTGTTGTCAGTTTTATGGGTTTTCCCCATGGAATGAGATTCTTCTTTTAGCCAAGCAGTTTTCAAAGTGTGTCAGAACCCTTGTATGGGTCCTAGGTTCATTCCAGATGGGGATTAGACATGAGAAAAAATGTAGTGTACCTTAAGTACACATATTGCTTTTTGAGTTCTGCATCTCAGTTTAAATTTATCATTTTCAAATAACAGAGAAAATATTTATCATCCTGCTGTGCCTGAATTCCTCTTTGTTGTTAAAAAACTTTGTTTTTCTCGCTGTCATTTTGATCTCTGGCAAAAAAAAATGTTTTGAGTCCCTAGGCTGGCCAACATTATGTCACGGAAGGAGGAGGGAGCTTTTAGTGGTGGGGGGGAAACACTTGAATTTTGCTCTTTCAATTTGTATGCATGCTGCTCATCCGTTTACTTTTCAAGTTGTCCTTTACCTTTTTCTTCCTTTCTTGCTTTCTTTTTTTTTGGCGGCCCTCATTTTGTATTGAACATTCACACAGAAACCCTTTGAGTGATGGGTGTGCATTGTCTTTGAAAGCTGAGTGTTTCTTTTGTGTGTTCTCCTGTATGAATGAACAATAAGAATACAGTACATTACTGTAGGTGCTGACTCAAACTTTCTGATTGGGATCGGAAAGTGTGACTTAGACATTTAAAGCAAAATGTAACATATGTGAATAAAATGCAAAGACACTGTCACCAATGCGTATGTCTTCCTTTGTTCCGGGCATTAGCATCTAAATTTAACCAGATGTGTAAACTGACACTTTTTTTAGGCTTAAAATGTGTAATTTAGGGTTACAAAATGCCATAATGTTAAAATAATCCCAATTTTACTGATGAGAGTGCGTGATACTGTGTGCAGAAACCTCACTCTCCCCGAACCTGTCTCTGAAATTGCCAGGCGGATTACGAGTCCCTCTTGTCCTGCTCTGTGCACTTTAATGACACATAATTGATTGAAAATGGGGCCACCTAATGCTCGCTGTATCCGCCTTGGATATTTAATGTAGTTTTTCCTTGGGATCCACGCAATCTTAAAATTGAGGCCTAGCTCCATGGAAACCCTCTATAACCAGGCCTCTCAGTAACCTGCTCACATCCCAACCTCCATTTTACAATCATTCGTTATGCGCTACAGATGGGAGCAGAAACACAACTGTCAAAATAAAGGATATATCCATGTGGCTATCTGCAGCTACATCTGTGTCGGTACGAAGGTTTTAATATTCCTCCCTGCAACGTAAACAGTTTTCAAGATATGATGAGAGTGTGTGTGCGTGTGTGTGCGTGTGTGCGCGTGTGTGTGTGTGTGTTTTCTCCACAGTTCCTCAGCAGAACATTCTTGCGGCAAAAGAAAAGCTGCTCTGCTTTGTCCAATGTAACAGAAGTTCAAGGTCTGGAAATGTTAAAAAAAAAAAAAGATTTATTGCGTCTGAAAATGACCACGCTGCCATCATAACAATTTTCATCTGACCTTTCTCGAGTGACCTCTCCTGTCTGCCATTTTCCTGCCCAAAGCAGCAGAGTGTGAGGGTAGGTTTTATACATGCAGTATGTTGTGTGTTGGGTGCTGTACCATAAGTGTGAGTGCCCAGGTCCCTACACACCATCAATACCTCAGTACCATATGCCATCGGTATGCCAGGGTCTTCTGAAACAAATAATACTTCTGCACTGGCAAAGTATTCCTGCTGATACCCCTTGAATGAAAGATTGCAAACTGTATTTTGTGTTGGAATTCATTCCATGTGGTATCTCGATCCCTGGGTCATTAGAGTGGTATCATAATAATCTTGATAATAATAATAATAATAGACTCTCAGAGACACTCTCAGAGACAAGTGCAGCTGAGAGGTGAACAGTCCAGCCGAAATTCAGAATTCTGACAGAGCCGAAACTGTAAATGATGTAAGCTTTTCGTGAAACGCCAAACGTAATCGTCTAAGATTGCATTATCAACAATTGTGTCGTCAAGGGTTTTTTTTTTTTCAAAGCCCTGTCCCTTTGCGTGTTGGTTGGTAATGAGATCACATTATTTTGGAGAGATAGCAGCGGCGTATTAATAAGCCATTTCAGTCAGATGCCTTTATCTGGGAAATAAGGTGGTGAGATAGATGACGGGAAGAGCTGTATCCAGCGCATCTGCACGGCGCAGTTAAAACGTGCCCGCGTAATCGCAGGGGAGAGTGATATTGAAATCAGGGCTTGATTGCGGCAGTCAGTCATGCTAAAATGAACAGACCAATGATCCACATCCGTCCTTCTCCCCCATTCTGTTGGTGCATTTATTCAAGGTGACATTTTCACTGTCCCATGTTTGATTTTTTTTTCTTTCTTTCTTTTTTCTAAGGATCCATCTGGCGTCGTTGGCACATACAGATTGCTATTTCGGGGAGCGCTGGCCTAGATGGTGACCGACTGGGGTTTATCTGGTCATAGTACGCGCTGCTGGTTACGAGTGCAGTAAAGTGAACCAAGATGATGAAACCGAAGCGATGTATGATGGTAAAATACATTGGTTGTGGGCTGTATTTACAGTACAGCGTGCGGGTTTTAGCGGGTCATAGGTCACTCAGTCTTGCATTTGATCCTCAGACTGTCTTTTCTCCGTCTCTGCTTTTCACGAGCCGCTATTTCTGCCTTCAGACAGCAACTATTACAGCACCAGATAACAGCCGTCCTTGAACCTCAAGGTTATTTCCTGGCTTCTCGCGGTCCTTGAATTGACGTGGGTAAAATCTGAAAGTAATTACAGCGGCCAGAAAAAGGGCAGCTCCTCCTTAATGCAATGTGATTGGAGATGCAGATATTTTTGTGTGATTGTCGCCATTGAAACGCCCCATTCTCCCGTCAAGTCCAATGGATTTAATTACCGGCGCTGGAGGGTCTCATTAGCGCATTTATTTGAGAATCAGATCTGTATTGTTATTAGGTCATTACGAGGGCGATCTGTAAGGGCTGCAGAAATGAAGACGTATCGGGCCCGGGCGTTCGTTTTGACAAACGCTGATTTAAACGAGCTGGGAATGTGTGAAAATATGAAGGGTCATACACATGCATTAAGCTGAAAAGGTTGGCGTGAATTGAAAGCCTCCCCGTGTCGAAGGCTGCGACGGCTAACAGACCCACGGGCCCGGGGAAAAAAAAATAAAACTCATTTGCTCGTTGACGCAATCGCCCAGGGGGGAATCGACAAGTTTTAATTGCAATGACAGCGAAGTATGGAACGAATGAGCACGCCTGCTGCGGTTCAGTATGCGCTTTAATTTGCTGTGTCCTTTTGCACAAAATCTATATATTTAACAAAAACAATAACAACCATTGTCCACGTTTTGCTACAATTGTCAGAAACATGTTACATCGTCAACTGAAGCGGGCCATTTATCAGAAATTTTGGCTCAAAAGAACTGCAACAAAGGAAACACGTTTACATTTTTATGTGACCCGACAGGAGTGGATTATCTGCCGGGAGCCCATATTTACGGCTGATCAAAGTCCTTGTCATTCCTGGGCATTTTATGAATACACTGAAAAAACCAAACGCATTTCAGCCTTCAAAGTTAAGATTTCGCCAGAAAAGGCAGATATCCGGCCCGTAAAAACGGCCATAAAGATTCCTCTGCAAACATGGCTTGTTTTCATTCAATTTGCCATTGATGAAAGTGGTGGAAAGTGCTTGGCATCCTCTGGTTCCATTTCATCTCCGCATAACTAACCCGGTGGACAAATGTAAGCCTGTTACTGAAGAACAAAAACTTCATGCGCTCTGAATGAAAGGCTGGCGGTACCACCGGGAAGCGACATTAGCTGCGCATCACTGCACAACCTCAGAGATCAAACATGCATTAAATATATTTGTGCACTGGAGGAAAAGCGGGCCGAAGTTATTAAAACAATGAGAGCTGTTCAGAACAAACGACCAATCGAAAAGTCCCTATTTTCTTCGCATCATAACCAATTAGTGTGAGCCTCTCGACATGGAGAAAATACCGAGAGAGGGGTGTCTAATCAGCTGCGACGCTGAGTGGCGTTTTGTGATGGAGGTGATAGGAACAGCGCGGGCTACCTGCGCCCGCTCGAAAAGAACCGTGACTATAAGTAACATACTTCAAGTTTCCACATTTACACTGTCCGACTTTACCAACTTATTATGGCCATGCTTTGGTAAGAAAAAATGAATTGTTTGTTGTTTTTAGTTAGTGCAAACTAACACTTCGATTCTTGATAACCATTTATTGTAACATTATTATAAAAATTGCCCGTCAAGGCTGTTTGTTGTAACACACCAAGCATTTTAATTGAAATTGTTTTATTTGTATTAATTTGCGGGAAGTAGTTATTATGCACTACCTGTTAAAGTTTCATACACGTGTTTATTATATTAGGATTAATATTTGCGTCGGGTAAAATCTTCATGGGTACTGGGACTTAAAGTGAGCCGTTACCTGGCTGTTTACAAAATTACAATATCAAACACAGTAGGCTACAACTTCAGAAAGCGCTGGTTGGCAGCCAGGTCCAATGTTTTCAGCAGTATCACATGGGCACAGACCGTTGTGTTTATAAAACTAGAAGACTTGTTTGTTTCAGGATGTGCCCGGGGAATAGCACACCGTACAAGGTGTGCGTTACTTCTTCACAATACCACTGAGCGCAGTGGTGCTTATCAAGTTCTAGTTAATAATTAAATCCATGACGGATGGGTTAGGTGCAATTGAAACCAAGAAAATCAGTTTGTGTTGCAAAAACAGCAATGCAGGGTAAGATTCTCTGACCATCCTTTCTTTTTGGTTGATGTTTTTTGTTCCTTATACGATTGGAATTTTATTCTGGATGTGCGACGCGACTGCGGCTGGATATTTTTGGCATGGCTCACCTACAGGAGCGTAATTCATTTTTCTGTATTTGTCCGGCGGCAGGTGATCGTTCAACAGTTCCCGAACGTCAATTCGTTCGAGGATATGTACGTTCTTGGGCCTGTGCGCTTTCTGCATCACGTGTGGCGCTCATTAGCGTTGGCGTGACATCTGTTGTCGTTTGTCACAATACACATTTCCTTTTATTGCAGGAGATACAAATGGAAATTCGGAAGCTGCAAAGAAAGGGTAAGATTAATCGCTAACAGCCCGGAAACTTTCAACACTCTGTCAACAATCACATTGAAATGAAGACACATTATTTATGCTGTAGGCTATATAGCCTTAATGTATTAAAATACTTACTGTAAAACAGTATTAAAATATTGATAGAATATATAGCGTGCATGTGTAAAACTTAATTCTTACTCAGTTGTGTTTGAAATGCTGTATTTTGGCTGTAATGTTCTGACATTGGTAAGCTGGTTCTGTGCCATGTCTGACATTGATTGCACGTCTCTATAATGAGGTTTAATTATGTTTGATGACAGTTATTGTGAGGTCATTTTCCAGATGTCCTTATTCTGGGGGACTAGAACCACATGACATTGTTGTGTTTGTCTGCATGTATATCGATGTATACAAAACATATAAGTAAAAAAAAAAAGTAGTAAATTAAATAAATTATTTTACAGTTATACTGCAGCATTGACACCTTGATGCACCGGTTCTGCCATGTATTCCCTCTCACTGTTTAAAAAACCAAGGAGGTGACTGTGGTGTTCAGTTGCATGTTAAAGTTACTGTCCATTAGGCAGAAAACATCTGAAACGAATCCAGCGCAGACATAAACACCTGCCAAAATGGACAGCACGGAAGCCAATGGGAATACAGTTCCCAGCATGCATATGTTCCAGCGGTGTATCTCACTAATTTACCTGGCCTTATATAGTGCACTTGACTTGACTATATACTATGCTATTATACGCATGGAAATTTGACCACTGCCGTGTAACTTGTATACTATACTATGCTACACATGGATACTTCACCACTGCTATGTAACTAAAATGTAGCACGTTGACTAAAGTATAGCTAATGAGTGTCACTACAAAGAGAAATGTGATTGTGAACTTCAACGTTTCAGTCAAATGTAGGTTCAGGTCAAACACAAATTTTTTTCTTCAATTTAAATGTAGTGACACTTCTGTAATAATATGAATTTACTCATATATTCTGAATTGTTCTGTTTAGCTAAGGAGGGCATGTTTTTTAATTTATCAAAGAAATATACTGTCAGTAAGATTTTTCCCCCCATTATCAGTGTGGGACATGAAGTAAAACTGATATTGTTAAAGGGCCTGAATCGTAGCAAATCATATTTCCTGTTAAACAAAGTCAGCCAAACTTCTGCTTGGTATCACTCTACCATCATTTAATTATGTAACTTGGATGAATGACAGAAGCGATCACAAATATTTGTACAGCAGATGTTAAACGACACTGTTACCCTCACTCTGTTCAGCCAGCTTGCAATGAGCAAAATGTTCCATGGGCAAAAGGCTTATATGTCCCGTTACCCATGCAAACTATCCAATAGGAGGGAAAACCCAGTGATGTTTAGCCCCCTTCTAAAATCTTTTTCAAGCAGCAGGCATAGATTCTGTTAACAACAGGATGCTAAGTGGTTCACCTCTTCAGCTCAGGAACCGTCATGTGTAATACCAGCCACGCTGCGAGACCCAATCTTTTTTGTCGAATCTCCCACACACAGCATGGAGAACATGTGCTCGAGCAGAGGAGGAGGAGATGGTAGCTCAGGATACAGCGTAGCGGCTGTCGGGGGGTGAATGTGTTTGTGTCGGCCCGGGAACCTGATCCCTGATGATAGGGCCTGTTGTTTTTGCCCAACACTCAGGGGAAAAGGAAACACAGAAGAAAATGAGCTCAAGGCAAAAGAGTTTTTCCACCTACACGGCAGGATCTGGTGAGAGACCAGCAGATCCTTCGAATCCTTCCCAGCGTGACTTTCAACCGTATGGGCGTATACGGTTGGAAACGCATACATCCCGGAGCAATGTGCCCACGCGTATTGCTCCTTTCGAGGACGCATGTGCGATCTATGCGTTTGGTTGTGAAGGACTCGAAGTGTGACATTTATTGTAGTTTCACTTGCAACACATTCTCTGCATCCCTGAGTGTCCCAGAGAGCTGTTATGAATAAGTAACGGGGGTTTTTAAATATTTAAAATACTGAGTTTTTTTTAAACAAGGGAATTTAGCAACTCCAAGCAGTTTGTTTTGTGTAAACTCACTGAATTTATACTTCAGTTTTTTTTTTATTTTTTTGATCAACAGATTTATATTTCTCTGTGAGTCACTGGACAGGCTGATACCTGGATACTGAGACATTACGTTAAATCTGTGGTAGCCCTGACTGGTTACAGATGGAGATTCAGAGTAAACCCTTGGCACATCCCCTTAAGAGGGATTAGAGAAAGGCAGAACTGACTGCTTTTACCTCATTGAGTAAGTGTCTGTGCTGAGAGGGTTGGACTGCGTGTCAGTGAGAGGGGAAGCCACGATTAGCTTAGCCGCGTCCATCTTCAATGTAGCGGAGATCCAATGTCAAAGGCTTTTCTTGGCAACTGGTCACATGACATCATCTGACATTGCAGCCAGTCTCATGTAGATTAAAGGTAAATTTTTTGTTCTAGTTTTGAAATGGGTTAAAATTTTAAGGGTATTAGAATTTGTGTTGTGTGGTTTTATTTTATTTTATTTTATTTACATATCAAATTTTAATGTTTTTAGAGAATACAGTACTGGAGTAATTAAGCCTCTTTTGTTTGTGTGTGTGTGTGTGTGTGTGTGTGTGTGTATGTGTGTGTGTTTAAACCTCATCTACTGATGGAGAACACTGTCCATTCCTGTTAACTTAAATGTCACAGCACATTTCATTTTTTGAATATGGATTTTACACCATATAATACAAGTCAAAAACAAGAGCTAAACCATGAGGTACATGCCTGCAGCTGCTATATTTGACGTAATAAGCTGTGGTTACCATAGTACATTTACCTATATATCTGTTTATATCAGGGAGGAAATTGCCTCTGTACATGTCGAATAATGCTCTATTTCCATTTCTACTGGTAGACAAACTCAGCCTTTACCTCAGGTCCTAGAAGATCAGTTTTTATTCTCTTGCTGTGTAGTTCTGCATTGCCTGTACTGTCTGCCTTCTTATGATTGCTGTATTTTTTTCATGCAAACAGGTGTAAATATTTCATCAAGCACAGACAAGATTTAAGTGATTCACTGTTTTCTCTGTGCTGTTAACACTCATTTTCGTGGCAGGTTTTCAAAGAGATCTGTGCGTAGGCCTTGTGTACATTCTAAGCTTGGTTGATTCTCTATGGCGTATATTATGTAAGCATAAAAAACCCTGTGATTTCTCCCCATCATCAAATTTCTGTATCTGTAATTGATTTCAAAGTGTTGGATCAGAGGCTTTTATGTATGTGTGCATTTAGGCTTTGAGAGTTAGCAGCAGCTTGCAGTGATCCTCCTGTCTCCTGTTTTTGAGGCTGTGTTACAGGCAACAGGTAAACCAAACCCTGCCATTAGGTGGTGCAAGTGTCCCTGCTCCCATGCCTCACCTGCACAACCTTCATATGCCACATTCACTGAAGCACCATAGCCCAGCATGACTACACCTGTCGTGTCCTCGCACCTCACCTGCAACAAGGCCTCGGTGGTGTTTCAGTTCCGGTCATAGCTGATAATCAGCCACTACACAGATTCAGCGAGGAGCACTGTTTCTCCAGGTCTGAAGGGAAAAGGCAGGACCTGGTGACCTAGAGGCTTTTTACAAAAGGATGGGATTCCTTGTAGTGTTGTTTTAGGTCCAGCAATACCTGCAGGGAGCTGTAGATGTTCTGTATATAACATGCTGGCCTGTAACTGGCCTGTATTGATTGGCTCAGAAGGCTGCCAAGGGACCTTTGAAGAAACAAGATGTTGTTTCAAAGCACTCAAAGTCATAACAGTCGATTTAATGATGGTGCTGAAAGGAGTGTATGAGGGTCACTGTGTCTGAACAGTAATTAGATCCCGGCCCTCAGGGAATTGCACCCAGGTGAATTGTAGTAATACTGCCACAGAATTAAAAAAAAACATGTAGCATGTAGCAGAATGCAGTTTGTGTGTGTGTGTGTGTGTGTGTGTGTGTGTGTGTGTGTGTGTGTGTGTGTGTGCGTGTGCATGTGTGCGTGTGCATTTTTCGCATGTGCGTTTGTGCGTGAAATAAAAATATCCCCAATTTACACAAAAGCCAAGACAAAAGTGAAGAAGAGCGTGCTGGTGCGTACATTCTTTAGCCTCTCAGAGAGATAAGAAATATTAATTTATTCATTGCCGTTTTGAACAAACGGTTCCTTATCTTTTAATGGATATTGACCAATATCGGCGAGAAAAATGGCACCAGCCATGAAGAGAGGGCTGGAGCGGTGGCGAGCCGCACAGATGCTCATTGTGCTCCGTATGATCCTCTTTCACCCCCCGCCCATTCACCTGTGATCTCCCCTGGGCCTCTCACTCTTAGCAACACGATTACAGGCTGTTGGCTCTCCCTTCCCCTGCCTCAGACAATGCAGGGTTATAACAGCCAGCAGAAGCTCTTTCCTGGCATGCTGGGATCGGTTCGTCTTGCAGTCTCTAGCTAACTATGTTGGCGGATTAATTAGAACGCACGCCGGCCTGAGTTCTGTCGCCCCTTTGTCGCGAATTTTCCAAAATGATCCTCGTGGCGGTCGGCTGCGGGTGTGTCAGATGTCGTTTGTGTGTGTGTGTGTGTGTATGTGTGTGTGCGTGTCAATAGGAATAGTGGGAAGTTTGAATTGTGGAATTGTTTTTTGTCCTAGAGGGACTGTTGGTGAGTAATTTGAGGCCCTCTCCTCAGGCTTCTGAAAGGAGCCATTGGTCCATGGCAGCCGACCCCTCCCCTGTGCCACTGTGTTTGCCCTCTCTCTGCCCAGCCTGGCACAGGCAGGGGGCCCGGATTCGGGTACAGGGGATGGATTACACTTCCACAGAGACAGAGAGAAAGATAGAGGGAGGAAAGGGGGATGAAATGAGGGGGAGAGAAGAAGAAAAGGGAGAGAGAAACAGACACGTGAAGTTAAAGCTGTGAGAAAAATGTGCTGTTTTTGAGGTCACATGATCAGTACGTTGACCTGGAAGTGCTTCATGTCCTCCATTAAAGCTTGATTTGTTCATCTTAGATCCAGTTAAATAATGCATGATCTCACTATGTGAAAAGTTGTTGAACAAAAATGTTTTGGTATCTGTCGGCCATGTCTTTTCACTACAAAATTATGTCAATTTGATGGTTCCTCCTTAGTTGCATAATACTGTCATAGTCCCTACAATAGCTTTGTCTGTCTTTCCCTGTCTCTATATTCCTACATAAATAATCAATAAATATTATTTTGACGTCAGACCCGTAGTGCAATTAGGGAGGACTGATTGTATCTCTCACTTCATCTCTACAGTTTTCATACAGACAAATCTGAATACTCATTCTGGTAGGAATGTGTTCATTCTGCCTGGGATGCACAGATGCTATACGGTGTCTTTCACTGTTTACAGTGAGGTGGTTGGCGACATTCAGAGATCATGTGACCCTGTGGTTCACGAGCAGCCCCTAGTTACCTGCGTGTAACCTGAGAGGCCTCTCATATCAGACCTCATTATGACTGGCCACATTTGGCACCTGAATATTTAAAAGTAGATCACCTTACAGAATACAACTGAATGAATTATTTATCCTAGCTGATTAACATTATTTAGCTTCTAAAGATACACACAGTCACTGTATTAAGGAGTCTGCAGCAGGAAGAGGGGAGCAGTCTGCAGTTCTGTGAAGAAGAGGTACTGTTTTTTAAGATTTTAAACTAAGCAATTTGTGAGTTTCTGAAGTAATTTATTGAATTATGTAAGTTAATTGTGTAGAGGGTGGTAATTTCACATTCTGGTGCTTGGGGCAATTTAACAGAGGTGTAGTTGCAATGACTGTTTAACCCTGAAGACTGTTTTCTGCTCTGATTCAGCCATTTGTACTCATCCGAAAGCTTTAACTTGTTTTTGTTAACCGCGGTGAAATTACAGTGCAATGAAAATGTTCTTTCTTGTAGACTGGCAATGACAATTCCCACTTTACTATCTCTGAAAGGGGAACAATGTGTTTTTTGACAGGAAACCAAGTGCCTTATAGTCTCAGAGGATTAAAGTTGTCCGTGATAAGTCTTTTAAGATGCGGAGCACCCGCCTAAATTGTCTTTATCTTAAATTGTCGGGTTTTTTTTTTCTGAGAACGCGGTAAAAGAGGGAGATGTTTCATTTAATAGACCGGGAGGCAAAACAAAGCCGAGGAATCTGAAGAGAAGCGTCTCTTATTTTAACGGCGTGACAGGCATAGACGTGGGTTGAGCGCGTGCTTCGGGAAACAGAGACGGAGTCCGCCCACGCCGTGGACGCCGGCGCCTGTCAGGGAGCAGGGCTGCACAGGGGTGCCGATGAGCAGAGAGAAGGTGAGAGTGTCGATACGGAGGAGTGGGCGGAAGCTAATGGTTTCGAGAGGGTATCATATTCTGACTGTCACTGCTTTGCCACCGCGGCCACTTGTTCCTGAGTTAGAGGGACTTTTTATCTGTGGTAATGTGTGCCAGAAACCCACCAGAAAATGGCAGCTTCCAGTTATTTTCACCCATTAACGCCTGACCTTAAATTTGGTTGATGGGGTAGTGGAGATTGTTATTAGTGGCATGAGTCTCTTAGGTGTTCCGGGTTTTTGTGTGCTTCTTTGGTGTGTGATGATTGGTGTGAGCAAGGTGTATGGTGACCAAATGAAGGGGACACCGTGCCCTGACATTAGCAGTTTAAGGCACATCATGTTGGTTATGTTTTTTTTTTTGCGCTGAATGGCAATGACTGTGCTTGCTGTCTCCTTGACACTGAAAGATTACCTTCCCCCCATTTATTAAATCCAGACGCCTGAATTAAAAGTTAGAGGAACACAAAATGATTCGATTACTTTGTTTACCTCACGGCGGCTGTTTCATAAATACAGGCCTGAAGGAGAACTGATTCAAACCCCTCCCTTGTTTACCCCCCTCTGAAATTTTCTCTTAATAATCCTCTTATTGCAACAAAATAAGACCAGCTTGCGCTGGGGTGCGAAACGGCCCGGCTTGCCTCCAGTGTTAAGCATGATAAATGAAGTGTGCTTATGCTGTTAGAAGGCCGGTTTTCGTCAGATGGCCTGACTCTCGCATTATGACGAGTCCATCTGAACAAATACAGCTTGACAAATAAGGTCGTTGTACCTTTTTGCTTTCGCAGAGCCCCCCCCACCCCCCACCCCTCATTCATTCCTGTGACTAAAAAGGGCATATTTTAAAAGGACATCAGTTCTCAACTCGCGCTGCGCTTTGCACCTATCTGGGAGGGTAGAATAAATAAGACTAATAGAATACCCATCTGGTGTGTTAAGCCCATCACTCAGTCTCTCTGAGCGCCAATTCATAAATCTACGGGCAGAGAGACGGAGTGCCCTCACCGTCTAAATATCATTTCTGTGTTTTACAGTACCCTGCACTCAAAATAAATGCACCCCCCTATCTCTAACCCCCCTCCTTCCAGGGTCACGCTGCCTCACTGTGACTGCCTTAATGCGTTCCTCAGAGATCTGACAAATTACGAGCCTGGCCGTTTGCGTCGCATGCGAAATCCATCATCACTGAAGAAAATCACTGTATACATATGTATATTAATGCGCTGAATTTCTCTTCCGTGGCATGTGGGGATGTACACATATCACAGCAGGTCAGACCGTTTGTCGAGAGCCCTTGCATTCAGCACAGGTTATCCACAGGTGCACTGTGACCATTACATTACATGACATTCATTTAGTAGACGCTTTTATCTAGAGTAACTTCCAGCACAAAAGAACAGAAGTGTATCCATTCAAGTCGAATGAGCAGCAGTGTCAGACCAGGCTAACAGCACTCCCAGACCAGGGAGTGTAAGCATAACACCATTCAAGCCCCACTACAAGTTAACTTGTGCAACCTGACTAGACAGCCTAGAAACTAAGGGAACCATGACAGTGGTCCACTCTACAGGAACAAGGACCCATAAAGTTATGACTTCTTTTGAAGGCCTGTTCATTCTATCACTAATGTCTGATGGAGGGTGTGTTCATCACGTGTCTGCAACACTGGTTTAAAAATTGTTAGTGACGTTAGTGACTGTTAGTGTAGATAGTGGTGATCTCCCACGGTATAAATTGCGAGGTGAAAGGGGCGGAGGACTCTGAGCCGGTTAGCGTCCCGCTAATCCCCAGCAAATCCAATTGGTGGCAGAGGGATGGGCGCGTCGTTAGCAGGCGGTGACACGCGATGCGCGCTGATTCACCGGCCCCAGTGAGCCGTCCCCCGTCACGAGCTCCGTGGAGAGAGAGAGAGGGCGAGCCCTGCCCCAGCTCTGGGTAACGCTCACCTCGGCCACCTTGGGCGTCATTAGCAGGACACACCTGGACGTGCTCTGCTGGGTCGGACAGAAGCGTAGCCGTCAATGTGAGTATTTACCTTTTCCTGTTCCTGATACACCTGGCCGGGCGGTGACCGTAAAGCTGCTCGCTGCCTCCTTTTGGCAGGTGGGCCAGTATCGCCGAGCTACATCAGCAGTGTGTGGCTTGCGCTGGGGAGATGAGAGTCTCCGTCAAGTTGTGGGGGGTGGCAGTGTAGCATAGTGGTGCAGGGCTTGTAACCAGTTGGATTCCCCGTTGGGGCACTGCTGTTGTACCCTTGGGCAAGGTACTTAACCCACGATTGCCTCAGTAAGTATCCACCTGTATAAACGGATAATGTGAAAATTGTAACTTATATCAGTTGCTCTGGATAAGAGCATCTGCTAAATGGAAATAATGTTATTAATAATGTAATGTTTCTGTGCTTCACCTCCTCTTTTACTGCTGCTTTGGTAGGCCCTGGTGTGGGTAGCCTTCACCCCCATGTTAAAAATAGCAGTGTGCATTTTATGTGTGTGTGTGTGTGTGTGTGCGTGCGTTGTGTGTGTGCGCGAGACCCTGGTGGCCCTGCGATCCGGAGCCGACCGGAAGCGGGTTCTGCTCTGTGCGCCGTCACCCTGCGTGCCCTAGCCGGGTGACCACGTCCCCGGGAGATCTGCGGGCGTTAGACGTAATTAACGTTTCACCCCGTCCCCTGCTGTGTCACCGCGACAGGGATCGCTGTCATCGCCAGGCACGGAACCACCTGTCACAATCAGGGGCAATCCGAAAAACAACGTGGGCTGCATTGTGCACCCGCACTCAGAGAGGGGAGCAGAGTGTTTAAACCCCCCCCCCCCCACACCCCGGGGTCATCAATAACAGAGATAGACAATGATATCGGACATTAGCTGTGGATTCCCTGCTGGGTTGTAACATAAACTGCATTGTAATGACTGCGGGAGTGTCTGTCGTCTGGCCCTCTCCCGTTTCCCAAAAGCCCGCGGGGCCTTGTTGTGTTTGAGGGTGACAGTGTGTATTGATCCTCTTCGGTGGTGGGATGTCAAAAGCAGGGGACTCTCACGGTGCCAGGGCTCACACCAGGCCGGTCCAGGCCGCGGTATCCATGGTGATGGAACCTCATCGCCGTGGCAATCAGACAGAACACAGCAGCTGCGGCAGTTCAGATGAGTGCAGTGACTGGAGAAAATAAAGGAAAAAAAATTCACTCTTAAGGAAAAAAAAAATGTTGAGCTTGTAAGCTGTGACCTGCTTAAAATAGTATTTTTAAACCATGTGAAACTGTGAAATGCTTAAGTACTTTTTCCATGCTGTGACTTCTTGACCTTTCGTTTCACGAATCAAGAGTAAACACTTGCATGCTCTACCTGTGACACATATACTCTAGCTTTGATTATGAATTCATAACAGTGTTTCAAGCTCTTTACAATGTGTCTGCAATTCCCCATGGTACTTATGGTTATCTATGATATTGACATAAATTAGTAGCACTCGAAAAGGCTGTGTGAC